>NC_068577.1:37648630-38273630 GCF_025698545.1 Gossypium raimondii
CTGGCACACAGGTGTGTAAGGCATCTCAGTGAGTTACACGGGTAAGGACACGAGCTGGGACATGACTGTGTGTCCCTTGTTCAAAAGTTACACGGCCTGGGTGATGTCACACGGCCATGTGACCCCTATTTCCAATTTTTACAACTTTTTCCTATACTTTCTGTTTTGTTTCAAATTAGTCTCTAATTGCCTCAAAGCTATTTTTAGGGCCTCGAAAGCTCGATTTAGGGACAGAATGCATGTGATTGAATGAATTATAATATATTTAATTTATTTAAATATTATGATGTTAAATGTTTTTGATTGTACGGTAATGCTCTGTAACCTTAATCTGACGATGGAGACGATTTAAGGGTGTTAAAGGCTACCTATAAGTAAGCCCTCCGGTCACCATGAAAATGATTAGCTAGAATGTTCGTGATTTAGGGAATCCACGAATTGTTCATTGACTTTAGCATAGGCTGAGAATGTATAATCCCCAACTTATCTTCTTTATGGAGACAAAAATTTGTGCTAGTAGGATGGAAATGGTCAGAATGAGGTGCGGTTATTATTGTGGAATTGCTATGGCGACGGATGAATGAGGGGAGATTTAAGTTTAGGATGGAAAACTGGATGTTCGGCTACCTTTCAAAGTTTCTCAAAATACCATATTGATGTCGATGTCCAAGAGAATCAGGAAAGCCCAATTTGAAGATGAACGGGATTCTATGAAGCCCCATATAGTAGAGATAGAGAAATATCATAGAATCAATAGAAAAATCTACAAAGATCTAACAATTTACCTTGGCTTGTCTGCGGTGATTTTAATAAAAGTCTATTTTCATATGAGAAGAGTGGGGGTATTCCGAGGAGGAAGGTTGAATGGAAGAGTTTAGGAAAGTGTTAGAAGAATGATGCTTGAAGGATATCGATTTTTCAAGTCTTTGGTTTACATGGGAAAGAGGAAATCTATCAGAGGCAAATATTAGGGAACAAATTGATCAATGTGTTATGACAGAAGAAAGGGCGCAACTATTTCCCAATTTCTTGTTGAAACATTTATCTCATTTTTTCTTTGATTATTGTCCCCTTCTAATTCAAATTGATCAAGGGGGGTTTAGGGGGAAGAAGAAACAATTCAAATTTGAAGCATGGTGGAGCATGGAAGATTCTTGTGAGACTAAAATTAATAAACTATGGGAGAATAGCATTGGATTTTTACTTGACAGATTGAAGATGGTCAATTCGAGTCTCAAGAACTGGGTGGAAAAGGTGAAATCGAAAAGGGGTGAATTGACAAGGAAACTTAGTAAACGACTTGAGAAGCTTGATAATCAAGAGAGAACCGATGAAGTGTTGGTTGAATTGATTGATTTGAAGATGCACTTTAATTAGAGGCAAAAAAATAGGAACGATATTGGGAATAGAGAGCAATGGTAAAATGGTTGAAAATCGGTGATCGAAACAGATCCTATTTCCATAATTTTGCTTTATAGAGGCATTTAATAAACAAGATCAAAGGATTGTGAAATGAAGAAGGTTGAATGGCAACTAAACCTCTTAAATTAGAAAGTGTGGCGCAATTTTACTTTACGGATCTCTTTTCAACTAAAGGTATTGGCAACATAACCCATTTATTGTCAAGATTCAATATGTTTGTTACGAATAGCATGAAAAAAGGCTTGATGTCCGAATATAAAGTTGAGGAGTTATACGAAGCTTTGAAGACAATGGGTTCAACAAAAGCCTCTGGATAAGATGGCTTTCCAGCTCTATTTTACAAATGTATTGGCACAAAGTGGGGAAGGATGTTAGTGATTTCTGTCTAGAAATTCTAAATGGGGGTAAGTTAATGGAGCTAATAAATAGGATGAATATTCTTTTGATCTCAAAAGTGGATAATCCTACCAGTTTGAGAGATTTTAGACCAATTAGTCTCTGTATGATTTTGTATAAGATCATTGCGAAAACAGTAGCAAACATATTGCAAAAAATTATGGAGTCTTGCATCGATGAAACAGAAAGTGCTTTTATGCCATGTAGACTTATTATAGGTAATGTTTTCCTAGCTTATACAGTGTTGCATGCTTTTAAAAAATAGAGGACATGAGAAAGACTTATGATCAGGTAGAATGGCATTTTATTGAGAAAATGATGCTGAAAATGGGTTTCGCAAGACCTTGGGTGGAGTTCATAATGGGATGTGTCAATTTAGTGTCGTATTCTATTATTATTAATGGTGAAACTGGTGAACACTTTAAGCCTAAAAGGGGAGTGAGACAGGGGGATCCACTGAGCCCATACTTATTTTTATTTTACAGTGAAGGTCTACAGGCACTAATGAAACGTGCAAAATGAAAAGGTTTGGTGAAGGGAGCGAGGACATGTCAAAGGGGGCCCCAAATTACCTACTTAATGTTTGCAGATGATTATATCTTATTTGAGAAAATAACCATCATGGGAGCTAATTCCTCAAAGGGCATCCTAAAGGAATATGAAGAAAGTCCGGGGTAGTGCATTAATTTTGATAAATCTGAGGCATTTTTTAGAATGAATGCTTCGCATCATGTTAAGCAGCTGGTTTCACAAATGCTTAATGTTAGGATGTCTACAGAGCCAGGAAAATATTTGGGACTGCCGAATATTGTGAGTGGGGGGAACGACAGACTTTACAGTTTAGGGATGGAGGATAGAAGGAGAAATAAAATTAGTAGGTAGAGTATTTTGCATCTTTCTCAATGAGGTAATGAGATTTTCTTTAAATCTGTTCTGCAAGCCATTCCTACTTATTCCATGTTATGCTTTCCATTACCAAATACTTTATATGTGCAACTTGAAAGCATTATTGGTAATTTTTGGTTGTGTAAAATAAACTTGGTATTTATTGGTGTAATTGGAAACAATTATGTGATTTAAAAGATTATGAAGGTATGGGATTTCGTTGTTTAACAAGGTTCAATTTAGCTTTACTTGCTAAACAAGGTTGGCGGCTAATTAATTATTCGAATTCTTTGTTAGCGAGAACTTTAAAGGCAAAATATGTTCCAAATACGGGTTTTTTAGAGTCAAGGTTAGGAAATCTACCATTATATACCTGGAAAAGTGTGTGGGCCACAAAGGGTATTCTTGAGGTTGGGATGTGTTGGAGAATTGGTACAAGGTCATCAATTTCGATGAGGGATGATGCTTGGGGTACCTGGGAATCCGAATAACAAAATTTAGCATTCTATTTCTGATAATTATATACAAATAGTAGCCAACTTGATTGATCCAAGAACGAGAACATGGAGGGAATGAGTTATACGATCTGCTTTTAATGAGGTGGAGGTCAAGCGTATCTTAAGCATCCCTTTGATAAAATTCCCACATGAAGATTTTTTGGATTGGAGTGGAGAAGCTTTAGGGGAGTACACAGTGCATAGTGCTTATAGATTGTTGATACATGAAAATATTGAGGGTTCTATTGATGGAACAACCTATTCCTATTCAACTCTTTGCAAAAAGCTATGGACCTTAGATTTTCCCTCTAAGATAAAAAAAAATACATAATGGATAATTACAAATAATTATGTGCCTACTTTTGCAAATCTGGACTATAGGAGACTGATACGAACGTTAGATTATCCCAAGTGTGCAAATGGTTTCGAAATTGTGGAATATGTGTTCAATGAGTGCTTGAAGTCAAAGGAGATATGGTAGCAATTAGGGATTACATGGCAAACAGAATCATCAGTTATGCATATAAAAAACTAGGTGCATCAGTTTTTTTTAGAACAACTCAAAATACCTTTGTCAACTCTTCTATTGTGCTTTGTGGGTTATATGGAATGAGAAAAATCAAGTACTGCATGAAAGCAAAAAATCAATTGTATTATAGATAATAAATTTTATCAAGAATTATTTGGGGGAAATTGATGGTGCAAAGGAAAAAACAACAGTAAAACAAGTGTGCAAGTGCGATGGAAAACACCAAACAAACAATTTGTCAAGGTAAATTTTGATGTAGGTTTTTGCAAACAAAATAATAAAGTCGTGTTTAGGTATGGTAATATACCTTCACCATTTAAGGTTGAGGCACTAGCTTGTTTTTAGGCAGCTAAGATGGGATTGCATGTTGGTTTTTGAGGGTGGAGATTGAGGGAGTTGCCTTATAAATGATTCATAAGACGCAAACGAAAGGAGTTGAAAGGTTAGTAATAGGAGCCTATATTTCAAATATCAGAGCAATCTATGAAAGGTACCAAATATGTGTATTTAAACACGTGCTGAGAAAAGCAAACGAAGTTGCACACCTATTGTCTACAAAAGAGTTAAAGAGTGTATCACCCTAAAAATTTAAGTTTTTAATTTTTGCATGTTATGACAAATTGCTTGTTTACTTTAATGGTTAAGTTATTTGGGAGTGTTTGAGGAGCCTAGGTTCAAGTCTTGGCATTGGCAGAATTTTTAGTTTTGCTCTTAATTGAATCTGGACACTGGCACATAGGCCTTATAAATATTAGTGCTTGTTTTTTTGACAAAAAGAGCCTATTGGTCCAGTGGTATATGGCGTGTGGAGTACTTTTAAGGTCTAGGGTTTGAGTTCTGTGCTGCACTGTGGAGTGCTTATTTTTATCACTTGTGCTGTGAGGTGGTGGAGTTTGACTGAAATGCTGTGGAATTTGAATAGAGGAGTGAATCATGGAGAGTTAGTGGGATTGTGATTGGGTGGAGTGATTCAATGAGGGATAAGGGGAGAGATTTTAGGAGAAAATCAAGGAGTTGTTTGTAAGGAGAGTTGTGCCGTTTGAGGAAAACTCTAGCTAGAGGTTTCGACTGGGGGTATGCTTGTATCGAATTTGGTTAGTAGGCACTGAGGTAATCAATTTTTTGAAGTTGTTTTTCTTTTGTCAGTTGTGGTTTCGGTTAGTTTAGTGTTTTTTCCTTTTTGCTTTTTGGTGCCGAATTTTGCTAAGACTTGGTGTATCTCTCGGGTGTGTTTGATATCTTCTTCTGCTTATCTCTTTTTCCTTTTGGGTGTTGGCCAAATAGTTGTGGTTTCCCTCTGTGGATTGCATTTTTCTCATCCCTCTTCTCTTATTGTCGAATTTCCTTTCTCTTTCCCCTCTTCTCTTCTCTGCTGGCTGAATCTTCTTCCTCTTTTCATCTTCTTCTCTAGCCGAATACCATTCTCTTTCTGTCTTTGTTTTCTACCTCTTTTTTTTCTTTAGATCGCTAAACTATCTCCCCTTATTTTCTGTGGTTCAGTCGTATATCCCTATTATCTGTCGGTTTGAACTCCTCGAGGATTGAAGGAGTATCAAATATTTCCAAGTCATCGAAACCTTCCTCTCTTCTCTTGATCTAAGATAGGTATGTGGGTTAGCATTCTGGGTGTAGGCCGAATGCTTGCTGTTTTTTTGTAAGTTATCATGAAGTGGATTTAAACCACATGATTAAACAAGTTTGTTTAATAAATCCGTTTGTAATGCAGATATTCGTCAAGAAGATTTTTGTCAACCTTCGTCAGTGGTATAAGTGGTTAAGCCACTTTTGTCAATCGAGGCAAGCATTAGTTTAATTTTGGTTAAGGATGTAAAATAAGGAGATTAACCCTATTGTTAAGCGACTAATGGAAAACGTGTTTGAATGCAGATTTTGGGTGTTCATGGACCTAGGTGCGTTTTCACAATCAGGTGTATAATCACTCCACTGCAACCATAGATCGGCGAAAAGTTGAAAAGCTGTAAGCACGACGTTTGAGACCACACGGGCGTGCAATCGCTCGAGTGGTAAGCCCAATTTGCGATTCTTGGGAAAATAACCGAAATACCCCCGAAAGGTAAAATGATCGAAATACCCTCGAAGGGTAAAATGATCGAAATACCCTCGAAGGGTAAAATGACTAAAATACCCTCAAAGGGTAAAATGATTGAAATACCCCAGAAGGGTAAATGACCGAAATACCTCAGAGGAGTAAAATAACCGAAATACCCCCGAAGGGTAAATGACCGAAATACCTTTGAAGGTAAAATAACTGAAATACCCTAAAGGGTAACATGACCGAAATACCTCTGAAGGGCAAAATAACTGTTATACCCCTAGGAGATGAAATGACCGTTATAGTCTTATGATATGTATGGCTGATTTGTTCCATGATATATATATGACTGTTACTGAGTATGACGTTCTGTATTCACATATAATTTATGACATGACATACTGCATGGGGTTGGGATACTGATATGGGGGAAGTATACTGTACTGGTGGCTGTTCCATATATATTGTCATTGGCAGCTTCGCTGTAATTCTATTACTGGCAGCTTTGCTGCGATATTGGTGTGTTGGCTGTGTGGGTCGATATTATCCTCACATGGTGTGTTGGTGGTACAGAATGATGTGTTGGCTAGATTGGGATGGGTTGCATTATTGCACTGTTCTGATTATTGTATCGGGCTAAGGCCCACACTATATTATCAGTGCATAGGGCTCGGGCCCAGACTGTTATCGCATGTTGTAGGCTGACTGTTTGGTAGGGGATTGCACACTGAGTTTCGTAAACTCACCCTCTCCTTTAACTCTGCAGGTAATCCTCAGCCTTAGGGGATTCGGTGCTACGAGGGACTTGGAGGTGGCCACACATCTGCTGCTGTTTACACTTGCTTTTAATTTAATTTAATTTAAATGTTGGGTTTTGTTTTTGTAATAAGGCCTTTGAGTTTGTTTAAATTTTTAATTAGGCATTTTCTTACCAATTTTAAACTGCTAGTTAGGAGAAGACGAGTTTTAAAATAATTACTATTTTCAAAGACACGGGTTTTTAAACAATAGAATTTAAAAAGCTTCTGCGATTTAGACTAACTTATTAAAACAATATCTGATAACAAGACTGTAATAGGCCCAATTTGCCCGGCCCTTACAAAAACAAATAAAATTAAAAATAAATCCAAAAATCCAGTAATACAATTCATTATCAAGCCCAATACTTAAACTACCCAAACATTGTCTCAAGCCTCATCTAGCCCAATTATCATGGCCCAACGCAATCACAAATCAGAAAACCCAAACAGCTTGCAACGAGCCATCACGCCGCAATCAGCCCCTGCCCTCGCACGTTCGACATCGCCACACGCGCCGCGCCGTGCCATGTCACCGTATGGCTCCGTACGCTAGCTGGTCGAATACCTGCAGCAGACACAAACAAACAACATAGCAACCACGCAAAAAAAAAAGATAACAGTAAGGATAAATTGGAATTTTATGATTATTTTGAATTTTTTATTTGGATCCGGCTATATAAAGCCGTTTTTGAATCTGTAAAGGGGTTTTTTTCTCTTTTTTCCTCTATGCACAATATCAATATACAAAAAGAATCAAAAAGCAAGAAACTGGGTTTTTGAAGGTGGTCTTTCCCTTTTTTCTGTCTGCGTTTTTTTTTTCTATTTTGTTATTATTATTCGTGTATAAAAAAGGGGTAAAAGGGGGGAGTCGAGGTTGAAAGGCCTACCTGGTGGCCGCACCTCCGCTAGCTCCACCGTAATCAGAGTCTGGCGAAAGGTGAGAGGTCTCCCCTCTGAGCCTTGCGGCTATGGCCTCTAAAGTGGCTGAAAACTGTTTAGTTTAGGGTTTGTTTTTGCTTTATATTGAATCAAAAACGACGCCGTTTGAGGTTTTTCTCAGTGGCCCCCAAAACGACGTCGTATTGGGCCCTTAACCCGATGACTCGACCCAGATACGGCTAGATCCGCGTGTTCTGGCATGGGGAGGGATATTTGCGCGATTGGTCCATCTCTTTTCTGATATATTCGAATCGCTTTCCTTCATTCCTTTCAATTTACCCTCATATTTTGCTTTTGTTTCACCTTGGTCCAGGTTATATGCTGCGTTTTGAAGGGACGTGGGATATTTCCCACTTAGTACCCCAAGTTATCCGCGCATTATATTTTGGCCCTCCATTTTATTTTATTCTCGTTTTTCCCTTTTAATTTTGCTTAAAACTCAATCTGATCCTCTTTGTTATTTTTTTATTTTATTAATTAGTTTAATCCTTTTTTATTATCATTGACGCCACTAGCCTTATTGGTATTGTGGTTATGTTATTTATATTTTATTTATCTATTTATATATATATATGTATAAATTACTTTATGTACTATACTTTAATTTTTTTATACATTACAATCATATATTAGCGTTAAATTTCATTATGTATTATTTTTAAATTACAATATATTATTAACATCATAAATTTTATGTATTATTAGATTAGATTTGTTATATATTTATTTTAAATTCATCATGTATTATTATTTCGGACTTATTAGGCATTATTTTAAAAGAAAAATATTATGTATTGGTATATATATATTGTTCATTTTAAGACATTGGCATGTATAATTTATTGATTGATTTCTCTTGTTGCCATTGATTTCTTAGTATACATTTTAAAATCGATTATTAATTCATTTGATGTTTAATTGGTAATATTGATGCTTGGATAATAGGATTAAAATTATTGTAGCTATTCTTGTTAACATTTATCTATTGCTTGGTCATTATTTTTTAGTGTGTGTTCGAATTACCAACTATCTCATACGTTACCATTCAATCGTGCTACATTGGAGATTACGTCTGATATCATTCAAATATCGAGAACATTTTATTCAAAAGTTTTTCAAAATACCGCGACACTCGAAATTTAGGATCTTCGAAAAGATTGCGTCCTAACTTACTGGATTTCAATCTCCCTCGTTGTATCCAAGAAATCGAGTATCCTTTATTAAAACATAAATGAAAAGCTCATTCTCGAGAATTCGATACGTGGTGTCCTAACGCATTGGATATGACATATTGTTTTCTCGAGACGAGAATTTTTCTAACAAATGAAAATAAAGGCAATATTCGATATTTAGGAATTTTGTGAAATCGAGCCCTCACTTACTGGGTTTTGATTTTTTCATTTGACCCAAATAATTAGATATCCTTCTCAAAATGCATAGGTCTTAAAAGTCAAGAGATAAGCTTAATTTTGAGGATTTGAAATGTTGCACTCTAACTTACTGAGTGTGACATTTTATTTCCTTGAAATAAGTAAGCCTTATTATCCAATTCATTTTATTCAAGATAAAAGGATCATATTTTAAAATCTTTTCAAATTTTTGACACTAAGACATTAAACAATCGATTCAGTACCAGTTTTGGGCGTTACGAGGGTGTTAACCCTTCCTCGTGCGTAACTGACTCCCGGACCTATTTTCTCGAATCTCGCAGACCTAAAATTTATTTTTAATGGTGAACCAATCACACCTTAATAAAAGATCGGTGGCGACTCCCATTTTATTTTCAAAGTCGATCCCTATTTTCATTTTTTCAAACTTTAAGTTGGTTTCGACAGCTTGGCGACTCCACTGGGGACATCTTGAGAGTCAAGCCGTAAAATTGATTGCTTTCTGTCTTATTGTCGAAAATATAAAATTCGATTTGAAAAATTACGATCCTCTCTTTGTACTTGTTTGTATGATTACTGTAAATCGAGTTTTATATCTTGGGATCATATTGCATAAAGACTGTTTAGTCTTACCCTTTTAAGTGGAAGTGAGAAACTACTCATTCGTGAGGTTTTCACCTCCGTGCAGGGTAGTGGATCACTTTCGGAATACATCCGTACCTATGTCTTCGTGAGATTTTCATCTCCGTGCAGCCATAGAGAAATGTATTCCACTGAATCGAACTCAGTCTGTATGAGCCTATAATGGGCGAGGATCGAGGAATCTGCTGGTTCGGGTACCTTGACTTTAGAGCCAAACCGCATGTAGAAGACCTTAGGAACCTATCCTAGGCAGAGCCCCTCTAAATCCCTAGCGGTTACCCGACTAGGTACTTTTGTTTTCCTTGTTTACTTCTATTTTGTACTAACCCCTCTTGTTGTGTTTTGATTGTAATCGCATTGCATTTGCATCTTAAGAAGGAGATATCGATTCAAGTTTGATTACTAACTTAGAAAGCTTGTCATGGAATACAGATTCTTTGATAAAATGGAAAATAAGACGGTTGCCTGAATATAATTTGAGAAACACAAGAAGAGCGATGGAAGAGTTCGTGACCTTGCTTCGTGGCCCAAGAATTCAAGACGATTGTCCAAGAGCCTTCGACGTTCCAACTCCCTTAAAGAAGCTGACGAGCTTTATGAAGATGGGTAAATCAAGAAAAGGAGCTAGCAGTGGCATCTATTGGAAATTGGCGAGATTATCTCAAACATGCGGATGAAGAAAAAGATCGATGTTGTCTCTTGGAATATAATGGTGAGGCCGTACATGCATCTGCTTTATGTAAAGGAATTTGCTTTCTAGAAAAGTTTTCTAAATGTAATTGAATCAAAATCAATGTCTCTTTAGGCATTCATTTCATGCATCTGCATTACATGACATCAATGCATTAAAATCCATTGAAAGAGCCTAATTGAGTAAATTTATTTCAGCTAATCTGGAAAACCAACCAACCAAACACCCTTACGGTACCCGTCGCAAAGCTAAGGAAATGGATCAAAGATTACAGAAACTGGAGCAAATGCAAAAAGAAATGCAAGATCAGCTACAGAAACAAATGAATGAGCAGTTGGAAAAAATTCAACATGATATGACAGAAAGGATACTGGAGTCTCAAAAAGACATGATGATTGAGTTAATGCAATTACTGACTAATGAAGCAAATAAAGGGAAAATTCCTATGGTTAATGATGATGATGAAGTCTAGGATGGACCTATATATCCTTCAGGCTTTACGCCCCCGCATGCGCAGGTTCAGACTGAGATGCATCCGCGCAAATCTTTTGTTTCAATTAGGCCTCAGCAATTTTAAGCTGATGTCTTAGTGCCAATAAACTTTCAGACTGGATCAGGTTCTAATCCAAGAGATAACCCCGTGAGTCTTGATTTCAATGAGATAGCTGAAAAAGACAAAGCAAAGGAAAAATTGCCAAAACAGTGAGAAGATAGATGTATATGGTTAGAGGAAAAATTCAAAGCCTTAGAAAGCACTGATAGTTGTCATGGAATCGACGCTAGAGACCTGAGCTTGGTACCAGACCTACTACTTCCTCACAAATTCAAAATGCCTGAATTCGAAAAATACAGTGGAACCAGTTGCCCTGAAGCCCATATCACCATGTTCTGTAGGAGGAAGACTGGGTATATTAACAATGATCAGCTATTAATACATTGTTTTTAGGATAGTCTCATTGGAGCGGCATCTAGATGGTATAATCATTTGAGCCGAAGCCAAATTAGTTCTTGGAGGGTTTTGGCGCAGGCTTTTATGAGGCAATACAGTCATGTATCCGAGATAATGCCTGACAGAATCACCTTGCAAAATTTGGAAAAGAAATCAAATGAAAGTTTTAGACAGTATGCGCTGAGGTGGAGAGAGATCGCGGTTCAGGTTCAGCCCCCACTCCTAGAGAAAGAAATGACGATGCTCTTTATCAACACACTTAAAGCCCCTTTCATCACACCTATGTTAGGAAGTGTTACAAAAAAGCTTTTCTGACATAGTCATGAGCAGTGAAATGATTGAAAGTGCCGTGAGAAGTGGAAAGATTGATGCTGGAGAGAATAATAGAAGGTCGAAATTAAAGAAGAAGGAAAACGAGGTGAGCAATGTGAACACTTACAACAAATCAATTACACAGCCAAGAAAGGTGATTACTAGTCAGCAAGGTTCATCTAGACAAGAACCTTGTGTGAAACAAGGTACTGAGAACCTCCAGTTCACACCAATTCCGATGTCGTATAAGGAGTTATATCAAAGGTTATTCGATGCGCACATTGTTTCCCCTTTCTACTCGAAACCCCCACAGCCTACGTACCCCAGATGGTACGACGTAAATGCACAATACGATTATCATGTGGGAAATACGGGGCATTCCATAGAAAATTGCATAGCCTTCAAGAAACTGGTTGAAAAGCTGATTGGTATGGGCATTGTCAAATTGGATGATTCACCCAATGCGGAAAATCCGCTACCCAATCATGATTGACAATCAGGTAAATGCAATATATGAAGAGGTGTTGGGAAGCGTTCACATCAATGACACAATTGAAGAGGGGACCTTGTTAGATGTCTGCCCTTATAAATTTGGGAGTGTTCTAAGCAATTAGATTGCGGAAAAGACCCCTGTAGTTTTTAGAGCTTATTTAGAGTAATGTTCAGAACATTTTTTGTTATTTTTAGCCTAAAAATGATAGAAATTTCCTTTGTGAAATAGGCTCATGTCTGAACGTTATTATCCTAATGAAATACATCTTTGCAATCACTTTTGAGCTAATATTCTTTCATTATTTTTGAATAATTATTTCTGATTATTCTTTTGGATTTTCTTCCACATCATTCATTCATTCATAATCATATTGTATAAATAATTATTCATGAATTTATACATTCTTTTGTATATTCTTCGTTACTTATTATGAGTCATCAAATATCAATGACATGAATGACACTGTTACAGGCTCAGATTTACCTTTTGAGCGAGGCAGGTGTTTAGAGGGATCTCATGACTTTGAAAATGACATAGATCGTAGCTCATCTCTGGACTTGTTGAGGATGGTAGAACAGGAGGATAGAAAGATTCTACATCACAAAGAATCATTAGAAATTGTGAGTATGGTGAAGATTAGAATTGACTTGACCGCAAGGACGAAGCAAGACCTTGTTGAGTTACCTCTAAAGTTTAAAGATGTCTTTGTATGATCATACCAGGCTATGCTCGGGTTAGCCACTAATAATGAAATCTGCACAACGGCACGATGTCAGAAATTTACAGTATGAATGATGCAATTCTTTGCCAGGGCAATGCCTTTCTCGTGGAGTCAGCATAGCTTTGCCCATTTGAAGTCGAGTTTCCATCCCTTCAAGATGTTGTTGGATTTTATCTTGATTAAAGAGGAAGATTCAAAGCTTTCTGTTGTAGTTGCGCCCCAAAAGGCTCTATGAAAGAAATCTGATACCAAAGAAGGTTTTTCGCATATAAGATGAAAGTGAAAGATCTTAGGAGGAGGACATTATCTATAAAAACATTGATTCTGGTCGAAAAAGGATAACAAGGACTTGCCTAATACTATGAGTTCAGAGTAAAAAAAAATGAAAAGTGAAAAATGAAAAAATGAAAAGGTAAAAATGGAGAGGCTAAGGGGAAAAACCCGCAAATGGCACCTTAGGCCAAAGGGGATTTGAGTTGAAAACCTGAAAAGGGTGGCTCAAATATTGATCAGAATGGGGCATGAAGTGATCAGAGAAACTCGAATCTTCAGGCTTGTGGTAATCTTGTTATACTTGAATCAACAGGAAAGGGTAGGCGACATCTTGGGGCATCGACAAAGCACTATAGATCTCCTAAACACATGTCAAACTCAAAATGATCTTTAGAAGGTTTGTACAGAGAAGTTCAAGTTGTGATATCCGGGGCACCCAATTCTCATATTATTTGTTATTCTTGGAATACTTTTTTCTTTTCCAAGATATATATTCCCAATCAATTTCTTTGTCATCCTTCTTTACTATTTTTGATAACTTAATCTTTCGAGCTATGCTCAGAACCAACTTTATTCTTATCCATTGTTGACCCTTTTTGCAAGCATGTTGCATTGGAATAATGATTAATGGGCTAATAAATGCATTGTTTAGAACTATTGTTGCACTGAAACAGGACTATTGTTTAGAACGCACCAGGTTTAAAGGTTGGAAATTTGAGAAGGAAGAGTCTAAATTTAGATTTTCTTTTTGGATTTTGTTGTCAAATGCATTGATTGACATGATACCATAAACAAGCAAGCAATGATCACTAGGCAATAGGAGGAGGTTACCTCAGAGAGGAGAGCCTTCATTTGCGCATAAGTCTTTTGTACGACACCTTGAGAATGGTGTAAGAAACCAGAACGATTCAGATCATGTGTCCTTGAATTGTGATAAAAGAGGATTGAGGAAAAGTCATATTTCTACATTTGGATTGCAGTGGGAGAATGATGGCACAAATTGTGTGCCCTAATGGATTAAACTTTAAGGTTTACAGTGAGGGGCAACCTGGCTAAATGTTTTTCAGAAAAGCCGGTCAAGAAAGAAGGCGTTGTAGCACGACAGTGTTAAAGCCTTGATAAATTTCGAGTAATGACAACCTAAGCGGGATCATTCTCGAAAAAAAAGATAAAACTCTGTATTCATACAAATACTATTCACATGTCAAGTTAGGAGCATTTGATTCATTTTGATCATGCCATCCTAATCATTAGGCATAATTAGGTTCATCATACAGGTCATGTTCCCTAGAGAACAGATTAGTGAATACAGCAGATCTTGCCTTCCTGCATCGACAGGGAAGCAGATCGAAGACACAAGCCTTGCCTCTCTTAGTTGTAATGGAGTTGGTTGAAGACAACGGATCTTGCCTTCCTGCATTGACAGCGAAGCAAATCGAAGACACAAGCCTTGCCTCTCTCTATTTTAGTGGAGCTGGTTGAAGACAACAGATCTTGCCTTCCTGCATTGACAGCGAAGCAGATCGAAAACAGAAGCCTTGCCTCTCTCGGTTGTAGTGGAGCTGGTTGAAGACAACAGATCTTGCCTTCCTGCGTTGACAGCGAAGCAGATCAAAGACACAAGCCTTACCTCTCTCGGTTGTAGCGGAGTTGGTTGAAGACAACAGATCTTGCCTTCCTACATTGACAGCGAAGTAGATCGAAGACACAAGCCTTGCCTCCCTCGGTTGTAGTAGAGTTGGTTGAAGATAGCAGATCTTGCCTTCCTGCATTGACAGTGAAGGAGATCAAAGACACAAGCCTTGCCTCTCTCGGTTGTAGTGGAGCTGGTTGAAGACAACAAATCTTGCCTTCCTGCATTGACAGGGAAGCAGATCGAAGATACAAGCCTTGCCTCTCTCGGTTGTAGTGGAGCTGGTTGAAGACAACAGATCTTGCATTCCTGCATTGACAGCAAAGCAGATCGAAGACACAAGCCTTGCCTCTCTCGGTTGTAGTGGATCTGGTTGAAGACAACAGATCTTGCCTTCCTGCATTGACAGTGAAGAAGATCGAAGACACAAGCCTTGCCTCTCTCGGTTGTAGCGGAGCTGGTTGAAGACAACAGATCTTGCCTTCCTGCATCGACAGTGAAGCAAATCGAAGACATAGGCCTTGCCTCCCTCGGTTGTAGTGGAGCAGGTTGAGGATAGCAGATCTTGCCTTCCTACATTGATAGTGAAGCAGATCGAAGATACAAGCCTTACCTCCTAGGCGATGTAGTGGAGCAGATTAAAGCCACATTGGTGAATCTTGCTTCCCCGACATTGCAGTTAAAAAGATTAAAGCCACAATGGCGAATCTTACTTTCCAAAAGTTACGAGTTACAAATCCTATCTCCCTGATATTACAATGGAGTGGATCAAAGCACCAATTCCTATACCTCTGAAGATGCAGTAAGATGAAATGAAGTTACTTGAAGAAAAAAACACCAAGGTCCCGCATGACCGGGCAAAATTGACCATTCTAGTCTTTGCTCCTTTCCCGTTACATGACAACGAGCAAAGAGGGGCAGCTGTAATAGGCCCAATTTGCCCGGCCCTTACAAAAACAAATAAAATTAAAAATAAATCCAAAAGTCCAGTAATACAATTCATTATCAAGTCCAATACCTAAACTACCCAAACACTGTCCCAAGCCCCATCTAGCCCAACTATCATGGCCCAACGCAATCACAAATCAGAAAACCCTAACAGCTTGCAACGAGACATCGCGCCGCAATCAGCCCCTGCCCTCGCGCGTGCGCCACCGCCACACGCGTTGCGCCACGCCATGTCACCGTACGGCTCCGTACGCTAGCTAGCCGAATACCTGCAGCAGACACAAACAAACAATAGAGCAACCATGCAAAAAAAAAAGATAACAGCAAGGATAAATTGGAATTTTATGATTATTTTGAATTTTTTATTTGGATCCGGCTATATAAAGCCGTTTTTGAATCTGTAAAGGGTTTTTTTTCTCTTTTTTTCTCTATGCACAATTTCAATATACAAAAAGAATCAAAAAGCAAGAAACTGAGTTTTTAAATGTGTTCTTTCCCTTTTTTTTGTCTGCATTTTTTTCTTTTTCTATTTTGTTATTATTATTCGTGTATAAAAAAGGGGTAAAAGGGGGGAGTCGAGGTTAAGAGGCTTACCTAGTGGCCGCGCCTCTGCTAACTCTGCCATAATCGGAGTCTGGCGAAAGGTGAGAGGTCTCCCCTCTGAGCCTTGCGGCTATGGCCTCCAAAGTGGCTGAAAACTGTTTAGTTTAGGGTTTTTTTGCTTTATATTGAATCAGAAACGACACCGTTTGAGGTCTTTCTCAGTGGCCCCCTAAACGGCTTCGTATTGGGCCCTTAACCCGATGACCCGACCCAGATGCGGCTAGATCCGCGTGTTCTGGCATGGGGATGGATATTTGCGCGATTGGTCCATCTCTTTTCTGATATATTCGAATCTCTTTCCTTCATTCCTTTCAATTTACCCCCACATTTTGCTTTTGTTTCACCTTGGTCCAGGTTATATGCTGCATTTTGGAGGGACGTGGGATATTTCCCACTTAGTCCCCCAAGTTATCCGTGCATTATATTTTGGCCCTCTGTTTTGTTTTATTCTCATTTTTCCCTTTTAATTTTGCTTAAAACTCAATCTGATCCTCTTTGTTATTTTTTTATTTTATTAATTAGTTTAATCCTTTTTTATTATCATTGACGCCACTAGCCTTATTGGTATTGTGATTATGTTATTTATATTTTATTTATCTATTTATATATATATATATATATGTATAAATTACTTTATGTACTATACTTTAATTTTTTTATACATTACAATCATATATTAGCGTTAAATTTCATTATGTATTATTTTAAATTACAATATATTATTAACATCATAAATTTTATGTATTATTAGATTAGATTTGTTATATATTTATTTTAAATTCATCATGTATTATTATTTGGACTTATTAGGCATTATTTTAAAAGAAAAATATTATGTATTGGTATATATATATTGTTCATTTTAAGACTTTGGCATGTATAATTTATTGATTGATTTCTCTTGTTGCCATTGCTTTCTTAGTATACATTTTTAAAATCGATTATTAATTCGTTTGATGTTTAATTGGTAATATTGATGCTTGAATAGTAGGATTAAAATTATTGTGGCTATTCTTGTTAACATTTATCTATTGCTTGGTCATTATTTTTTAGTGTGTGTTCGAATTACCAATTATCTCATACGTTACCATTCAATCGTGCTACATTCGAGATTACGTCTGATATCATTCAAGTATCGAGAACATTTTATTCAAAAAGTTTTTTCAAAATAACGCGACACTCGAAATTTAGGATCTTCGAAAAGATTGCGTCCTAACTTACTGGATTTCAATCTTCCTCGTTGTATCCAAGAAATCGAGTATCCTTTATTAAAGCATAAATAAAAAGCTCATTCTCGAGAATTCGATACGTGGTGTCCTAACGCATTGGATATGACATATTGTTTTCTCGAGATGAGGATTTTTCTAACAAATGAAAATAAAGGCAATATTCGATATTTAGGAATTTTGTGAAATCGAGCCCTAACTTACTGGGTTTTGATTTTTTCATTTGACCCAAATAATCAGATATCTTTCTCAAAACGCATAGGTTTTAAAAGTCAAGAGATAAGCTTAATTTTGAGGATTTGAAATGTTGCACTCTAACTTACTGAGTGTGACATTTTATTTCCTTGAAATAAGTAAGCCTTATTATCCAATTCATTTTATTCAAGATAAAATGATTATATTTTAAAATCTTTTTAAATTTTCGACACTAAGACATTAAACAATCGATTCGGTACCAGTTTTGGGCGTTACGAGGGTGTTAACCCTTCCTCGTGCGTAACCGACTCCCGGACCTATTTTCTCGAATCTTGCAGACCTAAAATTTATTTTTAATGGTGAACCGATCACACCTTAATAAAAGATCGGTGGTGACTCCCATTTTATTTTCAAATTCGATCCCTGTTTTCGTTTTTTCAAACTTTAAGTTGGTTTCGACAAATGTTTTTAAAACAATATCTGATAACAAGACAAATGTTTTTTTTATTTAATAATAAATGAGTTAATTTTTAAACTTAGAAACAAATTTTTACCAACGAGACCAATCTTTCGAAAGATACTCTAATGTGACACGCCAGATCCGATCGTAACGTCTAGGCCGAGTTTGGGGTATTGCAAAGAGAAATGAAGATACTTATCTCATTGGAAATGTTACTCCACATGCAAAAGCGGTAGCAAAAGAGGATCTTCGACAGTCGGGCTCAACTTTTTCAGCAAATCGATGTTTTGTTGGTTAGAACAAAGATAGATGGTATCTTTTCACTGTGGACTAATAGATTGGAGAAAGAAATGTTCACGGTGGGAGACTAGATTGGAAAATAGAAGGGTTTTCAGGATTTCTCAATTTCGATAGCAGTTTGGGAGTCAGAGTGATAATATAAAAGTCTTGGTCAAATCTAAAGGTTTTCTTCCAGATGCATCAGAAAGAATAGGAGTAGACGATTCAGTGATCTTTAAAGAAACAAAAATGGCATTTGAAAGGATTTTATTTTCTCAGATGCTTAGGGAAAAGGAAAGTCTACCTGGGTGGTTGGACTATTTTACTTTTTATTTAATGCGTGTTATTGTGTCGTCTTTTTGTTGTTTTTAGTTTTTACTACTGTATGGGCTTTAAAAGACTTGGGTCTTGTTCTCTTTTTATTTTTAATCCAACCATTCATATTTAAAAAAATTAGATAACATATTTTTTTGAAGTTTTTACATGGTATTTTATTATTATATTTTTAGTTTTATGTAATAAAAATAAAATAAAAATATGTAATAAAAGTATAAAACGAGTCGAATGAAACCGAGTTCAAACTTTGAATGATGAAATCTGAATCAACTTAATTTTCGAACCTTTTTGTTCCAATATTTTCTTATTTGAATCTGTTTCTTTATATTTAAATAGATAACCAAATTTATGAAGAAATCTATTTTAAATTAAGAAGACCTTTTGAGAGATATAAACTTACTAATAAGGTATTGATAATAACAAAATTATATGTTAGAACAAATCAACACTTTTTTAAAATAAGAATTTATAATTGTATGGTATAAATAAAAATACAAAAGAAAAGTTATTTAAAAATTAAAATAGTTTAACCTAACAAAATAATTTAATGCTTAGGAAACATAGTATGTGGTGGCGTCCAAGTACAGTAGCTGAGTCGAACTCAAAAGGGAGTTTCAATTTGCTACCTTTTTCCACTCATGCTTGTAAGCCTAATTATTAACCCTAAATAAATTTATTTTTTTTATAGAATAATTAAATAGAAGAGAGTACTAACAAGTGAATGTTAAAGCCAAAGAAATAAGAGATTTCTTATTATATATTTCACTTACGAGAGGATCTATTTATAAGCTTTATTACATTTAATTAAGTACAAACAAATCAAGGCTTAATTGCTTCATTAAAGCATTCACTTTACTCTTACATTATTTTGTTCAATAAGGGTGGATAAGGAGGAACAAAGAGGAGATCAAGGTGGTGCTATGGAGGTTGGTTCACTTAAAGAGGTCAAAAGTCAGAATAAGGATAAGAGGATAGGTTGCTAGGGACAATAATTTCTCACAGTAACCTTGGGGTGCTAGAAATTCGATCATTTCTTCATTGTTGATTTGGGTATTTATAAGAGAGATCCCCTTGTCCATTAGCATTACGTGACAAATTGTTATGAAGAAAGTTATCTTCATCCAATGCGTGAAGGACGTTCATTGTGAGGCCTATTCCGTTATTCATTTTGTTAGTACGAGGTTGTTACGCTCATGTGGGCCCCTCATGACTTTGAGGGCTTGTTCCCAAAAAAGGATGCCTTGCCCTTCATGAGAGAAATGAATGGTCTTACCAGAGGGTGCTGAAAGCTGGTGGTCAAGAGCATGGGAAGAGGATCCTCCTTTGATCAAAACAAGTGGTTGGGCAAAGTATTGTTATAGACGGAGTCAATAGGAAGGTCAACACTACCATTGATGCCAACACATGTCCAAGTGGCTGAGGGATATAACACCACTTTTAGTATATTTATTCTAATTCTTAAAAAACAATATTGAACCTACATTATTGAGGAATGTAAAAATAAAGAAGACTCATAAAAATGTTTAAGGAGTTATTGAACCTACACTTTGAACATAATTATAACAATTATAAGTAAATATGTTGTTGAAAATAATATTTTTCCTATTCCATCTTTTTCTTGTAGTGACATAGCTTAATTATATCTCTTTATTACCATATTTTTAAGTACCTGAACATTTTATGGGGTTTTCTGGTTAGTTATGTCTTTGGCCTCTTCTTGACCACCCACCTTCACCATATGACCATCTGAAGCATTTACTCATTTCCTTTTATAAGGATGATGGTTTATGGAACTGATTGGTCTACCCTGTTCTAGGCAAGGCATTATTTCATTTGTACTAGTAGATTATTCTATAGGGATATCAATACAAATTGAAGCACTTTCAATCGATACATTGATAGAAAAGGTGTTGCAAGTAATGAAATAAAGAAGATTTAGATAAAGACTTGCATGAAAACACTTTCCTTAATGCTTTTAAATTTGCCTCTAGGATACAAGTCATAAAACAACAAAAAATAGAGTAGAAAAATAACATTGAGTATTATATAGGCACAATTTATTTTTCATCAAAGAAAGTGTATATTTTTCCATAACGTAACAACTTTCTAAAAAAATAATGCTTCTTCATCATGAAATATATTTTTGGAAAGTTATGTTATTCAAATAAATTAGTTCAAATGTAAATGCAAATAGTTATAATTATTTTAGAAAATAAAAAATATATAAAAATTATTTGCACCATCAAAATTAAGCACAAGTGCCCATATTTTAACCATTTATATACATAAAGCTCAATAAGCTCACTTATCTAGTGAGCTAGGCACTCAACTCAATTACCCAAGTTGTAAAAATTGGTTATTTAAATTCTTTATGCTATATACTTGTTAGCAATGTGAGATTACTAACATTACAAACTACTAACACATGAGATTTAGTAACTCATTTACGATTAGTAAAATCATATGGTAGTTGTTTTGCAATATTTTTTGCAAATGAACTAACTTTTAAACTT
Organism: Gossypium raimondii; assembly: GCF_025698545.1. Classification (NCBI taxonomy): domain Eukaryota; kingdom Viridiplantae; phylum Streptophyta; class Magnoliopsida; order Malvales; family Malvaceae; genus Gossypium; species Gossypium raimondii. The sequence goes on from NC_068577.1 coordinate 37,669,814, forward strand.
CTAGGTCATATTGATTTGTTTGAGGATTTACATGAGATAATAATGATGCATTCAACATAATTTCTTTTACTACTATATATTTTCCTACATGGTTTTAATTGAGAACTTATCTTAAATATTGCAAAGTCATACTCAACCATTGCTTTAAAGTCTTGCAACCTTTGGTGTATCCAATCATTACGAGCTTTAGGCAAGATTACTATTTTCTAATGTTCATATCTTTTTTTTAGATTATTCCACAGTTCCAATGGATCTTTTTTATGCTAAAATATTCTTTTTTTTTAATTCTTCATGGAGATGATGACAAAGGAAAATCATGGTTTTGACTTTGTCTTAGTTAAATTCTTCATTGCCTTGCACAAATGTTCCCAAGACCATTAGCATCTAGGCAGATTTCAACATCTAACACTTATGATGAATGTTATTCCTCATTGCCTTGCAATAGTTACACCTTCTAGTTTAGATAGAAATGCAACATAATTATTTACATGATCATCTTCATACGCTTCACTGTTAGAATCACCACTCCATGTCATATTATAAGATTTCTTCTTTTTCAGTGTGTTTACACATTCTGCATGATTGTGTCAGTTACACCTTCTAGTTTAGATAGAAATGCAACATAATTATTTACATGATCATCTTCATACGCTTCACTCTTAGAATCACCACTCCATGTCATATTATAAGATTTCTTCTTTTTCAGTGTGTTTACACATTCTGCATGATTGTGTCAATACACTTCATGCTTATAACACTAAATGCCCTTTTTATTCTTTTTTTTTTAGTTTAAATAAGCAGAAGTAACCATTTTATTTCCTTTTTTCTCACTAGCTTTTTCTTTCCTCAATAATTTTTTGAACATTTTGTTGAAATTTTTGGCCAACAAGACTAGTTTTTCTTGCATACCTTTAACATCATATGTAGCTTCACTAGTTGTGGCTTTTACGATGCCCACATTCTTTGCAATAGTAAGCATAATTCATTTATGTCTTGCATTTCTCATTTTTGGAATCTTTCGAATTTATTTCAAATTTCTGTAAAAAACTAATAACCTCATCTACTTCTTAGGAAGAAATATCTTTGGTCTCTTCAATGGCTGCAACCTTGATTCCAAACTTCTTGGGAAGTGATCTCAATACCATTTGAAATTGTTTTTCCTTAAAATGCACATCACTCAAACTATGAGCCTTATTAACAATATCACATGGTCTAGAATAAAAATCAGAAATAATTTTAGATTCAAACATACATAAGCTCTCAAACCTAGTGGTGAGCATTTGTAGTTTTGACATATTTACTCTTTATGTTCTTTCACAAGCAAGTTCAAGAATATTCCATCTTCTCTTATAAACACACATTTGAAGATTCTTCAAAATTCTTGTGGATCCATTCTATTGAAAATTCCATATAGGGCCTTAGAGTTGTAGTTTACTAACTTATCCTATTCCGCAGTCCAATTTGCTTTGGGCTTAAAAGTCTTCCTAATTGTTTAAGGAGGTTCCCATCTAGTTAGAACAACTTTCCATGCCTTTTAATCAATTTATTTGGTAAAAGCTCTCATTCTAACCTTCTACTATGAATAATTAGACCCATCAGAGAGTGGTGTTCTAGATGTTGATCCTCCTTTCATGCCTTTCATTTTGCTAGACATAAGATCTTCACCAAATGTGTAAGGTGATTCATCTAATACCAATTGAACGTTTGTTTGGCTAAGTTTTGGGAAGAGTTGTTGGCACAACAAAAGACACAACTATAAAAATACATCACACTAGAATTTTTATGCATTTTGGACTTAGCTTACGTACTCAATCCACTAAAATCTTTATAATACAAAAGGCAATGATCTAAGCACAACCTATTTCACTCAAGTTTCAACCTTACCTTTGTACATTCTAGTTTGATTCTAACAATTTTCCATCTCAATTACTTAGCAAGTGTTTGCCATAATTGTCAAACCCTAAAATATATGAGGTTAATTGAAATAATTAACCAAGTAATGACTTAGGATAAATGGTTAAGTAGCTAGTGTACTCCCTAGAGGTCCTAGGTGTTGGGACCGTCGGTACCCCCCATGGCGCAGCGAATAAATTAATCTGGTGATCCACAGCCATGGATCCATGTACGAGGAACGAAACAGGTTAAAATAGGGTTGAAGTTATACCTTCTTAACGAGAAAAAAAATAAAAGGATGTTGCTGATTCGATGTCGATTCCAGGCCACAATGAAAACATCGCATCCTCTAGATAGTCCACCCTGTATTAAAACGAATGGCAAAACTCTCTTGGAACCATTATAGAGAAAAATCTCCCAAAATGGCTGCTAGACCCTTTTGTCAATTTTCTTTTAAAATAAAATTACCCTAATTTAGGATTTTGGTATGCATATATAGGAAACAAAATCAAATCTTATAGAGAACATATGGAAAGCATTAAACACATTATATTCTTTCAAAAAAGAATTATAGCATATGGAAAGTATTAAAAAACGTTATATTTGTAACAACCTGCTTTCAAAGTGAAATCAAAATAGTGGTTTCGGTACCACAAACCTAATGTGAAAATATTTATTTTATTATTATTTTAAGGTCTACAATATGTTGGTATTACTAGTAAAAAATTTTGTTAAGAAATATTACCATTTGCATGCTTAATTTGATAAAAGGACTAAATCACATAATGTGCAAAAGTAGTATTCTAGTAGCTAAAGGTATTAAATAGCTATAGAACCTTAATGTATGATTTCTTATGTGCTACATATACCATTTTAAAGGTTATAAGTAAGGTTAAATTAGTAAATAAGTTAATAAGTAAATTTAAAACAAAATAAAATAATGGTGTCATCTTCCTTAATGGGAAACACCACCAAAATTGAAGGATAGGAAGACACTGCTAGGGCTTGAAGCATTCAGCCAACCTTGGTGTGTGCATGTAATTCATTTTTTGTCCCTTTTTTTAATCATTTCTATGTTTTCAAGATCGTTGTAGCATAATCTAGCTATCCCAGGGACTAATTTGCAAAACTATTAAATGTTTAGGATTTTAACATGAATGTATATGTATTTTTTATGATGTTTGATGAAATAAAATGAATGGTTTTTGTTAGATACACAACTTTTCTTAAGAGATTTTTGATGAATTTGTCAACTAGGGATTAAATTGAAAAATAGAAAAACATTAATGGTGAAATTACGAAATAAATGAAATATAGGGCTTGCTAGGGACTATATGGAATTCGGCTATGGTGGGTTTTGGGAAAATTTCATGAATTTTCATTTTACGAGCAAATGACTAAATTGAAATGAAATTAAAATTATGGGGGTAAAAATGTAATTTTTCTAAAATATGAGTTTGGGTTAAATTGAATAAAATAAGTATTGAATTGAGTTGAATTTATTCGTTTAGATCAAGACAAACCTCATACGACTTTAGATCGGGGCATAGATAAAGTTTTGGAATAATCGCATCCGTATCTACGTTTAATTGTCGAGGTAAGTTCATGTAATTATATTGTATTTATGTGCTTTTAATTGAATTATACATGTATTATGGACTGCCATATTTATATATATATATATACCGATTGCACATCCAATGATGTCACGTCGACTACTGAGTCATGTTTGAACCTTAGGAATTCGTAGGATACAATTGACATGTCATTAGGGTTTACATGATTTGGGTGCTGGTCTTGAACGTCATATCGACGGATGAGGTCCGGTATATGTTGCGGATACTCCACAGCTCGTGTGAGCAGCATCTTCTAGCTATGTTTCGACCCACAACTCGTGTGAGCAGGCCCATTTTCACAGCTCGTGTGAGCATACATGTACATGAATTGATGGATGACAGTTATATGAGTTAGCACACTATGTGTGAGCTATCCCGGGTATCCAACGATATTCTGAATGGTTCAACGGTCATGATTTGAAATAGAATGGTAAGAGTTCAATACGAACTAAGACATCAACACATGTGATTTGCATTGAATGGGTGATACATGTTATAATGAAAGTTGAGATGGATGATATATGCATATGACACATGATTAAATGTTGTGATCATCCATGATTAAATTGATTATATTATATGCTCATACAACTAACATGTCTAGTGTAAATGCTTAGGCTTTGGCCAAGTTGTGGTTGGATTATGCCATGTTAAGCTTAATTTATATGTGATAAAATGGTAAGTTGGGTTTTTATATGAACTTGCTAAGAAATTATGCTTGCTCTGTGTTCTTTTCCATATTTTTTAGTGAATCAGAAGCTTGTTCGGGTTGGAAGCTTGCCGGAGTTATATCACACCATCCATCAGCTAAATTGGTAGATTTTGGTGTTTCTAAGTTTTGGTTATAATGGCATGTATAAGAGTTTTTGTTTGATAATTTAGCAATTTGTTTTTGGCTTGTGCTTATGGCATTTTGGATGGTGAAATGGTGCTAATTTTGGATGTATATATTTGGCCTTATAATGGTTGATATCATGGCTTATGATGCTTGAATGATAGAAGATGGAATGGTAGTTAAAAATGTATGTTATAAATTGGTCTTTTGACATGTTTAAATGTGGTGAATTGGCATAATTGTTATAGATGACATGTATGGCCATTGGTGCTAGATGTTAATTGGCATATTTGGTACTCATTGGTGTAAATTTGATAGGTAAACAAAATGGTATGATTTGACATAAACTTAGTTATAAATTTGTTAAACTTTTGGCCAAATTGTGCATAAGATTATACATATTTAATGGTTGTGATTGATGTGCCTTTTGGGCAATTGGTTGTATTTATATGTACCTTATTTGAATAGCTTATTATGGCATGGTTTGGTGCACTTTGGAGAATTTGGTTATAGGTGGATGCATGTTTGGGTGAGAAAAATGGCTTAAAAATGGCTTATTTTTCGTCCACACGGCTGGACAACATGGCTGTATGTCCCCTGTAGCTTACAAAGGGTTGCAAGTCAGGCTGTTACATGGCCTAGCACACGGCCAGATGCACGGGCCTATGAGGCCACTTCGAATGGTACACGGGCGTGTGGCTTGGCTGTGTAACCCAAGTCAGAGAGTTACACTGGCACTGACGCAGGCTAGGACACGACCAAGAAATGGGCAGCAACCCATTGGTTAACATGCCTAAACTTCCCCTTTTTTAACCAAGTTGGAGCCATGTTTACCCAATTACATTTCCTTTTATTCGACAGTAAGGGTAAATTACTGAACAACCCCTCAAAGTTTGAAAACCATAGGTATTTAGCCCTATTCCTAATAGCATTAGAAATTTTGTTTTCCTCTTCAAATCCAAGCAAAAATTTGGCTTCCTTTTCCCTATTTCTTCTCCATTTTCTTTTCATATTCTTCTTTGCATAATGTTTTTCCTCATTGCTAAAATTATTTTTGTCCCTCGAATCAAAATCTATTTCTGATTCAAGTCATTTTCAACCGGAATCATAATCGTCATTAGAAACATTTTTTAATCTTTGCCAAGAATCGGTAAATACGTCTTAATTCCGATGTTTGATCTCAAATCCTTACAGAATTTCTATCTAATGGCAATCTTGCAATCAATATGTGCTTTGAAACCCTAGGCTAGGTCAAATCTCACACGACCAAGATCCTTCAACACGGCTTCCACACAGTCGCGTCTCCCCTGTAGATTAATTTTTCATGTTCCACACGACCACAATCTATTACACAGCCTTGCCACACGGCTTAAGACATCGCACACGGCCTGGCCACATGACCATGTGCCCCATGTTTTACAAATTTGTTTAGAACTTTTGTAAACTGATCAATTTAGTCCCTGCATGATCCTCAATTTGTTTTTAGAATTTTATCTCTTTCAATTAAGTCTCTCATATTATAAACGATGCTAGAATCCATGATTTGATTAACAAATTATTATATATGCATGATATGTAATTAGTATATGCCTTCTATGACCGAATTATGACAAAGAACTGAACTTCTGGCAACAACAGTGGATAGAGCTGTTAAAGGATTATGATTGTGTAATTGAATACCACCTCGAAAAACACAACATAGTAGCAAATGATCTAAGTAGAAAAAATGAATGAGTTAAGAGCAATGTTTTCTAGGTTAAATCTAGTGGATGATGGACGCTTGCTAACTGAGCTACAAGTGCAACCCACTTTAGCCAATGATCAAGGTTAAACAACCTTTAGACGTATCATTATTGTCGTAGATTAGACAAGTGAAGGATGACAAAACTGAAGATTTCAGGTTTAATGGTGAGAGTATCTTATGCTTTCGAGAAAGGTACATGTGCCAAATGATAAGGATTTAAGGCAATCCATACTTCGGGAGCGCAACATAGACCTTATCCCATGCATCCGAAGGAAATAAGATGTACTAGGATGTAAAGGAATTGTACTAGTGGTTTGGACTGAAATGAGATGTGACAGAATTTGTGGCTAAATGCCTAACGTGTCAAGAAGTGAAAGCTGAACATCAGTTCCCTTCTGGGTTATTACAACCTAACAAAATACCGAAGTGGAAGTAGGAGCGTATAACGATGAACTTTATTAGTGGGTTACCCTTAACACCCACTAAGAAGGCTTCAATCTAGGTGATAGTAGAGTGATTAACTAAGTCAGCATATTTCTTACCAGTCTGCACAGATTATTCATTGCAAAAGCTGGCTAAGTTATATATTGTGGAGATTGTAAGACTTCATGAAGTGTCAGTATCAATCATCTCAGATCGAGATCCCCGTTTCACATCTCGATTTTGGAAAAAGCTTCACAAGGCACTAGGCACTTGTTTGGATTTTAGTACTACCTTACATTCATAAACTGACGAACAATTTGAATGAGTCATCCAAATATTGGAAGATATGCTGAGAGACTGCATTATCAAATTTCGAGGTAGTTGGGAAGAACATTTGCCTCTAGCAGAATTTTCCTATAATAATAGCTTCCAATCGAGTATACAAATGACATCCTATGAAGCTTTCTATGGTCGAAAGTATCGAACACCATGGTGTTGGATCGAACTAGGAAAAACAAGAATTTTGAGTCCAGAAGTGGTACAATAATCTGAGAGGAAAATAAAATTGATTCAAGATAGACTAAAAGTGACTTCAGATAGACAAAAGTTATGCAAACTTAAAAAGAAAAGACATTGAGTACAGTGACAGAGATTAAGTCTTCCTAAAAGTGCCCCTATGACGAAAAGTGTTAAGGTTTTGAAGAAAATGCAAGTTAATTCCTAGGTTCATAGGACCTTATAAAATCCTTAAGAGAGTCAGTCCAGTTGAATATAAATTAGAATTACCTCTAGAAATAGACCATATAGATGATGTATTCCATGTCTCCATGTTGAGACGATATCGATCCGACCCTTCTCATATCGTACCAATTGAAGCAATCGAGGTGAGACCAAATTTGTCCTTTGAGGAGGATCCTATACAAATTCTAGATCATGACGTAAAGGTTCTGAGAAGAAAACGAATCCCTCTTGTCAAAGTTCTATGGCGGAGCTATGGCACTAAGAATGCCACATGGGAACAAGAAAAGACGTTTCGTCAACAATATCCTCATCTGTTTGAACTAGGAAAATATTGATGATGAAATTTCTTTAAGGAGGGAAGAGTTGTCTATCTGAAGTCGCCAAATATAGGGGGTTAATTGAAATAACTAACCAAGTAATAACCTAAGCTAAATGGTTAAGTAGCTAGTACGCTCCCTAGAGGTCCTAGGTTCAAGTCACTCATCTCTCATTCCTTTTCTTTTTTTTTTTTCAACAAACTATGATGAAAACCACACTAAAACAAATATTATTTGGAATGTAAATTAAACAAGAAATAGGTAGTAGCCTAATGGTTAACACACCTAAACTTCCCTTTACTTATCCAAGTTCGAGCCACCCTTTACGCAATTCCATTTCCTTTTATTCGGTAGTGGGGGTAAATTATTGAGCCGCACCTCAAAGTTTGAAAACCCTAGTTATTTAGCCCTAATCCTAATAGCATTAGAAGTTTTGCTTTCCTTTTCAAATCCAAGCAGAATTTTGGCTTCTTTTTCCCTATTTCTTCTCCCTTTTCTTTTCATATACTTCTTTGTATAATATTTTTCCCCATTGCTGAAATTATTTTTGTCTCCCGAATTAATATTTATTCCTGGTTCAATTCGTTTTTCAACCGGAATCGTAATCGCCATTAGAAACATTCTTTAATCATTTCCAAGAATTGGTAAGTACATCTCAATTATGATTATTGATCTCAAATCCTTATAGAATTTCTATCTAATGACAATCTCGTAATCGATTAAACATTCTTTAACGATTTTTGCCAAAGTCTTTCAAACATATCGTTGAATCTCGATGCCCAATGTTAATACATATGAAATTCGTTGTTGAATAACCAAGTTTAGGTGAATCAAACCATTCTTCATCATGAGGAACATCGTTCAGGCTCCCGGTGAATAGTGTGTGTTCTTTTACAAGCAAATTAGGACTAGTTATGCCTCGGATTAGGGCCACACGATCGCATCTCCCCTATAGATTAATTTTGCATGTTCCACATAACCACAGTCTGTTACGCAGTTGTGTAACCCCTCTACACGATTTAAGACTTTGCACATGGCCTAGCCACACAGCCATGTGCCCCCTATTTTACAAATTTGCCTAAAATTTTTATAAATTGATCAATTTAGTCCCTACATGATCCTTGAACTACTTTTAAAATTTTATCTCTTTCAATTAAATCCCCGATATTATGAATAATGTTGGAATCCATGATTTGATTGACTAAATTATTATTATATATGAATTATATGTAATTAGTACATGCCTTCTGTGACCGAATTACTGATAAATTGTTATTGATACTCAAATAAATATATTACTGATTGCATGAACATCATGCCTACTGTTACTGATAAACTGAAAAGATGACATACATGTCTACTGCTACTGTTAATCTGATTATATACTGAGCATGTCTATTGTTTTTGTATTGTACTGTTAATAACATGTCATTCTGGATTGCATAGGGTGGAACACTTTGAAAGAGGAAGTATTGACAGTTTATCTGCAAACATTTGTGGTTTATCCACAAATTTACTACAGCTTTTATCTGCAAATCTATTGTGCATTCACAACCTACTGGCAGCGTATTAACCTGCAAACACTGGTGGTTTATCCACAACTTTTACTAGCATCTTTTATTTGCAAACTCGTTGTGTATTCACAACTACTGGCAGCGTATTAACTTGCAACACTTGTGGTTCATCCACAAACTGGACTGTCCAGGATATAAGAGTTTTGGGGAACTCAACCTGTGGAGTGTAGAAGTGGGGTAGGACATTTCTTTACTGTTAAACTAAAATTGAATTACATCAGCACTCATAAGCATGCCTAAATGAACTGTCAATTTCTGCTATGCTATATAATTGTTACTGTACTAAACATTCATATTAGATGCTTGGTTTATTAGTTTGAACTAATTTTCTTGTGATGGAACTCACATTAAGCTTCAAAGCTCACCCTCCCTTTAATTTTTATCCTTACAAATAACCCACCAGGTTAGGACTCAAATACGGCATCCAGAGGGCCTCGACTTAGTTTTAGTTAATAATATATTTTAGATTTACTATTTGGTCTTTTAATTATTCAGAGACTGTATTATTTTATTTTAAACTGTGGTATGGGACAAAGAATTTGATTTTTAATTTATAGCTTGCATGACATTTAATTTGATTTTAGAACATCAAATTATGAATATTAATTAGTTATGCATGAACCTCGATTTTTATTAAAACATTAATAGATATCACTTTTTCGCTACTACGATACAGTTAAAACTTTGAGTAATTGGAATGACGGAAATGTGCAAGCGTACACAATCGCAACAAGTAATAAAGTGACAAGTAAATGTCGAGTTATCGTACCCACAGGGACTGTGAAAAGAATTATTTATGAATGCTATTTAAAACACTTTGGTGAAGAAAAATATTTTTTTTGAAGAGGGTGATTAAAAACTAAGATTTTAAACCAAGTGAACTAAATAAATAAATCTCAAATGCATGATTTCAAAATACGATTTTAATCGAGATGACATAATTGTGTTAGATTAATTACATTTCTTAACTTAGAATTATTAAACTCATGTTTATATTGTTAAGAATAAGTTCACGGCAACTCGGCAATTTGCTAACTTATGAACATACTCACCTACCAAAATCGATTTATCTCTTAACTATATCCCTATGTCTATTCAACCGATTAAAAAAATCTTAATAGGCGAATATGTTATTGCACATACATACTTATTAAATCGAAATAATCCTTGTACATATCCCTATGTCAATTCAAACAATTAACTCGATTTAATAAGCACATAAAAGACTATGTGAGGTAACAAAGTATCCTTACCTTGAAACAGTTTAATCATAATAATCTTACAAGTTATGCAAGTCAAATGTATCGTCAGATATCATTGCTAATCTAACCCTCAGCTACCTTAGATGATTAAACATGCACTGATTAAGTATTATGTCCATTAATTACAATTTCAATCTGTTTAAATAATTATTTAATTAGTTACCTAACAATTGTAATGCAAGAATAACTTAGTCATGATTTAACTTAATCAAGCATCTTACCGAGACCTATAACAACATAAACACAATTTCAATAATTTTAACAAACGAAATGCAATCAACCTAACACAAATTAAATTCAACCTAAATTGATTAAATTAACCATTCCAACAACATAAATATTCATAGATATGTTCAGCATAACAACAACAAAAATTAAAGAGATAGGGAACAAGAATCAAATTCGGTGTTTTTCTGTGGCTTGACTAGTTGATCCATTCTTCCTTCTCCGTTGTCCTCGTCTGTAATGACCCAAAATTCACGGGCATCGGAAAAGTATAATATCGGGCCTCCGTCTTAGTAAACTGAGTCTGAAAATAATTATTAGAAATACTTACTAGACTAGTTGTGTATTTAATTAGGTTTTAGAAAGGTAAATTTAGCTTAATAAAGAGTAATTAGGAAAAAGGATTAAAATGAATAAAGGGTAAAAGTCTAATTATAAATCAAAAGAAAATAAAAGGGACTAAATAGGTAAATAAGTCAATGGCTTAAGAATAGGCGGCAATACATGGGAAAAATCTTAGATATTTATATTATTTATTTATATAATATATAAATTAATTATAAAGTATATTATTAAATTAATTATATTATAAATATTATATTAAGAAATAAATTAAATAAGGACAAATGTATAGTGATGATAATAGACAAGTGGGTGGTGTTGGTAAATTCATGTGTAATAATAATAAACATATGTATTTAAGAATAAAATATATTACTTATAAATTAAGTAAATATATTATTATATTGTTATAATTAAAACAATAAAGTAAATAAAAGAAAGTAAAGAAATAAAAACAAAACAAAAGAAACAGAATAGAAAGAACAAAGAAACAGAGAAGCAAACGAAACAGGGAAGAAAGAAGAAAAAAGAAAGAAAAAGGGAAAATAGATTTTAAAGCTTGGAGTTAATTTGGTAAGTCAATTAAGTCCTTTTATTTACTTTTGATGAAATTAAGTTGATATTTTGGAAGTTTATAGTTTTTTTAAGCATGATTCATGTTGAATAAATTGTTGAATTAGGGATTTAATTGAATAAATTTCAAGTTAGAATTGATAAAGGGATTAAATTATAAAAGAAATTATAAGTTTTATGTGTTAGGGACTAAATTGGGAAAATTCGAAATTAGGAAAATATGCTGAAATTTTAATAGTTAAATTTAAGTTTGGATGAAATTTGAATAGAAATAGAGTGTGAATTGAATTAGGAAAGTAAGTGAATTTAGTTAGGATTAAATTGAGAATAATGAAGAAATTGAATAGAAATTTAATTATTTATCATAATTAGTGTTGAAATTAATAGTATAAATTATTATTATTTTCGTAGCTAACAAAGAACCCGAGGCATCGGCATCAAAAGGAAAAGGGAAAGCTATCGAGGACTAAAGCGGGAGATTCACGGTTTGTATTACTATAATTCAAGTTATTTATTATTAAATGCTAAATTTTAATTTATGTGTCTAGTAAATGAAATGTGAGGTAAGTATTAATATTAGTATTATTATTATTATTATTATTATTATTATTATTATTATTATTATTATTATTATTATTATTATGAGTGGGAATTAAATTGAATAGTTGATATGAATTAATATTTGAATTGTTTGTTGATTGAAAGCGGGAAATGAATTTGAATCGAATTGTGAATGGTATTAAATTGTATGGAAATGTATTGAGTTGTGAAAATGTGTGAATTTGTGAAATAATTATAGATTGAAAGGTGGAAAAATGATTGAATTGAAAGTGTGAGAAATTGTGATTGAATTGAAAATATATGTGATTTAAATACCCTATTAACTAGTCGAAATTTGAGTCGGATATAGTTGGCATGCCATAGGATTGGAAGAGTTCAGGGATACTTCGACCTCGAGTCGATGAGACACTGGGTGTCACTATATTTCTTCGGATAGTTTCGACGAGGTACTGGGTACCAACTTACTTCGGCTTGGCCGATGAGACACTGGGTGTCAACTATTGCTTCGAATTATCCGATGAGGCACTGGGTGCCATTCTGGTGTGTTTGGTTGGATCCGTGTATCTGCCAAAGTCCAAGTTTTGTTAATAGGGTAAATGATGAAATGATAAACCGAACGAGTTGGTCAAACGAGCTATTGAAATGATATGAAAAAGTTGAATTGTGAATTGAAATGTGAAATGAGATTGAGAAATGAACCTAAGGTTCATGATTTGTTCAAACTCAAATTGTGGATATATGATATTGGTTGATGAATTGTTATTGTTGAGATATTGAATTTAAATTGTATATACGAATTATGCATTACATGTTTATTATTGTTATAATTTGAATTATGGTAATACCATTGAGTATGAAATACTCAACAGTCTGATTTTTTTCGATATGCAGTCGATAGAAGTCAAAGGTCTCGGTTCAGCATCCAGACTAATCCCGACTTCAGCATAACTTTGGTGATGTATATTTTCCTTTGGGTAATGTGGCATGTACATAGGATGTGTTAAAGGTTATTATGTTTTATTATAAATGGTTAAAAATGTTAGTATTATAAGTTTAAGATTTATAATGAAAGAAGTTTATCTATTTTGATTTATTTATTACCTTGTTAAATTTAAATTGATATTATATCGATTGAGTTTGATTAGAAGGAATTTAGAATAGAAAATGAGAATGTGACATGAATTGGTTGATTTGATTTTATTTGAAAATGTTATGATTTTAAATTGCAGGGGGTTTGATGTAAAAATAAGCAGAAATGATACCGAAATTTTTCTAAAAATGAATGAAATCAATTAGTAAAATTTATAACAATTTATGAATTGTTTTAATAGGTTGGTTATTTATTTAAGAATTATTTGTAAATTGCTTGGTATGTCCGGTAATGCCTCGTAACCCTGTTCTGGCGACGGTTTGGGGTTAGGTGGTGTTACAGTTGTTGGTATCAGAGCTATCAGGTTTAGCCGATTCTCGACCTAAATCAAGCTCGGAATTGAGTCTAGATGTACATGCCACTGTCGAGTCGAAACTGAGTCGGGATTTTTGGATGCTAACCTATTTGTTTGTTTTTGTTTTATAGATTAAAGATGTCTGAAGAAAGAATAAATGATACTGATGAAAGAATGTATACTGAAGATAGAGAATTAGATGAAACAGAATCTGTTGCACCGAGTGTGAATCCGTTAGGTAACCAACCTCCTAATGTAGAACGGGAAAATGCTAGAGAAAGAGATGAATCTCAATTACTGAGAATTATAGCTGATGCACTACAAAGAGTAGCGGGGATTACTCCTGCTACGACTTCAATACCTACTCAAAGACGGGCCCCGATAAAGGAACTGAGGAAATATGGTGCTACTGAATTTATGGGTCTAAAAGGAGTCGATCTATCCACAGCAGAAAATTGGATGGAGTCGACTAAGAGAATTTTGCAGCAATTGGATTGTACCCCCTGGGAGTGTTTAATCTGTGCTGTATCGTTGCTATAAGGGGAAGCTTATTTATGGTGGGAATCAGTAGTTCGACATCTACTAGAGAATCAGATAACGTGGGATCTATTTCAGAAGGAATTTCAAAAGAAATATATCGGAGAGATGTATATCGAAGACAAGAAATAAGAATTTTTAATGTTACAACAGAGCGATATGTCAGTAATAGATTATGAGAGGGAATTCTCGAGACTCGGCAGATATGCCTTCGAGTTTATCCCGACAGAAGCTGATAGTTGTAAAAGATTTTTACGGGGTTTGCGAGACGAGATCAATGTACAGTTAGTATCTCATCGGATCACTGAATTAGTAGATTTGATTGAGCGGGCTAAAATGGTGGAACAAGTTCTGGGCCTCGATAAAAAGACTGAAGTTGTTAGACCAACTAGAAAGCGTACAGGAACTACGAGTTCGAACCCTCAGTCGAAAAGACCAAAGGAGCCTCAAGGTGGTTGGAGATCCAGTTTCAGATCAGATAGAGGCGGTAGAAGTAGAGGAAGACAGACGACAGTATCTACTGGCAGTGTGAGAGGTTCTTATCGAGAAATAGAAATTCCAGACTGTCAGCACTGTGGAAAGAAACACAGAGGGGAATGCTAGAAATTAACTAGAGGTTGTTTCCGATGTGGTTCTACAGACCATTTCATTAGAGACTGTCCGAAAGCTGATAGTACTGCACCCGTGACATCACAGAGATCAGTATCTACTGCTAGAGGCAGAGGGACAGGTAGAGGTAGCTTGGTTTCAAGGGGATGAGGTAGTAGAAGGAGCAGTGATATTGGTACCCAGCAGTCTGAAGCTAAAGTACTCGCCAGAGCTTATGTGGTCAGAACACGGGAAGAAGGCGACACCCACAATGTAGTAACAGGTATATTCTTACTATATTCTGAGCCTGTTTATGCTTTAATTGATCCCGGATCTTCACACTCTTATATAAATTCAAAATTAGTTGAATTGGGAAAATTTAATTCTAAGGTATCTAGAGTGACTGTAGAAGTGTCGAGTCCGTTGGGGCAAACAGTATTAATGAATCAGGTTTGTCCGAGATGCCCATTAATTATACAAAATAAAACTTTTCCTATTGACCTGTTGATTATGCCATTTGGGGATTTTGATATAATACTGGGGATGGATTGGTTGTCTGAACACGGAGTGGTATTTGATTGTTATAAAAAGAAGTTTAGTATTCAGACAGAAGACAGGGACAGAATTGAGGTGAAGGGTATCCGTACTAATGGACCGGCACGTATTATTTCAACGATAAAGGCTAATAAATTGCTTCAGCAGGGTTGTATAGCATATTTAGCCTATGTTATTAATTCTGATTTGGTTGGTAGTCAGTGCAGTAAGATCAGGACTCTATGTGAGTTTCCAGATGTATTCCCTGAAGGACTACCGGGTTTACCACCTGACAGAGAGGTTGAATTTGCTATAGAGGTGTATCCGGGTACAACACCAATCTCTATACCACCGTATCGAATGTCACCTACTGAGTTAAAAGAGTTGAAAGTGCAGTTACAAGACTTGTTAGATCGTGGATTTATTAGACCGAGCATTTCACCTTGGGGAGCTCTAGTGTTGTTTGTTAAAAAGAAAGATGGATCGATGCGGCTTTGTATTTATTACCAGCAGTTAAACAAAGTGACGATCAAGAACCGATATCCGTTGCCCCGTATAGATGATTTATTTGATCAGCTAAAAGGAGCTTCAGTATTTTCAAAGATTGACTTGAGATCTGGGTATTATCAGCTGAAAGTAAAAGAAAGTGATGTTCCGAAGACTGCATTTCGTACTCAATATGGTCATTATGAATTTTTGGTAATGCCGTTCGGGTTAACTAATGCTCCAGCTGCTTTTATGGATTTGATGAATCGTATTTTTCAGCCGTATTTAGACCAGTTTGTGGTGGTTTTTATTGATGATATATTAGTTTATTGGAAGTCAGAGTCAGAGCATGATCAGCATCTCAGAACCGTGTTACAAATTCTGCGGGAAAAATAGTTGTACAAGAAACTGAGTAAATGTGAGTTCTGGTTATCAGAGGTAGTATTCTTGGGACATGTTGTATCTGCTGATGGGATTAGAGTTGATCTGAAGAAGATCGAGGCAATTGTTCAATTGAATGCACCAAAGAATGTATCAGAAGTACGCAGTTTTCTGGGTTTAGCCGGGTACTACTGAAGGTTTGTTAATGGATTTTCGAAGATAGCATTACCGATGACAAAAAATACTACAGAAGAATGTTCCTTTTATATGGGATGATCAGTGTCAAAGAAGCTTTGAAACATTGAAACAAATGTTGATAGAGGCACCAGTTTTAACTTTACCAGAATCGGGGAAAGATTTCATAGTGTATAGTGATGCTTCTTTGAATGGTTTGAGTTGTGTATTGATGCAGGATGGAAAAGTAATAGCTTATGCATCTCGACAGTTGAAGCCACATGAGCGCAATTACCCGACACATGATTTGGAATTAGCTGCTGTAATTTTCGCATTGAAGATTTGGAGGCATTACTTGTATGGTGAGAAATGTTATATTTACACTGATCATAAAAGTTTCAAATATCTTCTGTCATGAAAAAGAGTTGAATCTGAGACAGACACGATGGATAGAACTTCTGAAAGATTATGATTGTGTTATAGACTATCATCCAGGAAAGGCGAATGTGGTAACAAATGCATTGAGCAGAAAAACAACGGTTGAATTACGGGCAATGTTTGCTCGGCTTAGTATTAATGATGATGGAAGTTTGTTAGCTGAGTTAAGAGTCAAGCCGATAATGTTTGATCAAATCAGAGCAGCACAGCTAAAGGATGAAAAGTTGATGAAGAAAAGAGAAATGGTACAGCATGGTACGGTGGAAAATTTTAGTATTGACGAGCATAATTGTTTGAGATTTTAGAATCGAATTTGTGTTCCAGCTACTTCTAAGATTAAAGAACTGATTCTCCGAGAAGCACATGATAGTATTTTTTCTTTGCACCCAGGTGGATCGAAGATGTATCGTGATCTACGAGAACTGTATTGATGGCCACGGATGAAGAAAGATATAGTCGAGTATGTTAGTAAATGCTTGACTTGTCAGCGGGTAAAAGTAGAACATCAGGTACCAACAGGTTTGTTACAGCCTATTACTATTCCTGAGTGGAAATGGGATTGCATTACCATGGATTTTGTTACGGGATTGCCATTGTCAGTGAGTAAAAAGAATGCCATTTGGGTGATTGTCGATCGACTCACAAAGTCAGCTCACTTTATAACAGTTAGAACTGACTGGTCACTACAGAAGCTTGCCGAGGTTTATATTCGGGAAATTGTTAGATTACATGGTATTCCGATATAGATAATTTCATACCGAGATCCTCGATTTACATCGAGATTTTGGAGGCAGCTACATGAATCATTGGGTACTCAACTTAATTTCAGTACAGCTTTCCATCCTCAAACTGACGGACAATCTGAACGAGTAATTCAGATATTAGAAGATATGCTTTGAGCTTGTGTCATTGATTTTGAATCAGGTTGGGAACGATATCTGCCACTAGCAGAATTTGTTTATAATAATAGTTTTCAATCTAGTATTCAAATGGCTCCATATGAAGCACTTTATGGTCGAAGCTGTCGATCACCAGTGTGTTGGACAGAGTTAAAAGAAAGAAAAGTGATTGGGGTGGAATTGATTCAAGAAACAGAAGAAACAGTTAAAAAGATTAAAGATAGACTAAAAGCCGCTTTCGACAGACAGAAATCTTATGCAGATCTGAAACGACGAGACATTGAATATTCTGTTGGTGATAAAGTATTCCTCAAAGTATCGCCGTGGAAGAAAATTTTGAGATTTGGTCGGAAGGGAAAATTGAGTCCACGCTTTATCGGGTCGTATGAGATTGTGGAAAGAATTTGGCCTGTTGCTTATCGACTAGCCTTACCTCCAGAATTACAGAAAATTCATGATGTTTTTCATGTTTTGATGCTTCGGAGATATAGATCGGATCCTTCTCATATCATTCCCACTAAATACATTGAAATTCGATCTGATTTAACATATGAAGAAGAGCCGGTTCAGATATTAGCACGAGAAGTGAAAGAATTAAGAAATAAACGGGTCCCTTTAGTAAAAGTTTTATGGAGAAGTCATAGTGTGGAAGAAGCGACTTGGGAACCGGAAGAGACGATGAGAGCACAATATCCTCATCTCTTCTCAGGTAAATTTCGAGGACGAAATTTATTAAGGGGGGAGAAATGTAATGACCCAAAATTCACGGGCATCGGAAAAGTATAATATCGGGCCTCCGTCTTAGTAAACTGAGTCTGAAAATAATTATTAGAAATATTTACTAGACTAGTTGTGTATTTAATTAGGTTTTAGAAAGGTAAATTTAGCTTAATTAAGAGTAATTAGGAAAAGGATTAAAATGAATAAAGGGTAAAAGTCTAATTATAAATCAAAAGAAAATAAAAGGGACTAAATAGGTAAATAAGCCAATGGCTTAAGAATAGGCGGCAATACATGGGAAAAATCTTAGATATTTATATTATTTATTTATATAATATATAAATTAACTATAAAGTATATTATTAAATTAATTATATTATAAATATTATGTTAAGAAATAAATTAAATAAGGACAAATGTATAGTGATGATAATAGACAAGTGGGTGGTGTTGGTAAATACATGTGTAATAGTAATAAACCTATGTATTTAAGAATAAAATATATTACTTATTAATTAAGTAAATATATTATTATATTGTTATAATTAAAACAATAAAGTAAATAAAAGAAAGTAAAGAAATAAAAACAAAACAAAAGAAACAGAATAGAAAGAACAAAGAAACAAAGAAGCAAACGAAACAGGGAAGAAAGAAGAAAAAGAAAGAAAAAGGGAAAATAGATTTTTAAAGCTTGGAGTTAATTTGGTAAGTCAATTAAGCCATTTTATTTAGTTTTGATGATTTAGAAGTTTTAAAACAAAGTTTTGATGAAATTAAGTTGATATTTTGGAAGTTTATAGTTTTTTTAAGCATGATTCATGTTGAATAAATTGTTGAATTAGGGATTTAATTGAATAAATTTCAAGTTAGAATTGATAAAAGGATTAAATTTTAAATTATAAGTTTTATGTGTTAGGGACTAAATTGGGGAAAATTCGAAATTAGGAAAATATGCTGAAATTTTAATAGTTAAATTTAAGTTTGGATGAAATTTGAATAGAAATAGAGTGTGAATTGAATTAGGAAAGTAAGTGAATTTAGTTAGGATTAAATTGAGAATAATGAAGAAATTGAATAGAAATTTAATTATTTATCATAATTAGTGTTGAAATTAATAGTATAAATTATTATTATTTTCAGTAGCTAACAAAGAACCGAGGCATCGGCATCAAAAGGAAAAGGAAAGCTATCGAGGACTAAAGCGGGAGATTTACGGTTTGTATTACTATAATTCAAGTTATTTATTATTAAATGCTAAATTTTAATTTATGTGTCTAGTAAATGAAATGTGAGGTAAGTATTAATATTAGTATTAATATTAATAATATTATTATTATTATTATTATTATTATTATTATTATTATTATTATTATTATTATTATTATGAGTGGGAATTAAATTGAATAGTTGATATGAATTAATATTTGAATTGTTTGTTGATTGAAAGCGGAAATGAATTTGAATCGAATTGTGAATGGTATTAAATTGTATGGAAATGTATTGAGTTGTGAAAATGTGTGAATTTGTGAAATAATTATAGATTGAAAGGTGGAAAATGATTGAATTGAAAGTGTGAGAAATTGTGATTGAATTGAAAATATATGTGATTTAAATACCCTATTAACTAATCGAAATTTGAGTCGGATATAGTTGGCATGCCATAGGATTGGAAGAGTTCGGGGATACTTGACCTCGAGTCGATGAGACCTGGGTGTCACTATATTTCTTCGGATAGTTTCAACGAGTCTTGGTACCAACTTACTTGACTTGGCCGATGAGACACCGGGTGTCAACTATTGCTTGAACTATCCGATGAGGCCTTTGGGTGCCATTCGGTGTGTATGGTTGGATCGTGTATCCGCCAAAGTCCAAGTTTTGTTAATAGGGTAAATGATGAAATGATAAACCGAACGAGTTGGTCAAACGAGCTATTGAAATGATATGAAAAGTTGAATTGTGAATTGAAATGTGAAATGAGATTGAGAAATGAACCTAAGGTTCATGATTTGTTCAAACTCAAATTGTGGATATATGATATTGGTTGATGAATTATTCTTGTTGAGATATTGAATTTAAATTGTATATCTGAATTATGCATTACATGTTTATTATTGTTATAATTTGAATTATGGTAATACCATTGAGTATGAAATACTCAACAGACTGTTATTTCCGCATGCAGTCGATAGAAGTCAAAGGTCCCGGTTCAGCATCCAGACTAATCCCGACTTCAGCATAACTTTGGTGATGTATATTTTCCTTTGGGTAATGTGGCATGTACATAGGATGTGTATAAAGGTTATTATGTTTTATTATAAATGGTTAAAAATGTTAGTATTATAAGTTTAAGATTTATAATGAAAGAAGTTTATCTATTTTGATTTATTTATTACCTTGTTAAATTTAAATTGATATTATATCGATTGAGTTTGATTAGAAGGAATTTAGAATAGAAAATGAGAATGTGACATGAATTGGTTGATTTGATTTTACTTGAAAATGTTATGATTTTAAATTGCAGGGGTTTGATGTAAAAATAAGCAGAAATGATGCCGAAATTTTTCTAAAAATGAATGAAATCAATTAGTAAAATTTATGAATTATTTTAATAGGTTGGTTATTTATTTAAGAATTATATGTAAATTGCTTGGTATGTCCGGTAATGCCTCGTAACCCTGTTCCGGCGACGGTTTGGGGTTAGGTGGTGTTACATCGTCGACCAAGGCTGCTATGAATACTTAATTGCTAATCCAAATAGCTGATGAATGCCCCTTTCCCAAGGGGAGAAATCGACAAGAGAGCAAGGGAATTTTGGAATGGAAAAGAAGAGATAGTGGAGAGAAGAGAGGAAAGATGTGAATGCTTAAGGTGTGTTTCTTAAATGACCAGCCTAAGGGGGTTTTTATAGCTGAGGAAGGCTGCTAAAAATAGCTGAAATTATCAGCCAAAGAGCCCTCCCTTGGCTGGCCACACATGTGGCAGGGTTGATAGTTTCAACTTTGCTAATTTAGGCTTGGGGCAAATCTATAAAGCCACCAATTGTGGAGGGGTTTGAATGCAACTTGAACAAGTCTTCAAGGGTCTCTTTGCAAGCTTAAATAATCAGCTAATAAGCTTATTTGGGTCAGCTCTTGGGATGGTTTTTGGGCTGTCCATTTCTTGGTCGGTTCAGTTCACTCGGTTTAGTTCAACTGGACCACTTTTTCATAATTAATTAATAATAATTTATTAACCCAAATTAAATTGGATGTAAATTAAAATTAATTATATTATGGATTAATACATATAATTCTGGACCATCTTAGGCTGAAATTTAGTTCGCCTCGATACTTCAAATTGCTTTTCAGTTTTGCGCTTCTAGCAGTGTCTGTCGAGCCATTTTTTTCCCTTTGTGTAAATCTGTCAAAAATAACCGAAATTCATCAAAATTAATTATAAAATTAACTAAAATTCAAAATGTTCATATTTTAAGTGCACTTTAATTATTTTGTAAAAATTAATTATTTTTTCGACAAGAATTTTATCAAAACTGTATGATTTTAAGTTAAAAATGTGTAAATTTCCGTGATTCTAGTAATACATAAAATGGTAGTTAATCAAGTTTTCATAAAGGAGTCACCATTACACAGGTTAGATAATCTAAGCCAGTTTTGATAACTCGTAAGTTTTTTTCTGAAAGACTAAGTTTTCTTCTAAAACAAATAAATGTTTCAATATGACCATTTTAAAAACTCGGATAACTTAATGGGTCATTTTGAGGTTACAATAATCATCTAAAAATGACAGGAAAATCATCCCTCATAGTTTCTTAGATGGACAAATATTTTCACTAAAATATCTCTCTAAGACCTTCAATGATAGTGCATCATATAACGAACAGTAGTTTTTATCATCAATTAAAAATATTCAGCCATTTTTCTAATTCAAACATGCCATCTTATCATAAGATAATGGATAAGTCTTCAAGTTCAGAAAGAGTATTCTTTAAACCTTTGTCCTTTAGGCATGACCTCTTCCTTCGTTGTGCTCACTTGAAATGATTTCATGAGATCTTGCTTATGGACTTAGTTACAAAACATTTTGCTGCTAATTTGCAAGAATGTAAAATAATTACGACAAAAATTTAAAATTTGCCAACTAAACAAATCAAGTTGCGGTACCAAGTTGTGTTTCTTAAAGTATCCACAATGATTGTCTCAATTGCCTCCACAATTTGTTCCTAACAATATAATATAACTAACTATAACTAGTATGTATATAATTAGAAGTCTATCCTCATACTCGACCTAAAGATATGATATGATTTTATTATTTTTAAGGAGATATTTTTACCTTAATATAAAATTAATTTACACATGTTAATGATTTTTTATAAATAATATTTTAGCAATTCAACTTTTATATTTTTTGTTTTACTTGGGAACATCATGCTTGCTGAGTTCTGAAGGAAATTAAAATATGTAACTATTTGTTTGATATAAAATAACTTTCATTGGTTAAATATATATTGATAAAGAAAATATTTTCAACAAACATGATAAAAATATTAGTTTGATCATGTCCTCAATAAGAATAATTATATTGATAAATTAAATTCATGAAAAAAAATTAAAGTGTGTAAAACTATTTGGTTCTGCTAGTCGAGTTTATTTTTTATTGGGCCAATCTAATCGGGTCAATTCAAGTTTTGAAATTTTCATCTCATTTCGAGTTAGGATCAACTATGTGTTCTAATTATTTCAAGCTCGAAGAATTTAGTTTGACTTTAGGTTTTTCAATTCGATTCATTTCAAGCTTAAAGAATTGAGTGTGATCAATTTTCACATGTCAAATTGAAAATTTGCACACTCCACTAAAAAATATTAATTATATTATAAGTATTATTTTTATCAATTATTATTTTTCAAAAGTTAAATTTTAGGTTTGGATATTTTTGGTTGGGTTCATTTGAAGTTTAGATCATTATGAGTTTAAAGTATTTCGAGTAAAACTTGGTTTGAAAATCATTTGTTTCATTTTATGATCAAATTAGATTAAGATGGATAAAGCTATCACAATGGTCATTATATTAGGAGTAAGATTGCATTTTACCCTCTCTACTAAAAAATGGGCAAATTAGTCATTGTACGTTAAATCAAAGAGCAAATTCATTATTTCTATTAAAAATTCTATCCATTTATATTGTTAAAAACTAACGTGATTAACAAAATAATCAACTAGTAACACTTTAAGAGTTGGAAAGTTGGAAAAGTAAGGGAAGTGACAGTAGCATTTGTTGCTCGATGTTGAAATGGGTAACCAAATGGGGTAACCTATAACATCTCACATCTATGCAATAAACTGGAAAAAGGAATATTATTTTTTAAAAGATGAAATTTCAACTTTAACCTTTTACACATGTATTAAAAATAATATCATTTAAATCAAATTCATATTTTAATTATTTATTTATTTATTTTATTTAGTATCAAGAATTATTTATCTAGTATATTGAGAATGAATATTTTTGTGAATTAAAAGAAAAGGCTATGAGACTAATTAAAAAGAGAGTGAGTATAGTTGTTGATAAGATTCTAGGGTAAACTATACTATTAGTTACTTAATTATGGTTAAGTTTTTATTTTAATCACTTAATTAAAAATGTTACAATTTGTATTTGAAATTGTTTATTTTGGTCACCCGATTGTTAAGTGGCTAACGTTGTTACTTATTTAGTTAGTATAGTAACAATTTTACTCCTTAATTTTTATATTTTATGTCAAGTTAACCGTAATTCTATAAAAATATTAAAAAACTCAATTATTTTAATAAATGAAAATTCTATATTAAAATTCAAGTTATTGCCAACTTATTGCAACAACAAATCTTCAACATTGCCATAAAATCATGAAAATGGATTAAAAAATCAATTTCAATCTCTTAACATAATATTCATTTGGTATAAAGCTTAAATATGATTAAAACCAATGTTCATACAAGAAAACTCAAGATTCTATTGCGATAGAACGCTTATGAGTGTTCAATATTGAGACATAAGAACGAAAATGATTAAATAGAACCCAATAACAAATTAAAAATAGAACATAACCAAATTAGTAATATCTTCAAATTGAGTTTCAGTATTCTTCAAGAACTTCCAGAATCGATAATGAGAGACTTGTGAAAATTAAGTTTGAATTCATTTTTAGTGAAAATACAAAATATACCACAAAATTTTCTTTTACAAACTCAATTCAAAATTTCAATTTATTTAAATTATTTTTCAAAACCCAAATTGTAAAGTTATATTCTAAATCTTTTTCTTTTCATTTCTTATAATGAAAACATTTTCCCTCATTTTCTCTATGTTATCTAATTTTGAAATTTATATCTTTTTTATTTATTTTTTATTTTTCTATGTATTTAGAATTTTAAATTTTAAAGAGTTTCATTTTTATCATTATATATAAAATCAAGGTCAAATTTATGAAAGTATAAGAGTTGAGAACCATAATTGTTATTAAACCAACTAAAAAAATACTACCATTAGCCACTTAACGGTTGGGGCGACCAAAAAAATTCCAATTGTGAAAACGTTTGTAACCAAATTGTAACTCCTCTTCGTAAAGTGATGAAAACAAAAAGTTATCCATAATTGAGTGACTAATGATATAATTTACCGGCTTTTTTACATATATAATATAAAAAAATTTAAATTTTTGAAAATGATATCTCACCCTGATTAATTACCAAAATGGTATGGAATGAGATGGTGGAGGGTGGTGCATAGGTGGCACCACCCCTATTTTTCTGAAACTGTCATAGATAGTTTAAAAAACAAATTTTTAATAGGTGAAGAATTGTTGATAGGCGGCACCAAAATGGTTCTTTCTACCATTTAAATACAGATCTAGCCTAGGTTTAAATACGGGTCCGGGTGGTGGTGCCCATGGCATAAGTGGCACCAGTGGTGCCAATCTCATAGGTGGCACCGGTCAAGCACTCCAGCATTTAAGTAGTGTTTGTGCAAAACAAAAAATTAGAAAATTCAAGAAAAACAAAAAAATATTTTCTATAGAAGAAGAGTAAACAGACAAAGAAGAATTCACAAAGTAGTAGATATGAAATAATTTTTTTTTACATTACAATTTTTTTTTTGAAATTGTATTGAGAATTTTTATTTATTTTTTAACAAATTTAATATTGAAGATGAATAATCAAATTTTCGTATGTGTTTATTTCGATGGAGTAATTTTGACAACAACAATTGGATGTATATTTGAATGTCACCAACAAATAGTAATGAGATTTAGTAGAAATGTCTCGGTTGATGATATGAAGGAAAAGATTACTGCAAAAATTGTTAGATGTTGTGGGAGAAAGATCTTGAAACTTTTCTACAAGCTTCTAGTTTTGAAAAATCCCATCAAATTCACCGAGATGGAACTTGTAAACGACAAATACATGGAGACAATGGTTGCTCTTTATTGTGGGAATCAAAACAACCAAAATACACCGATTCAGTTATTTGTTGAGTCAGCTGATGTGGAACCAGCTGAAGATCTCACTTCACTAGGTGAAGAACATGGAGTTCAAGATTTGTGTATAGTGGTTCTGATATCCTACGTTAATAGTCAATCAACTGTACACGGGATCGGCATCGATCTTAATGTTGTACCTGGATTTGAGAACCAGAACATGGCCACCCATTTACAAATACATCCAGTGGTGTTTGAGACTGATGCAGATGATCATGATGGATATGATAATAGTGATCATTTTGATCACAAAGTCGATAGGGATCCCGATGTGGATGAGGTTTCGGATGATATCGACAACGAATATGCAAATAACGATGGAAATGTTAATTTGTCTTCAGTCGGGAACTCGATTTGACGTATTGTGATACACAATAATCTTGGTGCACACATGTCGTTTATAGATTCCGATGCGGCGCATGTAATCAAGTTCCAGAGTACCCTGATATGCTACCTGCTTACCGGTTGGCCATAGATTCCGAACCTGAGGAGTTGTTCTTAGGCCATAGAGTTGTTCTTGCGTACTTTCCATTAAACAGTATAGCATGAATTTTTTGGTGGACTACAAAGTCACCGTGTCTAAACTGATATTGTATATGGGGGAGTGTTAGAGGTCAACGAAAGGCTGTAATTGGCGAGTATGAGCCACATTTATCCAGAAGTTGCAGATGTGGGAGATACAAAAAATTTTTGGGCCTCACACATACACTTCAACGCGTATGAGAAAAGATCAGCGAAAACTTGATTCCAAAACCATCTACACATGCATCATGCCAATGTTGAAGGGCATCTCGACCATTAAAGTTTCGGTACTGATTGTCAAAATGCAAGCACAATTCCAGTATCAAGTATCATATCGAAAAGTATGGATAGTTAAACAAATGGCAACAAAGTAGTTGTACAGAGATTGGGATACGTCGTACAATGAGCTACATGGGTGGATAGTCGCTATGCTAGAGTACGTGCCGAGAACTGTCATTGAGTTAGAGACACGACCTTATTATGATCTGGATGACCAACTACAACTGAGAAAAAGAATTTTTGACCAGATGTTTTGGACATTTGATCTATGTGTGCAAGCATTTCCCCATTACAAGTTGCTTGTGTACGTAGATGAGACCTAGTTATATGAAAAATATACGTAGATCCTACTTATTGTGGTTACTCAAGACGGGAACAAGAACGTGCTCCCAATAATATTTGTCATTGTTGACAATGAAAACATGGAATCATGGGAATTCTTCCTCATAAACCTGTGGAAGTTTGTTGTTTGTGACAATAAAATTTGCATCATATCCGGTAGAGGGAAGGGAATAATTACCATCATTAGGAATCCCAATGTATCATGGAGATATTTTTACTACATCTAGAACATCGTGGCTAATTTCCACTAAGAGTATAAGAATGCAGACTGGCAGAAGCAAGTTATGAAAATGGGTAAAATTTAGTTTCAATATATGTTTTAATATTTTAATTCGAGACTATAACTTATCTTTTCTTAATACATACACAACGTACGAGCTAAAGCCACACCTTTTTCGACAAAGGATGACCAAACTTGAAGGTGACATGCAAGGTAAAATGAACACTCCTTTCTGATAGTGATTGGGTATTATAGAGCCGTGGAAATGGCTCAAAGTTTCGATGATGGGTTTCGATATGGTCATATGGCCACTAACTGGCAGAGGAGGTTAATTTCATGTTTAGGAAAATACGATATATTCCAATTTCATCTATGTTCTTGACTATGTTCTAAAGGTTGGCTACCTTGATGCCAAGAATGCGGCTGAAACAAGTCAACCAAATAGAGGCGAGACACGTGTTTGTCAAAGATTTTAGGAATGCAATAGATGCGAATAGTTGGAGGGCGAGGTCGATGAATGTGAAAATATATTCATGACATTTTGAAACGTTTCGAGTTACAGAAACCATTGGTCGTCTACCTAGTAACATTTTGAAATGTTTCGAGTTATAGAAACCATTGGTCGTCTACCTAGTATTCCACCTAGGTCTTACAACGATGATCTCTGAAACAAACGATGTGATTGCGGGAGGTTTCAGACACTTTATTATCCCTATGCGCATGTCGTGGCAGCCTGTGCTCGCACCTTAATCAATGTTGAACAATTTATCACTGAGGTGTACACTCTCGAGTGCACATTGCGTGTCTGGGAAAATGAGTTTCCTGTCTTGCCTGATCTGTCTACATGGGAGGTGCCTTCGATGATTTTCGAACTTGTTTCAGGTAAAGGTTTACGTAAGAATCCGAAAGGTCATCCGCAAGTGACCAGAATCCATAATGAAATAGACATTAGGGAGAAAACCGACGAGTAGCTTTATAGCGTGTGCAAAGTAGCTGGGCATAATCGGATTAAATGCCCGCAATGAACTTATCATATTGGACAATCATCACAATTGGGTAGGAATTAAGCTAATGTACTCCATTATGGATTTTGGATATATATATTACATAGTTTGTTCTAACACATCTCATTTAAAACTAGAAAGTTTGTTCCAAGTTTTTTCCAACACATCTCATTTAAAATTACAAAGTTTGTTCGAAATTTGTTCCAATAATTCTCATTTAAATTTCAAATTTTTTTATTTTTTATTTATATTTTTGCATGTATATAAGTTGATAATATATATCTTAAACACAATCTTATTTAAATTTAGTACCAAAAAGCCCAATGTTTGTTCTAAGAGAATTAAGTCGGATATAAACTTGAAAGTTAAGTAAAAAATGAGTTTAAATACTCAAATTTTACTATAATTAAATAAATACAAACTTGATCATTGAAATTATATGTGCTCGTGGTAAATCGTTGTGGTAGTCGCCATTCACATTACATGTGCTCATGGTGATCAACATTATCCTTACCCGAACCTGGGGATGTGCTAAACATAGTAAAAAAATCATATGCCCCAAACTTTTTCCCAAGAGGAGTGGAGTAATGTAATGGTAATGGGCTGAAGATATCAAACCTCATCGATGATCTCAGATTAGGTAGATTAGAACTGGATCTGAGAAACTCTGATGGCTTGACGAGCTCGAGAAATAGTCATCGACCCCCAATTTCGAATGATAAGAACTATCCCTAGACCGTGTATAAGACCACTCAGGGTCGAGCATCGACTCGGGCGAGGGCTTTGGCTCTGGCTCAGGTGTAAAATGCGGATTTGGAAAAGGATGGAAAGGTTGCCCAAGTCATGGCATATGCGAGGAGACTACCATCGATTGCCCACCAAATAAATACAATTTCCCCATCTCAGAGTACCACTGTATGTACTCTAACAAGGGCTACAAATCGAAAGAAAGATCCATGTAAGGTTTCTGTCCCATCCGGTTGTTCCACACCACAATATATTGTTGATACACTTCCGCCCAATTATTTCCCTATTTTCGCCTCTTGTTAATCTCGTGGATCTTCCTCAATTGCACTAGCGATGCCGAGATATACTGTATGCATTCGAACTACCATAGTACTCAATCCCCGTTATACCACTCCACTGTCTAGAAATTGATAATGAGTATGTTAATTCACAACAGGTGTGAGTGTATGTGGGAAAATGAAGGGAAAAAAACCATAATTTCCAAGAAGTAATAGGGCATCCAGATGAACTGCACAATATTGGAATAGCTTTCCCCTTTCTTGGCATGTGTCTCAATCATCAGACGATATAACGAAACCGTGTATGACCTCTCGATACCTGGATTAGTACTCCATCTATGAAAATAAAAATACTTGTTAGAATAATATCATTAGAAAAAAATGTCAAATAATTGCTATAATAGGTAAAATTTTATCACATATTCTCGAGTGGAAATACATATGCTTGGTAACTAACCGATGCCGAGAATGACATCCGGTAAAGCGCCTAAGATTGTAGCAATATGAGGCATCTTCCTATGTCCACGGTAAAAGGCTTTGTTGTCCGACAAAGCTTGCGATACAACATAGCTAATACTGCGGAACCCCAACCATACGAACAAATGTTATGCAAATCAGTTCACAGGGGCAAGTACATCAAATGGACCTTGTTGTTGTTTGCATCTGGTATGAGTACATCCCTTATAATGTGCATAATGTACACTCAAGCAATGCATATCACCTCCCACTTAGTGGCAGTAATCGGTAAATGCTCGAAATTGGCCTTCACCCATGAAAACCTCAAACCCATAATTTTCAACTCAGTATCACCAGGTGAGACTCTCAGTAGGTTATAGCAAAGGGCGGTTGACTTAGAAATTATACTTACGCCCGTTACCGCACTCCCGTTGATTAAGAGCCCGAGTTACAGTGCAACATCCTCCAGGGTGATAGCTCACTCCCCACACAACAAATGAAAAGTGTAGGTATCCGGGTGCCACCACTCGACCAAAGCGGATATTAAGTTGTACCACAAATCAAACTTCCAGATCAATGCCGCTGATTTGAATCTGGCTGACTCCAAGTATGACATCAGTTGTAACGCCCTGAATAATTTAAGTCTGTTTTTATGAAATCTAACACAAAGGTGTATCTACTTCAATGGTTAAGTGTTCTGGGTGTGTGTATGAGGTCTTGGGTTCAAGTTCCACATTTGGAGAAATTTTGTTATTTTTTATCCAAGTCTTATCCCTATCGGGTGGGCTTATAAAATATTATTTGTTAACTCAGATCAGAATGAGCCTGCTGGTTCGAGTGGTAAGGGGTTAGTGTGTTAGAGGTCTTGTGTTCAAATTTTTGCGCGAGCGTGAGTGTTAATTTTTGTTTCGGATGCTCGATAAAAGTTCGATGGAATTGAAATTTTGAGGTAGTTGGATATGGATTAAGGTGTCGGATTTGGTGGGATTATGTTGTTAGTGGGGGAGTTAGGATTTTGTTAATTTTTATTTATTTTACTTTCTTTTTAATTTTTATATTTTCCCAAAAACCTCTCCCATTTCTGACATTTTTTTTTGTTTCCCTCTATTAATTTTCTTTATTGTTCTTCATATCGATTTCTATCTTCATCTCCCTGTTAAATTTGAGGAGTTTCGGTTCCCTATTCGTCATACGTTTGGTAAGTGGTGGTAGTAAGGTTTTTGCTCAAGTTAGGGAGAATTATTTTAAATTCATTTTAAAAGGATGTTGTCTTTTTTTTTAGTTCTGATTTTTGGGTTGTTGGCAGCAACAAATCGTGAGGATTAGAGCTTTCCTTTTGTGGAATCGTAGTATCGGGGATCGTTCGAAAAGTTGGGTAAGTGATGAACGCTTGGGTTTCGCTGTGGTCAATTTCTTATTTCGGTTCAATTGAGGATGTAAGACTGATTTTGGGACGTGTTTTGTCAACTTTTTTAGGTTCTGGTGGTCTCAGGATTATTTTTGCAGCAAAAACGAACCAGGTGTGCACCCTAAACACGAAAAATAGAGGTTCGGCAAAAGCCAAAAAAGTCACTGTAGACGTGTGCCTGGCCATGTGTGAGACACAGTCGTGTGTCTGACGAAGGCGTAGCCGTGCGCAAGACACGACCGTGTGATAGTGCTTGTGTGGCCGTGTGAGCCATATGGGCTAAACCAGATTGGCGTGTGGGTTCTGGGCAGGGCCGTATGGGCCACACGGACAAGGCCAATTTGGGCGTGTAGGCCCAGATGAGCAAGCCACACGGGCATGTGGGCCCAGAATTCTAAAATTTTCCCTAGGGTCGCATGAGTCGTTCCAATCGACTGTAGACCTATTGTAGGGTCGGTAAGGGCTAACCAAACCCTAATTCATGGGATTTGATATTCTGAAAGTTTGATTCGAGTAGGACACTGATATATATGTATGACTATTCTGTTTGAATGTATATATATGTTATCTGTATATGAGCATGTTAGGCATATTAATTATGCTAATTCTGAATTTCGTATCTATGTTTGGGGTGAGATTTGTATATGTGGAGGAAGTGATCTGTACGACGACCTTTCGCCTATATTCTGGTAGCTCGACTGCATATTATCAGTGATGTGTCACATCAACACTATATGGTGTGTAGGGATGGGTGAGTGTTTTTAACCCCACATTATGTGATGGGATGGACGGAGATGGTGTGTAGAGGATGAGAGTAGGATTCTGTACATCTGTTATGTTTATCTGATTCTGATATCTGTATCTAATATGGACTTAGGTCCAAATTTGTATCTGACTGTATATGAAATATGGTGTATGTTGCATGGCTATTTCTGTTAGGTTACACACTGAGTTTACGTAAACTCACATCTATTTGTCTGTTCTGTTCAGGTAATCCACTGACTTAGATGGGTCGGTGGGACAGAGTCTCAATGGTGACTACTTGATCGAGATCTGTTTTTATTTAGTAATAATGGTTTTATTTTAAAATCAGGCTTTCTTGAAAGTTCGTAATTTTTGGGACTTTCTGGACTGTATGGTTTGAACTTTTGGATTTGGATTTCGTTTTGCTTTCTTTTTCGTAACTTTGACAAAAGCAATACGCGAACAAATGGTTTTTGGAAAAACGAGCATGGTTTTGTGTTAAATGATTTCCAAACTTTCACTGCGAAATAAACGGTTAATTTTAAAGAAAAACTTAAAACGGTTTCAGTAATGTATATGTATAAACGAATATGTTTTATAACACCTGGACGATTTATCAAATAACTAAACATGATTTTATCGAAATACTGTCAGTTTCATCACACTTCATCGTAACACTACCAGATTCGGCCATAACGTTTAGGCCAGGTTTGAGGTGTTACATTAGTCGTTCATTCGACAGATATCCTAAATCATTCACACGGCCCCTCAATATGTGGTACAGGCCCTAACACTATTAAATTATAGAAATAGTTAATATAACCTAATTTAATTCCGTAAATGACGTGGATCTTTTTATAAGGGGACCCGTGAGTAACAAATAATAATTTTATTACCATCTTAGTAACCATTTTGATATGTGATCATCATCGTTAATCAAAGAACTCATTTAGATATCTGCAATTTTAAAAAATGAGTTCAATTAGTTTGTTGCAAAAAACACATTTCGGTAATTAATTTGTATTTGAGCCTTTTTATCCCACTAATAGGAAAAATATTATTAAAGTGCAGAAATGTGACACCCTAGCACGGAGTTGCGAATAAAACATTTCGATAATTAATTTCTAATGTGGTCCATTTTAAATAATTATCAAAACACCTAAATGTAATACAATAAATATAGTACAATAATGTCATTACAAAATACTAAACAATCTTGTCCACATCACATTTTTGTTCTACTATTGTAGTATATAATAAACTTATTTATATTGGTTCAGTAATTAACAAAATAAAAATATCTCATAAATTCCAACTCAATGGTCCCATCTTTTACCTACATAAAAAATTAAGTTAAAATAAAAGAAACTATCAAAATAAAATAAACCTAATTGGACTATATGTTGTTATCTCCATCTAATATTAAACCAAAAAAAATATGCCCATCAAAAATATAACAATAACATACCTACGCACTTTCTTTCAAACAACCTTCCTTTCTTACAAAAATAAAACCTTACAAAGATAATTTAAAAAATCAAAATCTCAATAAATCAAAAACATTTGTCAAATAATTCAAAAAAATAATTTATAACCTATAAATCACAATAAACACTAAAGTAAACAAATAATTTATAAATACTAAAAATTACCTCTTTCTATCTTTTCTGTTAAAACCCTAAATGAAATCCTCTTTTGATCTTTTTTAACCTTTTTTAAACACTAAATAAAGCCCTCTAATCCTTTTTTAACCCTAAACAAAACACCTTAATCCTTTTTTAGACCTTAATCATAGCCCTTTAATCCCTCTTTTTATTCAAACACTAAACTCTAACAAAACCCTTTTCTTCAAACCCCAAATCCCTAACAAAATCTTTTTTTTTTCAATTCTCATTTCCTTCTCTTTTATTTCTATTCTATCTTCTCCTTCTTCTCTTCTCTATTATGCTAATGTTCTCTTTTTCTTTCTTTCTTTTTTTTCAGTAAACTTTTTCTTTCTTTTTTTCCTTCTCATTCTCTTCTCTTCTCTTCTAAATCTGTTTTCTTTTTCTTTTTTTCACTTTGGGGGACCATGGCTATAGGGTCCCTCGAAACCCTGAATTCACGAAACCCTTAAAGGTCTCGTCCCATCACCACGTAGCACAACCACAGGAGGAGTCAGGGCTGACACCGGTGCTGCCTGTCAGGAGGACTTCACCAATGCTGCCTAACTCGCAACCTTCACCATATTCTTTTTCGATTTTCTATTTGCATTTGTTTTGTATTTGTTTTGTATTTGTATTTAGGTTTTGCAGTTGGGTATTTTGGTGCCACCAATGAAGAAGGCTTGACCAAAAAAATTGTTTTTTAACTGATTACTGACGGTTGTTGGAAAATAGGGATGGTGTCGCCTCTGCACCACCCTCCACCATACCAAACACCCCATTCCCGTAATTAATCGATCGGGGTGAGATACCATTTTCGAAATTTTTAAATTTTATTATATTATATACGTAAAAAAGCTTAATTTACCCTTAATTTTATTTGTTGGTGCAAGGGTGAAGTTGTTTGTTGGGCTTAAGAATGTTAAATATATCTGGAACTCCGGACTGGTTGCAAAAGTAGCAAAAAGTGTAAAATTAATGTCAAAATTTTATTTATTACATATATATTATAATAGTTCAGCATAAAATAAAGAATAGCTAGTACAATTTAAACTTAAAATTAGAAATAAGAGTAAAACTCTTGTAAAAAAAGACATTTTCAAAATAAGTGTAAAATTTTCATTTTCTTTGCTAAAATAAGTCATGGGAGTACCTAAATATTATCAATTGAATTAGTTTATACCTAACTCATATACTAAAAATATGTAAAAATAATAATATTCCTACCAAACATAACATAAGTGTAAGTGGGTTGTTATTTGAATTCATTTATATTCGTTATAATTATAAATTTAGCTCTTAATGTTTCTTATTTGGCTATTCTAGTTTTTACTTATTTTTTAATCATTTTGGCCTCAACCTCTACAATCTAGTCAAATTACTTTATTTTTTATGGATAATTTTAATAGAATTGACATGACAACTCGTGTAGCTATTTATGTATACTTTACTCCTAATATTGATACTTTTTCTAAAAAATTACAAACTTATAGAATTTTGTTGAATTTAAAATATTTTGACTATTTTCTGAACATTTATGAATTATAAGTGGACTAGCACCGAATGGCCAAATCAAGGTCGTTAAAATTTTAATAGTTCAGTTAGTTTTTTCCATAAAAAGAAGCAATTTGATTAAAATTGAAAGTTAAGGGTCAAAGTGATAAAAAGAATAAGGATGAGAAAATAAGTGAAGATTTAAAGTTAAATTTATGATTATACTTTTATAATTTTGGGGTAGTGGGTTATTCTAGGCTCTTAATTACACATGTTAGATAAGTTTGGTGGATATGAATAGGATGAATTTAAATTTTGAAAATTTAGAATTATTTCAAACTTATATTAATTTCTAATTTGAGTACTTTCGAATTCAATCATGTATGTTCCTTACTCAAATTATTTTAGTTTGATTATTCAAATTGTTATGGTCCAATTTCTTAATTTTAAAATGAATTTAGATCAAAGTTAAATAAATTATTTAATCAAGTTGAATTTATCATAAATTTGATAATTTTTAAATAAAATATATATTAATTTGTTATCATATCACACACAAATATATATGTATATAATATAAGTTATTATAATGTGATGTGTTGATTATAATTAAAGTAATGTTAAATCTTTTCGTAAAAATATTTTTAAATAAGTTCTTAAAATTTTAAATTGTATCGATTAAATTTTTGACCAATATTTTTCGTCTCTAATCACTACAATACTGATATCGCGCTTTATGTTAGCAGCAAAAAATTAAAAATTCAATTTTCTATAAAATAAAATATTATTTAAATGTTTTACTAAACAGTTTGTTCAAGCTTAATTTTTTTAAATATTAAATAAAATTCAAAAGTTAAAAATTAAAATTAATAAAAAGCATTTAAAACTTAAGTTCAAAATCCACCATTTTTAAATTATATAAAATTTTAAAAAATTCTTCAAAAATATGATAGGTATATTAATGTTTTAATTTTGTTGGTACCTTTTAGACTATATAAAATTTTTAAAATTATTAAAATTTTTAAAATTTTAATAAAATATAATAATGTTTTAAAAATTAAGTTTCTCCACGAAAAATGCACTCAATTAAACCCTCAAACTCTCAAATTGCATTATTAAACCCTTTAACTAACGTTTTTCATCTTTCACTGTTATAGCACTAACGTGGCACTCCATGTCAACAATAGTTGTTGACGTCAGCAAAAATAAAGAAAATTAAAATTTATAATTTGGTAACACCGTCTTTAACTTAATCTAGACTTAATTTTTAAATGGATTTTTATTAATTTTAAATTTTTTAAATGGATTTTAAATGGATTTAAAATCCATTTAAAAATCCTATTCTCTCAAATTTGCTATTCCTTAATTTTTAAATGGATTTTAAATTATAGATACTAACGTGTACGTATTAATACTAAAAATAAAATGATTGCAGTCCCTGTTCTCTTTTAACTTTTGAAATATAGTCCCTCTATTTTTATATCCTAAAATTTAATCTCTCTACTTCTTATTTGAAAAATTAAAGTCCAATCAATAATACCATTAATGGGTTCCATTAAATTTGAATATATGAGATTTTAATATTAATTTTATTTAAAAATTAAAATCGTAATATTCACATTTAAGAAAAGTTAATTAATAATGTTATCGATAAGATTTTAATTTTTAAATCATACAAACAAAGGGATTAAATTTCAAATTTTAAAGAGTATAAGGACTAGGATCATAATTAGAGTTTCTTCTTTTAATTTAATAACATTATTGGGTATTCTTTTCTATAACAAAATGTGATTTTTTTAAATAGGAAAATAGAAATGAGATTTATTAGCAGTGTAAAATAAATAAATAAATAAATAAAATGGTATACTAATTTTTTTAAAACTTTTTACATACATACATATCCTTTTCACTTTCAAATATATTTTTCATTTTTTTCAGTTATACATTTTGTAGATACAAATACAATAGTAATATTTTTATTAGATTATTATCAATTATGATTTTAGTAAAAAGAGGGCCAATGTCAAAATCATATGCATTATATTTTTTCATAAAGTTTTAATTTATACTATTTTAATTGCTGTTAATTATTTGTTTCTCAAAGCTAAATAAATCCTTGTTTGAAATTTAATTATTAAAAATATAATGTATGTTTAGTTCATTTAATCATTTTTAATACATATATATATAGACATAGACAAATAAAACTCTTGTAAAAATAAAATTTCTTCAAAACAAATAAAAAGTATTTCTTCTCTTTGCTATAAATAAATCATATGACTAAAATTACCAATTGTGATTAGTTTAGAGCTAACCAATGATTAAAACATGTGAAAACAATTATACTCCAATCAAGCGTAGCATGAATGTTATTACCGAGGCTAAAAAGTAATTATATTTAATAATCATTATTAAAGTATTTATATCTTAAGTTTAAATTTGCATTTTAATAATTAATTATAACGAATTATAAGATAAATTGAAATACAATCAAAATAAAACATTAAAAAATTAAAACACAAGGCGGTATAAAAAGTAACAAGAAAACAAAATAAAGATATGATTGGTATGATCTAATGTTGATGAATAACTAATTTAAATATATCATTTAAAGATAATTACATATAAATCCTAAATAATTATTTACTCCTTAATTAAAAGTAAAATAAAATAATTGTTTGAATACTTTTATTTTTCCTAACTGGTCGCATGTAAATCTTAAATTAATTAACAATTAATGTGTGAAATAACTCTTGTAGGTACACATTTAAAAATAAAAATATTTTTCTGTAAATTGAGTAATTATAACAAATTATTTAAAATCATACGAGTTTAGTCCACAAACATGAATATAACTGTTTTTTCCTAAATTGAATCAAGACTACAAATTATGAAAAATATTAAATGATAAAACGTACACAATATTTTAAAAAATTAAAATATGAAAAGTTGAAAACGATATCTTAAACTATGCCTTCAAGCTAAAAAGAAAAAAGAAAAAAAAAGTAAGATTCTCTTTCGTAAAAGTACCATAACCACTCTTATATTAAGAGTTAAATTGTTTCTTGTTCCTTTAATAAAAAATAAGTAAATTAGTCTTTGTATATTAAATCAAAGAGTAAATTAGTCTTTCCTATTAAAGTTTTTATCCATTTCTAATGTTAAAACCGACATAGTAGACAAAATAACCAAACAACCACGTGTACCTTATATTGATGTATATGAACTAGTTTTTAACAGTAAAAATGGATATGATTTTTAACAAAAGGATCAATTTGTTCTTTAATTTAACAAATAAGGACTAATTTGCACTTTTTTTTCAATAAAGGGTGCAAATATAATTCAATTCTCAATATAAAGGCCTCCATGATATTTTTACGGATTCCTTTTTTATATTCTCTTTGAAATCTTTTCTGAGCAACCTCTTGCCCTCCACAATTTGATTCCAAGACATCTTCACCTCTCTTTGGATAATCAATCCAAAAGGCTAAGGGGGTGTAAACATTATTGATTTGAATGTAGCCAAGGTTGGAAGATATTTGGGGATAAGAATTCCACTATAGAACTAGGAGATCATCGCTCTCTCAAACTTCTTGTAGAGGTTCTTGGAAGATATAGTATTGTAATCTTTTTTCTTTTTCGAATATAGACTTCACCAACTCATCATTAAAAACTTATTTTCAATCCATGGTCAAATCAAATTAAATTTAAATTCAAAACTTTTGTAGGTCATTCTTTCATTCAACTCTTTGGATGCCTAGTATGGCATGTTTACGCCACTACAAGAAGTCTTTGAAGTTGGAAATTTGGTTGGGTTTTTGCCTCCAATGAACCCACTAGGTTCTTCTTTCACAAATATAACATTGATTTTCCTTTTTATCTTAAAATAATTGAATTACTTTTCAAGTTTAGGAACCTGGCCGCTGATCTTCATATTCATTTCTCTCTCTTTATATATCGGGTTAAAATAGTTACCATGCAAGTTTACGTGTGCTTCAAGATTTAATTAGAATTATTTAGTTATTCTTAATTAACTACCATTGTGATTATATGCTTTTTATTATTTATATGTGATTTAATCTAGTCCTTGCTAAGAGTATAATTGTCTTCCTTGTTGCAATAGGCCACTAACATGGAGCAGTATAGTTTTGAAAACCTTGGATCTAATTTTGCATTTTTTTTAAATTATTGCATTGGTTAGTGAATGTCAACATTTGTGCACATGATTAAGGTAAAACAAAAGATACTTGTATCTTTGTAATAAGCTTTGGTTGATTTTCTAGGTCTCTCAACTTGGTAAATTCATTATTTTCTATGATTTTGAGTTTAGATGTATGGCTTTTCTCAAGTTGAGTCTTTGTGTGTTGTTAGTTGCATCAATCATTTATAGCTTTTGAAGTGTTGTGTGCTTTCATGCATTTAGAGTATTGGTACTAATGTTGGTGAGATTTGGGCAAAAAGTTCTATGTGACATGGAATTATTAGAGATTGACTCAATCTTCTTCCTTTTCCTTTTGTTTTATTTTGGTTTTTAGATTAGAAATTGAAATAATAAATGATGAAGAATAGAGTGCAAGATGATATTATCTTATCATTAAAAGTTAGTGAGCTCACATTGGCATTTTGTAACTTTGCATAAGTTAAAGCGTTAATGGATCGACAACTCATCTAAATTTAAAAGGGTTAGAAAATGTTGTTCTTTTTAAAGTAAAAGCACGAAGAAATTGGGAGAAACTTCAATTGAAAAATAATTGAGATACATTAAAAAATGAAGCTTATGGAATGAGTTGCTTAATAATTTTATAGGTTTAGGATGGTATTTATTTAAAAAGATTGTTGATGCTATTGAAATACAGGTTTGTATTACATGTATCAATATTTTACTATGTCAAGTTCGTTGAAATTAATAATTTACATTGTTATGAAATCTTCATTATAATGTTTAATATTTCACATATTATGTAGAAAAATCTTGATTTCAAAAGATTTAAAAAAGGAAGAAATTGAACCACATTTGAATTAGTTAATGTGACAAATATTTGGTGGCATTGTGGCTACTGAAGAACATGCACAGGCACCTTCATTTGGTGTTCTTCTAAATGAAGCTTCTATGAAAGATCTACACGTGTTGAGGGATCCATGATTCAAATAAACATGGATTGAGAACTATGATATTCTTAATCTTGAGATAGCTTTAAAACCTTCTCTCGAAACTTCTAATCAGGATAAAGCAATGCTTGGGATTGTATAAAATAAAGGTTAAAGTATTAATTCCAAATAAAATATTAATAAGAAAGATATTGACTACACATGTTGAGAAATTATGTTAGAATATGACTAATCAAAGGAAATTGGTGAATGCAATTGTTTTTTCTCATTCTCAATACATTGTTTTAGATGCAATGGATGTAATGTGTGCTTTGAAAAATTCAAATTCCAAAAGTCATTTTCTCAATAAGAAAGATCAATAAGAAATTCCAAATAAAAGATCAATAAGAAAGATATTGTAATACCTCGAAATTTACTACAGTAAGAAAGTAAGATAGTATCCTTGATATAGTAAAATAAGGAAATAAAGTGACAAAAAGGGAAATTTTGAGTTATGCCAACATTGGGAAGTATATTATGACATATTAATTCAAGAAAATATTAAATCGAAAAAGTGAGAAAAGTTTTGTTGCCCAAAAGTAAATACTTAAAATTTGAGGGGTTAGAGTGTAAATATGAAAAATTTGAATGTAACAACCCAGACCCGGCCTAGACGTTATGGCCGAATTTGACAATGTCACAAGGTATATAGTGCTTTTCGAAAAATATGTCGTTGCTAAGTCCCCTTTTCTATTTAACCATTTTTTTCATTAACTTATGTTAATTTCAAATCATGTCGTTCGTTTCCAAAACATTATTCATTTACAAATCGTTATTCAATTTCAAAACGTTTTCTTATTGTGGAAGCTTTTAAACAGTTTGCGTATTCATGGTATTTTTGATAAAACATTAATTTAATTTGAAAACCCGAATTTTACCTAACACTAACAGATTTAAATCATAAAACCGTATAAAAACCAAATTTAAACCAAAATCTGTAAAGACCATAAATACAGCAAAATACGCCCAAATAAAAGTAAAATCATAAATAGGTAATAAACAGTGTAAAAGAAGTCGTGTGGGCACCACTGAGTCCTCCGCCGCACCAATCTGCCTAAATCTAGGGATTACCTGTACAGATTAAACAGAAGGGGTGAGTTTACGTAAACTCAGTGTGTAATCCCCATACAAATGAACAGACAATAAACAGATAATCACAGTTTGGACTTAAGCCCTTTTCAGTATCAGTATCAGTCCAGTTTGGGCCTTAGCCCATCTCAGTACAAAAATAGTCATGCAGCAGGGCTTTAGCCCATCACTGTATCAGTAGCAGTAATAGATATGCAGTCACAAAAATCCTACCCATCCAGCCTCTACACACCAACTCCGTCCAACCCTACACTCCGTGTGGGGATATAATCAACTCACCCATCCCTACACTCCAAGTAATCTTGAATGCAAGACTAGACAAAGAGTTTGCAAATGAAATTGCCCGATAAATTAGGCTCGAGGCCTTTTAGTACACTTCCTCCGAACATTATAATCCCCCAATCCAATGTAATGCAATATACAGATATGCCATGCTATAACATAATATCATGCATGTAAACAGGGCATACAGTATCAAATCAGTGGGACATCATCAGGCTTAGTCATATCAGTCATACAGTCATTTTAGTCAATTAGGGGTCTATGTAAACTTACCGACCCTATAATAGGTTCATAGTCAACTTGGGCGACCCGTGCAACCTTATCAGTCAAACAGTGAAAATGGGCCTACAAGCCCATGATGTTCACTTGTGTGGGCCTACACGCCCGTATGGCCCACATGACCCGAATTGGCCTTGGCCTAGTGATCCATTTTAATGTAACCCGTGCTAGTTAATTATTCATATGTGTTTTCACTATTTACTTATATGATCCTTCAAAGCTGTCTACTTGAGTCACTGTTACTAAATTATTTGTATCTTAAGATATAAATTCCGAATTAAGATCCGCAAATTTTCCCTGAAACCAGACTCATATATCTTTTTACCATAAAATTTTTAGAATTATTGGTTTATCCAATAAGTACATTTTTATTCTTTAAAATTTCCCCTGTTCTGTTGTCTAACAGCTTTTGACCTTTTGCACTAAAAATTAATTATCTTCTCGTACAGAATTTGGATGATGTTCATGTTTATTTCTCTTGAAATTAGACTCATCAAATATTTTAAACATATAAATTCTAACCCGTAATTATTTTTATACAATTTTTAATAATTTTCCAAATTCAGGACAGGGGATTCCAAAATTATTCTGACCCTGTCTCACTAAAATTTAAATATCTCATAATATAAAATTATTTTTCTTACTTTGTTTCTTCTATGAGAAACTAGACTAAAATATATTTAATCCCATATTTTTTCATCCTCTAATTCATTTTCCACAATTTATGGTTATTTTTCAAACTTAGCCTACTGCTGCTGTCCAAACAGCAAGCAATTTCAGGTTTTTGTCGAATCTCTTATTTTTGTGTTTCGGGTACACACCTGGTTTTGTTTGATGCTAAAACAGTCCCCGAGCACTCCAAAGCCTATAATTGAACAAGTAATGCCATAATCAGTCTTACCTCACGATTAATCAAAATCCCGAAACCAAAATACTTACCCATAAAACTTCAATCGGTACGTTTACAAAAATCACGAGGAGAGCCTTAATCTTCGTGAAATGCTGCTGCCAACACCCCGGAATTAGACTATTGAACACAAAATAATATCTTAAAATGATACCCAACAACTTACTGAATTTGAACAAGTGCTGCTTAATGCTACGAAATCAATAGGAAAGAATGGTTTAGGTGAAACAAGGGAATTTCGATAGTAGAGGAAAGAAAAGAAAAGATAATCGAGTAAGAAGCAAAGAAGAAAAAAATTGGTAGATATGGGGGAGAGAAAACATCAGAAAGATGGAGAGAAAAATGACTCTCTTTTTTTCGAAAAAGGAAAGTGATCAGATTTTAGATATTCTCCCCCATAATCCCCTAATTCACTCCTAAAATCAGTCCCTTACTTCCTATTACACATCTACCACTCAGAAACCCAGTTCAGCACAACTTTTGTCGAAACTAGGAGCAAAAATACAATCTTTGCTGTCCCAAAGATTCAAACCCATGACCTCCCTCACACCAACACTCCACTTATCCACCAAGCCAGCAAGCCCATTCTATTAATTATTTGCCAACTTTTACTTAAAATCCTATTGGTCAAAGATGGGGCTTAATCATAAAAATACCAAAATTTTCCCAAGTCATGGCTTGAACTTGGGACCTCCCAAATACTCCCAGAACACATAACCATTAAAGCTGACAAATATTTATATCACATTCACAATACCCAAAATTAAAATTTTGGGGTGTTACATTGAATGGCCAGTAATGCAAATATTTTAAGGGTGGAATGATCTAGAAACTAAGGAAAATGGATGAATTAGGACCAAATTGAATATGCAAAGAATTATGAGGGACTAAATCGTAATTT
Source organism: Gossypium raimondii (assembly GCF_025698545.1). Classification (NCBI taxonomy): domain Eukaryota; kingdom Viridiplantae; phylum Streptophyta; class Magnoliopsida; order Malvales; family Malvaceae; genus Gossypium; species Gossypium raimondii. Next base: position 37,713,382 of record NC_068577.1, read on the forward strand.
TACCAAATTAAGTGATGACTCTAAGGATGGAATTTTAAAAGATCATGAAAGGAAAAATGGTCAATTAGAATGGGAAAAAACTCTAGAAGGCAATGATGATATTAGATATATTTTGATAATATTTTATAATTATTTAATTAGATAAATATTATTTTATTAATATTTTAATGAGATATTTTATTATTATTTTATTTAGTATAAAAGGAAAGAAAGATGAAGAATTTCCATCATCTTTCCATGCACCACGTGAGAAGAGAAGAGAAGAAAGAAATTTTCCTTTCTTTACAATTTGGTCCTTTTACCAAAAATTCACCATTTTCACTTAGAAATCAAAAGAATTTCCATAGCTACCAAGAGAGAAAAATAATAAGGAGACAATGAGGAGCTAGAATATCAAGTTAAATTCAAGAAATAGAAGCTGGAGGATAGAGAAAATCAAGTTAAAGATTGAAATCAATAGAACAAGGTAAGAACACCAAGATTTCAATATATTTTTGAGTTTGATATTATTGAAAAAGTATGAAAATGATGTTAAAGTATATTTTTATTATATAAGGTTCTATATTCTTGATATGTTAGTGAAGGGAAATAAAAGGAAGTGATGGGAAATATTGTAGAAAAAGGAAAGGAAGGTGTTATAAATTTGGTTACCGACATTTTACACAAACAATTTTGGACAGCTGCAGTAGTCTGAATTTGAAAATTCACCAAAGAGTTTTGAAATTGAATTAGAGGTTAATTAAAGTATTAAATTAAATCCTATTGAGTCTAATTTTACATAGAAGAAACGGTGTAAGCAAAAGAATTTCATATTATGAGATATATGGATTTTTGTGAGACAGGGTCAGATTGATTTCGGGTTCCCCTGTTCTGACTTTGGAAAATCCTAAAAAATTGTAAAGAAAATAATTAGGGGTTTTAATTTATATTTTTAAATTCTTGATGAGTCTATTTTCAAGAAAAACAAACAGAAACATCATCCAAACCCCGTACTAAGAGATAATTATTTTTTAGTAAGCAAAGGTTAAAGCTGTCAAACAACAGAACAAGGGTAAATTTGAAGATTTTACTGTACTTATTGGCTAAGCTATAAATTCTGAAAATTTTATGGTAGAAATATATTTGAGTCTAGTTTCAAAAACATCAAGTGGATCTTAATTTATAATTTTGTAGCTCAAGATATAAATAACTTAGTAACTACTACTCAAGTGGACAACTTTGATATGAACATATAAGTAAATAATGGAATTATAGATGATATTACATATATGTATGCTATATGCATTAAGGATGTGGAATGGAGAGGAGGAGGAGGAGGAAAATATATGAATATTCAACTAGCATGAGTTTTCATTAAAAATGAATTGTTTTATTGTCTAAATTAATATATTTAAATAAATTATTAATATCAAGTAGGTTGAGAGCTTTAATTTTGTTGTATGATGATATTATAAAGTGATTTTGTTAAATATTGATGTTAGGATCAAATTGTGAAAATGGTTAAAATATTAGGGTTTGGTATTAAATTTCTATTTTATTAAGGGTTTTTGATAGCCTAGAATATTTGGATAAATTATTAATTGAGGAAAATTAGTCGATTTGATAGATTAATTAGTTAAGAGACTAAATTGTAAAAGTTGTAAAAGTTAGGGTAACTATGTATATTTGAAAAAATTGAAGGGTATAAATATTGAAATGAATTGGAACTAAAATATATGCTAATGAATGAGTAATTTTATATTTTAGATCAAGATTTCGTAGATACTCGTGAAAAAGGGAAAATAGCAAAATAGTCCTTGAACTCCGCAATTATTACAATTCAATTCGTAAGTTCGTATGAACTATATTCTGTATAATTTTGATTAAAGTGAATGTTATTTGGTGATGGATATTATATATATATATATGTGTGTGTTCTATTGTTAGAATTGAATTATTATTGGAAATATATTATCGAATTTAATACTCAGTTTGGATTGAACGCGGGATTGAATACAATCGTTCTGTGGCGAAGGATGAATTGACGGATAAGACCAGAACTGGGTTATGGCACTATGAACGTAAGACCCTGGTTGGACCATGACAGTGTTTATATGTAAGACCATAGTTGGGCTATGACATTCTGATGATAAGACCATAACTGGGTTATGGCACTACAAATGTAAGACCATGGCAGGGTCATGGCAATGCATGTGTAAGACCATAGTTGGACTATGGCACAAAAAGAACGATGTACTCATATCTGTAAGCCATTTTTCGATTCAGTAAGAAATGGTAAGAGACTTATGTGATTGAATTGAAAGATTTATAGATTATTATTGATATTGATCTGAAGGAAGTGTATTTTTTGATTTTATTGTGTTTGACAAGGAAATTATGTATGTTGAGACGAGTAATAAACTCAAGTGTGACTTGTCGAGAAAATAAGTTTATCAAAGTTGAATTTATATGTAATATGTACAAGTCAGTGTTGTTGCTTGATGCTTAGGCAAGTGCCAAGCCATTGGCGGAATGGTAATATGATTGTTTATGTAATACATTGAATTGGTAAGTATTTAAGTGAAAATATGCTAGTGCTCATGAAAAAGTGGTCAGGTTTAAATTATGCAATTTTTTATGAAATGACTTATCATGTGATCAATTTGAAAAAGGCTTTGGTTAAATGCACTAGCTTGTGACCATGGTTGAATGATATGATTATGACTTGTGTGTTAGGCATATGGGATAAGTGTGGAAAGTAAAGAAATGCAAATGAAAATAAAGAAATTTGGAAGAGTTAAAGTTATATATAAAATCTTACTAAGGTTGGGATAATATGTATAATTGATACTGTGAATTTATTCACCTTGTGAATTAATGAATATAGCTTCATGAGTATTGTGGTATTAATATTGGATTATTTTTATATGTATAAATTTTATATCTGAAATGAATCGATATGATTAAAGTTTATACGAGCTTACTAAGCATTCATTGCTTATGTATTTGTTTTTTTCTACTTTTCAGATTATTGAAAGCTCAATTGGGTTGGAAGCTTGTCGAAGATATATCACACTATTCATCGGTTCTATCAATATATTTGAATGTTTTGATTTTGATTGGTTTCAAATATGAATGTTAGATGAAACAAAATGTCTGAAAATTAATTTGTAAACTCCGGTGATGCTCCGTAACCCTGTTTCGGCGTTGGATTCGGGTTAGGGGTGTTACAGATATTGACTACACATGTTGAGAAATTATGTTAGAATATGACTAATCAAAGGAAATTGGTGAATTAAATTGTTTTTTTTTCTCATTCTCAATACATTATTTTAGATGCAATGTATGTAATGTGTGCTTTGAAAAATTTAAATTCAAAAAGTCATTAAGAAATATTAATAAAAATTCTAAATAAATGATCAATAAGAAAGATATCGACTCCACATGTTGAGAAATTATGTGAGAATATAACTAATCAAAGGAAATTGGTGAATGAAATTGTTTTTCTCATTCTCAATACATTATTTTAGATGCAATGAATGTAATGTGTGCTTTGAAAATTCAAATTCCAAAAGTCATTTTCTCATTAAGAAAGATTAATAAGAAATTCCAAATAAAAGATCAATAAGAAAGATATCGACTCCACATATTGAGAAATTATGTGAGAATATGACTAATCGAAAGAAATTAGTGAATGAAATTGTTTTTTTTTTCTCATTCTCAATACATTATTTTAGATGCAATGGATGTAATGTGTGCTTTGAAAAATTCAAATTCCAAAAAGTCATTGTTGTACCATTCTATCACCAAAATGTTTCTAGGCATGCAATGGATGCATTGTCTACTTTATAAAATAGAATTCCAAAATGACATTTTTGTACTTTTCTATCACAAAAATATTCCAAGTCTTAGTAAAATGAGAGATATTCTTGAATGTAGATCAAGTTATCAAGATTTGGTGGCTTCAACATGAGTACGATGAACAAAATGCTAATGCACGTTTTTCATCTTTGCTAGCAACATCTTTACTTTCAACCATTCCAACCACTTCCACCACAAGGTCCTTAGGATGATGGATGCGATATGATTATAGTATTATTTTATCTTTAATAATATTTTGAATTACACTAGCAAAATTTAGTGAAGACTTAATCGGTAAAACTAATGTATGATATTTTTTATGAATGATTATCTAACGTCATGTTTTTTCTTTTTTTTTCTTTTTTGTACAAAAAGAAGGATTAAACCATAACTAAACTATGTGAGACCAAGACATTCCAGAATAATCATGTAGTAATAAATACCTACCCAATGGTCTTGAGAACGCCATTAAAGTTAACCCATTAGCTACCTTGTTGCCCTCTCTGAAAGTATGAGTAACTTAACCATCCAAGAAAATTATAATAGCTTCTTAATGGCACGTGCCACAGCTAAGTAATGCTGATTAGCTATATTTTCTTGAATCACTTGGATAACTTCAGTATTATCCGATTCAAGAATACATTGTTTCAGCCCAAGACTCCAAGCTACTTGGAGACCTTCGAGTGCACTCCAAAGTTCAGCATCAATAACTGAATAGCAGCCAATATTCCTTAAGAATCCAGCAATCTACATCCCATGCTGGTCACAGATTAGTCCACCTGAAGAAGCATTGCCAAATCTTATGTCATAAATATGAATGTCATTTATTTGAATTAAATAGTTGTAGTTGGCTAGTTCAGTATGTTGTATATAGACTTTTCATATTGCAACAATAAGTTACTGTTACTACTTTTTGGGAGCAGGTGATTATTGATTGCTCTGCTAGCATCTTGACAAAATTATGTTTTAAATTAATTATTGATTGTCTTTAAAAATAGAATTGGCGATGCATTTTATTTATTTATTTATTCGACTTTAACAATGTGTTTAAAAACTTTGATATTAATTATGATAATCTTGAATTAAATAAGAAATTAATGAAAAAAAGTAGTCACTATTGAGTAGAATAAGCATCATGAAATGGAAGAGACTACACCGATCATGAAATTAATTTCACTAAATAGATTCAAATTATAGCAGCAACCAAATTGGTGTCCACGCATTTCTTTGTAAAAGCGTGTTCTCACTGACCCATATGATTCCACACGTAATGAATAAATTGGCAAACAACCTCAAAGTTTCTATTTATGATCTATCATGTAAACATAGGGGAAGACTTAACAAGAAAATTTTGTCAAGTTGCCAGAAAAGGAAAAGAATTAAAATGGCGGAGATAGCTGAGGGTATAGTTATTGATAGATTAATTTCATTCCTTGGTGCGGAGGTGAAACTGTTTGGACAGCTTAAGAAAGAAGTTGAAGACATCCGGATCGAGCTCGACCACATTGCTTGTTTCCTTAGACAAACAGATCCAATGGTAGATAAAGAGGATTCTAATGGTGGCTTCAAACTATGGGTGCAACATGTAAGGGAGGTGGCTTTCCAGATAGAAGATGTTATGGATGAATACAAGCTTTATCATGTTCCAGTTGCACAACATCAGCAGCAGCAAGGTTTAATGGCTTCCCTGAGCAGAATAGCTCATATGGTCCAGACTGTGAAAAGGCATCTCCAGGCAGCATCAAAGATCAGAGATATCAAAACATCTGTTAATGAAATCAAGGAAAGAAGTGAAAGATACAGGTTCAACACCCTGCAACATGTTCCAGGTGAGAACTGTAACGAGCCGGTTGACCCTGGAATGGGACTTCATTTTGTCAACAGTGAAGCACTCGTGGGCATTGATTCTTCTCGACAAGAGTTGGCCCGTAGATTGGCAGATGCAGAGCTGAAACGCACAATTATTTCAGTGGTGGGGATGGGAGGGATCGGGAAGACGACCCTTGTTAAGAAAGCTTTTGATGATGAAATCATGGCAAGACACTTCGACTGCCATGCTTGGATCACCGTCTCTCATTCATCCAGGGTGGAGGTGTTGTTAAGGACCATAATGAAGCAGGTGCTCGAAAGCAGTCCCCACCTGTTAGGGTCGACGCAATGGATGGTGTAGAATTGATAAGCATCACAGTATGACCTTAGAAGAAGTTGCGATGACGTACCTATCCGAATTGATTAACAGAAGCTTGGTTCAAGTATCAGTGATTGATTCTATTGGCGATGTCAGAAACTGCCAGCTCCATTATTTGATGCGCGAAGTTGTTGTTTCCAAGTCCAAAGAACTGAGTTTCATTCAAACATGTCCAGAAAATTTGTCCAACCATGATCATGTAGCTCGACATCTTTCCATCTGCAACAAATCAAACAATTTCCCAATGGTTGTTGGTAATTATCAAACTCATTCAGCAATTTTCTTTGACATAGAAGAGTTACCTAAATCTTTCTGCTTCTTACAGTTCACAAAGTCCAAATTGTTGAAAGAACTGGACTTTGAAGGGGCCCCATTGACTTATATTCCAGAGGAACTGGGAAATCTGTTCAATTTGAAATACTTGAGCATAAGGGACACAAAGGTGAAAAAGCTCCCAAGATCTTTAGGTAAATTGCATAAGCTTCAAACTTTGGATCTAAAACATTCTTTTGTAAGCGAGTTACCAGTTGAAATCAACATGCTCTTCAATCTTCAATATCTTGTAGCTTACTACAAAGATAAACAAAGCATCTACAGTATCAATAGTCGAAGAGGGAGGAAGTTATATTCCAACTTTGGGAGCTTAGAGTCCTTAGAAAAGCTGTATGAGGTGGACTTGGAGGCCTACAGTGGTGGTAACTTCTTTCACGAGTTAGCAAGATTGAAGCAGTTGAGAAAACTATGCATCACTAAACTAAAATCAGAAAGTGGGAATGCTTTATGTGATGCAATACAGCAGATGATCCACCTTCGGTCATTGAGAATTTCTTCTATAAAAGAGGAAGAGCTTCTTCACCTACATACAATCTCATCCCCTCCAGTTTTTCTCTGTTGCCTCAGGCTACGAGGAAGATTAATGAAGTTACCTGGTTGGATTTATGAACTGAGGAACCTTACAAAACTTACCTTAGAATGGTCAAGAATATCAGATGATTCACTTCAAATCCTTGGTGTTCTACCAAATTTACTCTTCTTTTGGATTTTTGAGGGATACAGTGGAGCTCAACTGCATTTTCACAAGAATCACTTTAAGAAACTCAAGGACTTGAGGCTTTGCTGGTTAAATGATTTAAAGAGACTGATAATAGATGAAGGATCATTAACACTTGTAGAACATCTAGAACTTGGACCTAGCCCCCAATTCGAGGAGTTGCCTGCTACCATTTCTCATCTAAAATGTCTGAAGACCATTTAACAATATGCCCATGGAGTCGGTTCAAAAATTGTTGCCTGATGGAGGCTCTGATCATTGGAAAGTCAGGCATATTCCAAATATCTATTTACTTTACTTCATGGTTAAAGGAGCACAGCATGAAACCTACAAGCTTGGTGATTCACGCTTGTTAGAATTCCTTAGTTGAAGCACTTGGATGGATCTCCTTCCATGTCTTAAAATTCCGATGTTGGTATTGTGTCAGACACAGTTGAGTGGCCAATACAGAGGTATGTTCAATCTTTTTCTAAGTCTTAACATGCATTTGAATGGTCCTTAGAGGATCATATCTCCATAACCATATTATTTCAAGAAAAATGAGTGAGAGCAACATAGATTTTACATTGTTCTGGTTTGCTATTTCTTTTATTTTATGTTTTTTGGATGATTTTACTTGTAGGACAGGGCAGGGACTCAATGGTTTTCAGATGGATCAATTCAACTGAATGTAGAATAACCATATAGGAAGAGACTAAATTTGAATCTACCAGTCTAACTGGTTATAATTACTTACCAGATCAATGTGGTTGATTGATGTATGTTGCCTTCCCGGCCCCCAATCTCATAAATAGCTCCTTGTACCTTATGTCGTTTTTGCTTGTTATATTGTACTCATTGTTTCCCTTCACGTCAATAGCTTCCACCTCAAAACCTAGAAAATATCATCTTACATGCAATGGTAAATTACAGGTTGCGTACATGGAAGACAGTTTTCCAAATAAAAAGGTAATAAGTTAAGCAACGAAGTATATAAAAAAGGACTAAATGAGAGGAAATAAATAAATGAACTAAAGAGGGTTAAGCCTTTAAAATACAATGAACTACAAGAAGTACATTCAGAAGTTGCAATCAACAAAGCTATGTTACCTGGACTCTTTAATTTCCTAAAGTACCTATTTGGACATAGGAACGTGGTATGATCCTCCAAACATATTAAAGACTTCAAAAAAAAAAAAAAAGCATACTCATATCATACACATACAATACTCAAGCCAAATTTAGGTAACAGAGCTCCATAGGAAGAACGTGTGGAGTTTCTTAATCTATCATACAAACAGGGGCAACTGAAGCAACTTGAAATTCCAATAAACCAAATACATAGAGCAACTAAAACATCAAGTTCCAATGAACCGAACATCCATACACGCAAGAAAAAGTATAGCCAACAATAGAGGGAGAATCCATATAAAACTTCATGCAAACTGAAAAAACAAAAGATAAAAAATATCAAATTTACAATGAAAGTGCATAAAGAGAGGACTGTGAAAGAGTTAATAGCCAAAAAGTTAAGAGAAAGTGATTCAAGGCAGAAAAATTGAAACTCAAAGCTACTAACTCAGCCAGTATCATACATCTACAGCTTAATTGAAATTGATTTCAGCTTCCATTATTACCCATTTTATTCTTGCCATAAGAGATTGAAGCAGAAAATGGCTTAAACCAGAGTCAGCAAATTTCAACATCTCACCTTTGATTTTATTAAACTATTGATCCCGAAAAGAAACATTGTTCAGGAACTGAAAACAAAAATCATTGAAGTTTGTAGCAATGCATTCATAACTGCAATAAATAGAAGAGCTACAATATTAAAACTAACAAAAAGGAAGAGTAGGCTATAGTTTAACCGGTGATCATTGTGCCAGCGCCCTCATCCGTCATAATCTCATGAAGCAACGAGTGCTCAACACGACCGTCAATAATGCTAGCAGTGGTAACCCCTTGAGCAAGCGATCGAATACAACAATTCACTTTGGGAATCATCCCACCGCCTACCTTCCCTTCCTCCATCATTTTCTTCACTCCCTTTATATCAATCTCTTTCACCAAGCTTCCAGGGTCCTCTCGGTTTCTCAGAATCCCTGCGACGTCGGTCAACAGAATCAGTTTCTCAGCCCCCAATGCCGCCGCCACCTCACCAGCTACCGTGTCTGCATTGATGTTGTAAGGCTGACCATACTCATCCGCCGCCACTGAAGCAATCACCGGGATGCTTCCGTTGTCCACGATCGTTTGGAGGACTGTGGGGTCCACTCTCGCAACCTCTCCGACAAACCCCAACTGTGCAGCGTTTGGGCTGGGCCTGGCAACTAAAAGGCGGCCGTCCATGCCAGAAAGGCCCACGGCGGTGGCTCCAGCGTAATTGATACGAGAAACCAGGTCTTTGTTAACTTTTCCAACAAGGACCATAGAAACAACCTCCATGGTCCTGGCGTCGGTTACACGGAGCCCATCGCGGAACTGAGCGGGGATATTGAGCTGATTGAGAAGGACGTTGATTTCAGGACCACCGCCATGGACGAGGACGGGACGGAGGCCAACGCAGGAGAGGAGGACGAGGTCCCTGACAACAGAGGCCTTGAGCTCCGCAGATTTCATGGCGGCGCCTCCGTATTTGACGACAATGGTTTTTCCCCTAAATTTCTGAATGTAGGGGAGTGATTCAGAGAGGATTCGAACTCGAAGTTGAAGATCGGAATTGGTGAGAGAGGGAAGAGGCGGGTCATTGAGGGCGGTGGAGGAGGGTGAAGAAGCTCTAATGGAAAGACGAAGGCGACGAGAATTGGGGGTTAATGGGGGTTTGGAGAATCTGAAGTTGAGGTTTAGGGTTTCTGCTTTTGATTTTGTCTTTGTTAGGGAGAGAAATGAAAGGGGGTCCTGTGAAGAGCAAAAATGGAGAGATTTGCCGGTGGCTGTTGCGCCCATTTTTCTATCTTCCTTTCCCTTCTCTGCTGCTTTGGCTCTGGCTTAGAAGGAGCTAATGGTGCACCCACTCATTCACGACCCAGGAGAGTAAGCAAATTATTACATTCTATTTTCAAAAGAATTTATAATAATTAAAAAGATAAAATAAGAAACTAAAATGAAATTTTATTAAAATCCAACAGTGTGATATTATCCTTCATCCTTATTATTATATTAAAAAAATGATAATAATAAAAGGTATGTAAAAACAGGATAATATCATTTGTTTTGGACGAAAGACTTCAGTAATAACCTTATTTTCGACCTCAACCATATTGACACAATTATCTTATCAAACAATTAAAAAGGTCACATTAATTTTATATATTATTGACATCTAAGTAATATTAAATATTGTTTTAATATAAAATTTAATAAATTATGATCTGTCATGTCAAATAATCAAGAACAAGACTATGTACAGAAGTGTACCTGAATCCATTGTTGAAGATTGCCCAAAAAGTTTTGATCTTTCAAGAAAATAGTTTTTCTTCTAGTATCTCTCGGATGGGGATGGAAAAGATATATGAGATAACTCTATTTCTTGGGAACCACTATCTCTTTAAATAACTGATTATTAAATTAGTTTTGAGTATTTATAATTTGACCCCTCATCAAGTTATAAATACAACTTATAACTTATGATATCTACACATTATTTTCATGACACTTTGATACCTATGACACTTATAACATAATTGGTCACTTAATTTTGATCATATTTTATAATAGCATTATACATTATATATATGTGCCCATAATTGGGGATTTTAATCCAACAATCTCCCACTTGGGCAACATATATTTCCTGATAAATGTACAACTTTATGGGCTCAAAATTTGCTATAATATAACATGTATTCTATAACAGTCTTGTCCATCAACTATATCCATATAGGATCAAATTAGTCTTTGTCATATTAACCATGACTAAACTCATCAATAGTCACATATACAAATATAGTCAAATGATATGGATCAATCATAGATGTGTAGTATGAAAATTACACGCAATGTGAACCAAACATGCCTATTTCCAATTGGTCCTTCTTAAACTTAAGCGATGTCAATATCAAACAGAGTGGATAAACTAAATACTTCATTTCTGATCAAAAAATAACCAAATACATAAATGTTTGAAAACAAACATAAAACAAATAAAACACAAACTTTTACTAAACCATGATACCCTCAAATAATATAACATGTTGGGGAATGTGTCCATCTTGTAGTAAACATGTAACTGTTTTCTATTTATTTAAACGATGAATAAATAAATAAAGTTAATTTCACATTCCACTATTGTGTCTTTTGTATTTTCCGTCTTTTTATATTTTGCATGCATAGCGAAATTGTGACAAGCAAATATTAGCTCATTGATTGTCTAAAGTTCAAATTGAAGATAAGTGACATTGTAAATAACATTTACATTGCGAGAAAGAAAACTTACTTCAGTAGATAATCTAAATGAGTCTATAATCTCGTAAAAGAATCAAAGTGAGCATTTGATTCAAATACTGAGAAAGATTATTATGTCGTCTACAATTCCAATTAAGGAGATGACTAGTCTTGGCTATTGGAGCGGTTGACTCCACGAGTAGAGACATAGATGTATTCCTTGGTAGAATGATACATTGGACTAGAACTCAAGATGAATTAATTCTGAATCTGTTTGTGAATTAATTCACTTGTGACGTTCATGGTGTGACTTACCTAAATCCTAAGTTAGTCACTGACCATGCGTATGCAACTCATGTGCTTTAATATAATTAGAGGCTTATGCTCTAAAGATGATCGGGCCCAAAGCCGATATGTTGGGTACATGATTTGTGTATGGCATGGCTTTACTAGAAATAGTAGAATTCATAGCTTAATTAAAGAGTTAATGATATCATATTATTGGCATTGTTTGGATTGATAAATATGGAACGTGGTCACGGGTCGCTAGTTCTCGAACGAGTAATTTATCATAGTCATTTGTTGACAGTGATCATATTAATCATTAAGAAGACACAATGGTGACAATGAGATAAAATAGAATTGTATTAAGTGAACGGATTTAACTCAAAGGACTCAAGGATATCATATGAGGGTAACACACACATGATGAGGTCATTGGACAAAGCAGTTGGATGAATTACTTTCACAAACAGTATACAATAAGGAGTTTTCAATCATGGTATTTCTTGTGGACTGACTCCATGATTAAGTAATTGAAAATTATCGAAATGATGCTTCTGGACATAATTGCAATCATTAGAGCATAATTGTATATGTCTAATTGGTCCCTCCGCTAGCTCAACAAAAACTTGATCGAACTGCATTTGAATCAGAAGTAAATTCTACGACTTTGGAAATAATTTAATTGAGTCGATTTATTCGATGTGGAAATAAATTAGGTGGTCGTAAGAAATATTCAACTAGAGAATTTGATTAAAGAATTATCTTGAAAAATTAATTTGGAAAATCTAAGTGATTTTTGGAAAAATTAATTCTGATCAAGTAAAATTAAATTAATCAAATCAATTAAAATTAAGTTGATATTTTTAGAAGTTAATTTTCAAGTTAGATAATTGGACCAATGAGTAATTGAACTTGAAAATTACATCTGAAATTGTAAATTGGGCTTGAGAGCCCAAAATCGAGACCAAGACCCAAAAACTGGTCAAATCGAGCCCAATATATTAAATCAAGCCGACAATTCAACCAGTGGCTAGATTGGACCGATCGGGTCGTCATTGACCTGGACCAAACCGGCAAAGAAACGAAGCGGCTCGAGGTGTCGTATGGATGTCGCTGACTGCATCCTTGGACACGGTGGTGCCGGTAGCTCTGACAATGACATCTCGATGGCGATGGCGATTGGTTGTCGGTGGTTGAGCAGTGGAAGAGTTACACTCCTATTGGGACTCTACCAGAGAATTTAATTTCAGATTAACTATTCTAAAAATAATATAATTTTAATAGTTTAATATTAAATTTAATTTAATACTTATCTTAATAGTAATTTTTTTAATTTAATATTAAAGTGATTAAGTTTAATCATAGTTAAACTCTCTAAACTCTTCCTATATAAAGAGAGCCATGGGTCATTATTTTCACACATTTGAATTCAAGAGAAAGTTGTAGAGAGAAAATTCTCTGAAGAGATCATTCTAGAAAATTTGTAGAGAGAAATTTATTTCCCGCTGCATTTTCTAAACTCGTTTTTCCAACATAACACTTATATAAGTAGTGTGCTCATGAAAGAGCTTGGGTGGTAAACCTTTTTGTGAGCGGATCCTCTATTATAGAGTTTGTCCCAATGCGCTCTATGGATATTTTTCCACTTTGCACTCTCTCTTTCACAACTTAGAACTTTATGTCAATATATTTTGACTTAGTTGAGCTCTTGTTGTTGTTGGAATATAACACCGCTAACTTATTGTCACAAAATAATTTGAGTGGTGTTTCTACATTCTCCAAAATGCGCAGCTTAGTGACAAAGTTTTGCAACCATATTCCATGGTTTGATACCTCATAACATTCTACAATTTGCTGCCATAATGGAAGAAGCCGCAAGTGTCTATTTGACACTTTTCCAATATATAGCTCCTCCAGCTAACAGTTAAATATAGTTTGATGTAGATTTCTTGCTATCTTGACACCCTACAAAATTAGAGCCAGAATACCCTACGACCTCCAAATGATTTGATCTCTTGTAAGTGAGCATGTAATCTTTTGTTCTCTAAAGATACCTCATAACCCTCTTGGTTGTTATCCAATTTTCCATACCAAGGTTGCTTAAATGTCTACCTAACATCCCAACAATGTACACAATATCTAGACGCGTACATACTTGAGCATACATTAGACTCCCAACAACTAATGCATAGGGCATCTTTTGCATTTCCTAAATTTTAAGGTTACTTTGTCTCTTTTAGCAACATTGGTGTCATTTGGTCTACAACCGTAGATGCCAAACCTTTTGAGTATTTTATTAATATAACTCTTTTGTGACAATCCAAAAATACCACAAGATCGGTCTCATGTATTTGAATTCTTAAAATAAAATAGGCGTCTCAAGATATTTCATCTCAAAATGCTTAGATAAAAAACCTTTTGGTTTCATGCAATAAGCCTATATCATTAGTGGCAAGCAAAATGTCATCGACATATAAAACCAGAAATATATAAATATATACTTACTCCCATTGAATTTTTTATACACATAATCATCAACAATATTCATTTCAAAACCAAACCAAACAATTACTTGATTAAACTTGTAGTACCATTAACGGGAAGCTTGTTTGAGTCCATAGATGGATTTTGTTAATTTGCAAACCATATTATTTGGGTATCTCAACTCAAAGTTTTCTGGTTGCATCGTATAAATTGTTTCTTCAATGTCGTTATTGAGAAACGTAGTCTTAACATCCATCTGATGTAATTATTTGTACTTCTGAAATCTTTCCCCTACCACTGTTAAGCATTCATGTTTAATTCTTGCCTTTACTACCCTTCTTTCTTTCCTTTTTTATACTTCTGAGATACCTATCACCCATTCTGCATTTATCTGCCAACCTGAACTTATCCACAATACATAAATTATTTATAACATAAGGAACTAAGCCAGACAAAAGTATCATGCATATGGGGGCTATTTCTCAATTTTTAATGTCTATAGGACCGACTAAATTGTGCTCTGATACCACTAAATTGAAATTCCCTTACCTAACTAGTTCGTCGGGTCCAATACTGGATGTCACAATTAAACCCATCCAATATACAATACAATAAACTTAACTAGCCAAGTTTTATTCGATAGATAAATAAAATCTTTTTACTATATAAACACATCAAATAAAGAAACATTTACAAATACTTCAATGTAATTATCTATTAAAAATAATCCAATAGCCACCATATGAGTTGTTGCTTAATTGCTCACTATAGAGATTTACTTCAACTTTACTATATAACAATTTAATTATACACGACGTATATCAACCCAAGTTCTATTAATATTTCAAAACCTCAAGCAGAGCCTCTAAGGATGCCCCCTATATGCACGACACCATAACCTGCATGTCCTCTTGGACTCCGCAAGGTCTGACTTGGTCCATTCAATGCTTTCTATGCATTCCTTCGTCTTGCATCCAAGGCAGACCACTCATAAGTTCATGCGAACTTAGTGAGGTTCCATATGTTCATCACTACATAAAAGAATCAATAAAAAGAATTCATGTATATAATTAAAACTCTTTATTTTTCATTTAGGCTTTAGCATCTGCTGTTGTGTTCGATGTTTATACGTTTTCCCTCTATAACTTCTAACAGACACTTTACAACAATACAACTTCTTAATGGATACTCCTTGGCGACTCATACCATAGTCTCAAGCTTTATCTCAGATTTTCCGTTCTTCTTGCTTGATATTCTATCAGGCATTTCATCTTTTGGATGGATGTTTATATATATACCCACCTAGATAACTTGATGAATATTATATATTACATTGAGAGGGCTGATTTTTTTCATCATCTTTACCTTCATGAAGATCTTAATGTAGGTATACGATCTTGTTATCTTTTCACTTGTTTACCGCCACTTTGGCAAATATTAGTGCAGTTGAAAAATCCCATGAATACTTGACCTTATCAATAAGCAGTTTAAGCCTAAAATCTGGTAGACCATCGATAATAAACCCCTTTTATGGATAGCCATATGAGATAGTCCTTATGGCATTACAATTCTAAGATAATCCTAGCGAACTTCCCTTTACTTCAATAATACACGACAGACTTCTAAACAGATAGTCCTTATGGACATCCTACAAGATAGTCCATGGTGGACTTCCTTTTACTTCAATAATACACGGCGAACAAATAGTCCCTATAAATGTCCCACGAGATAGTTCATGGCAGACTTTCCAGATATGATAATCCTGACAAATATTCTAAACTACCAGATAGTCCCTCTGGACCTTTCCACCTAAACTAGGTTCTGATAGAACTTCAATTCATTTAGTAGTCCTCGTGAACAGTCTTGTCTTTTGACAAATCCTTGACTGACTTTACCAAATAAGACAATCCCCAACTGACCTTCCATTTAAGATAGTCTTTTTTGGTGAACCCTGAATGGTGGATACCTAGTAACAAATACTCTATAAAGAAAAACCCTCCTCCATACATATACACCTATGCAACACTTTCATATATCTTTCTTACATTCATAACTTGGCGGTAGAGGTGATCATGGGTTGGGCGGCTCGGCCCAGCCTGACGGCCCGCTTGAAATATGGGAGGGTTCAGGTAAAAATATAGGCTCAAAATATGGGTTTGGGCAAAACTTTTTTGGAACGGGCCCGACCCGGCCCGAATATATAATAAATATATATTTTTTATTTTTTTAATTTTAAATTATTTTTAAAATACTTTTTTATGTTTTATTTTTAAAATGCAATTTTGGTGTTTATTAAAAAATAGGCCGGGCTCAGGCTTAGGAATTTTTTCCAGGCCGGGCCTAGACAAAATTTTAGGCCCATATTTCGGGTCGGGCCCAGGCTTAGGACGCGGGCTAAAATTTTTTTCTGGTCCCGGCCCGACCTATGATCACCTCTACTTGGCGGAGCCTTATCTCAGCAATTTCGCCAATGCTTCTAAATTTGACATAATTATCCTGACGGATTTCCTTGTTCGTTGTCCTGGCGGACTTTATAATCACGCGAACCATTTCACAGTTCTCCTATATATGTCATGTTTACTATCCTAGCAGACTTTATATGTTGTCAGCGCCAGCTATGGTCTTACACTATATGATGCCATAATCTAGCTATGGTCTTACACTCTTATAGGCTTAAAGCCTCCGATCGATGCCATGGCCTTACACATTATTATTGTTGTCACCCATCCATTCCCCCTCAAATCCTCTTTGTTAATTCGAACACCTAAATGTTCACCTGCAATACCAGACAATCGCATATTTCAGTTGCAACACATGCCAAAACGAATTACGAAAAAACTAACAAAAATTATATTTCCTAATCCATTCATTCATTCTTCCACAACGCCAATTCCTACTCCAACTAACCCGACAATCAATTTTCTCCGTACTCTATAATTCATGAACACACATAACACACAACAATACGTTCAAAATATAACATGAAATACGCCACACCCATTTCACAGATACAACACATAACATATTCTTAGAAAACATATTTTCATCCTTCATGTAGTCAAACAACTAACGCATACATAACACATCCAATCAACAGAAATCCTATATCATCACTGAAATCTCACTGAACTCAACATAGAATCACATCAGTCATACAACATCCAAACCAACACCCAGATATGGAGTATGGAAACTCACCTAATGTCTCTCTACTTTGCCAACTTAGCTTTTCCAAACGCCAAAACCTCCTTTCTCTTAGTAGCTACGTATGACAACCAAAAACACAGATTAAATCAAAGCATTTATGCTTCCAAAACCCAGAAACCAAAATTCTCAGAATTCTTTCAAAAGTTACAGAAATCTATATCTTCTCTTTTTCTCAAATCCACAAGCACAGGAAGTTTAAAAGGCTTACCAGTACACCAGATTCTCTATTTTCCTGACTCAAATCCACAAGCAGAGTTTTCTTTAGCTTTCTCTTCTTCAGTGTAACCGAAGAAGTTGAAGAAAAAAAGAAAATAGAACAGAAGAACAAGAAGCAGAATAGAGAAAATCCCCCTCTACAGAACAACCCTTCTCACTATATATATAACCACTACATGCTCGACCACCAACTCCCATAGACACCATACATTGGCAATCATTTTGTCTCCCACTAAATAACCAATTGGTTTCGTTGCAACCAAACTAGAACCAGAACCAACTGATTGCTAACCAATCACTGGAATTTCTAAATTCTCACAATTGAGTCTGCTGAACTAGCAGTTTCTTACAGTTAACTCCCACATTGTCCCAATTCGGACCTTAATAAAGACCGAGTGTGACATGTTGGGGAGAGCTTAGTCACAATACTACAGTGGAATGACTTCATGACTAAATAAGTTTATAATTAATAAGCGAAAAGCTGAAACTTAATTATAAATCATTTAATCCTCAATCGCATATGTCCAATTGCTCTATCTTTTAGCTTGTTGAAACTAGATATGAATTGTATGTTGAATCAAATTCAAAAGAGGAATAAAAATGGTGAAAATGGAGAAATGAAAAATCATTTGAAAATGAAAATGGAGAAATGGAAACATTTGGAAATGATTATGGTTTTCTCCAAAATGAAAATGAAAATGGAGAAATGAAATAATTTAGAAATTGATATTCTCCAAAATGAAAATAAAAATTAAAATGACCGAAAATGAATTTATGTTTTTGGAATTAAATGAAGTTTGAAAATAAAAATAAAGCATTTGGTCATCTTGAATTGTTGAATATAAAAATTAAATATATTTTCTCATAGATTCTTTTACGGTAAAGTCGTCATGATTTTAATAGAATTAGAATTGGGTTGAGAAGATTATTTAATTGGAAATATATTGAGAATTTTATTTTGGAAAATAAAAAAATATCGGGTTGGATCGAATTATAAAGTATTGAGTTAAAAGCCCAGAAAGTACTTGTAATTGGATCCGATATAGGAGTGGCTTAAAAGCCCCTCATGTTAAAGGGGTGGACACTAACTAGGGTTGTCGCCACCTATACTTCTAGTTATACTAGGAGTTCATTTTTCTAGTTGAAATAAATTTTTACTATTCAACAAGGGTTCTACCTTCTCTTTTTATAAAGAGATGGCACCGGTAGGACTATTGACACAACTTAAAAGTATTATTACTCTACTCGAAAATAGAGAGAATTTATTCTAAACTATTAAATCTATTTTCTAGATTAACAATTATGTCGGTCTCTATTTGAGAAGAGATTTTTTTTTTGTTTTCACACTAAAAAAAATAAAATTGTTTCTAGTTTTGTGTTTGATTCAATTCGTTCAAGCCCACATTCGAAGCAGTTCGTGGTACGAAAATAGCAGAGAATATTGTTTGGTTGAAAGTCGGGAACGAAAAGAATTCATCTATCCGAAAACACAATTGCGAATTCGGTCTAGGGTTTATTGTTATAAATATCATAAACCTGGTCGATTTTCAAAATTTTTATTTTTCGCCGTGCAAGAAAATCAGATATTTTCCAACACAGACTATGATGGGAAATGATGGGTTGAACGCTGCCACCTTTCATCTGATCATCGAAGCAGTTCGTGGTACGAAAATAGTGAAGAATATCATTTGGTTGAAATCGGGAACGAAAAGAATTCGTCTATCTGAAAATATAAGTGCGAATTCGGTCTAGGGTTTATTGTTATAAATATGACAAACCTGATCGGTTTTCAAAATTTTTATTTTTCGCCATGCAAGAAAACCGTTTTTGAATCAGATATTTTCCAACACAGACTATGATGGGAAAGGATGGGTTGAACGCTGCCACCTTTCATCTGATCATGAACGTGTTGAAGAAAAAAAAGATAGATGAGGCATGTCAAGTGGCAGATTTCATGAAAGTCGCTGGAGTTTTGCCCAATGTGATGGCATATAATTTTTTTACTGACGGCGTGCTGTTATGAGTGTAAGTTGATGGAGGCGAGAACGGTGGAGAAATAAAGGTTTGGGGATTAGGTTTTTGTTTTAAATTTACACAATTTTTAAAAATTAAATATTTTCATTTTGTAAATGTTGAAGGTTAAATTTATTGATTTTTTAAGAATTTGAACTAAAATGACAAATTTTTTAAACATTGAGGGTTAAATTTGTTGAATTTTTTTAGGCTCAAATTAATAGAATGTGTAAGTATTATAGGGCTAAATTTGTTATTAGACCAATAAAAACCCACTTTAGCACTTCTATCAAATTTCAAACGAATGCTAATGTTCAATGACAAAAAAATTGATTTCAAATAGTTTAGTGACTAAATCGAAAAAATTAAAAGCTTAGTAACCAAAATAGAACACGACCAATAGTTTAGTGACCATTTCTATACTTTACCTATTTAATTAATCGTAAGGATTTTCTTTGCTTTTAGCTTAGCATGGAAGATTCTAAGATAATATAATAAAAAATTGTGTTTCATAGATAATTAATAAAGATGAGTTATTTGAGTTGATTATACTTTGGAAATATAAAATAAAATTTAAAATTTTGGAAGAAAATTAAATAAATTATTTTAATATTATAGTAACAAATTGGCTAACACTATCAAGGGATGAAATTTTTTCAATAATTTATTAAATTGATTTTGATGTTTTGAAATTTAAAATTTCAATAAAAAAGTTAGAACTTTCGACAATGGGGTAAACATGTGCAATTTGAAAGCGGCCTAGAAGTTGGGTGATCAAAATACATAATGTGACATGTACAATTAATCGTTGTTAGAAATTTAACACTTAGATAACTAAAATGAAAGCAACTTAAAAGTTGGGTGATAAAATTACAAAAAGTTTATTTTTGGTGACCAAAATGAAAACACCCTAAAAGTTGGGTGACTAACTAGGTAGCTTACCAACTCAAGGCATTATTCTTATTAAATTTTCTACATCTCTATACTATTATTTAAGTTCATGATTGAGTTGGTGATGCGGTTGGTGTCACCCTCAACCGGGTCACCAACTCGGTTAGAGAAATTACGGACATGCCTTTTTTAATTAAAATAATTTATACTGCTTGGGGTATTTTAATATTTTTAATTTTAACAAAAACCAATAAAAATATGCATATTAAGGGATTTGAACTCAAACCAATTGTATTAGTAAAACTTTAATTTATCATGCAACTAGAGCTTTATCTTAATATTTTTATACATTTTAATTTTATTATGCACACTTCATTACTTCCATCATTTATATATATTAATAATGCATTTAATTGAGTTGGTATCACAAGTTAACTAAGCATCGACTCAAGATTAAAGATAATACAATGATAAATAATTTAATTTAAATCTGTACATATTTCATATGTTATTATTACTTAATTAAAAGTCATGCATTACATTATTTATTACATGTTATTTTTAAACCTACATTTATAGTTTCCATACGTAACTGCGTATGATAAACTTTATTAGAAAACATAATGTTTCTCTATTTAAACAAATTCACTAAGTTATTACTTAAAAATGATGTTATTATTATCATTTTTTAATAACTAATACCAAGTTAGGTTTACGTAAAAGAAACTCTTTTAAAATTCAAGTAGTAAAACCATCTTTAAACACCCCTAATCTTAGTGGCCTTTTTTCCTTTCTTTGCCTTGCCCTTGTATAAATTTTTTTTTACAAAAGAAAGATTAACTCTAATTAATATAAAACGAGATTACATTACATCAGGTAGATCATCATGTAAAGATTGAAGGATTTCATCTGGGGGTTGCATGAATGTAACATTGCCAAAAGGTATTAAGAAAGCCATTTGTGCCAAACCATCCACTACCTTGTTGCCTTCTCTGAAAACATATATTAAGTGAATTGTCGAATCACGTTGGAGAAGCTCTTTAATGTTATGGATCACAAAAGAACAATATTGCTCTTTTCCATATTCTTGATTTGCTTGAATAGCTTCCTTATTGTCTGTCTCAAGCACCATTTTCTTCGGCCCGAGACTCCACACTATTTGGAGCCCATCAAATATACCTAGTTCAGCCATGAGTACCGAGCAACTCCCGAGATTTCTTGTGAAGCTTGCAACCCATACTCCAACCTGGTCATGGATTAATCCACCCACAGTAGTAGTCCCTAAAAGTTGACACATAGCACCATAAGTATTCACCTTCTTCCATCCATCATCTAGTGGTTTACGTCTTATGGCTTTACAAGAATCAGCATTTATACGCCTCAATGTCTGGTTCGACTCATGGTTTGCCTTAAGAAAAATATCTTTCATCCAACAACTTTTTCCCAAAAATACTATCGGTTTCCATAAACTCAGCATGAAATACATAATTATTTCTCCTAATCCAAAGTTGCCAACAGATACTACCAAACAGTGTTACCCAACCGCTAGGAATACAGGCAAAATATTCACGATCAGATAGATTTTTAACAAACCATTCTTCCAAGCTGAGACTCATGTCTCGTTTCCACCTTAGAAACAGAAAGCCAAGTTTCCACAGCTGGGGTACAAAATCGCAGTACATGGTCAGTATTTTCCAACGCACTTCCACAAACCATACAACTTGCATCAGTAATCATTTTTCTTCTCACTCTGTTCTCATTGGTTAGAATTCTATCTAAAAAGGCTAGTCAAATGAAAACACACGCCTTTTGAGGAACTCGAATGTGCCAAATCCGATGCCAAATCCCATCGTATCTACTCCTTTCCACCCCCACAATTAGTAGCGTAGACAGATCACACTGAAAACAATTTCTTTTTATTGTGAACCCAACTTGTAGAGTCATCAACGTTATGATCTGATGGAGGCTTATAAGTTGAGATGTTTAGGATGACTGGACGTGGCAGAACCGAGTTAAGAATAGACCAATTCCAATCCCCACTCGGCGTAACAAGCTCCTTCATAGAGACATGCTTCTTAGGAATGCCTTCGGGTTGTGTACAACTGTTTACTAGGGAACCTTGTATAACTTTAATTAACTTTTAGATAAATATAATTCTTTTAACATCTACAGTAAAAATTAAATTTCCAGCTAATATCATATAGTTTGGTAAATACATCCAACAAATAAAAAATTAATATTATAGTAAAAGGATTTGGAGAGAGATTTAAAATTATATAAAGAAAATTAAGACTAAACTCAGATGAAGCTGAATATACCCTAAACGCTAAGCCAATTATATAAAAACCAAGCCATACATTGTGTAAGTGAACATGCCCTTGATGCCCTTGATCTCTGGGTTGTCCATGAAGTGCAACTGGCCACCTTTTGTCACTTTCAATAAATTTTATTTGGATCGACCCACTCTATGTGAAGCAATGTAGGATAATCTTCGATAAGGATATGATGGATCCATAATTTTAATTTGTTTAACAAATATTCTTATTCTTGTTTCTTCCTCATTTATTTATCCTATAATATAACCCATTCCACGGATTTAAAATTGTTGTTACAATCCATTTAAGTCTTCTTCCATTTTCTTTCTTCTTTAAACAACCAATGCAACTCTTACAAATTACATCCATCAACAAATAACATATTTATTCTATAAACAATGTATTTTGAATTATGAATCAATTAACAACTTTATTCTATTAACATAAATGATGCTTTTAACTAGATTACAAATATTTTAAATATATATTAAAAATATTTGTCCAGAAGTACTTTGATTTGAAACTTTAAAGAGTACAAATATATGCTAGTGTGAGTAAGGGCATGGAGCAAGTCAAAAATTAGTATCATTGATGGGAATGAAGGATTTCCATTAGAAAAGTAAATGGAGATACCAAACTTGGATGGACTTGAATTCCTCCAAAGACAAATACGGGGATAAACTAGCATATGATAGCACTATAAATATACATTTCAGATGCATCCATTCTCCATTTCAGTTTTCATAGCTACCAACATGAAGCTTGCAGCAGCCATGGACGCCTTTGATTCTTTCATGCCATACTTACTCCACTTGGTGCTTCTATACGTCTCTGCCGGTCTCTTTTACTTTCTTTACAAATACAAATCTAGCGGCGGTGGCGGCCCCACCCCCAACCTCCCTCCTGGTAAAAAGGGTCTTCCATACATCGGTGAAACCTTGGATTTTGTATTGGCGTCCAGAAGGGGAACTCCTGAGAAATTCGTGACTGATAGAACTACCAAATATTCACCCGATGTGTTTCGCACATCACTGCTTGGAGAAGACATGGCCGTCTTCTGCGGCTCCGCTGGTAACAAGTTCCTTTTCTCCGGCCAAAACAAATATGTCACTTCATGGTGGCCGGATTCTATTAAGAAAGCTTTGATGGACCCATCCAGTGTTGACAATTCTTCCAAAGAAGAATCCACTAAACTTCGGGCCTATCTGCCTCCTTTTCTCAAGCCTGAGTCCCTGCAACATTTCATACCAGTCATGGATATAATGGCGAAAGAGCACCTAAATCAACATTGGTCGCCGTATAATGAAGTCCAAGTTTTCCCACTCTCCAAGAAGTACACGTTCGCACTGGCTTGTCGTCTTTTCATGAGCGTCACGGATTACGACGAGATAGAGAACTTCGCGAAGCCATTTGCTCTTGCCACTGCGGGTCTCATGTCGGTTCCCATAGATCTTCCAGGTACAACTTTCAATCGGGCAGTGAAGGCCGGCAGACTGATTCGACAACGGCTTTTAGCCCTCATTACCCAGAAGAAAAATGAGATATTGGAGAAAGGGAAAACAGTAGCCTCAGACTTGGTTGACAGCATGCTGATGGATGGTATGACTGAGGTTGAGATCGGCAATAAGATTGTGGGCTTCTTTATTGCCAGCCATGACACAACAAGCACTGCCATCACCTTCATTGTTAGCTATCTTTCGGATTATCCTGAAGTATATAACAGGGTTCTTGAAGGTACGTGATTTAGCTTGATTTTAAGCACCCATGACATTGGGATGGGACTATTCATGAATAAAGTAATGTTTTCAACTAATTGCTGGGAAAATGCAGAACAAATGGAAGTATTAAGATGCAAGGAGGCAGGGGAGCCATTGAGATGGGAAGATATACAGAAGATGAAGTATACTTGGTGCGTGGCATGCGAAGTAATGAGGTTGGCTCCGCCTGCTAATGGGTCTTTCAGAGAGGCCATAACCGACTTCACTTACGCAGGTTATACAATCCCAAAGGGATGGAAGGTAACTAATACCTTTTTTTAAAAAAATAAAATAATGCAACCATATATAATAAATATTGATTTAATTGTACTAAAATGGTCAGGCGTTTTGGATGGTGCATACAACGCACAAGAATCCGAAATACTTTCCGGATCCAGAGAGATTTGATCCATCAAGGTTTGAAGGGAATGGTCCTGCACCCTACTCCTTTGTACCATTTGGGGGAGGTCCTCGAATGTGCCCTGGCAAGGAGTATGCTCGACTCGAAATCCTCACTTTCATCCACAATCTGCTCACCACTTTCAAATGGGTTAAACTCAATCCCAATGAGAAGATTTCCTACATTCCATCACCCATTCCTAAGGAGGGTCTTCCCATCAAAATCCAACCCCTTCTAAATTAATTGTTCCTATTTAATAACTTTTCCACAAGTGAGTTAAATGTCTCACTTATTTTTAATTATCGATGGGGTTTCAAAACTCTATAAATGCTTGATGTAATAATATCTTTTAAATAAATTATACAATCAGAAATAAATGGCCAGTGCCTCGTTTGGGAAAACTATGGGTTACTAATTTGTCTCTAGTCAGCTTTCATCCCTTTGGAAACCCACAGGTAAAATCCAATTTACAGGCTTAGGTCTTAACTACTTTATTGTTTCCTTTCATTATAACTCTGATTATGTTTATGTTATACAAAATGGACCATAGTTTATTGGGGTCATTTTCTTATTGTGTGCAAATGGGAATCGAACCTTAGGGCATCTACTGCTACAATTTCCTATGCTGCAGTTTGGTTAAAATTAGGAGTGAGCAAAATTTGATTTTATTTGAAAAGCTCGATAAAAAATTAAAATTTTAAATTAAATAGTTTGAGTTATTCGAATTAATCGAGTTATTCAAATTAATCAAGTTATTCGGATCAACATGAATAAGAAATTAAATTTTTCGGTTTAACTCGGATAGGAATTACATAATTCGAGTTATCTGAAAATCCGAATAAGAAACGGAAAAACTACGTTGTTTTGATAAATGTTTACCTTTTCTAAAGTTAAAAGTCAAAACCATTAAGTCAAAAGGCAAAACTACGTCATTTTGATAAATGTTTACCTATTAAGTTAAAAGCAAAACCATTATATTTTTTATGTAGTTAAATAATATTGTACTTTGTCTACTAGTTAAATAACTGGTCCATGTAAATGCAACATTGAGTATAAATAATAGAATTCGTTAACTTTATTTGACTTGACTCGAAATTTTTTTACTCGATTTGATTTGATTCGAGAAGATTTCAAATTGAGTTCAATTGCTAAAATAAAATTCGTTAACTCGACTAACTAGAAATTTTTTGACTCGATTGACTCAACTCGATCGACTGTTCACCCCTAGTTAAGATCACCAGAATTACCAGTTCAATACTTTGATATGGATATTTTTAAGAAAATTGGTAGAGGTATTAGATCTCTCCTAAGAGTTGATAGTCACACACTTGCTAAAGAAAGGGATATATATGGTCATTTATACGTTCAACTAAATCTCCGTAAACCCCTTCCTCGTTTTGTTACTAGCGAAGGATATAAACAAGCTATTATTTATGAAGGTTTGAATTCTCTCTTGTTGGAAGATCAACCACTCTATCGAAAAATGTCATGCTTCTACTTCTCCATTTGTTAATGCTATTAACCATTTAGATCCATCGCACTTGGATGTTCATACCACTAGTCCCTCTACTTTTGATGGCTATGGTCCGTGGCTCATTATTCAAAGGAAAAACAAGCCAAAGCCGAAAGTAATTGATCTCAAGCTTACAACTATTGATCAATTGTGAAGAAAAATATCTTGAATAAAAAAGTGAAAGGTAAGGGAAAAACTATCTCAAACTCACCCAACAATAAATATCCTTAATCCCACTTTGCCTCCTCCAACAAAGCAAAAAGCTATTAGCTTCCCCTATGACACCAACATCAATTTTGAATGGTCTAGTGGGATACTACTGGCGATTTGTTAAAGGATTCTCGATGATAGCTCTCCCATTGACTAAGTTACTACAGAAGAATATCAATTTTGAATGGTCCAAGAAATGTCAGAAATGTTTTGAGAAGTTGAAAACAATGTTAACTAAGGCACCAATATTAACACTATAACACCTCATACCCAACTCGATCATCATATCCGAACTACAGAATGCCACATTCGTTGCCGGAGCAATTATGATTAATCACATGCAAATTTCAATCTTAAATGCCCAAATGCTGGAATTGCATACATAAAACACGAAAACTAACCATTTTTGGGTCAAATATGAGCTTAAGAAAGCTCAACACCATCCATAGGTTGAACTAGGACCAAACTAAAAAGCTTTTAAAATATTTCAAGTGGGCGTTGTGACTTCCAGAGCTTGGTGTCACGTCATTGAAGACAATAGCCAAGCTTTCCAATTTGAAGACCAAATTGTAAAGTTTTCAAAATAAAACAGAGTCGACATCGCGACCTCAAGCAAGAGCTGTCATGACGAGATGGCCTGAGGTTGCGGCATTCAGGATGTGAAGTTGCAACATTGTAAGTAGACTATTAGGTCCTTGTTTCAAATGTTTTCTACCTAGCATGTTTAACATCATTTTGCACCAAAGCCCTAATTTCATACTATTAAAACATGTACAAAATATGGTTATCAATCTATTAACATCACATTCATGCTTGACTATAACCAAAATCACAAATCACAACCTTTATACAAGTATTTTGGACCATTTCTAACATTTGATAATAATAAAAAAACCTTAGGTACATGTTAGTAACATAATGAAAAAGGGCTATAAAAACTTAGGTTGAGTTGATTAGTGTCATGTGAATGCAGACTTCACTTTCTTGGGGCTTCAAGAATACTTGAACTTGCACACAGAATAAAGAAATTGTATGCTGAGCGATAGGGCTCAGTGGTACTTTCATTATTCAAGATAACAAAAACATTCACAAATTTTCATATATAACACATTTACATAATGTATTCAAGTCTCATCTATCAAACCAAATAATTCACATATTTGATACAAATAAGAACATAGATATGCCAAGTAACCAATCCATTCATCAATATATGCATGGCAAATGAACTATGTATACCATTTGACAAATCGCTTATATCTTTCTAGCTATCCTTATCAACTATGTGGTCACATATCTCTATATGCAATTTACATTATGGCATTCATGTTTCATAGTACTATTATTTTCTTACCAATCCCATGGCAAGCCAATTATATCCAACACAGCCCGAACAACTAATTGGGTACCAACATTCAATCTATTTTTATGATTTAAAGCATATAACATTCCTTAATCGTAATCATAATCCAAATCATTATCATTATCATTATCATTATCATTATCAAACCCATACATTTCATATTATATAACATATTTCATTTCAATTTCCATATCACATAATATAATTCATGTTTTTCATTTCATTTTCCATTTTATTCATTTTAGTCCTCTATCCTGGTAATCCCTACCAAACTTGATCAAAACATGTCATACTATCAACATATACTCACCTCAATGATTCACCAATCAACAAACATGCATATGCAAGCAAATATTTCTATCTCAAATCATAAAAGTACAAACTGTTGTCTCGCGTCACTCATCGACTACTCTCGCTTTCCCTTTCTCTCTCAAAGTTTCTATGTCAACATTAGCTATGAATAGTCATGAAACATAACACACTATCAATTTCCAGCCAATCCATAACAAAATATCAATTTATGCATATTTTATCATTTATTCAATTTAGTCCTTACAACTGAAACAAGCATAACTTTCAATCTAAAGTTTCGAATTAAAATTCGATTTCACATACATTCATTAGGAACCCCCTACTTTCTATTCCTACTGAAATTTCATAATATTTTTTCATTTTATTCAATTTGGTCCTTAATGTACGAAACTAATAATTAAACTTTACAATTTAGTCATTTTCTTAATCTAAGCTTAATTTTTAACAATTCCACACCTAATTTATTCAATTCTCAACAATGGCAACTTATCAAAATTTCACCAATTGGTCAAAGTGGTCCATGGGTTAGCTTAGTCAAGCTTCCATGACAAAAAAATCTATAAAAATCAAAGAAAAATTACTAGGGACTTACTTGTAAATTGATCGAATATCAAGCTAGGTTTTAAGCTTTCTTCCTTCTTCAAAAATGGTGGACGGTGGTTCTTGAAAAGAAGATGATAACTTTATCATCTTTTTCCCACTTATTTAACTTATATAATATGATTAATTTTAGTTAAACTTAATTAATTTGCTTAATCATGATTAATTAAACCTTAATCCTTAATTAACTTAAGTTAATGAAATTTAACATCACATCCCACTATGATCCATTTAAAATAGGTCTATTGGCCATTTTATTTTCTTGGATAATTAATATTTAAATCCTCAAGCCTTATCCTAATAAAAATCTATAACGATTAAAATTTTACAATTTAGTCACTAGGCTTTAATTAACCTCATTATTTTTTTTTTGCTAAATTACCTAAACAAATTTCAATTCATCAATATAATAACTTCATAAATATCACTATTTTATATTTACAAACTCAATTTACGATAACGAGGTTCTGAAATTGCATTTTCCAACACCACTAGAAATTAGGTTGCTACAAACATAACCTGAACTAAGAAAGGATTTTGTAATATTCAGTAACGCGTCTCATAATGGTTGCCGATCATAAGAGTTTGATGGATTTTCTAGTGTTCAATGACGCGTCTCATAAAGGATGTGCATTGGTGCAATAAGGTAAAGTAATTGCATACGTTTCTCAACAACTCAAACTTCACGAGAAGAATTATCACACTCACAAATTGGAACTTGTAGCCATAGTTTTTGCTTTAAAGGAGAAACTACCTTTACGGTAAGAGATGTCATGTCTTTATCGATCAAAAAAGTTAGAAGAATTTGCTCACGTAAAAATTATTGAAATATCTCTATAATTCAAACTTTTAATCCAACTCTTCGGTTACTTAAAGAGCTTTCAAGAATTCTTAACACATTATTGAGAAAGGTGTCTAATGGATTATAAAATATGGTTCCCGAATTAGTTTCTGGCATGATAATTAGACGAGCATGGGTCTTATTCGTTCTTTTATTCATGTCCCCTTTCTACCTAAGGAAGATTGTTTCTTGGTGAAAAACTTTTATGTTGGCTCTTATAACTTTTCCTTTGCTATTTCAAACAACATCAAGGATTGTATTCTTGTGCACCCCACTTCTTCTTTTTTTTTAAAGATGGTCTTGATGTTTTGTGTTGGAACGCCACTTCTAAAATACTCTTCTTCATGAAATTAGCTTATCATATTGCCTCCAACCTTATCAACGCTCTTCTTGATTCTAGTAATTGGTTATGGGCAGGGGCGAATTTAGGTGGGCTGGTAAGGGCCTCGCCCCCCTAAATTTGTAAAATTTCAATTGTGCAACACCCTAGACCCGGCTTAGACGTCTAGTCCAAGTTTAGAGAGTTACATTATAAATACTCAAATACTACGCAAGCCACAATAATACCAAACCATGATTCACATAAAAATTTAACACAAAGATTAGTTAAATATATAATCTTCCGAAGCCATACTATTATAGTTTAACGAAACTGCTATCGAAATATTTTAAAGAAAGTTAATAGTTCGACCAAGCTCCCACGGCACCGGCCCGTTCAAGTCTGCGAACCACCTGAAATCAAAGTAATAACAGAATGAGTTGTGAAATCAGTGCGTAAAAGAAATTTATTCAATTAATGCACATTTATAAAGTAGTTCCAAATTCAGAGATTCAGTTCGATACAGAAGTAATTTCAGTTTAGATTCAGAGCAGATCAGCTACAAATGTACATATATGCAATTACAGGTCATACACGATACAAATCAGATTCAGATGCAATATTCTTATCCCCGCCCGCTACACACCGTCATTGGCCATCCCAACACACCATTAAGGATATTCAATGCTCAGCCAACCCTACACACCTTAAACTATTTGTTGACACTTTTATAGAAACGCAGATTAGCTACTAATTCAATATGCGACAAGCGCCAGAATCAGATTTATACTTATTGTGGCGTAGCCAAGATTTTAGAACAGATTTCTTCCTCCTTTACAATATCCCAACCCATGCCGGTGCAGAACACAAATGCCCATATGATGTATTCAGTCATTCTAATTCATTTCACAATCAAATAAGATAGTTCAACATCAAAATAAGCATTATAGTGTCCTTATAACTAAGTTGCTCACAGATCAATCTCAGGGTATCAGACAGTTCTAATATAATTAATTTCAATCATTCGTAAATCGAAGAGGACAGTATCAGTGATAAGTAACATTTTTGGCCTCGAAAATATATTTCGAGCCCCAATAACATGCCACACGACCAAGTGGCACGCCCATGTGCCTTGCCCGTGTATCTCCGAAGCATAGACAGTGAGTTATATGGTCTGGACACACACCAGTGTCCCTGGCTGTGTGGCTTTATACCTAACACAATAAATTACACGGCTTGGGCACACACCCGTGTCCCTAGCTGTGTGGTCTTGTACCAAAAATCGTGAGTTACACGGCCTGGGCAAACGCCCGTGTCCCTGGCCGTGTGGTCTTGTACCACAAACAGTGAGTTACACGGCTTAAGCACACGCTCGTGTCTCTGGCCGTGTGAACTCTTCACTAATATGGCCATACACGGTCTAGACACACGATCGTGTGCCTTACAAAATAAAGGTTTTTGGTACGCACCTGATTTCGCTTTGACGAAAAAACAACACGAAGACTACCCAGAACCTAATTAAGCACTCAATAATCAATTACACCATCGATTTCAATATTTTAGCAAAATCAACCTACCTCCAAGATTATGTCGAAAGTTTCGACGCAATCCCAACTCAATTTGCATACTCACCTCGTACGAAACAGAGGAAATCGGACTAACACGGTGGAATAACGTCTCTTGCAATATCCTCACCTAAAAAGATAACCAATCGAATGATTAAACAGAACGTTCAAGCAACCTACCAAAATCTCATTTCAACATAATATTGTTAACACCACGAAACTCGTAAAATTAGAGAAAAGTAACGACGAAACTTGCTTAATACTCGTACAATCAACCTTACAAGTAACAAAGAACTTCCAATTAACGCAAAATTGAATACCGTAAAGGAAAAATAAAAGAACAGAAGAACCAGAAAAGAAAATAACTTTTGAAAAACAAAGAAGAAGGTACGATAGAATTTCTTTAGACTATCTTAAGTTAACCACCATCCCATCTTCTGGCATTTGCAAAAAATATTTCCTAATGCATATGATGGGTTTCGAACTCAGAACCAAATAGAATATAGATAGATGCTTAACCAGTGAACTAGCAGGCTCATTCTTGATACCGGTTTACCCAGAATTGGACTTAACTACGAAACACATGGATGAAGGTTATTTTAAAAATAATAACAAAACTTTTAACGATGCTATTGAAACTTCAGACCTTAAAAAAAAAGCAGAGCACAGAACCACAGATACGGAAATTTAATTACTGTAATTTCTCATAATTAAATTCTTAAAAATTTGGGGCATTACAACTCTCTCCCCCTAAAAGAAATTTCAGCCTCGAAATTTTACGTGAGTCAAACAGATGCGGATACAGTCGTCGGATGCGGATACAGTCGTCGGATTGATTCTTTCACTAGAGGAATAGTTTTCTTCCTTAGCATCTTAACATCACATTCCAAGATCTAGACAGGTTCCTCTTCGAATGTTAAGTTCGGTCGTAATTCAATCTCGTCGACAGTAACAATATGTGATGGATCCGACCGATACCGTCTCAGTATCGAGAAATGAAACACATCGTGAATTTAATCCAGCTTCGGCAATAATTCTAGCTGGTATGTAACGGGTCTGACACGTTTTAAGATACGGTAAGGCCTATTGAACCTCGGGTTTAATTTACCCTTGTGTCCGAAACGGATGACCTTTTTTCACGGTGATACTCTCAAGAAGACTTGATCACCAACAAAAAATTCGATGTCTTTTCTTTTTAAATCAACATAGGACTTTTGCTGATCAGATGCGGCTTTCAGACTGTCCCGAATTACTCTCACAGTGTTCTCAGTTTCAGAAACCAGCTTAAGACCCAATATCTGACGTTCACTTAATTCTATCTAACATAGCGGAGTATGACACTTACGACCATATAAGGCCTCGTAGGGTGCCATCTGAATACTAGACTGAAAGCTGTTATTATATGCAAACTCCACCAATGGTAGGTACTCCTCCCAACTACTCCAGAAATCTATCACATAACCCCGAAACATATCATCTATGATCTGAATAACTCACTCCCACTATCCATCGGTCTAAGGGTGATACGTAATACTGAAGTTAAGTCAAGTGCCTAAGGCTTCATGAAGTTTCTTCCAGAACCGAGACGTAAATCGCGGATCTCTGTTAGAGATGAGCAAGACCGAAATTCCTTGTAGTCTCACAATTTCGGTGATATACAGTTTAACTAACTTCTGTTAGGAGTAATCTGTCCGAATGGGTATGAAGTGAGCTGATTTGGTCAATCGATCCACCATGACCCAAATCGAATCTTTCTTAGTAGGGATTAAAGGCAACCCACTAACAAAATCCATCACTATTTGTTCCCACTTCCACTGAGAATTTTGACTGGTAGAACTAACCCGGATGGCAACTAATGTTCCACTTTAACCTTTTGGCACATCAGACAGTGGGACACAAAAGCGACTACCTCTCGTTTCAGTTCGGGCCACTAGTAGAATTCTTGGAGATCCTGATACATTTTGTTCCCACCAAGATACAAAGCATATGGACTACTATGCGCCTCCTGAAGGATCGAACGCCTCAACTCTCTGTCATTAGGTACACAAATCTGACCTTTAAAGCACAATACGTTATCGCTATTCAAGCTAAAATCGGAAGTCTCGTTCGAATCAACATCTTGTAGACGCTGAACTAAGAACTCATCGCTCAAATGTTTCACTCTAATCTACTCTACCAAATCAATTTTACCTGTAATTTAGCCAACAACCCTCCATTCTCGACCAAACTCAGACGAGCCAACATTGCTCTCAGATCAGTCAGCTCTCTACGGCTTAGGGCATCAGCTACCACATTAGCCTTACCTGGATGGTACTCTATCATGCAATCGTAATCTTTAAGTAACTCAACCCATCGGCGCTACTGAAAATTTAATTCTTTTTGGGTTAGCAAATTTTTAAGACTCTTGTGATTGGTATAAATAATACACATTTCACAATATAGATAGTGTCTCCAGATTTTCAGAGCAAATACAACTGCAGCTAGTTCAAGATCGTGCGTAGGGTAATTACCCTTGTGTGCCTTAAGCTATTACGATGCATAAGCGACCACTTTACCATCTTGCATAAGCACACACCCTAACCCAACATGTAAAGCATCACTATACACCAGAAACTCTCAGGTCGATATTCGGTTGAACTAAGACAGAAGCTTGTGTCAAAACGGACTTGAGTTTACCGAAACTAGGCTGTTGTGCTTCAGACCACATGAATAGAGTATTCTCACGCAATAATTTTGTCAGAGGTGATGCAATCAGAGAAAATCTTTCGACGAACCTTCAGTAGTAGCCGGCTAAACTTAGGAAGCTACGAAGTTCAGATACATTTTTTGGTTTTTCCACTTAACAATAGCTTCTAACTTCTTGGGATCAACTCGGATCCCTTCTACCGTCACTACATGACCCAAAAAAGTGACTTCCTGCAGCCGAAACTCGCACTTACTGAACTTGGCATATAATTATTTTTCTTGGAGTATCTGAAGTACAACGCGAAGATGATCATCATGCTTAGCTTTAGTTTTAGAGTAGATCAGAATATTATCAATAAAAACCACTACGAATTGATTCAAGTACGGTTGAAACACCAGATTCATTAAATCTATAAGCGCCACCAGGGCATTCGTTAAACCAAAAGACACTACTAGAAACTCATAATGTCTATAACGAGTCCTAAAGGTAGTTTTGTAAACATCAGTCTCTTTGACCTTGAGCTGATGATAATAAGAGAATAGATCCATTTTGGAAAAAACAGATGCTCTTCGAAACTGGTTGAACAAGTAGTAAATTCTCAGTAGCAGGTACTTATTCTTGATTGTTAACTTGTTTAACAACCAGTAATCTATGCACATCCCCATTGACCCGTCTTTCTTCTTAACAAACAATACCGGTGCTCCCATGGAAACATACTTGGTCGAATAAATCCCCTATGAAGGAGTTCCCGAAGCTGTACTTTTAACTTGGTCAGCTTTTTTGGTGCCATGCGGTAGGGCGCAATGGACACTAGAGCAATACCTAGTAACATATCAATTCCAAACTCCACCTCTCTATCTGAAGGTACTCTAGGCAATTCCTCAGGAAAGACGTCTGAAAACTCCCTTACGGTGCGGATATCTCCCACTAAAAGTTTCATGGGAACACAATCGGATACGTAAACAAGGTATGCCTCGCACCCCTTCCAGACTAACTTGTCTGCTACAAGAGCGAAGATTACATTAGAGAGGTAATTTTAACACTCACTAACCATGACCACCTCGTCATTCTCATTCGATCTCAAAGTAACTCTCTTGGTTACACAATCTAGACTGACCCGATACTCAACGAGCCAATCTATTCCCAAAATCAAGTCAAACTCATTAAAGGGCAATTTCATTAAATCAGCTCAGAATACCATACACTGGAGCTTTAGGGGTACCTGTTTGTATACCCTATCAACTCAAATTGACTGACCCAAAAGACTAATCATAGAAAACTCTTTAACAGTATTCTCAGCGGTTAAACCCAGATTTAAAGCAACATCACTAGCTATATATGAATGAGTAGAGCTAATATCAATGAGAGCATAATACGGAATAGAATGAATAAACCAATAGTGGTTGAAGAGCCTCAGCCTGACCTGCACCTCTACCAGGTGTTCTCTGTCCTCTCCTAGATCCATT
This sequence comes from Gossypium raimondii, assembly GCF_025698545.1. Taxonomy (NCBI): domain Eukaryota; kingdom Viridiplantae; phylum Streptophyta; class Magnoliopsida; order Malvales; family Malvaceae; genus Gossypium; species Gossypium raimondii. The sequence goes on from NC_068577.1 coordinate 37,749,266, forward strand.
ACCACCCCTACCAGTACCCAACCTCTGAATGGTTGTTGAACCTCTCTCGGAGGCCGAACAGAATTTAGAGCTGGAGTCTGTGCCGCAGCTGGCACTGAATCTGGTCATCAGGGGTAATCCCTAACTCGATGCTCCATTGACCCACAAAGGAGGCATGCTCCTAACTTCCTCCAACACTCGCCCGGATGACGCTTCCCATAACCACTACACAGCTGAATCTCAATTGCTACAATTAGCGTATTTGCTCTTAGAGGCCTATCAAACCTCGTCTGCTTCTTAGGGCATTGACCCAAACTAGAGAAGTTTGAATCCCTCTTAATCTTATTATGATCCTTCTCATGATCACGTCCCTCGCGCTCAGTGCGCTCCACTTCTTCCACTACCTTTGCTTTGTCAACTAGGACCGCAAAAACCCACTCCTTCTGAGAAGCTACCGGAACTTGCAGATCATATCTCAATCCCTCCTCAAATCGCACACACTTGTCATAGTCAAACGCTACCAAAGTCCGCATATACCTATTCAGTCATAGAAACTCAGCTTCATATTTAGCCACAGATCGGTCGCCCTGAACTAGGCTCATAAACTTGCGTTGGCGAGCTTCAACATAACTCGCCCCCACATACTTACCCTGGAAGGTATTCTTGAAATAATCCCAATTAACCTGTTCGGGCTGAGCACCTTGTTCAACTGTCAGCCACCACCGATAAGCTTCCTCCCGAAGTAGAGACACAGCACCCTTAATTTTTGAATGGGAGTAAAGTCGAGATCAATCATAATACGCTCGATAGCCTCGAGCCAATATTCAGTAATAGTAGGAGCGACTCATATGACACTCCTGAATAATTCAGCCCCATTCTATCGCAATCGTTCAGTTTCAACCCTCGACCTCCCGATCTCGAATGGGTCCCTGTAACCCTCTCTAATGCTCGAATCATGGCCTGAGACAGTATGTCATCCCCAGCCATTAGAGTCTGGGACTCTGTTTCAGTAGTGGGTGTACCAACCATCTCGCTAGTCTTCAGATTGGGCATACTACCCATAGAGGATGACTTTACTCGAGCTCCTCCTCGAAATCCTCAACGCTCCATCATACCACGTCCATTACTACCACGCGAACTCATTATGGTAATCTAGCTACAATATCAGAGTACACAGATTAGTTCACATATCCAGCAGTATGATTTCTCCAGTTCACATCAAAACATTTTACTCATAACAGTTTAAGTATTATAATCTTTATAACAGAACATAAATACTTACAGGGTCAGCGTCGGAGGCTCGGTCGTTCACTAAAGTGTCAGTGTTTCTATATTAGTTCAGATAGTAAATTATCACTAAGCTACTTTTCTCACACATTATGAGCCCAAACACAATCCGAGTGTTGACAAACCTGGCTCTGATACCACTAAATGTAACACTCTAAACCCGACCTAGACATCCAGTCCAAGTTTAGAGAGTTACATTATGAATACTCAAATACTATGCAAGCCACAATAATACCAAACCATGATTCACATAAAAAATTCAACACAAAGATTAGTTAAATATATAATCTTCTGAAGCCATACTATTATAGTTTAACAAAACTGCTATCGAAATATTTTAAAGAAAGCTAATAGTTCGACCAAGCTCTCACGGTATCAGCCCATTCAAGTCTGCGAACCACCTGAAATCAAAGTAATAACAAAATGAGTTGTGAATTCAGTGCATAAAAGAAATTTATTCAATTAATGCTCATTTATAAAGTAGTTCCAAATTCAGAGATTCGTTTCGATATAGAAGTAATTTTAGTTTAGGTTCAGTGCAGATCAGCTACAAGTGTACATATATACAATTTTAGTTCATACACGATACATATCAGATTCAGATGCAATATTCTTATCCTCGCCCGTTACACATCGTCTTCAAGCATCTCAACTCACCATTAAGGACATTCAATGCCCAGCCAACCCTAGACACTTTAAACTGTTCATTCACACTTTTACAGAAACGCAGCTTAGCTGCTAATTCAGTAAGGGACAAGCGCCAGAATCAGATTTATACTCATTGTGGTGTAGCCATGATTTTAGAACAGATTTCTTCCTCCCTTACAATATCCCAACCCATGCCAATGCAGAACACAAATACCCATACCATGTATTCAGTCATTCCAATTCATTTTACAATCAAATAAGATAGTTCAACATCAGAATAAGCATTATAGTGAACTTATAACTAAGTTGCTCACAAATCAATATCAGAGTACCAAACAGTTCTAATATAATCAATTTTAATCATTCGTACATCGAAGAGGCCACTATAAGTGTTAAGTAACATTTTCGGCCTTAAAAACAGATTTTGGGCCCCAATAACATACCACACGGCCAGGTCACACGCCCATGTGCCTTGCCCGTATGGTTCCGTAGCATAAACAGTGAGTTACACGTTCTAGACACACGCCTGTGTCCCTACCCGTGTGACTTATACGGGTTGGGTATACGCCTGTGTGGCTTTGTACCCTAAATAGTAAGTTACATGGCTTGGGCACACGCTCGTGTCCCTGGCCTGTTGTCTTGTACCACAAACAGTGAGTTACACAGCCTGGGCACACGCTTGTGTCCCTAGCCGTATGGTCTTGTACCACAAATAGTGAGCTACACGGCCTAGGCACACGCACGTGTCCTTGGATGTGTAAACTTTGCACTAATATGTCCACACACACGGCCTAGACACATGACGGTGTGCCTTACCAGTGTGGCCCTAAATTGAATAAACAGTGAGTTACACGACCAGCCACACGGCCTAGGCATACGCCCCTGTGCCTGGCCGTGTGGCGTCGACAACTACCATTTTTTGTGACCTGAAACTTGCAAAATTAAGGTTTCCGATACGCAAATGATTTCGCTTTGACAGAGAAACAACATAGAGGCTACCCGGAACCTAATTAATCACTCAACAATCAATTACACCATCGATTTCAATATTTTATCAAAATCAACATATCGCTAAGATTATGTCGAAAGTTTCGACGTAATCCCAACTTAATTCACATACTCACCTCGCACGAAATAAAGGAAATCGGACTAACACAGTAGAATAATATCTCTTGCAATATCCTCGCTTAAAAAGGTAACCAGTTGAATGATTAAACAGAACGTTCAAGTAATCGAGCAAAATCTCGTTTCGATAGAATATTGTTAACATTACGAAACTCGCAAAACGAAAGAAAAGTAACGATGAAACTTACTTAATACTCGCACAATCGACCTTACAAGTAACAAAGAACTTTCAATTAACGCAGAATTGAATACCAGAAAAGGAAAAATAAAAGAATAGAAGGAGAACCGGAAAAGAAAATAACTTTTGAAAAACAAAGAAGATGGTACGAAAGGATTTCTTCAGACTACTTTAAGTTAACCACCATCCCACCTTCTGGCATTTGCAAAAAAATATTTCCTAACTCATACGATAGGATCCAAACTTGGAAGCAAACAGAATATAGGCAGATGCTTAACCAGTGAACCAGCAAGCTTATTCTTAATACTGATTTACCCAGAATTGGACTTAACTATGAAACACATGGACGAAGGTTGTTTTAAAAACTATAACAAAACTTTTGACGATGCCACTTGAACTTCATACCTTAAACACAGAACCAAAGCACTGAACCACAGATACGAAAATTTAATTACTACAGTTTCTCACAATTAAATTCTTAAAGATTTGGGGCGCTACAAATTGAGTCCTTTTGAATTTTAAAAATTTTTATTTTGACCTTATAATTAGTAATTAAAATAATATAAATTATTTTGGCCCCCAAAGTTTTTCAGTGTTTCTTTGAATTTGATTTATTTTATATAATCTATAAATTTTTATGATAAATTTAGTAACACTTTTAGTTTAATTTGATAAATTAATACAAAATAGTGTCTAAATATTTATTTGCTAAAATAATCAGATAATTTCAATATCTAATCATAAAATAGTATCTAAATATTAATTAGGTAAAAAATAAACTTAAATAATTACAATATTTCATACAAATTGAGTATTAACTTAATTTGTTTTTTTCTAAATGTTAATTTTGGTGATCAAGATTATCTAGAATTTAAAAATACATTGTTTTATAGGCCAAGCTTACTTTCAACATGTCTATTTTATATAAATACTTCGCCTCCCCCCTTATCTATATTTCTGGCTTCACCCCTAGTTGTAGGTTTGGAACCTCAAACTTCCAATTACACTCTCCTTTTCTCATTTTGGAAATTGTTGGCCTTCTTCTCCAAATTTTATCTTTCCTTTGTTTCAAAGGTCTTGACATCTCTGTTAAATACGCTTTCTGCAACTCTCACCCCGGGACAATTGAACATGTACTTTGAGATTGTTCATTCACTTATCATCTCTAAAGCCTTTGCTTTATCCCCTTCAACTATAGGTATGGTCTCCCTCCCTTTAATGGATTGGCTCAATGCTAATTTAACATCTAAATCCTCCTTTCCCCATCATCGCATTCATTGGCCAACCATGTTTTCTTTCTTCCTTCATGGATTTTGGATTGCTAGAAATGCAATCAGCTTTGACAAACCCATAAGTGAAAATGATATTCGATCTAAAGTTATCACTCTTGCTATGGAGTACTTTGTTATTTTGCATAAAAGCAAATTTCGAAGATATTTTACCTCACTTCACGTCAAATGGAACCTTCCTTTAAATGGATGGTTTAAAGTTAATTATGATGGTTCCTCATTAGGAAATCCTGAAACTGTTGGTCTAGGAGCCATTATTTGTGATCATAATGGTAATTGGATTGTCGATTGTCATTGTTATCCGACCATAACTACTAATATTATGGCTTAGCTTTGGGCTTTTAGTGATGATGGTCTTGTGCTTGCTCATAATGTAACAGCTCAATTTCAGTAGTGTCAAAAATGGTGGTTTCGAGACCACGACTTCGAAAAGTGAGTTGTTATTTTGATATATATTTAATGTTTATAGGGTTAGTTTAAGGTATTATTAAATTTTTGTTAAGAAATTTTGAAGATTAAATGGTTAATTAAGTAAAAAGGACCAAATTGTGAAAGATGCAAAAGTTGGTCTTTAATAGGTAAATGGATTAAATGGCTTTTGAAATTCAAATTAAAGGACTTAGATGGTATTTATACCATATGAAAAGTTAATGGACGATTATGGGTTTATTTTTGTCAATTTGTAAACTAATAAACTAAGGATAAATTAGTAATTAATAAACAAATCTTAAACTAAATTAAGCAAATAGTGTCATCTTCCTAAAATTCTTCTCTTTCACTGAAATTGAAGAAATAAAACACCATTTTTAAGGCTTTAAGGTTCGGCTAACATAGGAGTATTTCATGGTAAGATTTTGTGATTCATTTTTAGTAATTTTTATATTTTTAAGCTTGTTTTAACTTAATCTACCTAGCCCAGGGGTTAATTTGCAAAGCTGTTAAAGGTTGAGGAACTTGCAATGAATGAATTTGATTTTTTTATGTTAGTTGATAGATTATTAATTTTTATTGTTAAATTAACATGATTTGTTAAGTGAATTTAGGATTTAGGGATTAAATAGCATAAATGGTAAATTCTATGAATTTTGAGTGAAATGAGTAAAAATGTGGGTTGATATAAGTTTAGGGAAGAATCAGATAACATGTTTTGGGTTAGGAAAATGGTGAATTTTCAAGTTATGGGCTTAAGGACTAATTTGTATAAAAGTTAAAATATTAGGGGTAATTTTGTAATTTTAGATTAATATGATTTATAGGTTGAATTGAATACTTGAGGTTAATTGAAGTACTTAGTTGAATTAAATTATCTATTTAGATTCGGATAAACAACAATCAGACCTAAATTGAAGAAAGGCGAAAGCTTTAGATTAATCTCCAACTCTACTTTTGCGACTATAGTTATCGAGGTAAGTTCGTATGAACTATAATCTTATTAATGATAGTTGATTGATTATATGCTATATTATGATGGTTATAAATTGACTTGAATATATAAATAGATTGACGTTTTGAGTAATTGATGGATAAATAATACCGTTTGAACCTTAAGAATTCTTAGGATACGAATGACATGTCATTAGGGATTTCATGTTTCAGGTGCTGGTCTTAAATGTCCTACTGATGGCTGAGGACCTGCATTTGTTGCGGATTCTCCACAGCTCGTGTGAGCAGCATCGTGTAGCTAACATTCTAACCCACAACTCGTGTAAGCAGGCCCATTTCACAGCTCGTGTGAGTACTATTGAAAAGGAAATGTTACGGTTATATGGAAAGGCACACTGTGTGAGCATTCCCAAGTATCCAATGTAATTCTAGATGGTTCAATGGGTAAGCAAAGGATAATGGCAAGGTATGTATACAATTGGATAATGGTTCATAATCTTATGAAAAGGTTAATGTAATAAATGATGTGTACATGAAAATCTACTTATGATATGGTTGAACTTATATGTATCATGTATGAACTTACTAACTTGTGAATTTGGTGGTGCTTATATAGGATTTTACTAAGCTTATGAACATGGTAATGATGTTATGTATAATTTACAAATTGAGCTTAAGAATGGTAAGTTATGTTTGAGTTTATACGAGCTTACTAAGGACTAGTTGTTTACATAGTTATTTTCCTTTGTTTCATAGATTATCAGAAGCTCGATCGGTTGGAAGCTTCTCAGAGATTTATCACACTATCTAACAATCACTTTGGTAGTTTTTAAGTTATTTTGGACAAGGTTATAAATGGCATGTATAGGACCTTTTTATAATGAATGTTTTTGAGTATGTTAATGAAAATTTTGGTATGAGTATATCTTTTATGTATTTACTTTGTTTGTGTGGACTTATAATGTTTTAGCAAAGTTTATACCCTTGAGTTAGGTTTTAGGTATTTTGTAAGATATGGTGTGGTTGGTTTTTTATATATTAAAGCCATATGATTATGGTCATTTTAGCATGTTTTAATGAAAGGTGAATGGTTTGACAATTGATGTCATTAGGTATCTTATTTGACTATGTTTTTGTGTTTGAGATGTGGCATTAACTTTGTTTTGATTGAAGTTGTTTTTGTACAAATGTGGTGCTTTTGAATGGCATATTGGTTAGGTGAAATAGTTTGATTGAATTGGTATGTTTATGTGTATTTGAAAGATGTTTTGGTCTATTGAATGTATGCATAAATGGAGTGGGTGATTGGGTAAATTTTGGTCTTAAAATGGCTTGTTTAGGGTTAAATTATGGAGCACACTACCTGGGACACGAGTTGTCACACAGCCTGGCTACGCGATCGTGTGTCACTTATTATTTCAATTCAGTGAGTTACACAGTCTAGCACACGGCCTGCGACACGACTGTGTGTCACAAATTAGAAAGTTACACGGTCTGGCACATGGCCTGCGATACGACTGTGTGACCTAAATCAGGGAGTTACACGATTTAAGACATGAGCTGGGGCACGACCGTGTGTCTCTTTGTTCAAACACCACACGGTTTGGGGTATGTCACACAGCTTGGCCACACGGCCGTGTAACCCCTGTTTTTAAAGTTTTCAACTTTTTCCCAAATTTTTTGACTTGTTTCAAATTAGTCTCGAATTGTTTCCGAACTATTTTTAGGGCCTTGAAGGCTCGTTTAAGGCCTAAAGGTATATTTTTGCTAAGTTTATAATGAGTTTTATGTAATTATCATTAAATGAAATTATTGTTCAGATTGTATGGTAATGCTCTGTAACCCTAATCTGATGACAGATACAGGTTAGAGGTGTTACACATAAAATGAATATTAACAATGTTATTATCAAACTTGATGCCATAGTTGTTATTGATCTCATAATCCATCATTCAAATGATAATGTTTTTCTTAGATCTCTTATTTATAGTTGCAAGACTCTGTTAAGCATATTCCTAAGTAGTCAGCTTCAACATACCTACAAGGAGGGTACTTGTTGCACTAATGCTTTGGCTAAAGCTGGAATTCATGTTAATCCTAACATTTTTGTCTCATGTTAATACCTCTAATGACTTTTATGTTGTGTATTTTGAAATCCCAGACTTTATGCGTACTCTTGTGAATGCCAACTTAGTTGGTACACCTTTATACCATACTTTTTATAACTAAATAAAACTCTCCTTTTATAACAAAAAAGAAAAGGAGAGAAAGTGAATAAAAAAAAGAAAGGAAAAACGAAAAAGAGCGACGAGGGTTGAGGAAATAGCTGACTGAATGTTGGTAGGCTTTTATCTAGCATGATAATCCATTATTAGAAAGGAGGGCATTCAGGAGAGAGGGGAGGAGATGAGAGAAAGAGAGAATAAAAACGGGATGAAGAGGGAGAAAAGATGAGGAAGAGCTTAGCCATCTACTATCTAGTTGTCCTAAAGCAGAACTGCCACTTGTTTGTCTTATCTAATTGGGCTATGGTTGATTATAGACTTGTCTAATGACTAGGCTACTTAAAGGAAGAGGAAAAAAAACACTTTTGGTAATATTTGGAAAAACGAGTTTAGGGAGAGAGAGAGAGTATGTCCATTTAGAAAATGGTTTGAACTTGGATTTCAACATTCAATACCCAAGCACAACCCATTTTCTAACTTTATAATATAATATATTAACTTTATTTTATTGTTATATACTACGTAATAAGAATTAAATATGTAATACTATAATGAATATATTAAAAAATGTTAAGTTGTATTTTATTAAAAAATTCTATTAAAATAAAAAGTATTAAATTACTAACTAAAGTAATATATTTTTAAAAGAAAAATAAAAAAGAATAGGTCTAAACAAGCTTGAATTAACTATTTATAAATATAAGTAAGTTTGGACAAAATTTTAAGTTCATATTTCGAACCGAGTCAAACTTGTCCAAATATTTATGATATTATTAACATGCATAAATTTGACTTGACTTAACCCAGGAGCACCTTTAATTGAGCACAACCTCTCCTCCTTTCTTTTACTATTTATTTTATAGTTTAAAATCTAAAAAAAATCTTAATATTTTTTTAGCAAAACAATTAAATTTCTTTTTTGAATTCCTATATAATTTTTTAAAAATTCAATATATATTAAACTTTTAATATTATGTTTTTAAATCTGTAATATTTTATAACTTTACATTACGTTTGGGTAAATAATTATAAAAGAAAGGAAAGGAAAGGAAAGTAGAAAAAGAAAGGTTAAGGAAAAGAAATGATATATTTTGTTTTGTTTGGATAGTTAAAATTAGTAAAGGAGATAAAAAACTTTGTTTAGTTAAATTGTGAAAAGTTAAAAGGAAATTATTGTTTATAAAATTCTTTTTCTAATATTTATATACTTCTTATAAAATATTTTAGGTAAAAGGTTAGCATAATAAAAACGATATTCCATATCTTAATAGAAATTTATTTTAATTTATCTTTTCCCTCAAATTGGTGTAAATAAAAACTAAATAATTTAAGAGAAGTGGTGAATATTCAACTCCTATTGTTTTCTCTTAAATAATAATAATAATAATAATAATAATAATAATAGTAATAATAATAATAATAATAATAATAACCTTATTCAAGCAAAAAAAGAAAGAAAGAAAGAGTATTATTTGGAAGGCTCTCTCCTACATTAACTAGTGGTTAGAATTTAATCTTTACTTTAAATATGAAGCGACTTTAAAACTTAAGCGTGGATGAATAGTTATTAGATATATTCAAATATATATATATATATATATATATTCTCTTACTTCCCTTTTCTTTGTTAAATTCAAAGGTAATAAATTTAGAAATTTTAATTCTAATAACATGGGTAGCATGATTAGGCATATGTGACATTATTGGGTGTTAAGGTACTCATCACCTCATGTTAGTGATTGGGGTTGCATGGTTATGGGAATCAAACCATCGGCAGTTATCTGGGCCCAATTCTTTTATTTTATTTTCACTAATTTAAAAAAAAAAAGTGATGGGTAGAAGTGCGAACAATGATTTTAACCCCAAACATTGTTTCACAGCAACGCATTTGGTAATACGCTTTCTCCGTCAAGAGAAATAAAAATTATTTTTCTTATTTGATTCTAATCACTGTAAATAAAAGCGTTACCAATAGATTTAGATAAATTAATTAGTAATTTACATAGGGTTTAGGTAGTATTGGAAATGATAACATTATCGTATATTGATATCAAATATCAAAGTGTATGAGGTTAAATGTAGTTTCATAGTGTGGCAAAAAGGAAGAATGGAATGAGCAAGTGAGCATAGGGTGCCAAACATTGTTGTCTCCTTCGAACCGACTGATCCATCTTTAATTGGGCCACTCCACTTCAATTCCATCCCATGCATCATGTATTAAGCCTCCTACAGTTCTACCCCACTCCCATGTGAGACCATCCCCCTTCGCCTTCCATGCCCCTTTTTGAATGGATTGGGATATTTCCATCTTTTACCTATTTAATTTTTAATCCTATCACATTCCATACGGTTTATTGTTTAGGGATAAACATTGAAATTGTATATATAATGGGCAATGTCATTCATGAACTTTGATTTTTTATTTGATTTGATTCAATTTTCACTAATCACTAGTATTAGCAAATTAACGTCATTTTACGTTGATATATTACCTATACAAACCATTATATTAATCCAATATGTGTATTCATTTCTTTAATCTGTACAATTATATCGAAATTAAAGTTTCATGTATACATATGACCCACTATTCAAGTCTCATGTGTATAATTACTCAAGTATAATGTGTACTATCAAATAGTTTTTATTATAAATTACCAAAACTATTTTTAATAAAATTAAATTATTAAAATATTAAAATTTCAGTTGATGCTTACCAATGTATATTAGTTTATCATATATAATGGAATTATATATATTTAATATATATTCTAAAACATTAAATTAAAAAAATAATGTAGAAATCCCTGCAAGTAGATAAATCAAGCCCTGGTCTCACCCCGTTCTATCTAATCCCCTTATTGATTTTGTATGTGACAGCTGACAAAATCCATTAGATAAACTCCTCACTAAACCTTAAATTCTAAGGTGTGTTTCAACTACGCACTTCCTTAGTTTGTGTTGCTATAAGATTACAATTAATGAGAAAAGATTGTATGTAACTTGGATTTCACGTCAAATTTTTCCCCCTGATTTCCTGTTTTAAAATGTTAGAAATTATGAAAAAAATCTGATTTGTCATTCTTCTATTAAAAAGAAATAGAGACGACATAAAATCACAATTTCTTACAATACTTTCTCTACATTTAGTATTGTTAATAATAGGAGGTTTTTATTTGCATTTTAATAGATAAATTAGCACTTAAAACATAAAAGCATCACATACATTCGTAAACAGATGTAATTATTAAAATGCAAAGAAAGATTTCGGTCGTGTTGTGTGTTCCAAAGAAGACTTAGCCTATCCGGCCAGGCAAGGAAGGAAGTGGAAGGCTTACAGATACAGTTACAGGGTCCGAGAGTTGAGAGTCAGGTCGGGTCTGTGGGCTGAAATATGGATGAGATTCAGTTAAAAGCCGATTAGTCGCTTGCAGGCTTCAAATATTCTGGAAGAAGACTTCTTGCTTTTTCTGGGTTGGATTGCAACATTATGAAATTCAGTGAGAGCAAAAGGGTGAGGATCATCGAAATAATGGAATATTTTGTAATATCCTCTCCTGCCCTTGGAAACACAAGAAGAGGAGGAGGTGGATCTGGATCTCCTCATGGAGAATGCCCTTCTCACCGCCGTCTCAAGTGCCGAGCTCTGTTTCTCAGTTCTGAGGGCTACGGTCGACGCATTCGAAACCGAACGGCTTCTGCTCAGTATTACCCCAAACGCCTCTCCTTTTTCTGATGATTCTACAGCTCTGCTATTACTGTATACCTTTGGAAACTCCATGCCTCTCTCTTGCTTCATGCTTGTGTGGTGGCCAAAATTTGATGACTTATGAATGGTTCATGCTCAGCGCACACTCGGAAAATGGGAACTCGGAACTTGATTTGGTAGCAGGTTTGGTTAGGCCACCAAAGATTCTACATTTGTCTATGCTTATTTATTGATTTCAGACATGCATTATTTTTTTCTTTTTTGTTTTTTTACCCACTCAAAACTATGTATTATTAAGAGAACAAACCTTTTTAAAATAAAAGAAAATTACAACAATTGACGTGGTAAAAAATAAAATTATCATGGAAGTCATTATACTATATTGCAAATTGCATTTTAACACTAAGGGTATATTTGGAGAGCAAATAATAATGAAAGTATACTTATTATGGTAATAATTATACTATTTTGTAATTATAAAGAATTGTAATTTTTAGACACGTTTGGTGATGAATATAATTACATCATAATTCTCTGTGTCATGTTTGGTAGTATAAATTATAACTACACATTTACATAATTTATATTTTAAAAATATTAATTACTATAAAAATATTAGTCGATAAAAATAATTTATAAACAAGTAACAAAAATTAATATTAAATCATCACATGTATTATGTTAGTTTGAAAAATTAGTTGACAATACGATTGCTAATAGAAATAACAAGAAAAATAAACATCATATATGCAATTTTATCTAATTGTTCTAGTTCATATTTGTTGGGTTATTCTCTTTTAAAGTTTAATATATACTCCTTATCATCATTTAAATTTGATTACGCATCATTAAGGTCATTAAGATCTTCTTTGTTCATACACTCTTTAGAGTATGGTGCATCTCAATTCAACCTATAATTAAAGTTATAAAATATACAACATGCTAGTTCAATCCAACTTTTTTTTTATATTATAGGCTTAATGACAAATTTGGCCACTAAAGTTTGCATGTTTTGTCAAAATAGTCTTAATTGTATTTTTTGAGCCTTTTTTTGCCATCAACTTCTGTTCTTTTTTTCAATTTACTTTTTTCTAACACGTTTAATGAAAATACCGTTACAAAAGTTAATGGGGATGATGTGGAATTTCATATGTGGAATATTTTAATGAGATATAATTTATTACTTAAATAACCCAATAAGACAATAGCATGTGAAAATAATAAATTAAATTAAAAACAACTCTTAATTTAAAGAAAATAAGCATAATTATCGAAAAAAAGTAACTAAGTAGAAAAATTTCTCAATAAATAAACGTATGAAAGATTGAAACCTTTTAAAAGAAAATAAATTTGAAACCTTGAATTTATTCATTAAATCTATTAGAAAAGCAGATTGAAAAAAAGAACAAAGGTTGATGACAAAAAAAAGCTCAAAAATACAATTAGGACCATTTTGACAAAACATGCAAATGTTAGTGGCCAAATTTATCATTAAGCCTATATTATATTAATGTGATGTTGTTAGTATGAGAAATATCATTTTAGAACAATAAGTGTATTCTCAAACACATTTCAAAACCTTAAATGTTTCACATTAAAAAGTTTGTGATTTGTCTATGGTTCTTATGTCTAGCATTTTTCTCTCAAATAATATCATACCCCATGATATGCTGCAAGAAAATCTTTTATATTTGCATAACTAGCATCGACATTATATATTTGAATTTGCAGCCAAATAGTCTATAGCTTTAATTATAAAACTTATATAAACTTAATTTGGAGAAAAACATATGCTAGGTTATATCCCTTTTATAATACATAAATTAAGTAAAAATAAATAAAATTTTTAACATAAAACCTTTACAATAAAAATATTTTATAAATTGTCCAAAACTTTCATAACACTTCTTATAAATAATATAATTTTTTGTCATAACTTTAGAAAGTTAATTTTATAAATAAGTTATGATAAAATATTTATAACATTATTTTTATGAATAAGTATATTATATTTATAATATATAATATATACACATAAATGAAGTATGGCCATACTTGGCCCTAATTTTTTATAGGTAAATATATATTATAACACTTTTACTGTAACACTCTTAACCCGAATCCGTTGCCGGAGTAAGGTTACGGAGCATTACCAGAGTTTACAAATTAATTATCAGACATTTCATTTCATCTAGCATTCATATTTGAAACCAATCAAAATTAAAACATTAATGAGCCAATGTTGACCAAATTAACTTATACATGCCATTATAACCAGAATCAAATCATCCAAAATTTCCGATAGAACCAATGGATAGTGTGAGATATCTCCGACAAGCTTCCAACCCAATCGAGCTTCCAATAATCTATAGGGTAAATAAAAACAAATACGTAAGCAATGAATGCTTAGTAAGATCGTGTAGTCTTTAATCATATTAGTTCATTTAAAATATGAAATCTATACATATCTAGGATAACTCAACATTGATACCACAATACTCATGAAGCTATATTCATCAACTCACAAGGTGAATAAATCCACAATATCACTTAAACATATTATCCCAAGCTTAGTAGGATTTTATATAACTTTAACTCTTCATAATTTCTTTATTTTCATTTGCATTTCTTTACTTTCCACGCTTATTCCATATGCATGTCACACAAGTCATAAACATATCATTCAACCATGGTCACAAGCTAGTGCATTTAACCAAAGCCTTTCCCAAACTGATCACATGATAAGTCATTTCATAAGAAATTGCTTAATTTAAACCTTACCACTTTTTCATGAGCACTAGCATATTTTCACTTAAATACTTACCAATTCATATCATCATATAAATAATCATATTACCATTCAACCAATAGCTTGACACTTGCCTAAGCATCAAACAACAACACTAGTTAGCATACTTGCACATATTACATATAATTTCAACTTTGATAAACTTATTTTCTTGACATGTCACACTTGAGTTATTTACTTGTCTCCACTTACATACTTTCCATATATCAACATATCAAGATATTGATTTAAATACATATCGTAATGCATATCATTCTCTTACCATTTCTTCATATTCATATATATATCATTCAAATCAACTCCCGATATTTTACCTTCCGAAGAACGACTTACGGATATGAGTACATCATTTTCAGAAGCCCAAAGGCTGAACAGAAGCTCATGAGAGCTAAACAGGTAGTAAACACGAAAGTTCGCAACAAATGCTGAACCTTGGTTTACTCGGGTAATTTACTGTCAATTCGTCCTTTACATTCGTAGTGCCATAACCCAGTTATGGTCTTATCATCAGAATACCATAGCCCAGCTATGGTCTTACATATAAACACTGCCATGGTCCAACCATGGTCTTACGTTCATAGTGCCATAACCCAGTTATGGTCTTATCATCAGAATGCCATAGCCCAGCTATGGTCTTACATATAAACACTGCCATGGTTCAACCATGGTCTTACGTTCAAAGTGCCATAACCCAGTTATGGTCTTATTCGTCAATTCATCCTTTGCCACAAAACGATTGTACTCAATCCTGCGTTCAATCCAAACTGAGTATTAAATTCGATAATATATTTCCAATAATAATTCAATTCTAACAATAAAAAACATATTTATATAATATTCATCGCCAAATAGCATTCAATTTAATCAAAATTATACAAAATATAGTTCATACAAACTTACCAGGCTAAATTGCAGGAATACCAAGATACAGGGGTATTTTGGTAATTTTTCATTTTCCTCGATTTTCCACCCGATCTTGATCTAAATTAATATTTTATTCAATTTACTAATTTAAATAATAAAACAATTCATTTCATGCAATTTGGTCATTTTTACAAAATTGCCCCTAAAATTTTACTTTTATTCAATTTAGTCCCTGAGTCCAAATCATGCAAATTAACCATTTTTAATGCAAACCCATGCTAGCAAAATATTCATATATTTTCCTCCTCTCCATTCCACACCCTTAATGTATATAGCATGCTTATGTGTAATATTATCTATAATTCTACTATTTACTTATGTTCATATCAAAGCTGTCCACGCGAGTCATAGTCAATAAATTATTTATATATTGAGATACGAAACTCCGAATTAAGATCCGCTAAATTTCTCTGAAACTATACTCACATATATTCTTACCATAAAATTTTCAGAATTTATGGTTTAGCCAATAAGTCTGATTTATTCCTTAAAGTCATCCACATTACATTGTCATGCAGTTTTGACCTTTCTTCACTAAAATCAATTATCTCTTAAATGCGGGATTTGGAAGATGTTCCCATTTGTTTCTATATACTCATTAATAATTTTAAACATATAAATTCTAAACCATAATTATTTTTATACAATTTTGTAGGGCGGACTGCTCTACATTCAGCCACGCCACAGTGACCCCCGAAGCGATCTTCTTCTATTTGCGGGACGAAATCCGGCAGCCAATTGCTGGCTCTGAATAACCAGCCCAGCAATAAGTTCAATTCTTCCATAACATAACGGGGCGGGGTTGCGCGCGAGCCGAGTGACGTAGGTGCACAAGAGTACTTCGCGCCACAACCATCTCTTTTTTATAGGTTATACGGACCGATGCCTGCTGCTTCATCTGGGAGAAAAGAATCATAGATATGCCGGTCATTAGAAGGAAGAACCGCCATAAAAAGATTCCTCGTGTATCATCTGTAGCAAAACTATGAACGGGAGCTAGCAATCCGGACCGTATTGAAAAGGTTCCTAAGACACAGCATGGAAAAGTCACAATATTAAGAAACGAGGTCCAAGAATGAAGAAGGGGTAGAATTACTGAATGAATACGAGCTGTGGCTAATACCCGAGGCATAAAAGAAGCATTTTCTACGGGATCCCGAAACCACCAGCCACCCCGACCTAATTCATGATAAGCCCACCAACTTCCTGGCAAGATGCCTACGGTTAAAAACCACCAACATGTCAAGATCCAAATTCGAATTGGTTCCTGGTCTTGGTCAGATACCACTGTGTTCGCGGCGGCGGTCCAACAAAGAGGCGAAGTAGTGGTATCTTTCTTTCCATTACGAACGACACGCTTCGCCTGCTCCCTCCACGTGTCCACTAGCGCTCCTGTCCAGCAGAGCGAAGAGAAGGCGAAAAAGCGCCGCCGAAGCAGCATGAGCGGGCTTCTATTGCTACGTAACAATAGAGCAGGATAGCATTTTGCGCCCACATGTTTGAATTTGAGGGTAAAAAGCTCGCTTGTTATACGGGATCCGACGCATCCAGCAGAGCAAAGCAGCGTTCCATTCTTTTCGGCGGCATCCTTCCGCATTGGCGGCGAGTGGAGTGCCACAATCCCATTCATCATTTTTGATCTACATAAGCCAAAGCCCATAGCACTGGCGACGTCTCCGGCATAAATGCAAGGAGGATGTATAGCTGATATAGGATCTTGTGGAACAGGATTTGATTCCGCAAGCGGTTCGGTACGAACGAAGAAATTTCGAACAAAAGGATCGGAACTCACTGATAGGAAAGGAGAGAAAAACAAAGCAATGCCAAGAGCTCCGTCAATCCGCTGTTCATCAATAGACGAAGCTCTCTCTTTATCATCTCGTGCCAGATGTAACAAAGGATGAGTCCTTTTTCCTTCTCGCGAACCACGGGAGCGCCTAGCGCCCAGAGGAGAAAAGCTCATTTTCCTTTCAGGGTAAAGCGGCGCATAAAAAAGGGCTGGTCCGTCAAAAGTCCGGTTCCTTCGCGAACAAAGTTCAGAATCAACAAAGGTTCGTAGAACGAAGGGAGTGTACAATTTTTGTGCAGCCCCACTTTTTTGTTCGTAACGAGGGAGAGATAGAATGGAGTTCTTCACGAAGTTCGAGACAAAAAAAGAAAAAATAGTTTCTCTATGGCCTCCTCGTTTTGAGACATTATGCCTTTGGGGTCGACCCCGGTAACAAAGAAGGAATCCATAAAAATTTGGGATCCGACACCATGATAAAATACTACCCTCATGATTAGACCATGTCCCTGAGATTTGATAAAAGAAAGGTGCATTAGCGGTTAATACGTTGTAATTGGATAAGTTATTAGGAATATGACGGAACGAAAGACCAAGGAAAGAAAGAAGAATGCACCAAAATGCAGGTGCTGCACCAAACGCTGGTGGTTGTTTCTTGTTGTAAGTGAATGCAACGAAAAGACCCGGAAATAACGAATAATGAAACAATTCATATATTGGCATTTCGTGCTTATTTCTAAAATTCTGCTTTGTTATTCCCATCATCCGGTAACCACAGGATGATCCACAAGAAAGGTGGCAGGATTCGAACCTATGGCCGGCCCGACCCTGACCTGCGGGGTTGGGTGGCCGGCTCCGCACCTCGGTAAGCGCTAAGCTATAGAGTCAGTATCTATATCGGTCCTAAACCTTACCTTGAGACCTTGCTTTGCAAGGACAAAAAGGCCTGGGATCGTACTCCGCCCCCTCTTAGATCGTCTAAGCATAGAGCTTTTCCAAGGACTCTTCCCCCGTGGCGGTATGCGGATTTTCGAGGGCCCGAGCTCCCCGCCCCATCCAATCTCCCGTTGGATCAAGGTCTGCCATTTGTTGGATAATCTCAACCTTGACCTCGAAAAGATCTTCGGCTTGAATACGAGCCATTTGTATGACCTCGGCAGAGGGAGAAGAGTTGTTCGCCAAAAGGCGACGTTGGATGGATAGAACGCAATCCCCCCTATAATTTCATCTTCTTGATACGGATAGGGGACTACTGGGGGGTCCGATTAGATGGACCAGCTTCCTCCCCCGGGGAAGCGACTGGATTAGCGGGGGGCGCAGGCCTTTCTTCTGGCTGATTCACCGATGTGCTCTCGGGTTCGGTTTCGGAAAAGGGCTCCAATAGGACCCGAATCCCGAAAGAATCCTCGTCCCGCGCGGACGAGCTTGACGCGCCCGAAGCGCCTGACGGAGCCATTGTGGTACCCCAGCTTCCGGTCTCGCTATCAAAAAGAAAAAAAAGCGTGGCCAAAAAGAGACCTCCGGTCCACCACCCGAGCCGACTAAAGAGGAAGTGGAAAGATTTTCCCAATAGGAATGCTTTCACCCTCACTAACAGGATATTCAAATCAAAGTTGAGTTGAATGAGACAGTAGCACACAGCCAGCAAGAACAAAACTATCGAAATTCTGACCCAATAATTAGACACTCGAAGTCCTTGAAATATAAACGTAATCCTCAAAAAATTTTCCATTTTGATTGCCCCATTGGGGCTTCACCACAAAAGGGCTATGGGAGTCGAACCCAATTCTGCCAAAACCCCCGATAAGCAAAAGCAAGAATGAAACTGGCATACCTTTCATCTACCTCTCTTGCTTCTCTTATGAAATTGATAGTTAAGATCATCTACCTTTTTCATACCTAAAAGCAGCCTCTCTCTTATATACGTTAGGACCAAACTCAACTGATTCACCTCAAGCAATCACGGCTTCTTCAACGGGTGAAGAAGTAGAACTTTCTTTCGCCTGGTTACGATCCGATCTGTCTATTCTATGAAATTTCGAGTTAGCGCGGAGTGGGAAAAGAAAGAGAGAACAAGCGTTATCGCACAACCCTCGAGGCGAATCTATCTATCTAATAGCGGTCGATTAGCGAAATGAAATCAATGGCACAGCGTCCGATTCGATCACTCTATCGAGTAGAAGTACAGGGATGATTCAATCGATTCCTCCTTGAAGGTTTTAATCAAACTACCTTCCTGATCTGAGATGAAAAGGCAAGAAATTTGTTAGCTTTCTCGGCTTAACGACTCTTCGGCTTAAGGAGTTTACTACTTACAAGGCCTATATTTCTTAAAAAAAGACGAGATGAGATCCTGTGGCCGAAGTACCAAACCCAAAAAGAACGAGTTGAATCGGATTCTCGCTCAAAGCCTATTCTCGAGGCACTCTTTCTCTTATAGCGGAATTCCCCTTCACTTGCCAAACCTTCTTCTTCCTGGTCCTATCGAACCAGACACTGAATACCTGGCCTTACCCAAGCCCAAGTCTAGTTTCGAATCTAGTCTCGGCATCAATCCGTGAAAGCCTTCAAGCTCAATCCCTTCCTTCTAGGCTTCCCCGCTCTTTGGGATAGCAGAAATACTAAAGATCGTGGCATCCCTCAGTTCCTTTAGCACAAGCCATTACTTAACTAAATTACTTTTATAGTAAATACCTTCTCTTCCTCAAGCTAGTACCAAAAAGCCTATTCCGAAAGCCGTCTTTCAATGCCTGTGCCCCAAAAGAATGCTAGGTTCAAGGGTACGCACCTACTAGCTGCGAGCCTAAGATCAAAGGCAGTTCCAAAAAGGAGTTCCCTATTTCCAGCTTGATAAAGTTTAGTCTCAGTGCCAGTTGTAAGGTTAGGAAAGCCAGGTATGATGAAATCTTCTTTTCGAATAGGAATTGATTCGATGTTATTATTATAATATGAAGATTCAACTGAATATACTGTTTTCAAGAAGGAATCGCCATCACCAGTGGAAGTTGAACCCGGCGATCTCTTCCTCCTGAAGTATGGAAAAAGGAAGAAAAACCAGTCGGAAGGAAGGACAAGAAAGGAGGTATAGCTCAAGTTTCTTGCCTCTTCCTCAATCCAGTAGCGAGGTTTCAACGAGTTCTTTGTACGCGTGTAACGCCAGTGCCGATAGCCTCTTCCCAAAGTCGGAAGAAAGTATTTACAAGCATCAGCGGCCAGGCAGAAAGCCCCTGTTCCCTACGGAAAGGTTCGATAGCCACTTCAAAGATAGAGTAAGGGCGGATACTAAAACCCTACTAATTAATAATTAATTTAATAAGGCGGTTCAGACGTTTTATAAGACCTTTCTATCAGTGGTCCACTTTCATCCAGCTTGAAATAAACATCCCCGCCTCTCGTCTAACTCGAGTTGCTCCGCCCCTTTGGCAGTTAAAGTAGCTCGCTTCAAGAAGTAAGATCATATCATAAGGGAAGGTATGTTACGAGCAGAAGTTCTCTTTCTAGTGGAAGTAAGAGTAGCAAAGTTAGGACCGCATATAATAGGGGGTGCGAAAGAAATTAGATTCCCCAGAAGTTGTCCAGTTGGGAAAGCCAGAACTCTTGTAAACCCGCTTGATAAAAGGTAGTGGTAGGGACAGTCTCAGTACCACTAAAAGTGCGATAGTCCTTCAAGCAAGGGACTTGGGCAAACAAAGTCCTTACTCGTATTCCACCAACTACTCGTGTATCGTATAGAGCTTTTTCCTATCCTTTCTGCATAGACTTGCTTCGCACCTGTGTCCAAAGCCAGTTTTACTCAAGAGTAAGAATGATAAGGCATTTCGCAAGCTTGAATCCCTATAAAAAGCCCCTTAAAGCTTTAGCCTGAAAAGAAAAGTAACCTCCCCCCCCCCTCCAAACTATTCTAGACCAGTTTCAGTCCCAGCGAGTGAGTCAGTCAATCCTGTTCGAAATCTAGCGCCCGCTCTCGCTCCAGTATACGTGTAGGGGAAGCACCAATGAAAGTTCACCTTTATCGTTTCCTTTGCTCTTAGAACCGATTGGAAGGAAGGCAGTAGCTCCTCCTACATACGAGTAGGGATATTCTGAACTAAGGTATGATTCTATTTTATTTTCCTTTGACAGACAAAGTTCTAGTAGCTTATTCCATTTGTAAGGTTCGATGAAATCTTCTTAGATTCATCCTTTCCCAGTTCTAGTTATTGTTGATTCAAGCTCTCATCTCAAGTAAGCAAAAGTAGGGAATTGAAAGAAGTGGGCTCGATCAAAATAGAGTTTTATCCTATTCATTGCTTAACATTTCTAATCAATCAAGCCTCTCGCTTCAAAGCCCGTCCTTGTGTATCCTTCAACGTCTGTCCCAGCGATAGTATGGTCGCGAACGAGAGAAGACCAACCAAGCCAGCCCACGAGCGCTATTGATGTTCGAAAAAAGTCTCAGTCCCAATTCGTTTTCGAGAGTCCCTGAAGCAAGGAAGCGTCTCTTTCCATAGCCCTTAATTAATGGTTTTTTTTTTTGACCCGTAAAGCTAGGAAGATTGCTTATGCGAGTAGGGCTTTAGCAGCTTTTTTAGATGTTATAGATAGCGGTTGAAGTTGAAACGAGAATAAAAGTATGTACGAGCGGAAGTTTTCATGCCAGCAAGTGCCTTTGTTTCGGGAAAGGCCAATACCCTTCTTGTAGTGTATAGTGGGGAATCCAGTTGAAGCTATACCGTAGTGGAGGTAGAGTTTAGTAAGTAGGCCTAGTTCCCTCCTTCCCATTTCATAACAAGTATAGCCAGCTCTATTGCAAGCCCGGACTTGTTTACCCGGAAATAAGTCCAATAATAAGCTAGCAAACCAGCTCCTGTCATGTGCGATAGTCCCGGAAGTACGCCATAAAGTAGTAAGCCAGCTAAGAAGTTATGCTTTTAGTCCGTTAGTGATAGTAGGAATGCCATTCAGCCAGTAGGAATTCATTAGGTCTTCCAAGCGAAGGAGTAGCAATCCGGTTCAAAGCCAGTAGTACGCTTGTTAACACGTATGGGATATAGAATCTTTTTCCTAGTAGGACGGTCTCAGTCCATGGCCTTTCGCCTCTGAAAGCGTCCTTCCTTCTCAATGCCCGGGCATCCATCCAATGCATTCTTTTCGATCTTGTACCCACGGTACACTGAACACCAACCCAATAAAAAGGAAAATAAAACTACAAGCAACAGAAAGCTTTTTTTCTTTTTCTTTCTTTAGGATAGCTTCTCCTTACTGATCACTTACTTACAGTCCTAATTCATAATTTCTGGACAAGATTGTATTGGCAGTACCGGAACATGCCGCGTTGAGCTTGGTTCCGAGATTCTAGTCTACTTCCTTAATCCTAACATCAGCGCTTTCGGATATCACCTACGATATTTGTGATGAGTCTTTGGAACCTGATATCCTTCTTCTCACTTGTAACTGACTGACTGAACTAATAGGGTACCACTTTCCTTCATATTCTTTGCACAACCGTAACTAGCTTCCAGGTAGCTCTTTCGCCCCGCCATTCCTTCTTCTCTTACTTGCTTGTACCTGACTGCCGGATACTGTTCCTGTCCTGATTTACTGATTTCTCTTCTCTTCTTTGAATGCACGAGCATTCAAAGGTGGTTTACTTACTTGTTATAGTAAGGACCAACTGTAACTCCGCATTCATTAGCTCTTAAGCCAGTGAATGTGAATTACAGTGAGTAGCAAGCAAGCGAACGGAGCGTAGCATAGTTCGCGATAAGCTAGTCAGCAGGAATAGCGGCCTTTCCGCTGCTAGGTCTAGTCGGCAATTCAGCTGCTAGGATGAGGGACACGAACGCATTAAGAAAGCAAGTGAACTCCCTCTAAGCAGTACAGGTCCTTCTTTCGTTTCCGCTGCGAGGTCTTTCACCCCACGCCAACCAAAAAGGCAGGTTCATCAACCCCGCGAGGGTAATTATTTCGCTTCTAGAGCGCTCAGCCCTGTGTCAGAAAGAGATTGAGGGCACATTCCGGCTAAGAAAATGAGTGAAATCCGTTTTTGCATAGCTTGCATTCTCTTTATTCGCCAATGAACATCTACCTTTCGTCTGTAACGTGCATTTTTTGCTTTATTTAATGGATCTCGAACTTGAGTGAAAGCCAATGCGTTTTCCGAAAGGGGGTCTTGAAAAAAAAAGGCCTACCCCTTGGCAGGAGATGTTGAAGTTGCGCATGAAGTAGTCTCTATCTCCCGGTCGGAGACAAGGGATGGATGTCGCTAGGCTAGGTCAACTCTATCATTGGTTTAATTATCCCTATTTCGATCACTAGAAAAAGATATGTGCTACTACTATCCCGATGCAGCGAAGCTAGGTGGTGCTATTATGGCGGGGGAAGGGTCTACTTCTGCTCCATCGGAATGCTTTTGGTGGCAGGTCTTTCTATTACCGATATGGACCTCACTAGCGGGTCTCATTCTGTACCTAGGTAAACGATCTATATAACTAAGGTCAGTATATGAATCTGCTGCGTCTTTTATCTCTGGTGTTGGATCACCTACTCACTACTGCGCTGCGACAAGGACTGGAACTGCCTCCGCTTTTGGACCTTTGATTAATTAACATCTCTTTTGTTTATTGACCTCCTATTTCTTTGTATTAACCCTAAAAAACAAACTGGAGGTCAAATTCAGACTTTAGACTGCTGTTCAATTATTTCATTGTCATTCTCGATCTAACAAGAATGGAATCACGCTCTGTAGGATTTGAACCTACGACATCGGGTTTTGGAGACCCGCGTTCTACCGAACTGAACTAAGAGCGCTTTTTATTTTCATAATAAAAACATAATAATAATAAATTTTATGTGACCCCAATACATCTTGCATGCATAAGATAATTATATAATAAAGAAGCCCTTGGCATAGAAGCTGTGAAAGAATAGGCTGCTGGAGGAAGAACCGCCCAAAAGCGGGAGAGAAGCGGAACGGGCAAGTCAGCCAGAGCTACTTTGAGGGAAGCCAGCTCCTCATCTGACTTTGAAGGTCGGTGTCGAGGAATGGCATGGTCTCCGGGAGAAAGAAAGCCAAAGGAGCGAAAAGCACACCATCCTAGGTAAGCAGCATCTTTGAAGCGGCATCTCACTCAATATACGCAATTCTCAGATCTGTCTTTTCCGGCCGATTCCATGCCACTCTACTTTGGACCCTCTTGCAGGAGCTCGGACTGAGTCTAGTTTAGGTCCATCCGAGGGTTTGGACGTCACTTCTTCACTTTTCTGCTTTTTTTTTGGATGGGTGCTCTCCCCCGAGTGAAGGCATAAGCCGTAGACAGTCACTAGTTTGATCGCTATGCCATTCTCGGCAACGATGTGGTGATAGCTGATCGACGAGTTGCTTCGGTCTACCTTGTTGAATCATCTACATTGATTGAGGACTCGATGTCAGAATGCATTCTTCCCTGTTGTAGAAGTTTTCATATAGTTCCTGTAGCTAGTCGTAGATGCATATTCTAGCTGCTATCGGATCAGAGGTTCGGGGGATTTTTAACTAGATTTTAAAATATATATTCATTTCATTCCTGTTGGATCTCTTGCTTTCAAGTTCTCTTAGTTTCTATGTAACTCAATCAGGACGTAGATGTAGATACGGATAGGGGTCAACCGGGTAACCAATCCCGGTGGCTGGATGACTCCTTCACCCTTAGATCGCAAGACTAAGGCCAACGAGGCGGAACCTCGGTGGCGTGATAGGCTGGTTCTCACCAGGGTCAGTCCTCTCACAAAATTTGAGTTTCTAACCTCACTCTGCTTGGTAAGGCAGAGCCCTATGTTAGTCACATAGGCAACCCCCAATGGGTTTCTTAGTGAAACTCATCAAGGTGAGGTTTGGTGGGCTAGCTTATAGCTATTCTATCACTCAGGGATCCAGAATGGAGCAACTGGGGGTGACGCGGAAGCCACCCGGGTGGGGCTGGTAAGATATGATATCAAGCGGCCTCATGCAGGTAACCAAACCTGCGTAGGAAGCTTATTTAGATAAATGGCTTCCATCTGGAATACCTTTTTGATAGGATATCTATAGTTAGACTCATCAAATGGTGGAAGATCTTAGAAGATCTTCGGCTACTAAAGTCAATATAAGTTGATTTTTGTAGTCACTGATGGTCTAACCTAACCAAGGAGCTCTGTATCGGAGCATACCTCTTTGCCAAGCAGGTAGTTTATATGAATCGCCGGTCAGGCGCTCTGTTCACTGCCTTATATCTGAATACTCGACTCGATTCGAGAAAACTTCAAATAAAGTTAGGATGATAAAATGAGATTCAAAACTCGATTAACTCAAAAATTTTCGATTCGATTCGATTCGATCGAATACTCACCCCTAGCATTAGCTTCAAGTTTTGGTTTCTTGGGCCAAGAATTCCAATATTGAAATCTTCGTTTTCTTGGTTCTTGAAATCACCTAAAATATCAAAATTGGACTAAGATTTGATTTCTTGATTTTCTTGAAAATAAGAAAGTGAATCTTGATTTTCTTTTCTCCTCGTATGTGCTCCTAAGGCCTTTGTAGCAAAGTCTTGGATAGTCCCATTCAATCTTTCCTTGACATGCTTTGCTTTTGATCTTGTTATTAGGCCTTGATTTAAAAAATGCAAAGACCTGTTCTTGATGGATTTGGAACAATTCCAAGCTAGCAATTAAGGGAAAGCAATCGGTTAAAACATATTTGAAAGAACAACGATTAAAATCAAATGAAATCAAAAGAAAAGGTAAAAATAAAATTCGCCCAAACAAGAACAATGGAAACCCAGATGCTTGGATGTTATGGTAAAAAATTAACAGTAAATGGGTCGTTAAAGGTAGTTAATTCAGATATGCGTTTTAAGCAAAAAGAAAATTGTTAGTGAAACGGTGCGTTTCAGAGAAGGGTTAATGGGTGTTGCGTTTTGTTAAATGGTGCACTTCACCTTTTAATAAAACAATGAGTTTTGGGCTAGGGATTAACCACTGTCATGTAACAACTTCCTAACTGATTTCCTTGTAACTATCAATTCTTTCCATTTTAGAATTGTTGGAGACGGTAGGCAATTAGGGAATAGTTTGATTGAAATTCTCTTCCTCTTTAGTGTTCTTTTCTTCTTTTTCTCTCATTCCTTTTTAGATCTCTTTCCTCTTTCCGAAACAATCCGTAACAAAGGTATCAAAGCCTTGCGATCCTCAATGACCAGTGATAGGATTACCACCCATTTGTAGAAAGACATTGGTCTCCTCCAACAAAAAGTTTCCAAACTCCAAGTAGAATTCCCAATGACGAATCAATTATTAACTAGACGGTATTACCTCTCGGCCTTTACTGCCTAACTAATCGACCGGTACACGCTTACCTCTTAGCCTCACTTTCCTGACCGGGATAAATCCACGATATACTCGGTAAGCTTATCTCTCGATCCACTTGCCTATATTATTTCTTAGGGTCGTCAATCCTAGGGTTTAAGCACACATGAATTTATACCAATAAATTCATGAGAAACCCTCGTTAATTTCCTAACTACTCACACATCCACGCATTAAACTACTTAATTAATTAAACAGTTCCATAACCGAAACATGCTAGATATAAGTAAAGCATAATAGTTTATTCAATTATTCATAAAAACTCTAATTGATCAAGTTAAGAAAAATATAAGTAAAAGAATAAGAGATAGGAAAAAGCTCATGAATAAATATAAGTGTGGTTCTGGAGCAATCTCCGCTCGCAATCATCTTCACAGCGGAACAGGAAGAATTCTGATTACACGAACATAAAAATAAACTAAAACTGAAAAACTAAGTAAAATTGTCTCTACAAGTCGACTCCCCCTCTAATGGAGTTATAAGGGCGTTTATATAGGCAAATATTATGGTTTTAGGTGCCTAAAATACCCTTGATACTTTGAGTGCAAGTAAGAAATAAAATCTAAGAAAATCTACCCAAAATATGGTTGTTAACGTTAGCACTATGTCATGATGTCGTCTAGGTTGTGTTGAAACACTGGGATTCGGTGTTACAACACAAGAGGCAGTGTCGCGACACTAGGTTCCGATGTTGCAACATCGATGCCTATTTTGTTCCAAGATTTTGTTTTTTTTTTTTGCTTCGATCTTCAGTGTCTCGATATGGTTTTCGTCCTTTATGTTTTGGGGCCTAAAATGGCACCCTACACACTCAAATAACCCGTTAGTCATTCCCGAGGCCCGAGTTGGCCTAACAGGTTATCGAAACACTAAAAAATGCGTAAAAATGCTTCTTTTGCTAATAATTACTTCTAAGCTACTAAAACAGAAAACGAAACAAACTACCATAAAATGAATTGAAATCAAGCTTATTACGTGCCGAAAATAGTCTAATTTGCCATAACGAACCGTGGCAGATCAAACTTAACAACTTGACTGCCTCTAAATGTGCAAACATTTGGAGTTGAAATCATACAAATAACTATATTTAAAATTAGTGCAGTATCTGCAAGTGAACAGGTCAAATTGTAATATAAATTTGTGTTATAATAAAACATCGATAAGTATTCCGAAGATCATACCCAAGGGATTGCATATTGGAGAAATTTATTATTAGATTTCTTGGGCCGTATGAAATTATCGAGAGAGAATTGGTCAGACATTACCCCCAGAACTTGAGAAATTCACAATTTTTCATGTTTTGATGCAACGTCGGTGTAGATCAGATCCTTCCCACGTGATTACTCCCGATGAAATTAAATTTCAACCTGATTTTTCGTACAATGAGGAATCGGTGAAAATCTTGGCTAGGAAAGTTAAAGAGCTACGAAATAAACGAGTATTGTAGTGAAAGTATAGTGGCACTGACATGTTATAGAAGAAGCTATGTGTGAAACGAAAGAACCGATGAAATCTCAATACCCGAACCTATTTTCAAGTAATAAATTTTGAAGACAAAATTTTCTTATGGGGGAGAGTTGCAATAGCCCATTTTTTAGTGGTATCGAAAATGATGATTTTGGAACCCCGTTTTCTAATGATCAAGTCAATAAATATTATTTATTAATATTTACGAGTCTATTATAAGGTTATATTGAATTTTGATCCGGTAATTTTGTTGATTGAATGGTTAATTAGGATACATTGACTAAATCATAAAAACCGTAGAAGTTAATTTCTATTGATTTTTATTAGTTAAAAAAGTTTAAAAGGTGATTGTTTGAGGTTTTATGTAGCAATTAGCTACTTTTTAATAGGTAGGGCAGTTATTGCACATGTTCTTGACGTAGTTTGTGTTAATTAAGTAAAATTTAATAATAATAAAAACATTAAAACATAAACTAAGGTGATCTTCATCCATTTTTCTTCTCCACCACCGAAATACCACCATTGTAGAAAGAAAAGTTTCAAGCATTCTTAAACATTCGGCCCTTGCATGTAAGTGTTTTCAAAGCTCTTTTTCATAAATTTTATATTTTTGAGATCGTTATAATTTGATCTAGTTAACTCGGGTACTAAATCACAAAACTGTTAAAATTTTGAAATGTTGTCATTGATGGTTTTTTATGTTTTTTTTTTTTATGTTAAATGGCTTGGTTGTAGGCTTAGAAATGATTAAGGAATAAATTGTAAAGTGAGGTTTGTTAGTTTTGAGTTTAGGGACTAAAATAAAAATAGTTGGATTCGACTTGAAATTTCTATAATTATATAATTTAGAGGGCTGTAGAAGGATGTAATTGAAAATAAACTAGGATTCGGTTTCTTGGACCAAGCATTTCAAGAGTTAAAATCTTGATTTTCTTGATTCTTGAAATCACTTGAAATAAAAAAATTAGACTAAAATTTAATTTCTTGATTTTTTTGAAAACAAGAAGGTGACTCTTGATTTTCTTTCTTTTGTATGCGCTTCTGAAGCCTTTGTAACAAAATCTTAGAGTTTGATTTGCTTAGCATTTTTGACATTATTATTGGGGCATTGAGTTAAAGAAAGTCCATCACATCTTTGGCCCGAGACTCACATCGTTAAAAGCTTAAGCATAATAAATAAAATAATAAGTTTCAAGTTATTTAAAATATTTTTAACCCTTCTTTTTCTTAATCAAATTTAGAGTGTAAGGAAAAGTGAAAAGTAAAGTTTTGTTTTTTTGGACAAAAAGATTTTCATTTCATAGAACAATAGTCATTACAGACAGAGCAACAATGGCATTTAGCCAAAGAAAATGGTTCCCAGCAATCAAGATTTCAAACATAAGTGGTCAACCCCTCCAAAAGTAGAAAAGGAGGAGGAATCATCACCAATCACTTGGGCGTCAGCCACTAATGTAGAACATTAGTGCGTATAATCCTCATTATCGAGCTGCCTCCTTTTCCATTGAAGACCTTGCTAACAAGAGAGGGAGAAAAACAGTGAAGCACAAGATAGAGCCAAACATCAACAATCGAAAAGCCAAAGACACCGGAAAGAACGAAGGCATGGAGCCACCTCAGACAAACTGAAATCAACCACCAGCGACACCAAACCTGGATTTGTAACCATACAACGATTGAAGCGATAGAGATCTTGGAATCTGTCGAAACAAAACAACAAAGCAACATCTTGAGGCTTTTGGTGCCGCCAACCATCTACCATCCATAGTTACAGCAAAAGCTTTCACCAGAAGCAGGGAACATCACAGGCGTCAGAAGACCACACCTATCTCTTTTTAACACCGCTCAGGAGATAGAGATGAGCCACAAAAACTCAAACGAGGCCTCCAAAGGGGTTATTAAACCGAGAGGAGGACATCAAAACGGAAAAAAAGAAAAAAAAAGAATTAGGTGAGGGACGACCAACCATTGACGACAAGTGGTTGGTCATCTAAAGGCGAACACAGGTAAAGGAAGTTTTGAGCGGCGCTTAAAGGTGAGAGAGAAAATTGAGTTTAGTAACGGTGAGTTTGGATGGGAGATTGGATACGGTGTGATGCGTTTAGCTTATTTTTTGTCTCACGTTACAGTATCGTTATAGTATCTAATTTTACCGCCACCACTATTTTTACACTAACTGCAAGTAAACGCACTGTCTATCCAAATTCACCCTAAGAGAAAAAAGAATGTTGCTTCTCCTATTTGTCAAAATTGAATTTTATGTTAACTAATTTAGTTTTTAAGTTTTGAAGGGTTTGCATTTTTTATAATATATAGGGGTTAGTATTTGGTGAATTATATTTTTTTTATTCTACAAGTAGCTTTAAAAAATTCTCATATGTCTCTCTTTTCTTTAATATTTTAGTATACTTCTATAGGACATTTATAACACCTTTACGCTACTTATAAAATCTAAAACTCTTGTAATAATGTACCAAATATTTTTCCTACTATGCATATATATATATATATATATATCAACCCCAAAGTTGATCTATCAATGAAAAATGTTAATGATATATTATGTGATGAAATTAAATTGCAAGAATTACATATGATAATAATAAATTTATATACTAACAATATTTTAAACATGAATCATTACATTTATAAAAAAGATTAAGTAAACCTAAATACAGACGAAATGAAATTTAAACATGAAACTCGAAGAGTCCCATTAATTCAAATTTAATTGATGTAGAAAAAAGGCAAGCATTTTGTTGAAGAAAGAACTTTGGGGTAAATGATTCTTAGAGTTTGAACCACAACCTCCATAACCTATTATTCAAGCTTCAACTCCAAAGTCAACAACTCAACTTTCCACAATCCATACCTTCTCCTTTTCTTTAAATATATAAATACAACCATCTCGGACTCCCTCAAAACACAAATTACCTACATAATCAATTTCATTCTTTTGTTAAAATTAAATCCTAATTGACACCATAGGATCAACAATTCCTTTTTATATAATAATAATAATTGCTTAGGAAAAAACAATAAGATAAACTACATAATTTGTCATCCAACTATTAGTGTATTTCTAGTTTGATCATCCAACTATAGAAATTTTCATTTTTCTCAATGACATGACCATTTTTAATTGATTTAATTACACGTTTAGTTCTCAATGCTTACACATTCTATCAATTTTAATTCTAATTATGAGTAATTTAACCCTCCACATTTACATTTTTATCAGTTTGGTCCTTTTCTCTCCACACCTTTTACTATTAGTCAATTTCTTTTATTCTCTCTATTTCTGTTGGGTCTTTGTAATTGAGCTAGTTTGGAAAGAAGATTGTATCGATGCTGATAAATCCAAAGGCTTGTTCAAATCCTAATTCTTGATGTTCCCCTCTTCCTTCACCTGACATGTCCAAGCCGGATGGATGGTTTTAAATTATTATTTTTTAAATACAATAATTAATCAGATTAGACTGATATCTATTATTTCAAAATTAAAAAAGAATTAGATTGATTAAAAATTGTGGGATCAGTTAAAATGATTTCAAACGTAAATAAAAACTTAATATTTAACAAAATATACTTTGTTATTATGTTATGATCTTATCATATCAATTTTGTGATTCCTCAATTTATATTATGCCAAAATAACTTAAATTTTTCAAACTATTATAATTTTATGATTTGGTTTTGCTTTACGGTCTTTGTTTTTCTCATAAGAACTTGAAATTAATATTATGAACTATATTTTCTAATTTGTAAGCTTCTACAATAATTAGAATACTTGGGCAAAAGCTCTCAGGCAGCTACTGCGAATGTTTTTTAAGAGACAAGCCTTGGATTTATCATCATCAACACAATCTTCTTTCTAAACTAGTCTAATTACACAACAAAAAAAGATAAGAGATAATAACTGAAATTGACTAATAGCACAAGGTATGGTGAGAGAGAATATGACCAAACTAATTTAAATTATAAATGTGGGGGGTTAAATTTGTTAAATTATTTAGAATTAAGATTAAATTGATAGAATATGTTGGTGTTTAACGAATAAATATGTAATTAAACCAATTTAGAAAAGGTCAGAGTGACCAAAACAGAAACAAATGATAGCATTAGTGACGAAAATGAAAATTTCTATAGTTTGGTCATCAAAACAAAAACACGCTAATAATTGGTTGACTAAATTGTATATTTTACCCAAAAAGATAACTATTCTTCAAACACAACAGCTTCTGGAATGTATTAAACCTTAATCGCCAACAAACAGTTTTGTCTTCAGACCTTTGTAAATCCGGATTCATCATTTCCATGTTCAAATAACAGAAGCGAAAAGAAAAAAGGGAAGAACAACCCAAACTTCAAGTTTTGGATTGGAGAAGAAAATTGTATAGATGACATCTACGCTATACAGATTACCCTTCATGCAAATAGTAGTCATACCTGTTCTGGTCCTTGAGCACTATACATCACACTTACTGCATGTTTGCGACCTTCAGCTAATGGTAGTCATCTTTGAGTTTTCTCAACATCTTAAAAAATCCAAAGGCAGCCCCTTTGACTAGCATCGCTCGAAAGTCTTGTAGAGCTTCTCCAGTGAAGCCACCTGAAAATAAGGTCAAAAAAAGGAGAGGCACGGATTACTCATTAGTGTACTTTTAACTATTTACAGAGAAGAGTTGTCCCTTGAACTATGACAATAAAATGAAAACAAGTTTCTAAACCAAAGTTCAATAACTGTGCTACTAATCCATAAATATTCACCGTCTTTCGGGTCTACCATGCATGTAATCCAAATTCAAAAGGTAATACCATGTTACAGTCGAATATTGCATTGAGAATGAAGTCTATCATTATCTCCAACAGATGTTCCACTATTTAAACCTCCAACCTTCAAGTTTGAACTCTCATGTCTATAGGATGGGAGAATATATATCCATGGGCCAGGGCTAAAACATATAAAAAGTACTTTAAAATTAAATATATGTATTAATAGTAATTTTCTCAAGTTGGTCTTAGGCCTAAAATCTTATGTCCAATCCTGGTCTAAGTCGAGCCTAAGTGAATGTCCCGACCCTTCATTGTGTAAACCAATGGGCCTCCATACTGGGATAAAAAGACGTGAGAAACTTTGTTGGGTCAGACACAAATACATACAGGTCCCAGACGGACATTGTTGACAGTTAGAAATTAAGAACCCCATGGCTGGAGAGCCATTAAGAACAAATCTGCCACTAATAAAACTTTGTTAGGAGGAAAATCTGCCTACCCTGACAAATGTTCCATTAGAGGCCATTGAATTTGGAGGTTTTAGAAATAGCCTCATGGATGGAAACAAGACATGTTGGATTGACCATTCACGCTGGGCCCATGCAGTCTCAGCCTCTGACAGTAGTTCATGCTCGAATTCATCCTTTTCTGCTGTACCATCTCCTGTAAACACCAAAGAGCAACAAGGCTGATTATAGTCGAACATATAAATAAAGTCTGCCATGGCTGATTATTAAGCAGCATTTACAACAACATAGCATAATGCCTGATAGGCTGTTAATATGCTATGTTATACGGACTAGGATCAGAAGTCAAAACATAGACCGGGTTATGTCATTTTGTTAATGTTTTACACTAATTTTAAGGATACAAGCATCGGATGACACAAAATTAGTGTGTCAAAGAAATAGCAGAGACTGGTACATTCAAGGAAAGTGAAAAGTTCATGTAAAATAGTGCATATATGACGGAAAACCACAAGCTGGAAAACCTATTTCTATGCAAATGAATGGTGATTAATTTGAGCAAAAGCAGAAAATGTTTCATTACCCCTCCCTCTACCTCTTTCAGCAGACTTTGAAGCAAAAACACACAACAAAACTAGAAAACAATAAGATAAAAGAGTAATCAACAAAAGATAGTATTGATTTCTGCATTATGAATCTTCTTAAATAGTATGACCACTCCACATCCCCATTGTCAATAAGTACGAGTTTTCCAAATTAGTAGACCAAGGACAATCGACAAGTCTAATATTTAGAGATAGTCCATCTTCAATGTAGTGATTTTCTATCTTTGTTGCAACTTAAAAACAGGCCTTTAGGAGAGCAGCTACTATGTTACTTTGATTCTTCACTTTTCTTGAAGCACCCATGTCCAACACTCATATCCGACATGAGTATGGAGATGTGCCTCCAAAGATCCTCCAAATACATTGAAAGACTTCTAAAAAAACCTAACCATGCCCATATGGGACACATACTGAGACTCACACCAAACTCCAAGTGACAAAGGTTTGTACTGCATTAGTAAAACTGTGATTTAGTAATTACTGCAACCAATATCCCCATTCTCATGCTTCCTACTAGACTAGAAGACAAGGGCCCTGTTTTCAAGAGAAACATACACAATGAGATTCACACTTACCCACATGACAAGAATAATTTCCTTTGTCTTGAGTATGCTTCCCATGTTTCCTCTTTCTGTAAAATTCCAATCCTTTGCCTGATGGATTTGGCAACATAGGCGGATGCATAGCATAAAAATTCCCAAGAGCAGCTGCAAGTGATTGGAAGCAATTTTTTTCTTCTTCCCACTCAACCTACAATAAATAGGAGAAATTACAATTAGAGAAACAGGTATCAAGGGATACAACAATATATTTGCAAAGTTTTGACACTACTATGCAAGTAGTATCAGCTATCACCACTAATGTAACGTAAGCAAGGTAAGTCTTAGTACAGTAGAAGGAACACATTCTAGAACAATGGAAACTACCAAAAAATATATTTCCCACTTATTTTCTTAATCCATGCATATAGTGATTCCTCAAGCACTTCACACATGATATGCTACTCTACCAATATGATACATGGCAGACAACTCCATAAACAATAGCCAAAAAGAAAAAGGGAATAAAAGTAGAACAGCTTAGGCTATCACAAGGACTGCAAATAAAAAGCACTTTTAACTGAGCTTGAGGAATTGCTTTAGTTGCAGCACTTGTCCAAAGCCTAATAGAAGATAATATGAGATCACACATTTGAACCTTCCCTCTCCTAGTATAACTTTTTAAATCTGAGTAGTTGACTCAAAATGTCCAAATAAAAGGCCCCCAACCACTGCCAAATAAGAGGAAACTACCATTCAAGATCACATAATTATAACCACGACTTGGTACCTTTACCATGAAAGAAAGAAATGTAATAAAGATGAAGAAAATTTTTACTTGAGGAAATAAGTAGGGCTGAGCCCAAAAATAAACTAAAAACTAAATCAAAAAATAGTGTTCAGTTTGTTTCAAATGTGTTCTATTGAATTTGTTTTGCTTTTTGGTTCAGCTAGCAAGGCTATTTAGTTTGGTTTTCAGATCACAAGTTGAAAACACAATTATATGAACCAAGCTATTTTTAATAATGCTTAATTACATTTAAAAAGAAAAAAGAAATGTAAAAAGTTACCTTCTTTTATAGTTTAGCTGCAGTTTTTTGTCCGAAACCACTCACACCTAACCGTTATCACCCCCACAAATAACAGATATAAGACAAACCCGGAAAAAGAAAGGTGAGAAGGGGACTGAAGGGAGGCAGCGAATACACTAGAGAAGAGGAGAAGTTTAGAAAGGAGTGAAGGAAGGGGAGGAGAAAAGGAGAGTAGAGCTCCCAATGTCACCAAAAACTTACAAACAGATGTTGGGGACCAATGACTGAAATTAACTGAAGATGAAAGCAACAATAAGGGACTTGATCTGTTCACATGGACGTCTAAGAGAGAAAAAACATAGAAAGGTATGTTACGAAAAAAGACATAGACAAAGAAGAAGAGAGTAGAAAGAACAAAGATCAATTTGCACGCAAAATTTCCCGTTGCTAATGTTGTCATATGAAAGATTTTTATGTGTTAAAAGAATATATGAACAAATGCTCACCCCATTAGTCTTACTCTTTGAATTATGGGCCATGCCACTCCATTTGCAGAACCTTGAACATAGAGTGAGATTTCACCTAAGGGAAGCTAACTTAAACATTTTTAAGCCCGTAACACACTATTTCTAACAGCTACCTGAAACCATAGCACTAAAATCAATAATACCATAATCAAACAATGCTACCTACATCATTGCCCAAACATAGCACAAATTCAGGAACACGATCCATGTCTGGAGTGTACTGGTCAAGTAGAATTGGCAGTCTAGATAAATTCCCATCTGAATCAATAAAAATGCAGAAATACTCCTCCAACATTTCAGACTTTTGCTTAAGCAGCTGTGTATTCATCTGCAGAAGAACAAACATCTGCATAAGTGGAAGATAGTTGGTAGAAAGGCACACATGTAGCAGCAGTAAAAGAAACTTATTACGTACTCAGAAGTAAATTCTAAACTTTTATGAAAGCAACTAATACATATATGAAGAATGAGAACCAGTTGCACCAATTTATTAAAAGAGTGAAGGCAAAGAAAAGCAACAACAAAGGAAAGAGATTATGTCCTACAGCATTTTTCTCCCTTTTTCCTTTTTCTTTTCTTTTTGCTAGGACCTTTCTCTTCTCTGCTAAAGGTGGAGAAAGAAGAGGCATTTTGCAAGAATTTTCAAAATAGTAATGTGAAATTTGTTTGCTTCTTAACTCTATAAATCAGACAAGTTCAAGTGGTTCACCAAACTGCATAAGATGGGCCTCAGATTGAACTGGTTTCCCCTTGGGATGGTCCACCTGACTGAAATGTGCATGACACTAACGAACCAAACCAGGCTTGACATGGTATGGTTTATAAAATGATAAAACAAACAAGTGACATAAGGGGAACTGTACCTGCTCAGCAATTTATATGGTGTACAGCCCTTTAAACTAGAGGCAGCAAAATGATCAAAACCCAAAACCCACTCAAAATAGATCAAACCTAAGTGTTCAAACTATATTTGACAAAAAAAGGTCAAGGATTTGAACCCTAAATGACCCAAATCCAGGAAAAACCAAACCTGAAATGAACAAAACACAAAATCTGACTACAAAAGATGTTAAAACGGATACATCTTTCATAAAATCTAAACACAACCTAACTTGCCAAAACCCGAGTTTGGTCCACTGCCATAGAGGCTTGAACCCCCCCTCCCCCCTCCTCCACCCAAAAGAAAAAGGAAAGCTCAAACCAGAAACATCATGCATTAACCCAAAAGAACCCAATCCTAACCCAGACCGAACAACTCAATTGCTACCTCTACTTAGACAAAAGATATACCATCATGTTCAGGAAAAGCATTCAATATTAAAACACACAATAAGACCCTAATACGTGTATATCTATTATTAGCTAATATTTATGGCAATCTCAATCATGATAGAAATTATACAGACATAAATTTCAATAAATTATGCCCACAGAAAGAACATTACTTCTGCAATCTTCTTTTTGAGCTCATCATTTTCATTGCTTTCTAGGTCCAAGTCCTCCTCCTTCAGGGCCAACATGATTAACTCTTGCAAAGGAGCTGGCTCACTTAGTTGTATAGCATTAAAATGAGCAAACCGACAAAGAACTTGCTGATACATAAGTTCTTTGCTGCAAATGCAGAAAAAAGGAAATTTTAAATAATAAATATCTACTACTTTTAGGGAGAACATTCTAAACGGAAGCAAGGCATAAGTCAGACTCAAGTATACAAGATTTCAATGTCTATTTTATCCCAAACTTGTACTTGGTTCTTTATGAATACACTGATTCCACTATCAGTCCAATTCTGACGAAAACTTTTAATAGAAAAGCCAACCTTGTAAAGACATTGGTCTTTGCTATCACAATGAATAAAAATGTTCACACAGTCAGCCAAAACAAAACCAAAAAAAGTAACTATTTTTTTGCAAGGCATTATGTTTTTTTTATTATTATTATTGGGCCAGATGCAAGGCATTATGTTTATTTATGGTTATTTCTTCCATTTTTTTAAGGGAAAAAGGGTGCATCAAACGTAGAGAAAGCATTTTGATGAAAAAGAAAACACACCCTAGGATCTTTGTACATACATGATAAATTCCACTAGTTCTTTTTTTATAAGGTTACAGGACTTCATGGCACAGGCTAACAGACTGATAAAAGAACTCCATACCTGCAGCTTTTATATGAGCGTGCATGAATGGTGTGCACAAGTTAAAGTGATAGTATATGTCGAAAGGTTACATCTAGATCTCCTATTTGTTTAGTTTATTGATATTTTAAACCACTTAACACTATTCCCTTTTGCAACTTGAGACAAACAAAGTGATATTAGATTGATCAACCTATTTAATTAATTGTGGTAGAACCTGCAGAAGATACCAAGGAGGTGAATTTTGGAGTGGGTTTCAACGGATGCCTTCTTCACCCCTGCCCTAAAATCACATTATTATAATAAGTCACCCTGCCCTAAAAATTTTATTATTATAATATGTCAAGTTTCATTTTGCCTTCCATGCAAATTGTAAGTTGCCTGGTTGTAATTGTGTACTATTCTTTCCACTTTATTTCTCTCTTTTTTCTCCAAAATGGTTCTTCAAAAATACAGTTTTCAATTCTATGATTTGTTCTGTGAAACAGTTAGAGCAATTTGTTCGACTTTAAGCAGTTGGTGTTACTACCCTTATAATTTCCATGAGGTTATTACACGAATCATTTGAAAGATTTGCCTTTCTCATTTTGTTTGAGATTGTAGGTCACAATTATCTAAATTGGCACCATCAGTTGCTTAGTTTGTTTCCCAACAGTGTTTCTTTTAACTTCTAGACAAGTTGTGTTAGCAAGCATATTGTTGCACTTAGATTTGTAATTGTTTTTTTTCCAAACTATTGCATAATCTAATATTTTAACTGTAATCTTTGTAATGATTTCAAGCTCTCAAAGGCAAAAGTTTACTCTTGTTTCCAACCAAATACTCCATAAAATCCAAGTAAATTCACATTTTGTAATCTTTGTTTCAAACTATTGCAAACTCTGAAGAAAAAAGTTAGTCCCCTACCATAATCCACATAATCCAAATAAATTCATCATTTTACAATGCTGTTCCAAAGATGCAGTTTCAATAATCATTACTACTCTTCTCAACCCATTTACATATTACAGAAAACGTACAATCCAACTGTATATTAATCTTTTCCTTTTAATTTTAAGTGCTGTTCATGTTCATGCAGCTGCTAGTTTATGATTTTCATTTAAGTTGTGCTCTGCATCTGGATTGCTGCAATTTGCAAGATCATTTTGTTATGAAGATTTAAATTGTTTCTGTCTTAAGTCTCAAGTTTTTTCCTTCATTATTGCGATTTAGTACGTCTAATGAGCTAAATGAATAAGATGATGAAGTTCTGTTGACTGTGTAAAAAGGTTACAGTTCAGTGATATAACTATTGCTTTTATTTTTACAGTCTTGGTGGTGGGTTCATTCATGAGTCTTAATTTAAATCCAATTTGGTTGCTTTAATGTCTGGTAATCCGATGAGCTGATATTTACCCCATCTTTATTCACAATACTAAAAGGGGGAAAAAAGCATAAGGTTTACCTATTGTTGCACATGGGAACATACAGGCATGAGCAATCATAAAAGCATGTAAGATTTCATGGATGTGGAAATATTACCTTAAGTTCACCACATTAGCAAGATAGAGATGAGTATTATGCTGAAGCAATGCAAAAACATCATCAGCCATTCCAACATAAGTGCTTTGTCTCACAATGTCCAGCAGATCTACATAGCATATTTTGGTAAGAAGTACTGTACAAGTCCACCCAATCAAGTTCTCTAGTATAATAATTATTATGAAATTACCAGAGTGACATTTGCTATCAATATCATTAATAAGCTCCTGAATGCTAGTAAGATCTGCTGTTTCCTTCAGGTTTCTTCTTTGTCTAACAGATGACCTGTGTGGATATTAGAAATCGATAAATCTGTCAGAAGTAATTTATTTTATGTAGAAAAAATGAGCATTGAGAACTCGTAAAGCCTTAGCATTCTTATACATTTGTGTTTTACAGAAAACCTTTACAAAGGTTAGTGAATGAAATAATTTTTTTTTTAAAAATGAGAAAAACTTCTTTTTACGGTGGCTGGAAAACATATTACTAAAACATAATAGGAAATGGACTGTAACACAGAGGCTAGGTACAAGGTAAGAACATGCCCTGTCATCTCTTTCTGATAAGTCTAAACAGTACAGCAACCAGAAAAAGAAAAAAAAAAAAAAAAAGCAGTTTACACTTTTATAAGCATGAACTAGAGGTCCTACCTCACAGTTGTCAAGCTAGAATCTCTTCCAAGGTATTTCTGGGGATTCTTATATAAGTAGGCATGCATCCGTCCAGCTGGATCTGATGAATCTGTTCTCACTATTTTGTTCACTGGAACTCTCTGTGACTTCGATCCTGAGAGTTAAAAAATACACACTAGACGATGCATAAATATTATTGAACAAACATGTTCAGTGTGGGAAATCCAACTGCTTGATATAGTTAGAAGGTTTTCCATAATATTACCAGAGGGTGAGGGACTAAGGTGTAAATCATTGTTTGTAACTGAGGGAACAGATGGAGTGGCTTCAACCGTCTGTCATAAGCAATAGATGGCAAGAGAAAAGTGTATAAGTGAGACAGCAATATCCATTTAGAATTACATGAACCCAAAAAATAGCTGGAGCACAAAATACAAATCCAACGGTTTTCTTGTACTCTAAGACAGGAAATAGCTAGAAATATGCCAGTAAGTAGTTCTTTAAGCATTTTGTAATCTAGATGGTAAATTGCCCAGACCAGAGGCCACAAATGTTTCTACAACTATTCGAAAACTTTCCTATCAGATTCCAAGATTATCTTGTTGAGCCCCACTCCTAGTTTACAGAGGAAAGAGTATGGATAATTTAGCTTAGTCTTTCAAAAGAAAGATAACCTACAAAAGTTTTCAATTGCGCAAGCATCTGCGTTATAGTTATGTACCTGTTTCTATCCTAACACACTGCCATGTAGAGTAACAAAATAATAATGCAAAAAGACAAGCGCATCACCTATGCTCATAAAATTCTTGCTTTACAACTAGTGCCAGTAAATTCAATACCTATATCTATTTTCAATCATCTGTTACCGCTAGTGTTATATTCATCTTTTTGATAAATCATTGATTTCATCTAATTTATACTGAAAATTTGTTGTAGTACCAAGCAGGCATGACTCCCTAGACCTTTTCATTTTTTCTTTCTGTTTCATTTTCCCTTTCCCAAATATAGTCATTAGAAACTATATTTTCTTCATGTAAGATGTCACACGTTATGGTTCACACTAACCCACACAAAATTATCTGCTTCGGCACATTGGACCTCAGTTTTGTCTGCAAAAGACACCCCTCGCAAAAGACCAACTTCAGCACACAGTCGATATTGGATTCATGGCTCTTTTCTAAGACTATAACATCCTAACCCCCTCCAAAAAGAGGCCTACTCACCTTAGTGGAACATTGCTAGTAGACCTGTTTATGGGCCAAGCTACCCGCCCAGGCCCGAAGACCCGCCCAAAATTTGAGGGTTTGGGCAAAAATATTAGTCCCAAAAAATGGGTCTGGGCAAAAAAATTAGGCCCATTTAAAATATGGGTCGGGATTGAGCTTGAACATTCAAGGCCCAAGCCCAGCCCAATCCATTTTTAAGTTTATAATACTTTATATTATGTTATTTTTATATATTATGTAATTTAGAACACATTAAAAAATTAAACCTATACTAAATATATAATACTACTCTAATGTAAACATTAAAATAATGTTAAGATAGACTATATAAAAATTTTCAATAAATAAAAAATGTATAAAATTATTGAATATTAAAATAATATAATATAACTATTTTTCTTTAAAAAATTTTAAAAATTAATATGGGTAGGCCTAAAATGGGATTGGGTTAGTCTTTTGCAAATATGAGCGAGTTTGAACAAAATTTTAGGCCCATATTTCGGGCCGGGCTGAGCTTAGGCAAGCATAAAGTATGTTAATATCATGCTTAGGCCTGGCCCGAACCCGACCCATGAGCACCTCTAATTGCTAGTACCACGAGAGCTAGCTCTAATACAAAATGTCACAAGTTGTACCAACTTGCAAGGTATTATTTGCTTCGTCCATTGGGCCTCATGGTTTTGTCCACAAAAGGAGTTTCATAGGCTGGAAAATGGTTTGGGCACACTTATATCCCAAAACCAACATTAGTACATAGTCAATGTGGAATTCAGAGCTCCTCTCTAGGACCATGACATCATGCACACCATAGTGTTTAATGATAAAGATTTTCAACAATAGTAATACCACTAAATTAAGGATGAAAAAATGGATGCAATAAGAGAGAACTGAACATCAATTGATAGAAAATATTTACCAAAGTTAAATTGGTTATTATATTCCCATAAAGGAAATCAACACTTTACCAATGTGTAGACAAGAGCAATCACCTCCACAAATATATATATATATATAGAGAGAGAGAGAGAGATGACAATTTTAATAGTCATAGACTTTGATATTAAAAGGGAGATTATATGAAAAGAAATTAACCATCCCCTCGCCCCCAAATGGGAGAGAAATGATTTGCTAACGTTAGCTCAAAAGTTTACCAAAACAATCTTTACACTTCTCAAAGAAAAGAAAAAGGATAAAAAAAAAAGGTGGAAAATAAGAATACAGATAAAAACTTCTAGATGTAGAAGTAAAATGTCACAGAAAGCATCAGAAATATCCACCTCATCATGCTTCAAAATCGGTACAAAATGTCTAGATGATACAGTAACATATTATCACTGCATAAAGACATGTAAAGTGAACAAGCTATTAACTTGAATATAGTAACTGGTTACAACATTCTCAAAATTTTCATGATGGGATAAGAAAAAGAGAGAACGAGATTCTTTATTTGTCATTACGCTTTTAAAGGCAGGTATACAATCTAAGATCTCCACG
The DNA here is from genome assembly GCF_025698545.1 of Gossypium raimondii. Taxonomy (NCBI): domain Eukaryota; kingdom Viridiplantae; phylum Streptophyta; class Magnoliopsida; order Malvales; family Malvaceae; genus Gossypium; species Gossypium raimondii. The sequence goes on from NC_068577.1 coordinate 37,792,387, forward strand.
GTGTGGAAAGCATTAGATACGACACCACATTACAGACAGAACAACATTTACCTGTTCTTGAAATGTCCTTGACTCATTCGAGTTTCTCAACACCGATTCAACCACAGACTGCATCTTCTCAACAATAACTTCCTGATTTAAAAGGCTTACCTGCACAAAAATGTGTGTGAAAAGAGGGGAAGTGAGGTATAAAAAACCAAAAAGCGAAAGGAGTGAGAAGCACAAGAAGTAACCTTCCATAAGAGTAACTCACGCAAAGTAAAGACTAAAATGAGCAACCATTACTACTCATGTTCTTCAGGTCTCGTTTCTCACAACTTTTTAGCAGATAGAGCTTTTCAACTAGTTTTTGGATGTAATAATGTTGTGCTTTAGGGGGGTCAAACTTGGAGCACCTACTTTTATAACCACCATTTCCGTCTTATTTTAAAAAATTTAAGTTATAATGTTCCTTATGCTAAAGCAAACAGATTCATGCATTTGTTTGAGTTCTTTTCAAATGCATAACACAACTATTTCCTTATATTTGCAAACTCATATATCAAGAGGGAAAAAAAGCAGCAGCTATTGTTGCTTTGGTAAGTACTACAGATTTTGATCCCTTCATTTTTCTCTACAGTTTGGTTAATTGTTTGGACACTGGTCCCAAATGCATAATGGATTGTCCATCTGCTTTTTGGTTACATCATTAAGAGATTTATTAGTGGATGACTTCTTCCACTGCTGCCATATTATTCGTAATGCTTCACCTCTAAGTTCAGAGTTAAAAGGGCAGTTATTGCATGAAGACGGAGAAAGAAATCTTCCATATGTGTACCTCTCTCTTTGTAGGGTGCACGTTCACATCAACATGCTCAGGTGGCAATGTAATTGACATATAAATGAAAGGTTTTGAAGCTTTTGGTAAGGTTGCAACATAAACAACTTCAAGAGCTCTCTTTAAAGCAGTGCATTCAACCAATCTATCTGAGGTAATTGACAAAAAAAGAAAAACAAAAGAATGTGAGATAAAAGATCAAATGAGAACCCATATACCACTTACGCACACCATTAACAATAAGCTAAAGTAAAAAGGCCATAAGATTAGCACAATGGAGGATATTGATAGATTTAAATATATATAATTTTCTAGGTTAACTAAATATAGGTAATGACCTTTCTAGAATAGTTAGCCAACAGCTAGAAAAATAGTTGCAGCAGCAAAGGCAGGACCAGGATGAATTCCCAAACCATATGCTGTAATGAACAACCAAAAAGGAAACCTAAAGTATTTCTGAAATAAACAAGGAAAGGTTTGAGGACAAAAAGTGAGATAAAAGGGAAAATAAAGAGGTGATTATAAGGTACTGAAAGAGATGAATATCGATGATCAACATATTGATCAAAAGTTCCAAGTATGAATGATCCGAAATTGAGGCAGCAGGAATTTTTTAATAAAAATGGATGGATTATTGTCATTCCTAAATGAAAAGGGCAGCTAATTCGAGAGATTACATTGATTATATGGCCCTCCTTCAATTCGAATGTTCCAGGAGAGGAGGAGACATTAAGAGTGCAAATGCCACTCTTCCCCTCCCTTCACCTCTTCTAGAAACCTCTACTCCTTCCCTAAAGGATAGCTAGGTACTCATTTCGGGTATCAAAAGGATTTCCGATATCAAAAAAAAAAATGTTTAGATCTAATATTTACACAAGTTATGTGCAGTGTATGTCATCAGAGTCAGTTTTACTCAACCAGCAAGAGTTAAATACAGCAGGAAAAAACTGAGCGTTTGAAGTTCGTCCTCATCACAGACAATTTTGTCCAGCAGGAAGATTAAGTTGATAGGGGCCTTTAAATCAGCCTATAACTTGTTTATTTTAATCTCTTTCATTTTCTTTAGAGTATTTTATGACTGAATTTCGATTTTCATGTAAAAGAATTGTTCCATCTTCAAATAGTATTGATATTCAAAAATACAAGAGTAAAAAGATACCATTGATAAATAGCACCATTGTGGTTTTCTTTGCAACATAGTTTGAGTTGGAGATGAAGCCATCCATCTCAAAGACCGAGCTAGAAGGATCATTATCTGAAGCTTCAATTTTTATCAGATTCTGAGCAACCAAAAGCCCATAAACAGATCTGATAGCATTAAGCCTTGATGGTGTTGCAACCGAGTGAACATCTGCTCTAGCAGCTCCATGCTGATAACATACAATTTAAGGCTTTACAAACTCATACTATACAAGCATCAGTCATGTAAATGAGACAGTTAATTATAAAGATATGATATACTGGCGGAGAGGCTTACCTTTCTACAAGAAAAGCTCACATCTATATGATGAATGGCAAAGCGGCTTAGCAAGTCTACAATTTTAGTATAATCATCAGCAGAATTTTGCAGTGTCTTCCTCCTAGCAATCATGTTATAGAACAAATTCTCAATCTGAAATACACAACCAAGATAAAAGATGTCAAATAGGTAAAAGAGCTAACAGGAAAAAAGTAGCTCATGACCCACTCACAAGCTACTCAGGACAAACCAATCTTTTATCAAAACACAGAAACCTAAGCATGTCTAATAAATGAGTGGAGTTTGATGGAAAGGTGCTTCAAACATTTATGTCCACAAACAAAAGTCAGAAGTAGCTTGTCAATTGAGCATGCAAATTGTTGGTGAAGAAAGCTTATTATAAAGTTATGACTCATGAACAAATCTCACTATGTTATATAGAAGATCTTTTCACCTTTTCCGCTGGAGTAGTTTTAATTACCTTAACTTTTTTTGTGGATGATGTTTATGCATAAGTTGTTTGAAATAGGTTAGAAACTATAGATCAGAAGTTTTCAGTGTATATTATGTGAAAAGCAGTTTCAGTGAATAAATCAACTTTATGAAATGCTTAGGCTAGAGCACCAATCCAATTGTTCAAGTTCTCAAATAAGGCTAAGTTCCTTAATCCATTTAAGTTCAAGCTGAAAAACCATGCAGCAAACACTCCGAACAAGAACATAAATAAAATCACTACCAGTTGAGACTACTTAAGTTTCCCATTGCCATGTATTCCTCTACTAGCATTTCCCAAGAACCATACACTTGAATTTTTTATTTTTTTTAAGTTTCTATGCAAAACAGAAAATAATCTAGTTAAAAAATAACGATTCATAGTTTTCTCAGTTTCATAAAGAAACTAAATTAATAAGAGAAAGAAAAAATGTAGTCGATACCACTATTTGGGTTCCTTTCACAGCAGCACATGCCTTAGGTTCATTCTCCATCACACCATCTCTATAAGACACCCTGCAAAACCATAAAATCAACAACAAAGCAGGGGTTTTATACAATGAAGAAGAAGAATGTGAAGGTTTGGTGGAAGAGGTGAGGCCCAAGAACCTGTATCCATGCAATTGGCCCCGGGTAATGGTAGTGACGGTAACGTGACCAACATATGTCATGCTAGCCAACGCCTCTCCTCTAAACCCCATCGACTTTATTGACTGCAAATCCTCGTATTTCGACAACTTCGACGTCGTATGCCTCTCGCACAATATAGGCAAGTCCTCATACTACGAACGGGACATATTTAGATTAAAATAACAACAAATGTTTATTTCCATTTCAAAAAGAAATGTAAAATAGAAAAAGGGAAGTTGATTACTCGAATGCCATGGCCGTCGTCGGAGACTTGAATGAGTTTAAGACCACCGTCCTTGACGAGGACGCTTATGGAAGTGGAGGAAGCGTCTAAACTATTCTCGACTAGCTCTTTGACGGCGGAAACAGGGCGTTGGATTACCTCTCCGGCAGCGATTCGGTTGACCACAGACTCGTCCAGGCGGTGGATCCTGGGTGGCTCTTTAACTTCTTCGGCGGGTTCTATTTCCATGGCGGGTTCTAACTTCTAAACACTACAAAACAGGAGTGGAGGCAATACTATATACATTGTACTTCTTCAACCGCGTCTGTAGTAGCTTTGAACTCACTCACTGCTGTTATGCAAGGGTCGCCGGTCCACACCTTTTCGACCGGGTCTGCAAATGGTTTTTTTTTTTCGGGCTTAATTTTGTTTATTTTCTTAAAATGGTAAATTACACCAACAGTCAATCAAACCAACAGTCAATCAATTTTGAGGTAGCTGACAAAACAATCACCTAAGTTTCATTTCATTCACTCAACTTTGGAAAAGTGACAAAACAGTCCTATTTTGCCGTTTTTTGTCATGGCAGATGACGGCGTCCTTGGTGTCAAAAAACCCTCTAGATGGCTAATTACTCTCAATTTAACAGCCCTACCAGCACTAATTTAGGGTTAGAGAAGAAGAAGATGATGAGGAGGAGAAGATGATGATGAGGAGAAGAAGAGGAAGAAGAGGAAGAGGAAAAATAAAGATGCCTGAAGTGATTCTGGTGTGCTATTGTGGAAACCCAGCCAAATTAAACACGTCTTGGCCCAATGAGAACCTAGGTAGGAGGTTTTTTGGGTGTAAGAAAATTGGCAGTGGATTTCGAAAACCATGTCGATTTTTCACTTGGTTTGATCCACCATTGACGTTCCATTCACGAATTGTGTTGTTGGGTCTTCAAAAAAAGTGAGGACATTGGAGGATGCAAAGAGAAGGGAGAGAAAAACATGGTTTTTGGTGCTTATATTTGTAACTGTGTTGTTGTTTTTTGAACTCTAAGTCAGCTTATGTTGTTGTTGTTAGCACTGAAAGCTAGCTTATGTTTTGTAATATTGTTGCTGGTATATTGTTGCTTATGTTGTTATACATGGATGTTAGTATACATGGCTAACTAGCTTATGTTGTTGCTTACAAAATTGAAAGACTTGAAATGGGATAATATGTGGTTGTTGCTTACAAATTGTTTTGTAATATTGTTATTGCTTACAACAGTTAGAAAGTTGTTTTGTAATATTTGATTTCATTTCAAAGTTGACGACTTGAAAGAATGTTTAATTGTCATTTCATTTGTATTTCTCAATGCTCATATATCAGAAAAGATAACACAGATGAAAAAAAAAAAGAAACATTTGTATTTCTCAATTCTCACACATTTGTTTTCTCAATACTCATATGTTAGAAGAGATAACACAAATTGCATGGATCAATGCTCATATATTAAGGCCAAAACGTCAAACTATTTACAAAAGGAATGAGGGGCAAATTATTGCCAAATTTTCCTACAATTCAACACAATTGAATAGATGTGAATTGTAGGCAAATTTACAAAGAAAATTCAATGACTATATGCCTAAGTTTATCAACAGTAGCAATCTTAGGCAAATTTACAAAAATTAATCTGCCTAAGTTAATAAATCTGTAGTAGGCAAATTTACACAATTTAAAAAAGTTAACAAAATAAAGTCTGTTCAATGTCATCATTGGTCTGTCATAGATGATTCTTGAGTAGGAGGCGTCCATCTAACAGTGGTTGGTTTCCTCTTGAATGGGAGCTTTTCTCTTTGAGCAACATCTTTTTGGTGAGTTGGGGCAGCTTGTTGATGAGTTGGGGCAGCTTGTAACTGAGTTAGGGCAGCCTGTTGAGTTGGGGTACTCTCTTGCTGATTTGGGGTAGCCTGTTGCTGAGTGGGGGCAACCACTTGGTTGTGAACACCAACTTTATGTCTTTTGACCTACAAGAACAAGTGAAATCTATCAAACAAATTCATAAATAGAAGTAATATAACTTAACTTAAGGCAAATGACTTACTAGAATGTTTTGGCCAACTTCCCCTTTCCAACTCCTCTTATTGTGGCCTATTCTTTTGCATTTACTGCACCTCATGACCACCATCAGGTTCTTTCTTTCTCACCTTAGTAGGTCTGCCAGGTGGCTTTCTTAGTGTAGGAGGCAATATCACACACACACACACACACACAGCATGTGACCATCCCCACCAACAATCATTACATGCATAATAAAAAAAAGTCACACACACACCTAAAAAAAGTCACTGCATACATATTAAATAGTTATACACACCAACAATCATAAGCAAACAAATTAAAAAACAATGCATGCATATTTAAAAAAACTCACTAAAACAGCATGTGACCAGCAACATAAAGTCAGGATAAATGCATCAAAAAGATTAAAAATGGTAACTTTACCTTAATGAATATTTGATATTGACATCTAGCTTTTTCCTGATCTTTGGACACAACATTCCTTTCCATTTTTCAGTTTCTTCTTTCTTATTAACAATAAGCAACATAATCTTGGTCCTTACTGTTTCCATCATGGTCAGAATAGGTTTTCCTCTTGCTTCCAATATCATCTACCAGTAAACAATATAAAGGATGAGTGAACTGCTAATTATTAGTAAGAAACATAAACCATTGGGGTTTACCTTGTTAAAGGATTCAGAAAGATTATTCACCAACATGTCAGGATAGCTCCTAATTGAGAAGTGAGACCTTGACCAGTGAGTAGGGTTCTTTTCCTTCAACCAATCATAAGCATGCTGATTGGTTTTCTTCAGTTCATCCATAGCATCCTCAAAATCCCTTGTAGTGCTTGCTTTGGTAGCTTTCCAAAGCAAATCTTTCAATTCATTTGTTCAAAAACCAGCCTTCTTGAAATTGGCATGTAGGTGTCTAACACAGTGTCTTGTTTCTGCATTAGGAAACAACATACATATTGCTTCTAAAAGTCTCTGCAATTAAAACAAATACAATTTAATTATTTGACAAACTCTAAACCCTAAATTGAAAACAACATAAAAAATAAATAAATGGAGTTTTACCTTTTGTTTGTCAGACATGAAAGATATCTGGTATGAGCTCACAATTTCCAAGTCTATTGCGAGCAACTCCAAGAACCAAAGCCATGATGCTTGGTTTTCACTTCTGGCAGCAACATATGCAATAGGATAGATGACATTATTTGCATCTATCCCAACAGCTGCAAGTAAGTAGCCACCATAGTAGCCCTTCAAAAAGCATCCATCTAAACCTATTGTCTTCTTACAACCAGCCCTATAGCCATCTTTGCATGCCTGCAGACAGACATACATCCTTTGAAACAACTTGTTGTCTAGATAACATATCGTTGTTATTCCCTCATTTTGGGTCCTTACCTCCAACAAATTCTCATAAATCTTCTCATATTAAGCCTTATGAGCTCCTTCAATTAATTCCAATGCCCTAAGTTTAGCCCTCCTACATTTGATAGTGAGACTATGCAACATAAATCTCTTTTGACATCTTGTTGTAATGATTTCAGAAAATAATCAGGATCAACAATGAATTTTTCTTTATAATGTTCACCTATCCAAGCTGAGGTTACATTCTTATTTTTATGGACTTTAGAATAAGTACAGTTAGGGTTTGAACTCCTAATTTGCCAAGTCTAGTCAGTAGGGTCATTAGGGTTTAGTCTAGAGTCCTATATGAACCAAGAACATTTTTCACTGCAAATTGCCTTTAACCTTTTTAGATCATTTTTGGGAAACTTAATAAAATAACTATTCAACCTACCATACTGCTTGGTAGCTTCTTTTAGACTGTCTTTAGACTTAAATAACATTCCAACCTTAAGTCTAAAATTACTTATGTCATTCTCTAGGTTGAATTCAGGCCAATTTTGGCCATCTGAGTCAGATTCATGTGCACTATCTAACCTCCCAAAATCATCACTATCACATAGTTCATCTACTTCTATACCATCCATGTTTAAACCATCTAAATTAGCTCTTATCCTATTAGACAGATCACTTTCAAATGCATCACTACCACACACTTCACTACCAGACATTTCTTCTTAATTCTCATTAAAATTGCCATCAATTAAACCTGCCAAACAAATTACTCCTCAATAAAGGCAAAAAACATAGGCAAACACTTTAATCATTTCTGTCAGTCAATAACCAATACAAAAATAATTTAATACAAACACAACAATTTAAGTCATGCACATGGCAGACAATAACCAATACAAAAATAATTTAATACAAACACAATCATTTCTGTCATGCACATTGTAGACAATAGCCAAACACTTTAACCCTACACTTAGGCAATGACAGATAATAACCAGTACAATATAGAAGGTAAATAACAAATTTGATATTACCATATACAATATAGCAGCTAGGATACAAACAATGGCAGATACAAATAATAAACATCAGTTTAATACAAACAATAAACATCATACACATGGCATACCATACACATTATCTGTCATTCACTTTAATAACCAAACCCTAATATGTCATGCACATTAATAACAAATAAAACCCAAAATTGAAATAACCTTAAATCGAAATCGAAGTCAAAATAAAAATTGAAATAACCCTAAATAACCCTAAATCAAAATAACCCTAAATCTAAAAAATACAAAACTAAATGCAGAAACTTACCTGTTACAATGGATGTAACAACATTGGCAGTTTCTCTTCTATTGACCATTGTCGCTGAGAATCAAAAACATTGATAGGTTTCTGGTTTCATCTTCTTTTCTCCCCAAATAAAAAAGATTAATCATTTTCTAACCCTAAACCCTATTAATCGATTATCAAATCAATTTCTAACCCTAAACCAACCTTCTTAATCGATTCCCGAATCAAATTCGAACCCAAACCAATACAAATCACAACTATTTTTTCCCAAATCGATTTTTTCCCCAAATCCCCTTAATCAGAACCAACTTCTAATTTTTTACCCTAAACCAACATAACCCTTCAATTTTTTTCCCTAACCTCACCCCAAACCAAGACCCATCAGATGCTTCACCAACGTCATAAGTTAACTTTCCATATCATCTAGTTAACTTGCCACATCTGCAGTCCCGTTAACACAGTAACGGAAACTATTAAACAATGATTATTTTGTCACTTTTTATAACGTTAGTGACTGTTTTGTAACTTTTCCAAAGTTGAGTGACTGAAATGAAACCTAGGTGACTGTTTTGTCAACTACCTTAAAGTTGAGTGATTGTTGGTGTAACTTACCCTTCTTAAAAATATAAATGAAAGGAAAATATCAAATAATTTAATCAACCTATTCAAAACCCAAAAACAAACATATAACAACACATACATTCATCTATTTGTTGTTGTCAAATAAGTGTGTAAATCGAACCATGTTAAAGCTTTGAGCTTATATTAATATATGGCAGAATGTTACAATTACTAAATTAGACATTTTCTTTCTATAAATACCACATTACATATTAGATGAAAGTTTAAAAGTCAATTATGATATTAATCTTTTTATTTCTCCTATCTCAAAAATTTTTCAAATCGCTTGTTACGACGGTAAATATTTAGATAGGCTTTAAGTCACCATTTCATTATTTATATAATAATATCAAACCAAGTTAAATTGAATAACAATAACATGGATATCCTTTAAGTAAAATCTCGTATTTTAGTTTTATGAAGAAAAGATAATATTGCATGAACTTGGTTTTGAAATGGAATCCCACCGACTTGAATTTTTATTTAGTTAAGATTCTTGTGTCTACTAGATATCAAAGGTCTCAAACGAAATAATTAATAATTTTATTAGTGTTAATTTAATTTTATTATTAAATTTAAATAAAATAATGTATTTCTATTTTTAAAAGGAAAATAATGTATTTTTATTAATAACCAATAATTTGAGTAATGTTGAATTAGCCTAAATTTGACAATATTTGAAAAAGTAATTCAATCTGAGCAAGTAACCCAATATTTAGACAAACCTAGTTATAATAAACCATTTGGTATCCATACCAATTCTACTTTAGGAATTCGGTAAAGCGCTCTTTCAATTCATCGATAGGTGTTTACAAATTAAGTTTGTTCCTTTTTTCTAAAATAAATAACTTGGGATAATTTAAGTTTGTTCCTTTTTTCTAAAATAAATAAAAGTGAAAATTGAATTGCCATATGCATTTGATAGGAGGTTACAAAGTATTTGGAATTGATAAATTAAAATGAGTTATTGTGTAGATCGAGATTTGAATCAATTGGATGATAATCACAGAAAAGGAAAAATTGCAAATTAGTCCCCGACACCTTATTTTTTTGTTATTTTTGCCAGGTAAGTTCATATGGAACTTACTATGTTATTTTATACTATGTTTGAAATATATTTAATGTTTAGTAGTTTAGGTTTATGGTAATTTTGATAATTTTAGCATATAATGGACTAAATCGTAAAATATTAAATGTATGAAAAATACAAATAGGTATATGGAAACGAGTGGATATGAATGGTTGTTTAATTTAATGACACATATATGATGATGTTATAAAGTTTGAAATGGTAACGATAATTATGGAAACTCAGTAAATATTTTAAGGCCCCAAAAAGAATCGGGTGTTTGATTAGGGATTTCATGATCGATGGCTTGAGATCCAACATGAGTTGCAGATTCTCTGAAGCTTGCATGAGTAGCATCGAATCATTGATTATCGATGGCTTGATATCCAGCACATGTTGCAGATTCTTTGAAAATTGTGTGAGCATCATCGATTTATACATTATCGATGGCTTGAGATTCGACACATGTTGTGAATTCTTTTAAGCATATGTGAGCAGCACCAGGTAAAGCTTGTATAGTAACCCTGATTTGAAGCTCATTTAAGTATCCCAAATATGAAAATGGTAATTAAATGAAAATGAAAAGGTTGAAAAGATTGATTATGAAATTAATAGTTGAGTTTACAAAATGAGCAAAATGGAATAGCATGATAAAGTGATATGATAGTACTTGTATATGAATTGAATACTATGATCTTGTTATGTTAATGAACTAACTTACTGGTTATTCTGTGAAGTTGTATAAGTATGTATAAGGATGCCAAAGGAATGTCATGTCAAGTACATTTGTGTTTCAATTATTTAAACTAGTTGTAATGTCAAGGTAAGTTAAGTTAACTTCATATGAACTTACTAAGCATTCATTATGCTTATTGTTATTTCTTTTCTTTGTAGTTGCCGGGTTGTAAAACATGTCGGTTGAATCACCCTAAAGCTCACACTATCTAGTTATCTATTTGGTAGTTTTTTAATCATTTTTTAGTCTGGTTATATGACATGTACATAGGCATTTACATATAGTGGTTTGAAATATTAACTTAGTTGAAATATTACCTAATGTTTGATTTTAGGAAGAATTATACTCACGTGTATATCTGTTTAACTTGGAAAAATGTTGTGATTTTGAATGGCTTCCTAAAGATACATTTGAACTTGAAATAGTATGAGGTCATGATGGTATACAATGTTTATATGCATAGTTTATTTGGTAGGAATTGATTAAGTAGTTGAAAATAATTTGAGTGTCAAATTAAGGTACATTAGTTTAGTTGTTTGGAAATTGGTTGATTCTATGTTTTGGTATATGAATTGGTATGTTTTAGTATGGTTTTGATATAGGTTTTGAGGTGTATTATACACCATTTGAGTTGTGAAAGTTTAGGCATGAAAATAGACCAAAATAGAAGGTTTTGACATATTTGGCACAGAGATATCGATACCATAGATGAAGGTATTGGTACTTAGTATTTTTCAATCAATTTTTCAAACATCGAGTTCTAAAATGGTATCTATACCGAACTAAAGTATCGATACTTATATCAGAGTATTGATACTTTACAAGGATATCGATACAATTGATCTTTGTTTTATTTTTACAAAAGAAACAAAATCGCAAATTGGTATCGGTACTTTTTAAATGAAGTATTGATACCATAATTTAGGTATCGGTACTATTGATTTTGATCTATTTTCCTAAAACATCGAAGTTAAAAATGGCATCGTTACCTTTACAGAAGTATTGATACTTGGTTTGGAAACTTTGAAAACTTTGAAAACTTTACAATTTGGTCATATTTCATGTTAGCAAATGAGCTTTTGTAAGCTCGATCAAGTTTCGAAAAACATCGTATGACATTTTTATGAAATGTTATAATTATGAATGCGTGTTTTATTGTAACCCCTTAAACCAGACCTAGACGTTACGGCCTAATCTAAGCGATTACATGAGCCATAGTTATGGTGAAAACTTGAGTTGAAGTACGCTGGTTTAATCTTTGAAAAACACGTGCTAGTATTATCTTAAATACGATATTTTTAATAAAATATTAAAATAAACCTTGTTTAATATTTGTAAAACAACTTGATGATCTTTAAATTCAAATTCGATAAATTAAGTTTGCGAAAAACGGTTTTCTTAAGAAAATACCAAATTATTTAGTCCATAATAAAAGTCCATGCAAATTGTACGATGTCCAAAGTTAAAAATTCTCATGCCAGAGTTCTATAGTTTAAAATAAAATAATTTCCCAAATATTAATACAATCCACAAAATTCTGAAACATAATAGAAATCCATATTTATATAAAACCATTCACGAGAGCCTCACTGATGACCGCATCCGAGTCCTAACCGCGAGAATTATCTGAAACACATAAGTAATGTGGGTGAGCTTTAAAAAGCCTAGTGTGAGATCAACACAAATATAATCACATACATATCAAAATATCAATCTCAACATATCAATCATCATAATAATCACAAGTTCTATCATTGATATTTATGCATGAACATGTCGATGCATATTTTAAAACGATTTCCTACCCATCTCTGCTACACACCAATATCGAGTTCCCCAGAACTCGTCCATCCAATAACACACCATTTGTGGACAAGCCACCACATAGTTGTCAATAAACGGCCACATAATTGTAGATAAATTTCCACGTAACTTCTACCTTTCACAAAACCCATCCCATGCATGTGATATGACCACTTGTCAAATTTAACACATATAATTCACTTTTCACATTTTCACAGAATAATGCTCATAATCTCATATAACACATATTTCTCAATTTTACACATATGTATGTAAACATATCCACATTTTCATATATCACATAATATTCGCTTTTATTCACTTAAGCATACTTTAATATACTTTTTCATATTAAATCATGGATCTCATCACATACACATATATCACACATTTAAATCATCAACATACTAGATAAGCCATGTATCACATAATGTAAAGATGAGATTTGCACACATGTCATCATCACATACATCAACACATCACAAAAAATGCCTTTTATGAAACTAATGGGTTAGGATCACTTATTTGGGTTTCTTCTTGATGAGTGTTTCAACTCGTCTTTGAGTACTTAATGCACTCTCAATTAATTATTTAATATCATATCATTAAAATGAAAGTGAACATATTACGCACAAATTAAATGTTTAAATCCCACACCTTATATTGTAGATCTGATTGCCACAATCTTTTTTAACGATTTCACTCGATCTATCTCGCAAAACAACCTAACACATAAGTAACATTTATTAATTAGGATCCTTATTTTCATCACTTAAAAAATTGATTATTAAGAATCTCATCAACACTTACCACACGATTTAAGACTCTCAAAAGGAGGATTTCCAATTGCGAAGTTAGGGATCTCCCCTACATCATTTGGCCCTTCAAAGTCTATATGAAATCGTATTAGTACGATAATAAATGAATAATAAAATATTATGTTGTCCCTATGGCCACTATACCATTCGGCCATGATATGAAATCACCAAGAGAAATATTTTACGATTCAAATAACCCACACTTACCACTTAATTAAGCCAGAATGGACATTGAATCGAGAAAGGAACAAGATCAATGAGTTGAGCGATCTAAAAGAATTGATAGAGCAAAGAGAATATGTAAGTTAAACAATATAAGAAACGACAAATGGATGAGGCAGGGAAAAGAAGAATTTTGGTCATTGGCAGTGGTGGTGACGGTGGCCTGGCGATGGTTTGGCTACGATGGGGTGCTTTGACGATGAATGAAAAACAATACCAAAGGAGGTTTTGGCGCAAGAGGGGATGAGTAAGAAAAATAAATAAGAATGATAGAGAAGAAATTGAGGAGGAGAGGAATCCGCGGTGGCTTGTGGCGGTGGTCACGACGGCGATGGTGGTGGTAGAAAAAGAAAGATGAGCGAAAAGGCAGTGCTAAGGTGGCTAAAAGGTGTGACGTTGGTGGTGATATGGTCGGTTGTGGTGGAGGAAAAGCAAAGACTAAAAGAAAATAGTGGTGGTTATTTTGCGAAAAGAGAGAAAATAGAAGAGAAAATAAATGAAAAAGTGAAACAATGGGAGCAATAGGGAGGTAGGGACGACAAAGGGTGGTGAAAGCTTGGTCAACTATGACTAGGTTCAATGAACCACAAAAAAAAAAGCAAGATATGAAGTTTTGGCAAGGGAAGGAGATATGAAGTAAAAAAGGGGATTATGTTACCTCAACAGATGGTAAGTTTGACTCATAAAGAGGGAAAGAAGTCCTCCTAAACATGGTAACAATGGGGTAGACAGCAAGCACAAGGAAATTGTGTTAAAAAATTAAATGAAAATATGAGAACAAAAAATCTTGAACTTAATACCTCTAAGAAAGATTAAGAGCACTTAACCACTTGACCACTTCACTTTTTTATTTTAATTCCTACCACATTTATTTTAAAAACATAGTGTGACATTTGCTACAATTTGAGGCAAAATTGCACCACATAGAAAATAGTGTAAGAGAAGGGATTTGAACACAAGTCATTATGGACAACTCCACCACTACTCAACCACTATACTTAATATTTATTAATATCAAAAGATCATCTAAAATAAATAAATAATAAATAAATTTTGGGCGACCACTCTCTCAGTTCATTAACCCAATTTCTACTATCCCAGTTTTTGAGATGTGACATTTATGGTATAAATCGATTATTAAATGTTGTAATTGTTCTGATACTAACTGTAGCATTCCATAACTCGGACCTAGTAATCAGGTCTGGTAAGGGGTGTTACAATTTACAATCATTAACTTTTTATAAAGGTTAAGATAGAACATTTTCCCTAGTTTTTATGGTTAAACTAGAACTCTTTAGGTTTTACAAGGCTCAACTAGCAACCCTTTAAATCCCCTTAAGGTTTTCTACTATAAAACCTCAAGCTCACTCATTAATTACAAAGAGAAAATATGTAAACAATAAAGACATCTCAAATGTTTATGTTTACAAGTGATAACTCTCTAAAAAAATTTAAATGTGAATGAAGAAAGATATTACAATAAGCACCTAAGAGACTGTGTACCGGAGAATATGAGAAATAATATTTGAAGTAAATTATCTTGCTTTCAATGCTTGGATATATCTTTCTTGAGTCTTGAAATGTATTTGACTTGTATTTATACCAAGGAATAAGTTTGTGGACATTTATGATCGTTGGGGATGATTTGAAGTCATTGAAAGCATTAATTTCGAGCTGAAAAAGTGAAATTGCAATCCAAGTCTTGATACTTTTCAAGGGGGTATCAATAACTAGTTAAAAAATAGTCATTTATATCCATTACATGGGTAATTCTTGAGACTTATATGTCAAATCTTGAGACATGGAGGCCAAGTATTGATACTTGCTAAGCAAGTCTCGATGCTTTGCCTTCCAGAAGAGTTTTGAGACTATTGACTAGCAAGTCTCGAGACTTTTAAGCAATGTATCAATACTTGCTAGACAAGTCTTGAACTTTGCCTTACAAACCAATAAATCACATGTGATTTACTTGAGAGATTAGAAGTTAGTGTTTTTTAGCATTTTACAAGTTTATGAAAATGTTTTGATCACTAAACAACTTGAGAAATAAAATAAAAATCTTAAATGTTGTTATATCAAAAGTTTGGTATATCAAAGCTAACATATTATATATTTTATATAATACAAATCAATTTGCATAATCATGCGATGCACAAGTTGATTGTATCTAAAAAGCATAAAATATAATATATTTTCATATCATCTATAATTAAGTCATATTTAAGTTGTAACATTATTACTTTATTTCAGTTTGTAATAGATTTCAATAAAAAGAAAAACAAAGACTTATGGGAGGTTGGAAGCTTCCAACAATTAACCATAGCCTCAATTTTTGAAGGGTCTATAGCTACTATTCATATCATGTATCCCAAATACTCTACCTTAAACTAGCCAAAGAAGCACTTCTCTTGACGAATAATTAATGATGCCTAAGAATATCAAGTGCAAGTGATCAATGTGTTTTTTTGGAGGACTATACACTAGTATGTCATCAAAACACATTAATACAAATTTCCTTAAATAAGGACCAAACACATTACTCATCAAGGATAACAGGTGTATTGCTAAGGCCAAAGGGAGTTACCTTGAATTTATATTGGCCTTGGTGGGTTTTGAAAGCCATTTTAGGGTTATCTTCCTCTTTGATCTAATTTGCCAATAGCTTGATATTAAATCAATCTTAAAGGAGTACTCAACCCCCTTTAGTTCATCCAATAAGTCATCAACCATTATGATTGGAAATTTATTTTTCACCCTCATAATATTGACTACATATGACACGAAATTTCTCCACTGATTTTTTCTAGTCGAGCCTATTTGACCATCGTACATTGTTAGCATTAGGAAATGAAATAATCAGGAATCTCTTACAAACTCCAATAATTTTGATGCTGAATTGCTTGTAATCAATGCATAACCTTCAAGATTAGTCCTCTTTCCTTGCTAACATGTATGCTGAAGTAAAAAGACTAAAGCTAGTCTGTATCATAGAAGCAGTAAGCATCTCAAATATTTGCCTTCCTATCTCGGCCCTTTGGTAGTATGAAAACCTTTAAGATCTTTGTTCAATTAAGTGTTGTTAAAGATTTAATGTTAGAGTGACTAAAATAAACACACCTTAAAAATTAAGTCACCAACTGGATAGTTTATTCTTTTTATCCTAAAACAGTGATGAATTACTAAACAAACAAATATTTTAGTTAAAAAAATAAGCAAATATCTTTTTTCTTAAAATGAATCCTCATTGCTGTTGAAAGGCCATTTTGTCCACAAATACCAAAAATATCTATCTTCAATCAATTCATCGGTTTCTTAGCATTGCGCAACACTGCAACTCCCACCCGCCTTCTTTCACTCTCACACTACATATGGGGTTGGCTTCAGCCACCACCATCTCCTCCTCCTCCTCCTCCTCCTTGCTCTCCGCCTCCCTATGCCCTGCCAGAAGAGGCTTTCTTCCGCCCTGCCATCATCACTTCTTCTTCCTCTCAACTTTTGTACGGTTCAATCATTTTTTATCCCTTTTCAGCTCTCTTTATATTATTTAATAATTGTATCCAACTGTGTCCGACTGAACTTGAAAACCAAAGCTAAAATAAAACTTTGTTAGGGACAATGTGTTTGGTTTCTTTTATCACAAAGAAATAGAGAATTAGACATCAATTAGGGAAAGGCTTAAGGCTTAGGGATTGATTGCATATCCTTGTAATTTTTCATCCAACAAGACAAACCCTTTTACCTTGTTTAATGTTTTAATATCCAAAAAAACTATGAGGCCATGCAGTTGTTTCTCAAATTGATCATATATAAGTAACTGACTATAAAGTTTCAGTTTATGTTCAGAGTAAATGCAATTTGAATTGGAAAAGATCATCAGGAAAGAAGAGAGGTGAAAGAGTAAGGTGTAGTGCAGTGGGAGTGGGAGTGGGAGTGGAAGATGAAGCATGTGAATTAGTGAATGGAGTTGAGCTTTCAATTGGGGAAGGAGATGATAACATCCAAGCTTATCTCTTTAAGGCAGTGAAGAACAATAATGGAGCAGGTGTTTTGCTTTTATCTGATATCTTTGGGTTTCAAGATTCAGCCACAAGAGATTTTGCATACCAAGTTGCCTGCCATGGTTACAAGTATGATTCTTAACCTTGTAACCCCTTAAGTCTTATTTTATTTGCTTATTGACCCTTCTTTCCATTATATGGCTGTGAACCTGTGAACTCTACTTAGATTTGAGGTGTGTATTAATTCTTCCTTTTTGTTTACTCATATTCTTATATGAAACTGCAGTGTCCTTGTTCCAGACCTATTTCGTGGTGACCCCTGGGAAAAGGGCCGACCAAAACCAATGTTTGAACAATGGCTGGCTAGCCAAGACCCTCAGAGGGTTGCAAATGACATAGCAACCTCAACAAAATGGATGGTTGATGAATTTAGAGCTGCAGGAATTTCAAAGAAACTTGGTATCATTGGATTTTGCTTTGGAGGTGGCCGTGTGATCGATGTTTTAGCCGCTGACCAGGGTGCTTGTTTTAGCACTGCTGTCTCATTCTATGGGACCAGGATGGATCTGGCAGCGGCATCTAAAATAAAGGTGCCTGTGTTGTTCATTTCAGGGGATGATGACCTACTCTGTCCGATTGGTGTTTTGAGCAAGTTTGAGAAGATCATTGGCAACGGCTCTAGGGTTGTAATCTTCGAAGGAAGAGGTCATGCCTTTGCCCATCGACCAGGATCTACAGAAGAGGATGCAGATGCTGAGCAGGCATTTACCTTGATGAGGAATTGGCTTCATGATGGCCTACTCGTAAACAGTTGAGCGCATCTATGTTCATTGGTTATCTTACAGGGTGCTTAAGGTAGAATTGGTGCATCTTTCTGGCAATACTCTGAACAAGCAATTTGTTCTTGAGGATGCTCATGCCCATTGATGTATATACGCTAATTAATGTCGTTTTTCATCTCTTTTATATTACAAGAATTTTCAGGATAACCTTTTTAACTTTTGGGGGTTTAATTCATGATTGTGAATAGGTGAAAGGTCGTAGAGATTAAGATCCAGATTAAGACTTGCTAGATATCAGCTACATGAATTAATTGAGCTAAGCTCAAGATTAGGTGAAACTCAATCCTGAAGGGTAAATGCATCTCAAATGAACAGATTCAGAGTGGAAGATCCCAATTTTCAGTTTGCATCAATAGAATGATGCAAGATTTTAGCATTTTTTTGCATAGAAAAATTATAATAGAGGGCAAACTAGAAGCACCCAGATTGAGACTTGAAAAGAAATTGCTGCATCTGTATCTAAACTGCAAACATGTTGGCATTTCATTTAGCATATTCATCCTAACGAAGAATTCAACTGAAACCCAACTCAACTTACCAGTTTCAGAGTTAAAACTAAAAGCTCAAAATAGCAATCAGGTTTGGATGCAGAGAAAACTGGTTCAGCTTGATCCTAACCAAACTAGACAAGTCTCAAACTAGGACTTAAACCCTCAACTTATGGACTGGTAGCTTTAAACCCATCTAGTATTTATTTGTTCTGTTCTTTCCAACGACTCATGAAAGAGCATTCAATCTTAGCTTCTTAGCTTTAACTTCTAACAAAGGCAAAGATAACTGACATAATTCAGGTGCTGAGGCTAAGCTCGTTCTATTTTGGACATAGTTGAAGTAAGCTCCAAGGTTATGTTAGGATTTAAGATGACAAAAAATGGAAAGGGTGGAACAATAATTTGTTTGTGCAGTGTGGTTTCTGGATGGCTAACTGCACAGCCCACAATCCTAACTCTGGTTTAAGCAACTCAAACCTAAGTTCAAAAGCTAGCTTGTAAGGTAAATAGTTCAATAATTCATGAAACATGGTACAACAAGCAAAATAGCGAAACGGGCAAGGAACATAGTTATGATACCAAGCTAAAGAAGCTCCAACCCAATCTCAAAAGCTAGCTTCTAGGGCAGAGAGTTCAACTAGGGCAGGAGAAGAAATAAAGAAAAGATAGGGACAAAATATGACCTACACATGCATCCTTAATTTTTCCATGACATGAGGCAGCTGAAAAAGAACTCTAGATATCAACACACGGCAGATAAATCAAGTCCAACTCTCAACAATAATCACGCAAAATGCAGGACTGCAACAGAAGTATTTGTTTTTATTTTTCCGCTTCAAATTGTGTTTACTCATTTGATAGAATTACATAATAAAAGATAATGTGATCCATAACAAACTTTTGGTGCAACAAGTTAATTGTTTACCCACCAACATATAATCTTAGAGGAACTTCAACAACATCAACTCACTCCACTTGCTCCTGGAAAAAGAAATGAGAACTAAATTAACTTTCTTATAGAGATTCTTGAAACATATAATATGTAGAATAATATTGAAATAAACTAAAATTTAGAAGCATCCTCGCTATGCAGATTTTTGAGAAAGTTAGAACTTAATAGACCAGACTGTAAAAGTGTCAGAAAAATCAACAACATCTACTCTGGACAAGAATAGTTGCCCTAAACTGCCAAGGCTCTATGCAAAGATCATCCACTACACTGGGGCCAATAACCAACTAGACATTTTCACCTGCGAAATTGGTTATGCTTGGGCACTGGCAAAAAATATTTTTTCCCCTTGCAGCAGCAGATTTTTTCCACACAACTTTCCCATCAAAATGCCTTTCGTAAAAGTTTAAAACATTTCAGCTAAGCAATAATTTATACTAGAGACCTCCAGTCCCTATTCAAATATAAGTTGATCTGATGCCCATGTTTTTGCATAGATGGGCGCGGGTGGAGTACTCCATAAAAATCTGAACACCCCCTTCAATTTTCAACCTATAGGTCGTTATATTTTATTTTAAAAGGGCTACTCAAAGGTCAAGGGCCTATGAGTAGGGCGTACTCTAGGTGAAAAACAATTAATAACTGGATGGTTTATGACATTTTAAGCAATTATCCAAGAAAAGCTCAATAAAAGTCGTTTCAGCTCAGTAATTGAAATATATGCCAATGCCCATATTTGATTCATCAGCATCACAGTTTCACTTTCCACAATATTTCAGTTTATATATATATGTATCTAATTCTAGTCATTGTTATAAGAAATTAACCTACGAAAAAAGTTCACTCATCATCACCATTTTTTTAATTCAGATTGATTACTCCTAGATGGCTCTAATAAAGTTGGTTGAGTGTGAGCGTTGAAGTTGACGATCACAAAATCAGTTAGCAGGCATTCATAACCTAACCCAGAATGACCCCACCAGTGCTGATGCATATCCTCTCATTTAATACCTTGAGATGACTGTTGATAGGTTGAAGAAAATTTTAACATTTGTAAAGGACAAAGGATTACACCGAACAATTAAAACATGAATGTGCAACCTAGAAAAAGAAAGAGTCCAGAAGATTAAATCCATAGTTCGATAAAACATTAGTCCAACCTTGGGTGCAGGAGCATCATCAAGTTTAGGAGGAGCCAACTTCGGAGAATATCCACCAAAAAGACTAGAACAATCAGTGTATGCAGATCCAATCCCAATCCCAGCACCAAAAGCTACAGATGCCCATCGAGTCACTGGACTCCCTGGCATGACAAATCAAAGTTATGAATTCAAGGAAGGGTTAAGGAAGACATGCAAAGCAGAAAGCACAAAAACGGAAAGGCTTGATAGCGACAATGCCTGGAAATACGAGTACTAGAAGAAAACTGAAGCAATTCAAAATGGAAGAACTCAGTTTACTTTGTCCACGGCTTAGATTAACATCTAGTAAAAAGTTAAAATGCATAATCACTTCAACCGTTTAGGCTTTGCTTGGTAGCATTGATGATTGAAGGTGGCTATGAGTCATAAATCATAAACAGTTCCTTTCCACTCTCCCCACAAAGCAAAGCCTTAATCAAGTTCCTCGTCATTTCTAGGCGATTTACAACAAAGGCAAAAAGGAGCTACTTCTGGTGTTGGAATATAAGGTGAATCAAAACCAACATGCAGGGATGCAAGGTTCTCCTTAAGAAAGCCACTTGGTCTCAAACGTTGCCACTTAAATGGATAGTAAAGTGTACAACACAAATGTAAATAGCAGCCATAGCACGATATTATGGCTGCCATTTGCATTTGTGGCTCTCTTTGCCACCAGTATTCACTGTAGATATTTGCTGCAATTGAGTGTAGTAATATACATCGCACTCGCAACCAATAAACACAACACATCCATCCAAAAAAGTATCCACGACTGCAATTTAAATCCCTACATATTTTGGACATGTATATACATCATATTTACATTAACATCTACAGCTATGAATATAGAGCAGGCGCATATATAACTGGAGGAGCCAACGCTGCCGAGTGCAGAACAACATAGAAACAACTAGAAGAAAGATAAAAAGTGGATATGAGAAAACAAAATTTGTAGAACCAATTAGGCTAATCTGCAATGGGGCAAATCGAAAACAACATATCTTAAAAGGAGAAAGAAATAAGGGAAAGAGAACAAACTGAAGAAAAGGAGGCCACCAAAAGCGCCAGCCAAGGATGAATAAACGAAGCGGCGGAGAGTAAGATCGATGCAGGCGTCCCATTTTGCGTTCATGTCATACTTTGACGGCGTCAATTCCTTGTTTTCCCCCATTTCAGAGCCTTATGCAGTACAACTATTACTTTCGTTATTTCTTGGAATTTTTGCTCAGATTTCCTTCTTTTTACTTTGTCTTCGTTTGATTCTCCTTTTGTTTTCTGGGTAATCTGCCGCAATGCCTCTCACATATGTACCGCTTGTTTTTCCTTTTTCTTTTCAACTTACAGCATCCATCGATAAAATGGGATCAAGAACAGCAAGGGCCCAAAAAAGCCCAATAATAGAAATGTCTCAAAATAGCTCAAAAGATGCAATAATAGAAACAAGGTCCAAACAAGCCCAGCCCCCATAATATTCAACTGTTTCACCCTTGCTGTCATCAGAGTAGGCGGGAAAGGAAGTGCCAAAGGATGTTGGGGCAGTAGAGATGCAAGAGGGCCGCACCGGTTGTCAGCATAAATGCCTTCGGCAGGAGACCACGCCTCTGCCAAACTCAAAAAAAGGCGTTATCGACCACCGTTGAAGCTAGTCATGAGCAGCAACAAAAGAGACCCATTAGCCATGAAAATGGCCTCAGCCGCTAATAGAAATAGAGTTTGTGTGACGAAACCCAAGGACTATCAAGCTTCGACCAACGAGGAACTTAAGCGGCGGCGGCCCCATATATGCCCCTCAAAAAAATAATAATGGCTAATAGGAGATACAATTGAGAAAGAATTATCACTTTTAAAAGGAATATATGTAATGATAAAGCTCTCACAATTATAGAATACCACCTAAAAGAAAAATAAGAATTGAACCTACAAGTGTTTACTAGTGAAAAAGAGAATAACAATAAGAAATAATTGAATTTTGTTCTTAATCTTTGTGAGCTTGTTTATTATATTCTTGAGAGTGTCCTTGAACCATATTTGTACCTTTTTATTGGTTTTTAGATGTTTGGAGCTATTGGAAGGAGTTTTTAGGTGTTGGAAGTATTAATTTTACACATTTAATGGAGTTTGCAAGCTTATGTCTCGAGACAAAGAAGGGGTGTCTTTAGACAGTATGAACAAAATATGACCGTTAGAGCATTAAGTCTCGAGTCAAAACATGCATGTCTCGGGACATCAAGGGTACTTCGATGGTTTATGTCTCAAGAAAAACAAGCTTATACCTCGAGACATGGCTTGTTGTCTCGAGACAATGCTTCTTTAGAGCAATTTTGTGGCACTCAGCACCTGATCTAGAGGGCAGATTTGAATGCGAGATGTCACATATGTTGTCAAAGCAACTTAGACTATTATAATTCATTACCTCAAGTTAAATGATGTATTTTTAAAACCTTTTATTTTATAAAAACAAGGATAATAGATAATTTCAAATATATGATTTAAAATCAAGTTTAAGATGTCAAAAGTACATACCAAATACTTTCAAACTTAGTGAACATAAGACATGTTAAAGAGTTACCACTTGCAAGCAACATTTCTTCCTAAGAATATACTTGAATTGAGTCATTCATCAATTTAAAAGATGCTCATCATATAGGCGTACACAAGCAATCTTAAATCATACAAGGACATGGAAACCAATACATACCAATATATACTCACATAATCATGATATTCCAACTAGCCAAAATTAATCTATGAAGACTCATAAGACCTTAAGACTTCAATACATGCCATTTACTAATAGTTTCGAAACGAACATTACAACCACTTGATTGAGTTAAGATATGAGACTTTGAATGTCGTTGGACTTCAAGATCAATTCAAAATGCCTATTTAGTATATTTGTAACACCCCGATACCTGACCCGATCGTTAGGTCTGAATTATGAGACGTTGCATTTATTGCTGAAGCAACTACGATTAAAGCATAACCAATTCATAGCAGTCAATAATTAAAATTCAATTAAAACATACATTCGACATGAAATAGAGTCAATTTTGGGTGTTACACAAGCTTATGTAAGCTCTAAAGCTAACCCAAGATAGAAATAGAGTCAATTCCAAATCGTGACGTCTATAAACAATTTGTCACGTCATGATGTTAGGCCACTTGACGTGTAACAACCCAATTTTCAGTGGTGTCAGAAATAGTGGTTCGAAACTACTAAATCCGACAAGTAAGCTTGTAAATTTTATTATATAGTGTTTATGAGTCGATTATGAATTTAGGAAGGCTTATGAATTAGTGAATTATGCTTTAGAAATATTTGTTAGATTAATTGGTTTTGAAAACGAGGTATCGAGACCTCGATTTTATAAACCGAGCTGTAAATATTTTTATAAATATTTACGGGTGTCATTAAGATAGTATTAAAGTTTCGTTAGAAAATTTTAACGTTTCGATAGTTAATTAACTAAAAAGAACTAAATTGAAAAAGGTGCAAAACTTGCTAATTAAAGAAATAGTGATTAAATGGCTTAATTAATGAACAAAGGAGGACCTAAGAAGCAGTTATGCCTAAAATAAAGGCATGAGGTGACATAAGCAGAAAAGAAAACAAAAATCATGTGATTAAAGGGCAAAATTGTAAATTTTGTGAAATTAACTTAAATAAATTGAATTCTAAATTTTTCTAGGCTATTCTTCTTCAATTTATCAGCCAAAAATGCCATAGGAGAAGTTTTTAAGCTGGTTTTATTTATTTTACTTCATGTAAGTTCAATTCTTACTTTTTTTCCTTGAAATTTTTGTGTTTTTAAGACTTCTACAATAAGGTCCAACTACTTATTTCATTAGTTGTTGATTTCATGGATAAATTTGAGAGTTACCATTGATGAGTGTTGAATTTTATGATGAATTCACATGGAATTGAAGCTCTAATTTTGTTCTATGATGATTTTATCAAGTAATTTCAATAGAAATTGATTTTAGGACTAAATTATGAAAAGATTAAATTTTAGGGTTTTGTATTAAATTATATTCATCAAAGGCTGTGTAATAGCTTAGAATATTTAGATAAAATGTTAATTGAGAAAAATTAGCTTATTTGATGGGCTAATTGCTGAGGGACTAAATTGTAAAAATTGTAAAAGTTGGGATAATTTGCAATTTCAAAAATTGAGGGATATAAATTGTGAAGTGAATTAGAATTGAAATATATACTGATGAATTAATAATTTTATATTTTATATCAAGAGCCCGCAGATCAACGAGAAATAGAAAAATTAGCAGAGTAGTCCCTAACTACTACAAACTTACAATTTAGCTCAGGTAAGTTTGTATGGTTAAATTTTAATGTTATGTGTTAATTGATGAATGATATTTTGTATTTATTCGTAACATTTGTTGAAAATAAAATTATTATTAAATTTATGAAATTGAATCAAGTGTTCAAAGAGAACAGAATGCAGGATTGAGCACAATTGTTCAGTGCAAAAGAGGAATTAACAGCAAAATTACCCAAGTAAATCGAGGTTCAACATTTTTGGGAACTCTCGTGTTTTCTTTTTGTTTAGCTCTAATGAGCTTTAGTTAAATGATATGAGTTTCAGATTAACCCTTTTGGGTTTCAGTTTAGCTCTTTTGAGCTTTAGTTTAACCCTAATGGGCTTCAATTTAGCTATTCTTAGCTTCAGATTAACCCTTATGGGTTTCCGTTCAGCTCCAATGAGTTCCGTTCAACCCTTACGGGTTTCTGTTTAGCACTTATGTGCTTCTGTGCAGCCTTCGGGCTTCTGTTTACGATGTACTCAAATCCGTAAGAAATTCTCTGGTTTGATAAGGATTGGTAAGTGCTACATGAAATTAATGTGGAAGATTTTAAGTTATTATTGATATTGAGCTCAAATAAATGAATTCATCAATTGAGTTGTGATTGGTAGGAAATGTTTATGAAATGATTTACCTAAATAAATTATTATAGTATGTTCGGTAGGATTTATGTTAAAGCCAACGAACTTACTAAGCTTCATTAAGCTTACTTGTGTTGTTTAATGTTCTTTGTAGATTTTTAAGAAGTTCAGAGGATCGAATCAACACGTCAGGTCACACCATCCAGCTGCTCTGGTAGATTTTGTTATACATTTTATGGTTTATATGGCATGTCTAGGGCTGGATTGGAAAAGAGCTAAATTTGAAGTATGGTTGTGAATTATATATATATATGTTTGTATGCATGTGTTTAGTAGTAGATTTTGGTAAATTAATGAATTGAGTTATTTTGGTAGGTTTAGGTAATTGAGTTTTGTGTTGATATATTATGTTTAAAACATGATTTTTGGTTTGTGTTGAATGTTTGATTGGGGCTATTTGATGTATTAAAATGTTGTGTATAGGTTGATATAAAAAAGGGTGAGAAAAGTGGCCTTAAAATGGCCTATTTTGGTCCACACAGGTAGAGACACGGGCGTGTGTCTCAACCGTGTGTGACACATGGCCTGGAACATGGGCGTGTAGTCTAGCCGTGTGTCCTCTACACCTTGAATTTCAAAACAGAATACCTAGGTTTTTACACACGGCCTAGCACATGGGTGTGTAGCTTCACCGTGTGATCCCTGCACCTTTCATACGGCCTATCACACGGGCATGTGGATGGTCGTGTGACCCAAGTCAGAGAGTTACACAGGTAAGGACATGGGCTGGGACACGGCCTTGTGCCTCACATCGAATGCCCACACGGCCTAAGACAAGGGCGTATCACCTGACACGGCCGACCACACGGGTGTGTGTCCCCTGTTCCTAAGAAAATTATTGAGATTTAGGGAAAATTTTCTTGAGTATCTGGCTTAGTCCCAATTCACTTCTAAGGAGTATATTGGGCCTTGAGGGCCCATTTAAGGGACAATATGAGTGTTATATGATTGATTCTTGATATGAATAATAAAGGTTGTGAAATGTTCGTAATTAATCTGTAAAGTTTGGTAATGCTTCGTAACCTTATTTGGGCGACGAATAAGGGTTAGGGGTGTTACATTTATTGGTATTAGAGCTCGGTTTAGTCGATTCTTGGAACAAATATAGTGTATAAAGTGTCTACAAATACATGACATATAAATCTGTGATAGTGTGATGTGTAAGATCCGATCTAACCCTTGTTTTTCTTATAGATTATAAAGATGTCAGATAGATCTGAACATACTGATGATGATAAGGCCAATAGTAGAGTACAATCATCTGAACATGGGATAAGCAGTAACATCTCAATTCATCCAGCTCAAGAACAAGAACTTAAAAACATGTTTTATGGGTTTATGAATCAGTGGTTTAATGAATATATACAAGAGAGAAATCAAGCTCAACAACCTCCTCCCCCTACTGCATCGTCTGAAATGCCTCCAGTTGCACCTCTCCCTCATCCAGTGATTAAATCCAATAAACGTACTACAATCGAAAAACTTAGAAAATGTGGGGCCAAAAAATTTCAAGGTAGGTCAGATGATGATCTTGTCAAAGCTGAGTACTGGCTTCAAAACACAATAAGAGTTTTTGAGGAATTAGCTTGTTCTTCCAAAGATTATCTGAGATATGTTGTGTCACTACTAAAAGAAAAAGCTTATAATTGGTGAATGACTATAGTAGCCGTGGTGCCGAAAGAGAAAATCACTTGGGAATTCTTCCAGAGTGAATTTAAAAAGAAATATGTTGGCAAGAGAGATTTGGATAAAAAGAAGAGGGAATTCCTTGACTTACGACAAGGAAATCGGTCAGTAGCTAAATACAAGAGGGAATTTGTATACCTCAGCAAATATTCCCAAGAAATTGCACCAATCAAAAGAGAAATGTGTATTCAGTTTGAGGAATGACTGAATGATGAAATCAAAATGATGATTGGGGGCATAAAAATACGAGAATTTGTTGTTTTGTCAGATCGTGCTCAGAAATTGAAAGAGGTATATAAAAGAAAATTGCAGAGAGACAGAAGGAATAAAGAATCTTACAAGAGAAGTTCCTCCAAGTCATTTTCAGCTGCAACTGCGAAAAAGTCTAGAGATGATTTCAGTCGAGCCACCCCAATGCCGGAACGATCAAATAAAAATAAAGTGATTCAACAAGATTTCAGGGTAACTATTAGACCTGCGATTAGTGTGGGCAGTATACATAATGCTCCTAGGCCTAAATGCAAATATTGTAGAAAATATCATCAGGGTGAGTGCAGAGGTAAGGCGGGGGCTTGTTATAAATGTGAAGCCACTGATCATTTTATTTGAAACTACACTCAGTTGCAAAGAGAGGAAGAAGAGCAAAAAGAGAAACAGATGGCCACTTCCCAAAGTAAACATTCGGGCCAAAATAGTACTGCTGGGACTACTCGTTCGATAATGAAAGATTCTGCTGCCCGGTCAGAGGCTAGGGCACCTACACGTACTTATGCCATCCGAGCGAGGGAGGAAGTTATGGCTCCGGACGTGATTGCTGGTATATTCTATCTTTTTGATGATATTGTATATGCATTGATTGACCTTGGGTCTACTCATTCTTATATTTGCACTGCATTAGTAACAAAAAAGAAAATGTCTGTTGAGTCTACTGGTTATGCTATTCAAGTCACTAATCCATTAGACCAAAGTGTGATAGTTAATTTAGTGTGTCAAAATTGTCCACTGAAAGTAAAAAGCTGTGAATTCCCCGCTGATTTGATGTTGCTACCCTTTCGGGAATTTGATGTTATTCTAGGAATGGATTGTTTAACGAAGCATAATGTTGTAGTAAATTGTCGAGAGAAACGTATTGACTTGAAATGTCAGACAAGGGAGATAATTTCGGTTGGGTCAGAGAATTCAAATGATACTGTTAGAATTATTTCAGCTTTTTCTGCTTAGAGATTATTGCGTAAAGTTAATGAGGCATTTTTAGCCTACATTCTTGATACTTGAGATTCTGAATCAAAGTTAGAACAGTTACCAGTCGTTAATGAGTTTGTTGATGTGTTTCCTGAGGAATTGTCGGGTTTACCACCTGATCGTGAAGTCGAATTTGTAATTAATGTGATCCTGGGAACAACTCCTATATCAATGACACCATATCGTATGGCATCGGCTGAGTCAAAAGAGTTAAAGACATAATTGTAAGAGTTTTTAGACAATGGGTTCATCAGGCCGAGTTTGTCACCTTGGGGTGCACCTGTCTTATTTTTGAAAAAGAAAGACGGTTCTTTGAGACTGTGTATAAACTACAAACAGTTGAATAAGGTCACAATTAAAAATAAATATCCTTTGCCTCATATTGATGATTTTTTGACCAACTGAAAGGTGCTGCAGTATTATCAGTTGAAAGTTAGAGGGTGTGATGTGTGAAAGACTGCTTTTAGAACTCGGTATGGTCATTATGAGTTTTTGGTAATGCCATTCAGCTTGACTAATCCTCCTGCTACTTTCATGGATTTAATGAATCATATTTTTCAACCTTATTTGGATATATTTTTGGTTGTGTTTATTGATGATATACTAATCCATTCAGAGGTAGAGTCCGAACATACTAAACATTTGAGAATTATGTTACAGATTTTGAGAGAAAAACAGTTATATGCAAAGTTTAGCAAATGTGAACTCTGGCTTCACGAGGTTGGATTTCTGGGTCATATCGTATCAGCTGAAGGAATTTGAGTGGATCCAAGCAAAGTATCTACAGTAGTGAATTGGAAAACTCTAAAGAATATTATAGAAGTGCGAAGTTTGCTAGGTCTAGCAGGTTACTATCGACGTTTTGTCAAGAATTTTTTGATGATTGCTTCACCTTTGACTCAATTGTTACAGAAGAATGTTGAATTTATGTGGTCTGATGAGTGTCAAAAGAGCTTTAATTAGTTAAAGAAGATGTTGACAGAGGCTCTAGTTTTGACTTAGCTAGAATCGAGTGTACCGTGTGTTGTTTATAGTGGTGCGTCTCTGAATGGTTTGGGTTGTAAATTGATGCAGTTAAGAAAAGTGGTGGCTTATGCTTCTCGATAGTTAAAACCGCATAAGAAGAATTATCCTACACATGATCTTGAGTTGGCTGCAACTGTATTTGCTTTAAAGATTTGGAGACACTATTTATACGGCGAGAAGTGTTACGTGTTTACGAATCATAAAAGTTTGAAGTATTTCATGACTCAGATAGAGCTGAATTTGAGACAGAGGCAATGGTTAGAGCTACTTAAAGATTATTATTTAGTTATTGACTATCACTCGGGGATAGTTGCAGATGCACTTAGCCGAAAGCCATCTTTGTTTGCACTTCGAGCAATGAACGCTCATTTGTCTCTTAATGAGGATGGCTCTGTACTAGCAGAATTGAGAACGAAACCTTTGTTCCTCCAACAGATTCGTGAGTTGCAAGATGGGGACCCAAAATTGGTGTTGAAATGACAGATGGTTTGAGACAGGTTGAGTTCAGAGTATAACATTGATGAAAATGGTACGTTGCGTTATTGCAATAGAATTTGTGTTCCAAATAATTCAGATCTGAGAAATGATATTCTTTTTGAAGCTCACAGTAACATGTACTCCATTCATCCGGGTAGTACGAAGATGTATTATGATTTGAAATAGATGTATTGGTGGTCAGGTATGAAACGGGAAATCTGCGAATTTGTAGCAAAGTGTTTGATTTGTCAGCAGGTGAAAGCTGAACATCAGGTACCAACGGTTTTGTTACAACCTGTTATGATTCTTGAGTGAAAGTGAGAGCATGTCACAATGGATTTTGTATCTGGATTACTTGTGACTCTGAAAAAGAATATTCAATCTGGGTGATTATTGATAAATTAACTAAGTCAACACATTTTATCCGGGTCAGGACATATTTTTCACTTAAGAAGTTACCGGAATTGTATAATTAGAAATTATGAGGTTACATAGGGTTCCCACATCTATTATTTCAGATCAGGATCCGAGGCTTACATCGATATTTTGGAGTAAATTACAAGAAGCCCTGGGTACAAAATTAAATTTCAGAATAGCATATCATCTTCAGACTGACGGGCAGACAGAACGAGTAATTCAGATTTTAGAAGATATGTTAAGATGTTGTATACTCGAGTTTGGTGGTAGCTGGGAAAATTATTTACCGTTGGCCGAATTTGCATATAACAACAATTATCAATCAGTATCAAAATGACACCCTTTGAAGCTCTTTATGGGAGGAAATGTAAGACACCATTGTATTGGTTGGGATTGAATGAATCCAAACTAGTGGGAGTCGACTTGATCCAGGAAACTGAAGAAAAAGTTTAGATTATCCAGGAGATTCTAAAACCTGCTTCTGACCGTCAGAAATCATATGTAGATTTGAAAAGAAGAGATATAGATTTTGAGGTTGGTGATCGAGTGTTCTTAAAAGTCTCATCATGGAAGAAAGTATTGTAGTTTGGCAGAAAAGGGAAGCTGAGCCCAAGATTTATTGGACCATACGAAGTTATCGAAAGAATCGACCTAATAACTTATAGATTAGCTCTGCTTCCAGAACTTGAGAAAATTCATAACGTGTTTCATTTATCGATGCTAAGATATTATAGATTTGATCCTTCACACGTGATTCCTTATAGTGAGATTGAACTGCAACCAGATATGACGTATTCGGAAGAACCGATGAGAATTTTAGCTCAAGAGATTAAAGAATTGCGGAATAAACGAGTACCACTAGTAAAAGTATTATGGCACCGTCATCGGTTAGAAGAGGCTACTTGAGAAACAGAGAATCGATGAGATCACAATATCCGAATATATTTCCAGGTAACAAATTTTGAGGATGAAATTTCTTAAAGGAGGGAGAGTTGTAACAGCCCAATTTTCAGTGGTGTCGGAAATAGTAGTTTGAGACCACTAAATTTGACAAGTGAGCTTGTAAATTTTATTATATAGTGTTTATGAGTCGATTATGAATTTAGGAAGGCTTATGAATTAGTGAATATTTTTATAAATATTTACAGAGTGTCATTAAGGTAGTATTAAAATTTCGTTAGAAAATTTTAACGTTTCGATAGTTAATTAACTAAAAAAGACTAAATTGAAAAAGGTGCAAAACTTGCTAATTAAAGAAATAGTGATTAAATGGCTTAATTAATGAACAAAGGAGGACTGAAGGAGTAATTATGCCTAAAATAAAGGCATGAGGCGGCATAAGTAGAAAAGAAAACAAAAATCATGTGATTAAAGGGCAAAATTGTAAATTTTGTGAAATTAACTTAAATAAATTGAATTCTAAACTTTTCTAGGCTATCCTTCTTCAATTTATCAGCCAAAAATGCCACAGGAGAAGGTTTTAAGCTGGTTTTATTTATTTTACTTCATGTAAGTTCAATTCTTGTTTTTTCCTTGAAATTTTTGTGTTTTTAAGACTTCTACAATAAGGTCCAACTACTTATTTCATTAGTTTTTGATTTCATGGATAAATTTGAAAGTCACCATTGATGAGTGCTGAATGTTTATGATGAATTCACATGGAATTAAAACTCTAATTTTTTATATGATGATTTTATCAAGTAATTTCAATAAAATTGATTTTAAGACTAAAATTTGAAAAAGATTAAATCTTAGGGTTTTGTATTAAATTCGCTTATCAAAGGCTGTATAATAGCTTAGAATATTTAGATAAAATATTAATTGAGAAAAATTAGCTTATTTGATGGGCTAATTAATGAGGGACTAATTTGCAAAAACTGTAAAATTTGGGGTAATTGTGCAATTTTGAAAAGGGTGTGAAATGTTACTTATTGTAATAGCCTCGTCGAAACGATAGGTATCTTGTCACACCATGACCCTATAGGTCACTCACTCATCGCAATGATGTTCGAACGACGTTGAGACGTCACATAGTGTTTTGGCCATAATGTACCAATTGGTACTTAAAGTGAAGCAAATCAATTTTTCCAACACTTAAACTAATCTTACCTAGATGAAACATACCAAAAACATGTTCAAAACATACATCACTAATCATATGCATCCTACCTACCAACTTTAATATTCAATTATACAATTTCCTTATCAAGAATATATGTAAGACTTTATCCAACTACTAAATGGTTCCATACCAATTCACTTATCAATACCAATTCAGAACCTTTAAGTTACCATCTCACACACCAAATATGCATTTCAATCATTACCGAACATGTCATTACCAACAAGCCATTATCCTTTTATATCACATTTTCATCCCAACTTGCTAATACCTAATACATATATATATATATATGTTGAGTCCGAGATTACGTCTGGATGTTGATACCGATGCTCGGGATCTCGTACAAATCTAACCTGCGCATGAAAAACAAAATCGTACACTGAGTAATAAACTCAGTGGTAAATCTATGATTCAAAAAAGTAAATAAAGATACGCAACATGCATCTGTTTCATTTCTAAATTAATCTCATACCATTTTATGAAACATATATTCATTTTCTCAAAGCAAGTATATAATAAATTTACATCTTAACTCACTAGATTTGTGTTCAAGTCAACCAATTTCATGGCGCATTTAACTCTATTCAATTACTATATTTAGTTACAACTATATCTATTCATTCTCCATGCTTAGCATGCATATACACATATACATCTCATTTTCCTACCACATTTCATATCAACTTCACCTATGTCAATCCACAATAAAACAAATAATTTCATACACCATACATTTCAGACTTGCATGTCGAAATATACCAATTCAACTAAGCATCACCAATGCCAAATCATGCATTCTAAACCACATATCTGCCATATACTTATAACTTGGAGTTACCAAGCTTTACATCTTCAGTATAAACATGTTAAGTGTACAAAACTAGCACCAATTGATCTCACTTCAATTCAATTTATATAGACACTTCATTTTGATTATAGTAACAACATTTCAAACATGTCAATAATAAAACATTCCATTATCAGTCCTATTTCTAATTTACCACTTATAATACCCCAAATTCATTCATTTCTGGAGTCTTCCAACTCGTTTGAATTCGTTTCGGCCTCCAGGATTTGGTTTCATTTGATTCACATACTCTATCTATGATTACAACATGTAGTTTACATTAAATCACAAAAAAAATATAATCCTAATAACCTAACTTGTATTTTCAAGATGAATACTCAAATTAGTCAATCTGCATTTCAAACTAGTCCTGTAGTATGTCATCGGCTAAATCAAACTATAGACTTGTACATTTAATAGAGTAACCAATTTTCAATATCATCATATAGTTAAATTCACATCCCATTGTTCTTAATTCAACACCAATTCATCATGTAATATAATATATTTCAGCAAAATTTCATACCAATTTTCTATATCAATTAAGTCATACAACTTTCTATTTTATTAAATTTAGGTTCCATTTTGATATTCAATTCCAACCACAACATTTCACTCAATAACTATTAATAGCTTACCTTAATATTGTATAAAATAGTATATCATGAATATGCAGAAACTAAATTGACTTCGGGCCATAAGAATACAAATCAAAAGCTTGCGTCACTCATTGTCGACTCGTGTCTTTCCTTTCCCTTTCAATGATCTTACATCGTCTTTTAGCTACAAATAATAATTCAGTCATAGTATAATATCAAAATTTGTCTAAATCACATTAATTACAAAGTCACCTATATTTTGTAAACTATTCAATTTAGCCCTCTATCTCGATAATCATTTTTGCCTATTCAGTTTTCTTATGTTTTAATTGTTTTTTGGCACATTAAGTTAATTTTTTTTCGAATCACACGGTGGAAATTAATCACCCATTAAATGGACTGTTGGAAAATATCTGGTTTGAAAATGATTTTCTTTCACAGCGGATAATTAAAAATTTAAAAACTGGCCCAGTTTGTGATATTTATAGCAATTAACCTTGAACTAAAACCATACATGTGTTTTCAGATAGGCAGATCCTTGACGTTTTTCAGCTTTCAATGATACACGCACAGATTGAGTGAAATTTATTAAATTTTATTAACCATTAAACGAAGCTGCCAATTTTCAGTTTTGGGAAATCATTAGACTTGCGACGACTTTTTGGATGGGATCCAGACATTTCTTGGTTAATATTTCTTCATGGCGTTCAAAGACCTATCTCTTAGCTTTGAAACGCACTTTGAATCAGTCAACTTTAAGTTCAGAATCTCAAGTTATAACTGTTTTAGTGAAGACTGTACGAGTAGAATTTTTGGACGTGATTATGACAAGAATTACAAGTTTTGGACTTTTAATTCGAGTTTAAATCATATTGGGTTCAGGTTATAGGAGTAATTTTTATTATATATGAGCCTAATATTGTATTCATCAGCTCTTATTGTTTTATTATTTTATTGTTCTAAATTTATTATTAAGTATTTTAAGTTATTTAGGAATTTTATGTCAATAAGAAAATTTAGTTTAAAACTACTTCTTATTTAGATTAATTAGAGTTTTAGTATACTTAAAAGTTTTATTTAGATTTATTTAGCTAGCCTATATAAAGTCTTCTTCATTGTTCATTGAGTAGACAATTGTTTTATTAATAAATTTTTCAACTCTATATGTTTGTTTCTTTGTGCAAGATTTATTTTTTATGATTTTTAGAAGTAGTTTTCTTCTTGATTTCCCTCAAGGAGTCGTGGTAATTCATTCTTCACCCTTCAATTTGCTAATGATGATTTCTTGGAGGGTTGATTAGAGCCATTAGTTGAGTTTGTAAAGATTTATATCTCAAAAGGTTTAATTGGACATTTATCTTTCTATCCATCATATCCACCAGTTTATCGTTCCAAATGATCTTTTCCGCTATTCTCGTACCACGAACTACTTTGAGTGTGGGGTCGAACCAATTGAATCAAAACACAGAAGTAGAAAAGTTTTCTTTTATCTTTTGGGTGAAAAACAAAAATTCTGTCTTCTTTAATAGAATATGGTATAATTGTTATTCTGAAAAAATATATTTAATATTTAAGAATAAATCGTCTCTATTTTTCGGTATTATAACAATCTCTCAAAGTTATTTAAATAGATCTACCAGTGCCATCTATTTATATGGAGAGAATGTAGAACCTTTACTGAATTGTAGAGTTTTATTTAACATAGAAAAATAACTTTCTAGTCCAACTAGGAGAGGGAGAAGGGCTAATAGGGTGTGCTTCCCCTCATATGTATTGTGATGGGGATTCAAGCCTCCCATTGTATTGAACCCAATTATATGTGTTTTCTAAACTTTTAACTCAACACTTTATAATTTAATCCAACCCAGTACATATTTTTCTATTTTCCAACATTTATTTCCAAACAATTCCATTTTTCCATTTCAGAGAAAACCATAATAATTTCTGAATGTTTTTCATTTCTCTATTTCTATTCATTCTGTTCATTTTGATTCAAACACGTAATTCATTTCTGGTTTCAACGAGCTATTAAAGGGATCGATTAGACATATGTAATTAAGGCTCAAATGCTTTTAATTAAGTTTTGGCTTTTCATCTATTAATTATAAACTCATTTAATCACGAAGACATTTCACTATAGTATTGTGGTTGAGTCCTCCCTAATGACATACCATTACGAAAGCAACTATTCAGCATTCGTCCAATGACCTTGTCATAAGTGTGTTACCCTCATAGTATATCATTGATCTCTTTAAGATAATATCCGTTTTCCTAATATAATCCTATTTTATCTTATGGTAACCATTATATCTTCCTTCATGAAAAGTCAATGATTATCAAATAGTGATCAAGTCATCTATCACAAAGATGAATGACCTGTGGCCACGTTTACTTTTCATCAACCATGTAATGCCTATAAGAGGATATAATTTTCCCATCTCTCGGTTTTGAATTCCACTATTGTGAATGACATTACATAATGTAGAAGCCGTATACTCAATGTACCAACTTTCGGCTCCTTATTTATTTGAACTCAGGCTTTTACTTACATCAAAGTATATGAGTCACGCATGCGTCCGCCATCCACCTAGGATTTAGGTATGCCACACTATGAACGTCACAAGAGAATAGATCCATAAACGGATTTAGGATTTATTCTACTTGGATCTAGTTTGATGTACTGTCAGTCCAGTCAGTCACATCTATGTCTTTATCTTCTGGGAGTCATCTGCTCTGATGCCCAAGATAAAGCATCTCCCAAATTGGACTTGATAGATGAAATATTAGTCTTTCAATCGGTTTGTTCATTTCCGATTAGACTAAGGACATGTTTAGGTTCGTCTATTAATACAAGTTGTCTTTCTCTATTACGATCCGACCACGTAATACTGCTAAATATTAATTAAATAATAGACAACTAGTGAGTAACATTTACTTCCATTTTAGTTTGCGTACAAAAATATTTGAGGATAATATACAAAGTATTAATGTAATTCATGAATAATTTTATTAACTAATTTGGTCGGAAAATTACAAGTGTACTTTGATGAAAATACTACACTTAGGACACCAGATCCAACATGGACATCTGATCATGTCCAACATGACAGCCTAAAGGGCCACGCCAGCTGTCCCGTTAGGTCTGTACCAGAAAATAGGCTCGGGTAATTAATTTATCATTTTTCAAAAATATTAATGATTGGTTTGCCACTTTTCATAAATATTAGTGACTATTTCTCACTATTGAAAGTTAAGTAAATGTTGGTATCTTTTTCCCTTGCTTTTTTCCCCCCTTTAACATAAAACCATCTCCTTCTCTCTTTTCGTGGTTCCAGCCATGCTAAAAAATGATAGTAAAAATAAAACAGTACAACCACTGTCTTTGCTTTCTATCTAGCCAAAAACAGTGCTGGTTGCCAAACTAGCCGTCGTCACCCCTTCCTTTACTCTCTTTCTTTTTTTCCCTCTTCAACAGAAAAGAATCTCCTCCTCTCTTTTTATAGTTCCTATGATGGGCACAACCGTTCGCTTTTTTTGGATCTTGTTCGACGAGACGAGTGGATCTTTGGCCAAAGATCTTTATGAGAGAGGCTAGCCCAAGCCTCTTTGGCTTCTTTCTTTACTAACGATAGTTTTGTTTAGTTCCATTTCTCTACCATTTTAGCATTTGCAACTCCTTAGTTGACTTACTTATATTTTTCTTTCTTTTTTCTTTTCCAGGTTAGTGTTCCTTGCTTGCTAGCCCTTGTTATTTTTTGGGGGGCATGGATAGGGTCGCCACCGTTTAAGTTCCTCATTGGTCGGAGCTTGATAGTCCTCGGGTTTCGTCACACAAACTCTATTTCTGTTAGTGTTTGAGGCCATTTTTATGGCTAATATGTCTCTTTTGTCGCTGCTCGTGACTGGCTTCAACTGTGGTCGATAACGTCCCTTTTTGAGTTTGGCTGAGGCATGGTCTCCTGCCGAAGGCATTCATGCTGACGACGGGTGTGGC
The DNA here is from genome assembly GCF_025698545.1 of Gossypium raimondii. Taxonomy (NCBI): domain Eukaryota; kingdom Viridiplantae; phylum Streptophyta; class Magnoliopsida; order Malvales; family Malvaceae; genus Gossypium; species Gossypium raimondii. The sequence goes on from NC_068577.1 coordinate 37,830,821, forward strand.
CCCCTTGCATCTCTACTTCCCCAACATCCTTTGGCACTTCCTTTCCCGCCTAATCTGATGACAGCAAGGGTGAAATAGTTGAATATTGTGGGGAGCTGGGCTTGTTTGGACCTTGTTTCTATTATTGCATCTTTTGAGCGATTTTGAGACATTTCTATTATTGGGCTTTTTGGGCCCTTGCTGTTCTTGATCCCATTTTATCGATGGATGCTGTAAGTTGAAAAGAAAAAAAAAAAAAAAAAAAAAGGGAAAACAAGCGGTACCTATCTGAGAGGCATTGCGGCAGATTACCCAGAAAACAAAAGGAGAATCAAACGAAGACGAAGTTAAAAGATGGAAATCTGAGCAAAAATTCCAAGAAATAACGAAAGTAATAGTTGTACTGCATAAGGCTTTGAAATGGGGGATGACAAGGAATTGACGCCGTCAAAGTATGACATGAACGCAAAATGGGACGCCTGCATCGATCTCACTCTCCGCCGCTTCGTTTATTCATCCTTGGCTGGCGCTTTTGGTGGCCTCCTTTTCTTTAGTTTGTTCTCTTTCCCTTATTTCTTTATTTCTTTCTCCTTTTAAGATATGTTGTTTTCGATTTGCCCCATTGCAGATTAGCCTAATTGATTCTACAAATTTTGTTTTCTCATATCTACTTTTTATCTTTCTTCTAGTTGTTTCTATGTTGTTCTGCACTCGGCAGCGTTGGCTCTTCCCGTTATATATGCGCCTGCTCTACATTCATAGCTGTAGATGTCAATGTAAATATGATGTATATACATGTCCAAAATATGTAGGGATTTAAATTGCAGTCGTGGATACTTTTTTGGATGTGTTGTGTTTATTGGTTGCGAGTGCGAGGTATGTTACTACACTCAATTGCAGCAAATATCTACAGTGAATACAGGTGGCAAAGAGAGCCACAAATGCAAATAGCAGCCATAATATCGTGCTATGGCTGCTATTTACATTTGTGTTGTACACTTTACTATCCATTTAAGTGGCAACGTTTGAGACCAAGTGGCTTTCTTAAGGAGAACCTTGCATCCCTGCATGTTGGTTTTGATTCACCTTATATTCCAACACCAGAAGTAGCTCCTTTTTGCCTTTGTTGTAAATCACCTAGAAATGACGAGGAACTTGATTAAGGCTTTGCTTTGTGGGGAGAGTGGAAAGGAACTGTTTATGATTTATGACTCATAGCCACCTTCAATCATCAATGCTACCAAGCAAAGCCTAAACGGTTGAAGTGATTATGCATTTTAACTTTTTACTAGATGTTAATCTAAGCCGTGGACAAAGTAAACTGAGTTCTTCCATTTTGAATTGCTTCAGTTTTCTTCTAGTACTCGTATTTCCAGGCATTGTCGCTATCATGCCTTTCCGTTTTTGTGCTTTCTGCTTTGCATGTCTTCCTTAACCCTTCCTTGAATTCATAACTTTGATTTGTCATGCCAGGGAGTCCAGTGACTCGATGGGCATCTGTAGCTTTTGGTGCTGGGATTGGGATTGGATCTGCATACACTGATTGTTCTAGTCTTTTTGGTGGATATTCTCCGAAGTTGGCTCCTCCTAAGCTTGATGATGCTCCTGCACCCAAGGTTGGACTAATGTTTTATCGAACTATGGATTTAATCTTCTGGACTCTTTCTTTTTCTAGGTTGCACATTCATGTTTTAATTGTTCGGTGTAATCCTTTGTCCTTTACAAATGTTAAAATTTTCTTCAACCTATCAACAGTCATCTCAAGGTATTAAATGAGAGGATATGCATCAGCACTGGTGGGGTCATTCTGGGTTAGGTTTTGAATGCCTGCTAACTGATTTTGTGATCGTCAACTTCAACGCTCACACTCAACCAACTTTATTAGAGCCATCTAGGAGTAATCAATCTGATTTAAAAAAATGGTGATGATGAGTGAACTTTTTTCGTAGGTTAATTTCTTATAACAATGACTAGAATTAGATACATATATATATAAACTGAAATATTGTGGAAAGTGAAACTGTGATGCTGATGAATCAAATATGGGCATTGGCATATATTTCAATTACTGAGCTGAAACGACTTTCATTGAGCTTTTCTTGGATAATTGCTTAAAATGTCATAAACCATCCAGTTATTAATTGTTTTTCACCTAGAGTACGCCCTACTCATAGGCCCTTGACCTTTGAGTAGCCCTTTTAAAATAAAATATAACGACCTATAGGTTGAAAATTGAAGGGGGTGTTCAGATTTTTATGGAGTACTCCACCCGCGCCCATCTATGCAAAAACATAGGCATCAGATCAACTTATATTTGAATAGGGACTGGAGGTCTCTAGTATAAATTATTGCTTAGCTGAAATGTTTTAAACTTTTACGAAAGGCATTTTGATGGGAAAGTTGTGTGTAAAAAATCTGCTGCTGCAAGGGGAAAAAATATTTTTTGCCAGTGCCCAAGCATAACCAATTTCGCAGGTGAAAATGTCTAGTTGGTTATTGGCCCCAGTGCAGTGGATGATCTTTGCATAGAGCCTTGGCAGTTTAGGGCAACTATTCTTGTCCAGAGTAGGTGTTGTTGATTTTTCTGACACTTTTACAGTCTGGTCTATTAAGTTCTTTCTCAAAAATCTGCATAGCGAGGATGCTTCTAAATTTTAGTTTATTTCAATATTATTCTACATATTATATGTGTCAAGAAGCTCTATAAGAAAGTTAATTTAGTTCTCTTTTCTTTTTCCAGGAGCAAGTGGAGTGAGTTGATGTTGTTGAAGTTCCTCTAAGATTATATGTTGGTGGGTAAACAATTAACTTGTTGCACCAAAAGTTTGTTATGAATCACATTATCTTTTATTATGTAATCTATCAAATGAGTAAACACAATTTGAAGCGGAAAAATAAAAACAAATACTTCCGTTGCAGTCCTGCATTTTGCGTGATTATTGTTGAGAGTTGGACTTGATTTATCTGCCGTGTGTTGATATCTAGAGTTCTTTTTCAGCTGCCTCATGTCATGGAAAAATTAAGGATGCATGTGTAGGTCATATTTTGTCCCTATCTTTTCTTTATTTCTTCTCCTGCCCTAGTTGAACTCTCTGCCCTAGAAGCTAGCTTTTGAGATTGGGTTGGAGCTTCTTTAGCTTGGTATCATAACTAAGTTCCTTGCCCGTTTCGTTATTTTGCTTGTTGTACCATGTTTCACGAAGTATTGAACTATTTACTTTACAGGCTAGCTTTTGAACTAAGGTTTGAGTTGCTTAAACCAGAGTTAGGATGGTGGACGGTGCAATTAGCCATCAGAAACCACACTGCACAAACAAATTATTGTTCCACCCTTTCCATTTTTTCTCATCTTAAATCCTAACATAACCTTGGAACTTACTTCAACTATGTCCAAAATAGAACGAGCTTAGCCTCAGCACCTGAATTATGTAAATATGGGATGAACTGTACTTACATTTCTTCAGGTTATTTTGGAGGTCATTTTTTAATAATTTAATAATTTTACAAGAATGGCTCATTTTCTGATATAAGTTCCAAGGAAGTTGGATTGTTTTAGACACGTAGCAACAGTTGTTAGATAGATGGAATGAGAGTGAGATAGTAGATATCAAGCATTTCCTTAATTTTAGAGGAACAAACTCTACGTTTTCGTTGTTATCGAAGTTGAAAAAGACTGAACGATTTCAACATAATTGATTTCTGACCAACTTCATCCTCCTAATAATCTTAGGTAAACACTTAAATGGCACAATGTTTAATGAATTAAAAATTACCACTTAAATTTCTTACATGAATCTTGATATTCGGTCTGACAATTTTAACTCTTCATCTATCTTTATTCCCAGCATAAATTTAGAACTATGAATTTCGATGAATGTAAAATGTCGTGTTAATTACACATGAATACTTGATTTTAATTTAATTGTATACATTTGAAAAAAAAATAAGATATTAAGTTATTTTCATGTTGGGTAAATATAATTATTTGTATATACAATTAGTAAATGTAAAATTGTATTTCTTTTATAATTGTGTTAATTGTTTGTGAAAATTTAATCAAAATTAAAATATCAATGTATACCATTGCACCAAATCAAAATTCTTAAAATTAATTTAAAATATAAAAAATCATAAAATGCAAAAATTCCTAAAAATTTCTTAAAAAAGCCATAAAATTTTAAGGGTAAACTATACAATTAGTTACTCAATTATTAGCATGTCCTTGTTTTTGTCACTGAATTATAAAAATTTTAATTTCGCCACTAACGTTTTTAGTCTATCACCCTCCATTAAATTTTTGACGTAAATGATGACATGATCTTTTTAATTGGTATAATAACACATTTATTCCTCAACACTTACATATTCTATCAATTTGGTCCTAATTCTAAATAATTTAATAAATTTAACCCTCCACATTTATAAATTCTATCAATTTGGTCCTCAAACACATTAATCCTAAATAGGAATTATAAATATTAAAAATATATCATATTTGAATAGGTAATATAAATATTTTAATATTACAAAATATATTTGCTTAAAGAAAATTTTAACTTAAATTATATCATATTTGATTCTTATTTAATATTATATTTGCAAATTACATCTCTCTCCTCCATCATCATCTTCTTCTTCATTCTTTTACTTCTAGTTTAAAAATTATAATGTTATACTTGGGGGAGGATCCCCTTGACGTTGTGGAGTGGTTAGGTGGAGTAAAGGCCGATTGAAGAGAGAGGGGGTACTGTTTTTGATGCAAAGGAGAGATTGAAGGAGTAAGGGGACCTCTATTTTTGAAAGAGGTGGTGGGGAGATTTCCATTTTAGAAAAGACAAGAGGATAGTGGAGCAGCCACATCAAACATCCTTCCAAAATATCTAATCGACCTGAATAGGGGTGGAGTCACCTGGCCTGGCCCGGCCCGGCCCGAAGACTCGTTCAAAAAGTGTGAAGATTTGAGTTAAAATATAAGTTTAGATAAAAAAATAAAACTCGTTTTCTAAATGAGTTGAGCTCGGGTAAGTTTTGGCCTGAGCCTGACCTGACCCAAATTTGCAAAAAAAAAATGTTGTTATTTTCACTATTTTGTTATCATTTTGTTATTATATTGCATTATTTTGTTGTTATTGTTTGGATTTAGAAGCATTTGCTTTTTAAGTTGGACATATCTTAATGTTATTTAAGCATAAATATTAATTATTTTTTAAATATATTTTTAATTTATTGTAAAATATTAAAATAAATGTTTTTAGTGTATCAGATGTATTATATTTTTTATATAAAAATAATAATATAAAAAATGTAAATATGGATAGGCTGAACTCAAGTTTTAACATTTTTATTTGAGTTGAGTTTAGACAAAATTTTAAACCTATTTCTTAGATCAAGCTGAAAATAAACCTAAAAATATGTTGAGAATTGACCTAACCCAAACCCAATCTCACTCAACCCAAAATTAACTCTAGCTCAAACTAGAGATAGGATAATATTAATTATGATCATATTATGTTGATATGACGAATGCTTTTGTATTCAATTACTTGCTCTTTAATTTCTTACCACAAGTAACCTCTTTCACCTTCCTTGTCAATTTCTCAAGTTATGGAGTTGAATATTTACTCCACCCACGCATGTTGTAAACTATTAATTCATCACTCAACTTTTTGGATAACCATAAAAAGTTGTTATAATTTCATCACTAAATTTTTAAGTTGTTTTTATTTTAGTCATTTAAGTGTTAAATCTTTAACGACAATTAACTGTGCAATCAAATTATGTTTTACACTTTCATTTTGGTTACCCAACTTTTAAGTCGTTTTATTTTAGTCACTGAAAAATCTTTTTTTTCTTTTAAGTCTTGATGCAGTAAAAAATTTTAAAGATTAAAGCGAAAAAGTGGTAGAAACTAAAATAATGCATAAAAATTTGTCAAATTGTACTCGTTTATCCCTTATTGAAAATTTTAATTTTTTCAATATTAAAATTTAAATTTCAAAACATCAAAATCAATTAAATAAAATCAAATGATATAAAAAATGGAGTTAAGTTTGGTTGATATTGTGTACAATTGGTGTCAATATACTTATATTAATATTTTATTTGATTGAAAGCTATATATCTTGTATATGGGCGTTATATATCAATACTAACCCACTACATACATGGATGCTTTACTTGATGATGAGCACCCAACCATGTCAGCTACATATATATATATATATTGTAATTTCAAAATTTCTTATACAAGATTTAACTTCCATTTTATAAAGGATCATTACTAAAAAGAATATGAATATTTTATCAAGGATTCCTGAAAATATGAACTCACAAGAGAATATTGTTGCTGGTTAGTATATTTTATTTAGAGATGTTCATGGGTCGGGTTAAATCAACTCATATAATGTATCTAGACTAATTTTTCAAATTCAAGCTCGGCTAGATCTAAAAAATGGGTTTACTTTTTTTGTCCAAGCTCAACCCAATTTAATAAAGGTAAATTTAAACTCGACTTGATCTGTCCATATTTGATTTTTTTTGAGTTTTGTTTTATTTAAAATATATTTTTAAAAATATAATACATGAATACACTAAAAACGTTAAAATAAAATTTTTCTAACACATTAAAAACATTAAAAATATTTATATTAAAAACACTACCATAAATATAATAAATGTTTTATTATATTAAAATACAAATAAATATAATAAATATATCCAATACAATAAATATTATTCTATTTATTTGTATTTTTAATATAATAAAATTATATCCAATACAATAAATATTATTCTATTTATTTGTATTTTTAATATAATAAAATTATATCCAATACAATAAATTTTTATTTTAACGTTTTAACCTAATAACAATTAAACTCATTATATTCGAGTTGACATTATTTCATATGAAATTTAATTATTATTATATGATATTTGAATTATATTTTGAGTTTAACTTGTTATTGTATAAAGTTTGACATGTTGATTATTTTGAAATCTTTCATATGAAATTTCTATCTAATAATTTTAAATTTCAACCATATTTTTTTATCAAACCAATAAAATGCAACTAATCATACAAACACTTATATAAAATATTATACATAATTCTAAACGGGAAAGAAAGCAAGAAAATGATGAAAAAACAATTAAACAAGTAAAATAATTCTGAATGGACAATTTAAGTTATTTTTTGTCGATTGAGTCTTAATTTGATTGGTATTAACATTATTGTTAGTGTAGGAGGACGTGGGTTCGAGTGCACTGAAGCATATTATCCTCCTATTTAAGGGGTGAGGAGGGGCTATGGGTAGTTCTAAGCATTGCATCAACAAAATTAGATATGATAATAGCCTATAATGAGGTTAATGTTCAAAAAAAAGTATGTCAATTTCTTTTATTGAAATATGTGGCTGAAATTTTTCCGTGAACTATATGTAAAGTTACGAATTGTCAGTCAATATTTTTCCTTAAATTAATTTTCTTTTAAATTTTAAAATTTTTTTACATTTTAAAATTATTTTAATAAAATAATTTATATTTAATAATTGTCTACAAAACTTAAAATTTCCAAATCATATAATAAAAAATAAGTTTTGTAGACAATTATTAAAGAATCAATTGATTTGATTTTAATTTGGAAATATTAAATAAAATTTTAAATTTTAGAAGGAGATTAAATTAATTATTTTCAATATCATAGTAACAAATCTATTGACACTATTAAGGGATAAAAATTTCAATAGTTTATTAATTGATTTTGATGTTTTGAAATTTAAAATTTCAAAATTGAAAAAAAGAAATTTAAAACTTTCGAAATGGGTAAACAAGTACAATATGACAAAATTTTAATATATTATTTTAGTTTTTACCGCTTTTTCATTTTAATCCTTAATTTCTTTTATTTGAATCAATACTTAAAAAAAAGAAATTTTTCGGTGATGAAAATGAAAATGACTTAAAAGTTGGGTGACCAAAATGAATGTATAAATATGATGTGGACATGATTTGGTGTGTACAGTTTAGCCACCGTTAAAGATTTAACGCTTGAGTGACTAAAACAAAAACTTCTTATGTCACACCCCAAATTTTTGAATCTGTACTATGGACGGTTGATTAAGTGGATTTAGTAAGGAACTTGTAAATGAGCCCCTCTAATTAGCAAGATTGAATTGGTTTTATTTACGCGCATCCTCTAGCGAACTGTTTTGCTATGTTTCGCCATCTTGCGGACTCCCATTCCACGTTTGGTGAACTCCTGTGTTTTGGCGAGCTCTCCCGTTTGCAAATACGCCAGTGGCGAGTTCAATTGTTGTAACACCCCAAACCCGACCTAGATGTTATGGCCGAATCTGGAAGAGTTACATTAGTTTGTTTAAAAACTCTTGTTGTAACCAAACTTAGTTGAGCGTTTCAAAAACATAAAACTTGCAGAACACTCACATGCATTCAGAAAAACTTAAGTTTGTAAACACTTATTTCAAATGCCAAATCTATTTCAAATTCATTTGCTTTGAAAATACCGATTTTGAACAAATCTTTTCTGATTAACGCTAACTTTAGTTAAAAATATTTATTTATTTACAAAAAAACACTTAAGGGTTTACTTAACTCATAGTGAAAAAATTTCAGAGTTTTAATTTTGAAAACCTAAATTCAATTTGTTAACCCGTGTGATTTTGCAGTTTTATGATTGAAAAATATCAAAATAGACAAGCAAAATGAAAACATAACCCAAAAACAGATTACAGTCCCAAAAGTCCAGAAAAGTCACTAACATAAATCACCATAACTAATTAGTCGTGAAAACAATCCAAGCTCCCGCACGCCGTTCAGTCCTAAGTCAGAAGATCACCTGAATCATATTAAACAAATGAGTAAGCTAGAAGCTCAGTGTGTGACTTAACCTGGGTACAAAATTTTCTTACTACAAAACGCACAATTGCAAACATCAAAACAGAGTTTTATTTTTAGTATTCACATATGCAAAAACCATATTAGAAGGTTATATATCTAGAAACATTTGTTAGATCGAAATGTCATATTTTCATAATCATATATCATAAAGGAATTCTTAATTTCAAAATCAAAATCAAAATCTCAAACACATTCTTTTATACAGAATCGTTTGTATTTCATAATCAGATACAGATGCAATCATAGATCCTACCCCCATTCGCTACACATCAACTCCGTCCAACCAATCACACCAAGTAGGACTACAAGAGTCCATCCATCTAATTACACCGGGTCGTGGTGGCATGTCATTCATAATAGTGCAGTTGAACTGCCAGACATATATTGTGGTTTAACCGCCAAAATTACAGTAAAACTACCGAAAAAACACTTCTTTCATCATATCCAAAACCCACCTCAATGCACATGCACAATCATAATAACATACGTACATATCAAATAAATGGTATGGCATGCATACCTAATCATATATATATTTTTCAGATCATAGCATATCATATTACATAGTCGAATCAGATAGCTTATCAGAATAGATAATAGAATACGTAAAACACACATGGTTTATAAAATAATCATGCTTAATTCATGTACCTATTTATTGCAAAACATAACACATTTTTTTATACTTTTGAAACTTATTTAACATTCCTCCTACATTTACTCGTGTTTATTCATTGAAACTTATGCTTTTTTAGGACTACATAATGCCCACGAACCCAATTTCTGAGTCCTCTAATTGGGTCTAAAAAATGGCCCCAAAGGCCTACATGGGCCAAAAAGCTAGCCCGTGTTGTCCACACGATCTACCCACATGGTTTGCACGATTTCACACAGTTGTGTGGTCCACATGGGCTACCCACATGGTCTGCACAATTTTAGACAGCCGTGTGGTCTACACGGTTTACCTACATGGTCTATATGATTTCACACGGCTGTGTGGCGCTGGGCAGTTTCGAAGAACAACCCATATTCAAAATTTTATCGAGTTTCTAACGAGTTTTTGGGTTGATTTCACACACCTAATTGTTGATTTAATCGACTACACAACTGGAACTCTTGAAAACCTACAATTGTTCACCAACTTGAACTGATTAACCAAGAGAAAACCCATTTAAAATCACATCCTTAAACCAAAATTTCAATCCCAAAATCACAATTTGATTACTTCTTTGAAGTAGAGCCCAAGATCGAGCCTTCTCTTCTGGAGGATCGTAATACACAACCCTTTTGCCTAAAACGAAACCAATTGGACATTTAATAAATTATAGAATGAAACTAATATTTTAAAGCTCAATCTTGACAAAGAACGAGTTAAATCAAATAATAACAAAAAAATCAACGATGAAACTTACGCTATTATCGCTTTGTGACTGAAACTGAGAAGCAATGCAACCCCTACGACGAAACCATCAGCAAACATTAATAAAAAAAGAAGAAGAAACTTCCAAGAAAAAGAAAAAAACAAAGAAAAGAAAAGAGAGCAAAAAGGAAGGTTACACCAACTAAAAAGCAAAATAGGGGGTTGTCGGCGGTTGAATGGAGAAAACTTAGGAATTTTTTTCAATATTTTATTTCCCAACTCACCAAATTGTTTTTTAAAATAAAAAAAAATTTAAAATCAACTTTCAACAAATAGAAAATCACAAAATATTTCAGATTTGCACACATCGGGAGTTAAACTTAAGACCTAAGATAAGTTGACACCTTCCTACTGAACCAGCAGACCCATTTTGTAAAAACTTGCACATAAATAAGATTTAAGCCAAAAGACTAGAGATATGGGTTGAGCTAAAAATTAACAAAATTCATGGTACATGATTCGAACCCAAAACCTCATACACACAATTCCAACACCTAACCATTTAACCAAATCAAATAATTTATAAAAATTTCCACAATCCTAACTCCAAAATCAAGGTTTAACCACTCTTGGTTTCACTAACCCAATTTCTTCTAATCTAGTTTTTGGGATGTGACAATTTTTACAGATTTAATCGTTTGATTATTAACCTGCAATAAGTGGGACACGTTTTAACACCCCTAACTCATATCTGGCGTTAGAATAGGGTTACGGAGACTATCAAAATTTACAGATCAATTAACAGTCATTTCATTTCATTTAGCGTTCATATAAGAAATTAATCAAGATCAGGCTTAAAGTCCCTTATATGAGCTCTCAAGGCCCCAAATATACATTAGAAACAAGTTAGGACTTAACCAGGTACTCAGAAATTTTTTCAAAAAACATTCAAAATTTTCAAAGTGCAGGGGTCACATGGCCGTGTGGCCAGGCCATGTGTCTTACACGGTCAAGAGACACGCCGATGTCTAATGTCGTGTGGACATTTGAAATAGGGACACACGGCCATGTCCCAACCCGTGTCCAAACATGTGAGCTCTCTGGCTTAGGTCACACGGGCAAGCCACACACCCATGTGCCAGGCCGTGTGAGCATACTAACTTGTATTATTAAGGTGCAGGGGTCACACGGCCAAGCCACATGCCCGTGTACTAGGCCGTGTGAACATTCTATTTTGCTCAATTTTAAAAATATAGGGGACGCATGACCGTGTCACCTGACCATGTGTCACACACGGCTGAGACATACGCCTGTGTCTCTACCTGTGTGGACGAGAATAGGGAATTTTACAAGCCATTTTTAAGCATCCAAAACAAGTCAAAGTCAAGCCTTAAATATATAATATCTTCACATACAACCAATATTCCTTTAGGCACCTTAGATGATAGATTATAACATGTGTGTTCATGTATTTAATATTTTCATATGTATAACTAACTTATATGCATAATTGTACCCAAGGTTTACCAAGCTAATTTGCATTATTTCAAACCAAGTCACTTACCTACCAAAACATACCATCTGGTGTCAAAATGTATTTTAAATACTAATATATTTAAATATATTTAAACTTTATATATTAAGGCACCGATTCCTGATCAATTCTTCACATCCCAAAACACATGTATATAAATGCACTTTTAGCTAATATTTTACCTTTTTACCATACAATCATAAACCAAATCACACATAAATCATATAAGGCAAATAAGTGACTAATTTTAACAAAACACATATAGGCCCACATTGACCAGAATACCTATACATGCCATTATAACCCAAAATCAAAATATCTGAAAGTACGGATAGAACCGATGGATAGTGTGATATATCTCCGACAAGCTTCCAACCCGATCGAGCTTACGATAATCTAGAAAGTAAAGGAAAACAACTACGTAAGCAATGAATGCTTAGTAAGATCTTATAAACTTTAATCATATCAATTCATTTTAAATATGAAATTTATTCATATTTTGAATAATCTAATAATGATACCGCGATACTTGTAAAGCTAAATTCATCGACTCACAAGATGAATAAATTCACAGTATCACTTTTACATATTATCCTAGCATAGTAGGATTTTAAACAACTTTAAACTCTTCTAAATTTCTTTATCTTCATTTGCATTTCTTTACTTTTCACACTCATTCCATGTGCATAACACACAAGTCATAAGCATAATATTCAACCATAGCCACAAGTTAGTGCATTTAACATATCCTTTCTCGAATTAATCCCATGATAAGTCGTTTCATAAGTAATTGCACAATTTAAACCTTACCACTCTTTCATGAGCACTTGCATATTTTCTCTTGAGTACTTACCATTTCAATGCATCATGTAAATAAACATATTACCATTCAATCAATAGCTTAGCACTTGCCTAAGCATCAACAACAACACTTGTTAGCGTACTTTCACATATTCCATATAAATCAACATTGATAAACTTATTTTCTCAACATGTTACACTTGAGGTTATTACTCGTCTCAATTTACATGATTTCCTTGTATCAACATCTAAAAAATATTCACATATGTACATATCATGATGCATATCATTCTCTTACTGTTTCTTTATAAATATATATCACTCATTTTTTATTTCAATATACCATGTACCATCATTTCCATGTATTTCGTATACATATATATTCCAGTAATAGTTCATAGTTACTAATGTACTTAGTCATCAGGCAAGTTTCATACACATGTATCTTCTATCTCATATTTCAACATGTCATGTAATATCAGTTTCATGTATTTCAGGCATATACGGTAATAATTCATTTCGTACTCATATTTTCTCATGTTAGGATTTTATCTGTTGAATCATTTAAAATATCGATGGATACACGGGTAGTACATACAAAGTGTACAACTTTGTAATTCGTCCATTCATATTTGGGAGTGCTCATACGAGCACATAAATGGGAAGCCCTATCTTGAGCTATATAACAGGAAGCTCCGGAGAGCCATTAACGGGAAGCTTATCCGAGCTGTATAACGGGAAGCTCATAAGAGCCATATTCAGGGAGCTCATGTGAGCCAATAACGGGTAGCTTCGAACAACCATTAATTGGGATGCTCCAGATAGCCATATATCGGGAAGTTCAAGCGAGCCATATTGGGAAGCTCCGAAGAGCCATTAACGAGAAGCTCACAAGAGCCTTTAATTGGGAAGCTCACAAAGAGCCATTTATCGAGATGCTTATAAGAGCCATGGTGTGTCTACAACACATGCAGAATCACAACCAATCGGGATGCTCCGAAGAGCCATTAACGAAAAGCTCGCAGGAACCATATAACAGGAAGCTCGAGAGGGCCATATATCGAGATACTCATGAGAGCTAAGAATGGGACACTCTTTCGAGCTGTGGAGTGTCCGCAACATATGTAAGACCACAACCAATCGGAAACCCGATATCCATCGAATTTTATTTGTTCAAACGAGATTTAATACTTGTCGGATATATTTGGATATTTGTTCACTACTTTTACATGGCAATTATACATTTCACATGCAACAATATTCAATTTAATACATTTAAATACATAATTAGTTACACGAACTTACCTAGCTAAATTGCAGAAATACCAAGATTCAGGGGTATTTTGGTAATTCTCCATTTTCCTCTATTTCCACCCGATCTTGATCTAAATTAATAATTTCATTAAATTTATTAATTTATATAATAAAACAATTCATTTCATGCAATTTGGTCATTTTGAAATTTTTACAAAATTGCCCCTAAAGTTTTACTTTTATTCAATTTAATTCTGAACTTAAAACATGAAAATTAACCATTTTTATACAAAATTAAGCTAGCCAAATATTCATGGCATTCAATACAACCCATTTTTACAATAAATTCACAACAAACTTTTGTATTTTTACCATTTCAATAATTTAGTCCCTAATCGAGAAATTCATCAAAAACACTTAATAAAATACTTTTAATTAACAACTAATATCTCAAATTCATCATTTAACATCAAGAATAATATATATTCATCTATGGAAACATCCAAAATCTTTAATAAAATAAAAAAGGTAAGGTTTAGTTGGACTTAATTGTAACAATCTCAAAAACATAAAAATTATAAGAAACAGGTAGGAATTGAACTCACATGAAGCAAAATTGAAGAACCAGCTCAAGGAGCTCTCCCATGTGTGTTTTTGAACCGAAATTGAGAAAGAAATGTCTAGAAAACCTTTAAATCTAATTTGTTTACTTTTACTTTTAACTTATTTACCATTTTACCATTGAATGGCATTTTTTTTTTATTTTCCATCCTTATGCAGCCTCACCCTCTTAATTTTGGCATAATTATTTCTTAAGTCCTCTCTCATTTATTAAATAAGCCATTTAGTCACTTTATAATTATAATTAGTAAGTTTTGTACCTTTTTCAATTTAGTCCTTTTAATTAATTAAGCTGTCAAAACGTTAAAAATTTTCAACAAAACTTTAATACTACCTTAATGGCTTTGTTAATATTTATAAAATATTTACTACTCGATTTATAGAAATGAGGTCCCGATACCTCATTTTCTAAAACCACTTAACTGAATAAATCAGTATAAAACACAAATTATTAATGCAAAAACCTTTCTAAAACTATATTTGACTCGTAAATATTATTGTTTAATATTTACGAACTTGCCAGATTTGGTGGCCTCGAACCACTATTTTTGACACTACTGAAAATTGGGCTGTTACACGCGTACCAGTTATGTGTCAAGCCTTAGGAAAGGAACATGTCACTATGCATGACAACTAGAGAGTCTTGATGATTGTGCTTAATTAGTGGAATTGTGTGTTCCTGTAATATGATTAGGAATCCTATTTAGAGTGGGATGAGCTTAGTTTTATATAAATAATAGAGGTATAAAAGAGGAAAGACTATAATTTTTCCTTTCTTCAGTTCTTCTTTGTTATCTCCAAAGAAAATTCGAGGTGTTCTTCATTGCTTGGAGGAAGAACCTGTATTTATAGCTTGTTTAGAATTTTCCTTCGAGCCAATTGCTACTAAAGAAGTGGGAGAATGCCCCAGTAAGAAGGGGAAAGAACTTGTTGAGTAGATAAAACTTTCCTGGAAATTTTGGTGAGTTCCTTCCCTTTTTACTTTTGATAAATAACGAACTAGCCTAAGATTTATATTATCATTTCAGGTAAAGTAAGTATTATCTTAGAATTGCATGTGGATTCTTGTGTTAACAAATTGTAAATACGAAAGCTAAATAAATCTGTATGAATAATTGAAAGGGATACCCCTTCCTTGGTGCACAAGCTCAGTATCCAAAAAAGTGGAAAGGGGGTAATGGAGGTCTAATGAAGTGTGGTTGTGATGGGAGTAGTAAATAGAGAATGTGACATGAATACATTTTGCCTCCTGTAGGGCATGTGATTGCAAACCAAGATTGACGAATGACCCCAACCTTGCGGGAGAACACATAAGTGTTCAAATTAATAAGGAAAATTTACGGAGGCTCAGATGGGACATTAGCTCTTTGGAGCGTTGAAAGGATCCAAAGCTAGCACAAAAAAAGGGTGCATAAATGTCTTATAAAGTACTACAAGTGAACAATATTGATTTTTAAATTATACTAATTCATAAACTTTGTCATAATATGTGTTAGCTTGTGAATTGTATTTAGATACAGTTAGTATCTGCCAAGAAGCTATACTTAGTTGTGATGTGCATCTTCATACGAGTGGTTTATTTCTCATAAGGATGGTGATAGATTAAAATTATATATACTTTTTTTGTGTTTAATTCCCTCATATTCTATTTATATCGAGTTCTTAATTGTGAAAATTGTGTTTATTTCGATACAGGAACTGCAAATATTAGACTTAGTTGCTAAATTTTGGTTAAATCGGTGCATCGAGGAAATTTTGATAAAATAGTGGACTTGTGACGTGGGCCGATTTGAAAGCTATCAACTTTGAGGATGTAATTAAGGAAGCGTAAATTTATAAAGAAATAAGATAACAATTATGCCAATTTGAATTTGAGCTTCACTCAAACATTAAATGTGGCAGATTTGTGTTGTTTGGTGGGATTACATTACTGTTATTAGGCTTAGTTTTTTAGTATATATATGTTAGTCGTGGGAGGAAGAAGGCATCGGTCTTCACTTCTTTTTATTTTTAGTTTAAATTAGCAATTACTTGTGAATTTTTATTTCACCATGTGCGGTTAAGTTTTTTATTTTTATTTTTTTCTAATTCAAAGGAGTGAATTAATTCAATTGTGATCTTGTAAGGCTTGTGCTAAACCAGGGCTTCTTCTTAAGCCTAAGTAATCTTTATTTCTTATTTTTATTCTGATGAATTTTTGATATTAGTTAAATTGACGCCTTAATTCTATATTAAATTTTCTATTTCTATCTATGAGTTTCTGATCCATAATTGTCATAAATGATTGATATAAGTAGCAAATAGTTGGCTTATGTGAGTATTGTTGTGGCTTCCTCTATAACAACCCGTTTTTTTAATGGTGTCAGAAACAGTGGTTTTGGGGCCACCAAATCTGACGAGTAAGTTCATAAATATTATTATTTAAAACATGGTTTTAAAAAGGTTTTTGATATAGTGATTTTTGTTATATAAGCGATTTATTAAGTTCAAGTGGTATGACCCTAAAGTCAAGTGGTTTTAGAAAATGAGGTATCGGGACCTCGTTTCTATAAAATGAGTCATTAAGGTGGTATTAAAAGTTTCATCAAAAAAATTTAACGTTTCAATAGTTAATTAATTAAAAGGACTAAATCGTAAAAGATGTAAAATTTGATCACTATTTGATTTGAGTGATTAAATGGTTAATTGGATAAAGGAAAAGGGACTTAAATAGTAATGAGACCATCCAAAGAGTTAGTGGATGTTAGTGGGCTTATAAATTGTTAATGTTTGATTATAATTACAAGGGTAAAAGAGTAAATTATTAATTATATATATTGTAATCAAAACATGACAAAATTAATTATCATCTTCTTCATTTGAAGTTCATCACCAAAACCTTAAAAGAGAAGGAAGTATATTTGACCAAACTTTGTCTTAGTGATTAGGTAAGCAAACTTTGCTTGTTTTTAGTAATTTTTTTATTTTTGAGATCGTTGCAACTAGGTCCAACTAGTCCATATCTTCGATTTTGAAATCGTTAATGATTTTGAATGTTGCTATTGATGAGACTTGTGATTTTAGGTGTTAAATGATGAGTTTGAGATATTAGTTGTTATTTAAAAGTATTTTATTAAGTGATTTTTTATGTATTTGAGATATTAGGTGTTAAATGCAAGGATGTAATGTGAAATTGTTGCATGAATAGGCTATTTTGGATACCATGAGTATTCGGCTAGGCTCAATTTTGGGTAAAAACGGTTAATTTGCATGTTTTGGGAATAGAGACTAAATTGAATAAAAAAAAACCTTAGGGGAAATTTTGTAAAAATATAAAAAATGAATAAATTGCATAAAATATATTTTTTACTGTCTAAATTAATAAATTGAATAAAATTATTAATTTAGATCAAGATCAAGTTGAAAATCGAGGAGAATGGAATTTTACCAAAATGCCCCTATACTTTGACATTTCTGCAAAATAGCTAGGTAAGTTCATATGAACTGTACTAAGTATAAGATTGACTAAATTGAATGTTATTATATGATTTTGTTGAAAATTAATCAATATATATGTTAATTATACAATTTATCGAGTAAAGAAACGATGAAAATTCAACGATGTACGACGACTATCGAGCCCCATTTAAACCTTAGGAATATATAGGATACAAATGACATGTCATTAGGGTTACCGTGTTTTTGGTGCTGATCCTGAACGTCCTATCGGTGGCTGAGTTCCGGCATGTGTTGCGGATACTTGACAACTTGTGTGAGCAGCACCGTGTAGCTACGTTCCGATCGACAACTTGTGTGAGCAGACCCATTTATGGCTCGAGAGAGAGCATCTATGTAAAAGAAAAGGAAAATAATGGTTTTGACCATATGTTAGTAACAGTGTGTGAGATTCTCGCGTATCCGATATTATTCTAAGTGGTTCAACGGGCATACAAAGGGAAGGAACGATGAGTGTTTCGATTGGTAATGTCATGAAAGTACGAAAAGGTATGAGTTGCTGATGATTAAAGTGTGTATAGCCATGTTCATGAAAAGTATGAATGCTTATATGCTATATTCATGAAACTTATTTTATCATGTGGTGATTTATGCTAAATTATGTGTTTATTCACTAAGTTGTTAATATGGTTAATGCTATATTTATGTCTTATGTGTTGTGCAAATGAAATGGTAAGTGTTCAATATGAATAGTGTTCAATATGAATTAAGATATGTATGCATGAAACCCTTTGAAATGGTGATATATGAAAAATGGAACACCCTAAAATTTTGAGAATTTAATTGGGTGAATCTGCAGTAATTAAATTTTTGTATCTGTGGTTCTGTGTTCTGCTATTGTATTAAAGGTTAGGAGTTCGAGTCGCATAGTTAGAATTTTCCTTATTCTTAAAACCAACCTCTATCCATGTTTCATATAGTTAAGTGCAATTCTATGTAAATCTGTGTCAAGAATGAGCTTGCTGGTTCACTGGTTAAGCATCCATCTGTATTCTGTCTGGTTCTGAGTTCGAATCCCATCGTATGCGTTAGGAGAAATTTTTCCAGATAGTCAAAAAAAACTGAATGGTGGTTAAGGCAGAATTTTAAAACGTTATTTTCTTTTCTTCCTTTCCTCTTACGTTCTATTCTTTCCCCTTTTCTTTCATTTTTCTCTTTTTTTTTTAACTTTTTTTTCTTCATATCGTGAGCATGGTGGTTGAATGTTAGACTTTTCATTTTGGTCTATTGTACGAGTCAGGTAAGTATGTTTCTATAATGTCGATTATAGTAATTCATTTAGAATTCTAAGAACAACGATGTTGTGTTGTTGATGATATGCGTTAATGAATAACTTCATGTTTTTGAGTGATATTGGTTCCTTATTTTAGGAATAGGTGTTGGGTGTAGCGAATCTTGGCAAGATAATTTGAGTAGTCGCGAGTAATCTTTCGGTAAGGGACGTTTTCGTTAAAGGTTTTGTGTTGAAATTTTTGACATAAGCTTCTGTGTTTAATTGTGTTCCATTGCTGTTAAATTCGGTTGTTTGAACGATTGGATGGTTGATTTAGGCTTTGGGGACACTCCACGTTCGTTTTACTTTAAAATCTCGTCAGTTGCGTGCCGAAAACCTTAAATTTTTGAGTTTCGGTCAAAAAATGTGGCTTCCGATGCCGCATGGCTTGGCACACAGTTGTGTGTCCGGGTCGTGTGAGCCACACGGTCATGTGCTAGGCTGTGTGGGTGGCCGCGTTACTCACTGTTCATCGATTTGGAGCCACACGAACGTGTATCTAGGCCGTGTGTGGCCATGTTATGCAGGGTTCACATGGGCAAAGGACACGGGCATGTGTCTAGACCGTGTAATTCACTTTTTGTGACTTAAGACTACACAGGCAAGCATACAGGTGTGTGCCCAGGCCGTGTGAGTCACACTGGCAAGGACACGGTCGTGTGTCCAGGCCGTGTAACTTTTTTTTTTGGGTTTTAAAACCACATGGGCAGAGGACATGGGCATGTGTCTAGGCCGTGTGGCACATAAAAAGGTCCCGAAATCTATTTTTGAGGCCGTAAATGTTGTTTAAGACTGATATTGACTTCCTCATTGAATGAATATTTGAATTTGACTGAACGAGAACTCTCTGATACTCTACGGCAGTCGTATGAATACCACAACTGTATGATACTGTGATACTTGTTTTGATACTAAACTGTGTTATCTACTTGTGAGATAATTTAGAATAATTAAATACATATTGTGGATATCTGTAATCTACATTTGCATGGATTGGGATATAGTGAAGAATGAAGTAATCCGTTCTGAACTAGTGGCTATGCCACCGTGTGTATAATTCTGATTCTAGAGCTTTGTCGCATTATGATCTAGCAGCTAAGTTGCGTTTCTGTAAAAGTGTCAGATAGACACTCTATGGTGTGTAAGGTTGGCTGGGCACTGAATGCCCTTAATGGTGTGTTGGGATGGCCAGAGATGTTGTGTAGCGGATGGGGGTTATGAATATCCGCATCTGACTCTTATTTGTTTTGTATATGAAACCGAAATTGTTTTTGAATATGAAATTAATCTGTCTTGAATCTAAACTAGAAATGTTTCTGTTAGCAAATCAAATATTTGAATACAGACACTGTTCGGTAAATGTGTTTATGTGAAAAAACTTCTTTATGCACTGAGTTCACAACTCACTTTATTGTTAGTTGGATTTCAGGTGGTTCTCAGTCTTGAATGGGTCAGCGCCGCGGGATCTCGGTCAAGCTTTATCTTTCGTTTAAATACTACTTTAGGAATTTTGGTAAACTATGATAGTATGAATTTTGGAATATTATATACTTAACTAATCTTTGTGATGAATATTATGCGATGTATGGTTTAGTTTTATTGTGTTATATATGTGTGGTATTTGAGTTTCGATGAAGTAACTCTCTAGACTTGGATTGGATGTCTAGGTTGGGTTTAGGGTGTTACAAAAAACATGATATGTTATGAGATGGATGATAAATCCAATTGAATTGTGCTCAAGTATAATTGTTATCCATGTCAAATTCATATGAATCATGTTTAAATGAACTAACATATGTTGTTTAAATGAATCATAGCTTGTGGATATGATTGATGTTTATGATTATGCTTGTACCATGCATATGTAACGGGCAAGAAAAGGGAACGAAATGGTAAGTACGTAATTGGGATGTATTATGATGTTATAAAAAGTTTAATGTGATAAATGATGTATTTATATGTGAACAAATTGCGTATGCTATGGATGAATATATCTAGATTAGGGATAAATACACTAAGTCAAAATTGATAAGCATTGACTTTTGATAAGCATTGACTACTGAATGGAAAGTAACTAAATTGAAAGGTGTATAATCTTATAGAAAGGTTGATGGTTATACATTATGTCCTATAAAATCCTATCACGTTATGAATGATAGATATATGCGACATTAATGAGTTTACTTATTTGTGAGTCGATGATCATATAGAATTATGAATTTTGGCATTGGCATAAGTTTATATCTATTCTAATAAGTTTATTATCAAAATGGAATTTTTATGCTTAAATTTTATACGAGCTTACTAATCATACATTTCTTACATAATTATTTTTCTTTACTTTATAAAGTATCAGAAGCTCAATCGGGTTGGAAGCTAGTCGAAGATTCATCACATTATCAATAGATTTTATCGGTAAATTTTAATGCTTTGGTTGTGGTTATAATGGAATGTATAGGTGGAATATGTCTAGTGTTTAATTGATGAGTTTGGCATGTATATGTCATTTTGGTTGATTATTATAGCCTGAAATGTTGCATTGGATTTGAGATACTTAAGGTACTAATGATAGTTATTGGTTGTGGTTAATATGATTAAGTTGGTGTTTGTTTTGAAATGACCAAAATTGGATGGTTGTTATGTATCAATTATGTTATGTTTTGGCATGAAAACAAGTTAAGTGATAATTGGTTAAATATGCACATGTATAGGTGTTTTGGTTAATGATATAGTCATTTGAATTGGCTTGTAATTATTGTCTCTTTTTGAGGATGGAATAGTATGTTTATATATGTATGTGGCATTATGATAGTTGGTATTATAGTCTTTCTGGAGCTTAATTGATGGAAGTTGAAATGGTATTCAAAATGTATTTGACGAAATGTTCTTTTATATGGTTGAATGTGGTCATTATGGTTTAGGTAATGTAGTTGACATATATGGCTAATGATGCTAATTGTTAAATGGACAATTTGGTATGTCACGAGTGATTTTGATATGTGAACCTAGTGGTAAGTTTTGGTATGAACTTAGTTATAAGTTGGTTGAGTTTTGGCTAAACTATGCAAATGTGAACATATGTATGATTGTTCTGATTTAATGTGCCCATTGGGCATATTGGTTGTGTGAATATATGCCTTATTGATTTAGCTTGTTGATGCTTTATTTGATGCATTTTTGAATGCTTGATTACATGTGGAAAATTGGTTATAGGTGTGTGCATGATTGGGTGAGAAAAATGGCTTGGAAATGGCCTATTTGTCATCCAGACGGCTAGAGCAAGGGTGTGTGTCTTAGCCATGTGTGACACACGGCCAGACGACACGACCGTGTGTCCTCTGTAGCTTACTAAGGGTTGCAAGTCAGGCAGTTACACGGCTTGGAACACGAGCGTGTGAGGCCATTTCGAAGGGTACACGATTTGGCACATGGGCGTGTGCTTTGGCTGTGTAACCCAAGTCAGAGAGTTATACGGGCACAGACGTGGACTGGGACACGGCCGTGTGACCCCTGCAGTTTGAAAAATTTCATCTTTTTCTTAAAGTTTCTATATGTTTCTGTTTTAGTCCTAATTCGTTTCTAATGTGTTTTTAGGGCATCGAGGGCTCTTATAAGGGACAATATGCATGTGTTTGAATGGAATATGATGTATTTTATAAATGATTTTAATCGAAACTTTTAAGTTAAAAGTTTACTTAAAAGTTTTCGGTAATGCTTCGTAACCCTATTCAGGCGACGAATACGGATTAGGGGTGTTACATTTAGTGGTATTAGGGCTACGGTTTAGTCGGTTCTCGGATTGAACGTAGCATGTATGACGTCTCAAAATACATGCCATTATATATATAACTTGTGATAGTGTGATATCTCTCGACACTGATGGGATTTGTTTCATTTTTAAACGGTGATGTTTTCCAACTGAGCTAATTTCGACAATGCTGAAAGCGATACTCAAGTATTTGATTAAAAATTTTCTTATGATGAGTCAGGACTCATAAAGGTATGAATAAAAGTTTATAATATTATGTTAATGATGAATACTATGTTATGCGTATATATATGTGATAGTCAAATTTAGAGGCTTTACGATCTCCACCCCTTCATTCTCTAAGTCTTATACAACGAAATTCACAAGATTTATGTTGATTAAGTTTGAAAAAGAGAATCTATAGGATTCAACGATTGAATTAGTAAAAATGTGGTCAAATTCGAGAATTGGTTAGCAAATAAAGATGGTTCTAGAAGAGATATCAGATTTTTTTAAAGATTATTCGGGGTACGCAACGTCGCTGTTAAAGAAGAGGTTATTTATGGGTAATCAACTCATTCAGGTATGGTATCTAAAGAATAGGTTAACCAGAGTTTCTTCTTAATTGATTTCTTTAGTGAACGAGATAATGTGGGATTGTTGGTGACTTTAGTAGTTAGCGCAATAGTGTTGAAATTGTAAAGATATCTGAATGCAGCTATTATAATCGAGTACTTACAGTGATCTCTTTTGGGTATTCTATATGTTCATATATTCTTAGAGGTATATGTAATAGTTCATCTTCAGAGGTGATTCTTATCATCAGAGAATACTAGCTAACCAAAATGTTAGATGGAAATATTGTTAGTCTGGTTTATTTATGGTCGGTATTGCTCTATCTTTCTTTGGCATTCTATTCTATTATGTTCGGTAGAAGATTCAACGATAAGACTCATGTGATATTATTTTATTTCTTCTACTGGTTGATGTTCTGTGTTATATATTTATACAATTTATGTTGTCTCTGTCACAACTGGTTCCAGTACATATGAGCGATATTCTTCTTCTGGATTTTCTCTGGGGTATCATCAATCTCTTTATCATTCCATATGGGTTGTATTCTCAGAGATTTAGTATAGCTTCACATCTTGGATTTCATTATCTCAGTTTTCTTATCACACATCTTGGATTTCATTATCTCGATTTTCATATCATTCTTATTGTTTAATCTATCAAACATGGTTCATTTGTGAAGGATATTCATTGGCCAGAGATAATTACATCTATTACGGTTATAATTTCTGGTTCGATCATGGGAGCACGGTGATACAAATCTCAAGTTTTTGGAGGTTGTGTTTCTGCACTGGTTGATACTGGAATTACATTCAGTTTTTCTCTTTTGTTTTGGAAAGCACTATTTGTAACACCCCTAACCCGTATCTATCGTCAAAATAAGGTAGCGAGGAATTACTGGACAAAACACAGTCCCCATAGTCATTTATCATTTTTAATACACAAGGTTATATAAACTTCTATACAATATAACTTATAAATCCAATAGCAATAATCCATTAAATCATATTAGTTAAATTTGCATATATGGAACACATAACCAAATAAAATTGATCATGCTTTATTACTTATAATACATATACAAACTATGCTTCAAATTTTAACCATATTAATATCATCTATATAACCACATATTTGAATTAACTTAATGTGCAACAAAACCAAGTTACATGTACTTAATACATATAAATGTTCAAACCACATGACTCTAATATTAATGGCACTTGTATACTTAAAACATATCCCAGCATTTATTATTACATTTTATACATCGAATATATGTCACTATATCTATTTCATTAGTTGAATATCAAACATATAATTTCATAACCCGACAAGCACATAATAAAACGATTCGAACCATATTACATTAATTATTACGTAATCACATATGCGACTTTAGTAACATTACAACATGGCCAAACATACTATTGATGCATATATATATTTCGCATTTTACCCTAAAAAAACAAAAGCCACATTTAACATTTGAACACAAATAACATTCCAATGTACACCTAATTCGCATATATATTCGGATACCTAAACTTCATATTTCATTCTATTAACTAATCATTGACTCGGTCACACCATTATCAAGATCATATGCTTATCAAAATGAAGCAAATATCGTAACCGAATTTACAACCACACATGTACGCATACCTATATTAATATTAACATCAACTTGACACTTTTAACTATCCATTAAAAACTAACCAAAGCATACCTAAATCATAACCATCATTTACCATTTGGATTCGTACCAAAACAATAAACCAAACATATTCATTTCCTACCATTTAGCAACCAAACCTATAAAGCCAATATACAATGAAATACATATCCATCATATTACCTCATTACTAAGCCAAATTATACAATCATCCACCACGCAAATTATTCCACATTTCATACTTCCAAAATGAGCTAACTATTAAGCCGATTATGCATCATACTTACCATTTCTCATTGCCGAATCATATAACCAAACATCACAAACATATATATACCAAGAAATATACTTCCAAAATAAGTTTAAGTCATAGCCACATACACACAAGCTTTAACATTATAATTAAGCCATTTTCGCATGGCTATCTATATACAAATTTCAAAACCAAACATATAAAAACCAGCCTATACATGCCATATGTTCATAGTTTCAAACTTCAAAAGTACCGAGTAATGGTCGATAGTGTGACGATGATCCTAGACGATCCCCAAGCTCAAAGCTAGCTTTCAAAATCTATAAAACAATGGATAAACACACAAAGTAAGCTTGGAAAGCTTAGTAAGCCATAAGCAAATAAACCATTATAAGATTATTAACAATTCAATTCAAATAGGCCAAATACAAACAATTTCAAACATATATACATTCACTTTTCTCATATAATTCAATTTAATACTTAAGCATAATTCATTGTCATGTATTTCACATATAGTCATTTGAAACATACTCACTTTTCATTTCTAAATTACATAAACAAATCACACGTACCTGAATCTGATA
This sequence comes from Gossypium raimondii, assembly GCF_025698545.1. Lineage (NCBI taxonomy): Eukaryota > Viridiplantae > Streptophyta > Magnoliopsida > Malvales > Malvaceae > Gossypium > Gossypium raimondii. The sequence goes on from NC_068577.1 coordinate 37,856,893, forward strand.
CATTTTTACATAGTCTTTCATTTCTCGATATTGCCTGTCGAACCATTCAGAATCAATAAGGATTCTCGGATAACTCGAAAAGCTTGTACAATGCCAACGTCGCAGACGTGGTCTTACATGTAATCAAATAACGATTCCACTGTCCCAAGCAGGGTCTTACACGAAATCATATACGATGCCAATGTTCCAGACATGGTCTTACACATAAATCTCAAATCAATGCCAACGTCCTAGATGTGGTCTTACATGAAATCACATATCGGAATCCTATGTCATGACATATCTATCTTATACTATTCCTATGGTTCGTACGGGGGTTTCAGATGTCATAATTCGATCAACTCAAGCTCGTAACTAGTTCCCCAATGCTTAATTTAGTTTAACATATACACGTATATTTATTATAATTCAATTCGGCACATATAATACATATACAATCGAATTTATCAACATTTATCTACTTATGAACTTACCTCGTACAAAGACGAACGGATCGGAACGACTATTCGACAACTTTTGATTTCCCTAGATCCAAATCTGATTTTCTCTTTTCTTGATCTAAATTAATACAAATTTCACTAATTTAATCACACCTTTAATCAATTAAATTCACAAATACATAATTAAGACTATTTACACTTTGGACCTTATATTTTCACACTTTAACATTTTAGTCCTTATACAAAACACAAAATATACATACTTTCCTTATACACATGCTTGGCCGAATATTCCATTAGTCCATATAAGCCCATATCTTTCATTTATTTCACATTTTGACCCCTCAATTTACTAATTTCACAATATAATCCATAATACACATTTTATTTATTATTTATTATAAAAAAATCACTTAATTAAACATAATAATCTATCAACAAAGATTTATTTTTTATCATCAAACCACAAAAATCTCAAGCTATCAACAATGGAAAATCACAAAATCTACAACCAATTCAGAAATTCAAGCATGGGCTAGCTAGTATTTGAAGCAACGATTTAAAAAACGTAAAAATTATCAAAAACCGAGCAAAACACATACCTAATTCAAGCTTCCAAAGGTGCTGAATATTCAAAGCTTTCTTTTCTTCTCAAGTTTCGGCCAAGAAAGGTGAATGCATGGCCATTTTAAGTTTTGTTTTATTTTATTACATATTATTACATAATTTACCTTTTTACCCTTAATGAAATAATACAAAATTTTATAATGGTTTTCGACTACCGTCCATGCTATTATTAAATGAAAAAATTTCAATTTAAAGACTTTAAAATTAAGAAACCATAGCAATTAAGCACTTTAACATATAGAAAGCCACTTTTACATTTTACGCGATTAAGTCCTTTTTATAAAATCGAGCACACAAACGATAAAGTTTTCACACGAAATTTTCACACATTTAAATTAACATGCTGTAGACACCAAAAATAATATTAAAATATTTTTTAACTCAGATTTGTGGTCCCAAAACCACTGTTTTGACTAGGGTCTAAACCGGGCTATTACAACTGTCCCCTCTTAGGGATTTTCGTTCCTGAAAATCTTAACGTTGAATAGATTCAGATATTGTTGTCACATAGCATCTTAGGGATCCTACGTAGCCTCTTCAACACCGTGTCGATGCCACATTACATTTTCTAATGAAATTTTCTTATTTCGCAGTTCTTTAATCTTGTGAGCTAAGATACGAATCAGTTTTTCTTCATAAGTCATATCAGACTAATTTTCTATATCTGACAGAGAAATTACATGCAAGGGATCAGATTTGTATCGTCAAAGCATCTATTTGTGAAACACATTATGTATCTTTTCTAACTCAGGTGGCAACAACAATCTGTAAGCAACCGGCCCGATACGCTCAATAATCTCATACGGTCCGATGAATCTCGAACTCAATGTTCCTTTACGACCGAATTGGAGTATTTTCTTCCACGAAGATGCTTTCAAAAACACTTTATCCCTGATTTGAAACTCAATATCTTTCCGTTTCAACTCTGCATATGATTTCTGACGATCTAATGCTGCTTAAAGACTATCACGAATCACTTTTATTTTCTATTCAGTCTCTTTAATCAAATCATCCCCGTGAATCTTATTCTCACTGAGCTTAGTCCAATACAAAGATGTTCGACATTTTCGACCTTACAAATCCTCGTAAGGTGCCATTTTGATACTCGATTGAAAACTATTATTATACGCAAATTCAATCAGTGGCAAGTATTGTTCCCACGTACCTTCAAACTCAAGAATGCAATATCTCAACATATCCTCGAGTATTTGAATAATCCGCTCGGATTGACCATCCATCTGTGGGTGAAAATCAGTGCTAAAGTGTAATTTCGTACCTAATGCATCTTGCAGTTTCTTCCAAAACCGCGATGTGAATCTCGGATCTCTGTCTGAAATAATAGATTTAGGTATTCTGTGCAATTTCACAACCTGAGAAATGTACAATTCAGCCACCTTATCAAGCGAATAATCTATGTATACTGGAATGAAATGAGCCGATTTAGTCAATCTGTCGACAACTACCCAGATTGGATCTTTCTTACTCAGTGACAAAGGCAAACCTGATACAAAATCCATCGTGATTCTATCCCATTCCCACTCGGGAATCATAACCGGCTGCAGTAACCCAGATGGTACCTGATGCTCAGCTTTAACTTGCTGAAAGATTAGACATTTTGAAACAAATATAGAGATATCTCATTTCATACTAGGCCACTAGTAAAGTTGTTTCAGATCGTTATACATTTTTGTACTACCCGGGTGAACAGATAACCGACTGCTATGAGCTTCATTTAAAATCATGTCAACATAAAACAACCCTCAGTATCAACTCAGAACTTTGAATCAGTATTCAAATCACATTGAGCTCGTTTTGCTAACAATTCGTTATCGACTTTTTGAGCTTTGTAAATCTACTGTACAAATAACGATCTTACTTTCAATTTAGTTGCAACCGAACCATCATCATTTAGAGCCAAATTCAAATTCATTTTATGAAGAGCAAACAGAGATTTTCGACTTAGAGCATCAGCAACAACATTGGCCTTTCCCGGATGGTAGTCTATCACTAGCTCATAATCTTTTAACAATTCTAACCATCTTCGTTGTTGTAGATTCAGATCTTTCTAAGTCATCAAATATTTTAAGCTTTTGTGATCAGAATAGACATGACATTTCTCACCGAACAGATGGTGGTACCAAACCTTTAATGCAAACACAATAGCTGCCAATTCCAGATCGTGCATCGGGTAATTCTTTTCGTGCGGCTTTAACTATCTCGAGGCATAAGCTATGACTTTGCCTTTCTGCATCAAAACACAGCCCAAACCATTCAAAGATGCATCACTATAGATTACAAATTCTTTACCCGACTCTGGCTGAACTAGTACTGGAGCTTCTGTCAACAAAGATGTCAACTGATAAAAACTTTTCTGGTAGTTTTCTGACCACTCGAACTTAACATCTTTCTGAAGTAGTCTCGTTATTGGAGTTGCAATCATAGAGAAACCTTTTACGAACTGTCTGTAATAACTGGCGAGTCCTAAAAAACTTTAGACTTCGGAAACATTTCTTGGAGGCTTCCAATCTAGAATTGCGGAAATTTTGCTCGGATCAACTCTAATACCCGATACAACATGTCCCAGAAAATCGACTTCTCGTAACCAGAACTCACATTTACTGAACTTCACATACAATTGCTTATCACGCAAAGTCTGTAGCACTATTCTCAGATGTTCGGCATGCTCAGATTCATTGCGGGAATATATCAAGATGTCATATATAAACACAACCACAAATCGATCCAAATACTGTTTGAAGATCCGATTCATTAGATCCATAAAAGCAGCAGGTGCATTTGGAAGTCCGAAAGGCATAACCAAAAACTCATAGTGTCTATACCTCGTTCGGAAAGTAGGTTTTAGTACATCAGAGTCTTTTACCCGCAGCTGATAATAACCCGATCTCAAATCAATCTTTGAAAACACTGTATCCCCTTTCAACTAATCGAACAAATTGTCAATTCGTGACAGAGGATATTTATTCTTTATAATTACTTTATTGAGCTGTTGGTAGTCAACGCACATTCTCATAGTTCCGTCTTTCTTTTTCACAAACAAAACTAGTGCACCCCAAGGAGAAAAACTCGATCGTGCGAAGCCTCTATCTGTTAATTCTTGCAACTGAGCTTTCAATTCTTTTAACTCGGTCGGTGCCATTTTTTATGGAGTTATCAAAATCAAAGTTGTCCCCGACAATAACTCAATACCAAACTCAAGCTCTCGGATCAGCGGCAAACCCTGTAACTCTTCAAGAAACACATCTGGATACTCGCACACAACTAGTACTGATTAAATTTTCTTTTCGCTCACTTTAGAATCAAGCACATAGGCAAAGTAAGCTTTAAAATCCTTTTTCACATATTTCTGAGCTAACATCAAAGATACCACTGTCGGTAAACCAATTAGATCATTAGATTCAATCCGAATAATCTCATCATTCTGACATCGCAAATCAATGGTTTTCTATTTGCAGTTCACAACAGCATCATGTAATGTTAACCAACCCATACCCAGAATTATATCAAATTCATCGAATGGCAACAACATCAAATCAGCTGAAAAATATGAATCTTGAATCAACATTGGACAATTCTTGCGCACTTTATCAACCAAGACACACCGGCCTAAGGGGTTCAACACTCTAATTACAACCTCAGTAGATTCTACAGGCAAAGTCTTATTGGATACTAAAGTCTCACATACATAAGAATGAGTCGATCCAAGATCAATCAATGCAATAACATTAATATCATAGAGAGTGAAAGTATCGGTAATAACTTCTAGGGATGAAGCCTTTTCGCGGGCGTGAATAGCATAAGCTCTGGCAGATGCGCGAGCCTCAGATATAAAGGCTGTGTCTTTAGTTCCTCTCTGGCTACTACTCACATTACCTATATTTCTAGGTGGTCTACCTCGAGCTGACATGTTACCCGGTCTTGTATTCTGCACAGTGTTTTGTTCAACTAACTCAGGCATTCACGAATGAAGTGATTCATCGATCCACATTTAAAACAAGCTTAATTATTCAGTCTACAGTCGCTAGGATGTCATTTACCACAATGTCTACACTTAGGTCGGTTTGGTCGAATGTTACCAACATTAGCAATCGAGGTGTCTTTCGAACTCATAGGTGATCTATCTCAATCCCGTCTAGAATAACCCACAGTAGCCTTTGAACGACTAAAATCTTCCCAAAATTTCTTTAATACGGACTGAAATGACCTAACCGATGATTTCTTTTGTGAATCTCTAGCTTCGAAATCAGCTTTTCTGTTCTCTTTCCCGAGCTCTTCAGCTTTGCATGCTCACTCGACTAGTACCACGAACTCTTTTATTTCTAGAATACTGATTAGCAGTTTAATGTCTTCATTCTATAACACCCCAAACCTAGCCTAAACGTTATGGCTGAATCTAGCAATGTTACATGGTAGTGTTTTTTGTAAAAAAGGTGAGTTGTCGTCAGAAACCTCTTACCTATATAACCTCTTGATAGTATCTTATGTTAATTCAGGACATGTCGTTGATATCAAAACGTAATTCATGAAGTTACTCTCTTTCAAAATGTTATAAATTTTCAACACGTCACTTATTCCGGAAGCTTTTTAAAACAGTTGCATATTTGAGTGGAGACTTAAAGCCACTTTGAACTCTTTTTTGGGTGAAACCCCAACAAATTTTTTAGGCCGCTTTTGAGGCTTTTTGGAATGGAAGACGTTGAAGATTATGTGAGTACCTGTTTTACCTGCCTGCAGGACAAGACTGAGAGATCTCATCCTGCAGGTCTACTCGAGCTCAATTTCTTGAATGCACTGTAGCGAGGGCCTTGTCTCTTATCTGCTTCACCTCCTGGGTACAATATGGTAGTTTTTTTGAAATTGGGAGATGAAGCAGAGAGAAGCGCGAGTGGGTTGTCTAAAGGGGGGAAACTTGGTTATCCCTACTACTAACAGTTATAAATCAAAACAATTAAAATTTCTAAATTAAAAATATAAGTCCAAAGAGGCCATGATACAGTAAAATACCCCCAAAATAAATTCAAAATTATAATTGAGTACTAAGTCGAATTAAATAAGTCGTGTCACCACAGTTGAGTCCTCCATCGTACCGATTCGGTTATGACTGAGGATTACCTGTACAGATAAATCAGAAGGGTGAGTTTACGAAAACTCAGTGTGTAATCCTATATACAAGCAGACAGAAAGTAATCACAATCTGGGCCTAAGCCCTTTTTTAGTATTAGATCCAGTTTCAGTTAGGGCCTTAGCCCATTCAGTACAGGTGTAGTCATGCATTGGGCCTTGGCCCATTACAGTATCAGTAATCAGTACAGTAACAGATATGCAATATCAAATCCAACCCAGCCAGCCTCTACACTCCAACTCCGTCCAACCCTACACTCCATGTGGGGATATAATCAACCTACCCATCCCTACTCTCCAAAAAGTACCGAATGTGGCACTAGACAGTGGTTTGCAGTTGAACTGCCAGTAAATTAGGTTCGAGGCCTTTCAGTGCACTTGCTCCGAACAATATAAACCCATCGCCATGCTATGCATCATACAATCATGCCATGTCAAATCATGGTATCATACATGCATTTAGTACAGTTTTGAAGCATGCTCAATATACAGTCATAGATATACATATCGTAGATGGATATAACAGCCGTTTCGTCATTTAGGGGTCTAGGTAAGCTTATCGACCCTACGGTAGGTCCACAATTGACTCGGGTGACCCGTGCAACCTTAGTAATAAAACAGTGAAAATGTGCCTACAAGCCCATGATATTCGCCCGTGTGGACCACATGGCCAAATTTGGCCTTGGCCGTGTAGATCACATGGCCTGGCCCAGAAATCCCAAACGCCCGTGTGATTCACCCGTGTGGCTCAGACGACCCAATTTGGCCTGACCTGTGTATCGCACATGGCCAGCCTCGTCAATCAAACGCCTATATTTGATCACACGGCCAACCCCACAGATAGCCACACGCCCGTGTGGCGTCATAAACCTCACTTTTTGGCTTTCGCCATTTTCCATTTACAATGTTATGGTTACACACCTAATTTCGATTCAAAGCTAAAGCCACAACGAGCACTCTAGAACCTATTATTGACCAATATTTCGCTCAATTAGTCACTTAAACGATCGAATTAAACTTAACCCCAAAACAAAAAAGTTATTTTCCAAGCGAAAAACCCTTACCTTATGAACTACAAACGCTTCCCTCTATAACCCGACACTAGCACAGCCGTTCACACAAGATTTTCGGCTATCAACACAGTTAAACAAAGGTTCCCTAATTAATAACTTAAAAAAATTGAAATTTTATAGCACCATTATCACTTACCGAACGAGTGTGACTTTATGTTGCGCAATATGACGATTTGAAAACAAAGTTGAAAAAGGAAAGGAAGGAAAAATGTGGACTCAAAAAAAGGGAGGATAAAAATCAGTAGCAAAGAAAAAATAGAGAGGAAAATGGTAGAGGCTTTGCAGGAGAGAAGAAAAATAAATGGGTAACTCCCAAATCCCCTATTTTGCTACCACTAAACCACATCCGTTATAACTAGGTAACTCCAAAATCCCCTATTTTTACTCCTTAAATCCCTCCACATGACTCCCCACCCAATCCAAACACCCCAAACCGTCCAAAACCTCCCACACATCTCAAATACTCAGTATTTTACCAAATTTCAACCTCTTTCACGGCATAAGAACAAAAAAAAATCCCCCTTACACGTACAGGGATTCGAACTCAAGACTCCCAACACACTGACACCCCACTTAACCATCAGACCAGCAAGCCCATTTTGACATATTTTACCAACATATGTTTATAAGGCTACTGATTTGAGATAGGGGTTTATTCATTTAAAAACAAAAATTTGCCCAAGCTAAGGCTTGAACTTGGGACCTCTCAAACACTTCCCAGAACACTTAACCACTGAAGCAGACATACAATTGTGTCACAAACATACAAAAAGTTATATAATAGATTTTGGGGTGTTACACATTCAACCTGTCTTCAAATCTTTTACACATTATTGCTTTGGTCGACACACATTCTTGAGCATTCTGCCGAGTCTCACAAATTCTTGTTCGTATTCTGTCACTTTCATGCGACCCTGTTTTAACTCAAGGAATTCTTTTCATTTTTGATCTATAAATCTCTGGCTGATATATTTTTTCTGGAATTTAGTCTGAAAGAACTCCCAGGTAACTCGTTCTTTCGGAACCACCGACACTAGTGTATTCCACTAGTGATACACAGAATCTCGAAGCAAATATAAAGCACGTTTAATACACTCGTTAGGGGTATAGGATAGCTCATCAAACACACAGATAGTATTATCAAGCCAGAATTTAGCTCGCTCAGCATCGTGATCAACAGTGGCTCTGAATTCTTTAGCCCCGTATTTTTTGATTTTATCAACCGGGGGCTTATTTAATCTCATCGGATCAATAACTCGAGGTATTACAGGTATTTGAGGAGGATTAGGTGAGGGTGGAGGTTGTTGAGCAGTTGCATTCGTACGAAGGAACTCCGTAAACCACTCATTCATCATTTGGAAGAAAACTTGTTTAGCCTCTCCCTCGTGGCTACTCGTAATAGGTCCAGAATCAGATTACACTGCCCTTTGAGTGGGAGCGGGTGCATTACTTTCCACATCATCTGCTACGGCTCGATCAGGATCCATTTACTATACGAAAACACATTTTCAAATGTCAGGAATCATCACACTATCGTAGTATAAGAATATGGCATGTATAGCTAGACTCACACGCGTTACGTTAGTCCTAGAATCGACTAAACCGTAGCTCTGATACCAATAAAATGTAACACCCCTAACCTGTATCCATCGTCAAAATAAGATTACGAGGCATTACCGGACAAAACACAGTTCCACATAGTCATTTATCATTTTTCATACACAAGGTTATATCAACTTCTATACAATATAACTTCTAAATCAAATAACAATCATCCATTAAATCATATTAGTTAAATTTGCACATATGGAACACATAACCAGATAAAATTGATCATGCTTTATTACTTATAATACATATACAAACTATGCTTCAAATGTCAACCATATTAATATCATCTATATAACCACATATTGAATTAACTTAATGTGCAACAAAACCAAGTTACATGTGCTTAATACATATAAATGTTCAAACCACATGACTCTAATATTAATGGCACTTGTATACTTAAAACATATCCCAAAGATATATTATTACATTTCATACATCGAATATATGTCACTATATCTATTTCATTAGTTGAATATCAAACATATCATTTCATAACTTCGTACAAGCACATAATAAAACGATTTGAACCATATTGCATTAATTATTACGCAATCACATATGCGACTTTAGTAACATTACAACATGGCCAAACATACTATTGGTGCATATATATATAATGCACATTTTACCCTAAAAAAGCCACATTTAACATTTGAACACAAATAACATTCCAATGTACACCTAATTCTCATATATATTAGTATACCTAAACTTCATATTTCATCCTATTAACTAATCATTGATTCGGTCACACCATTATCAAGATCATATGCTTATCAAAATGAACCAAATTTTGTAACCGAATTTACAACCACACATGTACGCATACCTATATTAATATTGACATCAACTTGACACTTTTAACTATCCATTAAAAACTAACCAAAACATACCTAAATCATAACCATCATTTACCATTTGGACCCGTACCAAGACAATCAACTAAAATAATCATGAAACATTTTCATTTCTTGCCATTTAGCAACCAAACCTATATAGCCAATATACAATGAAATACATATCCATCATATTACCTCATTACTAAGCCAAATTATACAATCATCCACCACGCAAATTATTCCACATTTCATACTTCCAAAATGAGCTAATTATTAAGCCGATTATGCATCATACTTACCATTTCTCATTGCCAAATCATATAACCAAACATCACAAACATATAAATACCAAGAAACATACTTCCATAACAAGTTTAAGTCATAGCCACATACACACAAGCTTTAACATTATAATCAAGCCATTTTCACTTGGCTATCTATATACAAATTTCAAAACCAAACATATAAAAACCAGCCTATACATGCCATATATTCATAGTTTCAAACTTCAAAAGTACCGAGTAATAGTCGATAGTGTGATGATGATCCTAGATGATCCCCGAGCTTGGAGCTAACTTTCAAAATCTATAAAACAACGGATAAACACACAAAGTAAGCTTGGAAAGCTTAGTAAGCCATAAGCAAATAAATCATTATGAGATTATTAACAATTCAATTCAAATAGGCTGAATACAAACAATTTCAAACATACATACATTCACTTTTCTCATATAATTCAATTTAATACTTAAGCATCATTCATTGTCATGTATTTCACATATAGTCATTTGAAATATACTCACTTTTCATTTTTGAATTACATAAACAAATCACACGTACCTGAATTGGATACATTTTTACATAATCATTCATTTCTCGATATTGCCCGTCGAACAGTTTGAAATCAATAAGGATATTCAGATAACTAGGAAAGCTCGTACAATGCCAACGTCCCAAACGTGGTCTTACATGTAATCAAATAATGATGCCACTGTCCCAGACAAGGTCTTACACGAAATCATATACGATGCCAATGTCCCAGACATGGTCTGACACGTAAATCTCAAATCAATGCCAACGTTCCAGACGTGGTCTTACACGAAGTCACATATCGAAATCTTATGTCATGACATATGTATCCTATACTATTCTTATGGTTCGTATGGGGCTTTCGGACATCATAATTCGATCAAATCAATCTCGTAACTAGTTCTCCAATGCTTAATTCATTTAAGCTTACACACATATACAATCAAATTTAACAACATTTATTTACTTATGAACTTACCTCGTACGGAGACGAACGGACCGAAACGACTATTCGACAACTTTGGTTTCCCCTGATCCAAATCTGATTTCCTCTTTTCTTGATCTAAATTAATAAAAATTTCACTAATTTAATCACACCTTTAATCAATTCAATTCACAAATACATTATTAAGACTATGTACACTTTGGACCTTATATTTTGACACTTTAACATTTTAGTCCTTATACAAAACACAAAACATACATAATTTCCTTATACACATGCTTGGCCGAATATTCCATTAGTCCATATAAGCCCATATCTTTCATTTATTTCATATTTTGACCCCTCAATTTACTAATTTCATAATATAATCCTTAATACAAATTTTATTTATTATTTTTTTTATAAAAATCACTTAATTAAACATAATAATCTATCAAAAAGATTTGTTTTTCATCATCAAACCACACAAATCTTAAGCTATCAACAATGGCAAATCGCAAAATCCACAACCAATTCAAAAATTCAAGCATGGGCTAGCTAGTATTCGAAGCAACGATCTCAAAAACGTAAAAATTATCAAAAACTGAGTAAAACACATACCTAATTCAAGCTTCCAAAGGTGCTGAATATTCAAAGCTTTCTTTTCTTCTCAAGTTTCGGCCAAGAAAGGTGAATGCATGGCCATTTTAAGTTTTGTTTTATTTTATTACATATTATTACATAATTTACCTTTTTACCTTAATGAAATAATACAAAATTTTATAATGGTTGTCCACTATCGTCCGTGCTATTATTAAATGGCCAAATTTCAATTTAAGGACTTTAAAATTAAGAAACCATAGCAATTAAGCACTTTAACATATAGAAAGCCACTTTTACATTTTACTCGATTAAGTCCTTTTTATAAAATCGAGCACACAAACGATAAAATTTTCAAACAAAATTTTCACACATATAATTTAACATGTTGTAGACACCAAAAATTATATTAAAATATTTTTCTGACTCAAATTTGTGGTCCCGAAACCACTGTTCCATCTAGGGTCTAAACCGGGTTGTTACACTATTGATGTTGAGGTATTGTTCTATCTATACGGTTGTAACGTCGGTCTTATTATAGCACTATAGTTTTAATTCATTTGATGGGTGTGGCTCCGGTATGGTTCAAAGCTTCGATGTTAATAATTGAAATAACTTTATTATATATTCCCTTTCTAGCTTTCTTGAAGGGGTAGACATCAGCAAAAGTGCAGACAGTGGAAGATCAAGCTTAAACTTTTATATTGGTTCTCATCCCTCAGGTAATCTCGATTTATGTTAATGAGTGAAAACGAGATGTTATGTTTCATTTGAGTTAATGTAGTTTGTTGAAATCTTTGGTTGGTATTCTGAGGGATTTATGATAGATTGTATGTCTGGGTTGTCTTGACAACAACAAGAAGGGATTATTCTAAAATCTTATTATCCAATAGATAAAATCAACTAAGTTTTTTTATTTAGAGTGGTTATTCATTTGAAAAGTTAGTTGAGTTATATGCATTTGAGTTTATCCTAAGGTTCGGGAATAAAGTTTGCGAATTCACGGGTAAATAGACGGACAGTCTGAATGAAGAATTCATATTCTAGAAGACATGATACATAAATATATCTATCAGATCAGTTATAATCGGGAAATGCTATTAGGAGTTAAATTCATCTTGATAGTTGAAGCTATCACGCTTGTGTTAAATGATATTGCTTGATGCTTTCTAAGAAAAGGGGAATAGATATTAGTTGAAAGTTACATATACAAATATGTTAGAAGCATCAACCAAAGTTTGATAATTTGAGTTTCTCGGTTATGTTTTGGTAGATGATTGCTGGGAATTTCTCGGTAGTTATACTACTAATGATGAGTGATGATAGGAGAACACCATAGCTGCTTAGTTAAGTTCAGATATAATATCAAGTTTTATTATCAGTTCTGATGCGAGTTCTGAATCGAGGTTAGTTATAAATGATTTATCTGTGGATTACCATTAAGAAGATGATAGAAAGACTCGACTTGATGGCTTTTATCAGGTGAGAAATTTTGAAGACGAAATTTTCGTAAGGAGGGAGAGTTGTAACAACCCATTTTTTAGTGGTGTCGAAAATAGTAGTTTCGAGGTCACCAAATCCGATGAGTAAGTTCATAATTAATATTTACAATTCAAACATGGTTTTAAAAAGGTTTTTTGATATAATGATTTTTGTTATATAAGTGATTTATTAAGTTCAAGCGGTATGACCCTGAGGTCATGTGATTTTAGAAAATGAGGTATTGGGACCTCGTTGCTATAAACCGAGTCGTAAATATTTATAAAAATATTTATGAAGTGTCATTAAGGTGGTATTAAATTTTTGTCAAAAAATTTTAATATTTTGATATTTAATTAATGAAAAAGGACTAAAACGTAAAAGATGTAAAATTTCATCATTATTTGATTTGAGTGATTAAATGGTTAATTGAATAAAGGAAAAAAAGGACTTAAATAGTAATTAGACCATCCAAGGAGTTAGTGGACTTAGTGGGCTTATAAATTGTTAATGTTTGATTATAATTACAAGGGTAAAAGAGTAAATTATTAATTATGTATATTATAATCAAAAAATGACAAAATTAATTATCATCTTCTTCATTTGAAGTTCATCACTGAAACCCTAAAAGAGAAGGAAGTATATTCAACCAAAATTTGGCTTGGTGATTTGGTAAGCAAACTTTGTCCATTTTTAGTAATTTTTATGTTTTTGAGATCGTTGCAACTTGATCCAGCTAGCCCAAATCTTCGATTTTGAAACTGTTAAAGATTTTGAATGTTTCCATTGATGAAACTTGTGATTTTAGGTGTTAAATGATGAATTTGAGATATTATTTGTTATTTAAAAGTATTTTATTAAGTGATTTTTGATGAATTTTTTGATTAGGGACTAAATTGTTAAAATAGTAGAAATGCAAGGATTGAATGTGAAATTGTTGCATGAATGGGCTGTTTTGGATACTATGAGTATTTTTATAGGCTCAATTTTGGGTAAAAATGGTTAATTTGCATGTTTTGAGATTAGGGACGAAATTGAATAAAAGAAAAACCTTAGGGGAAATTTTGTAAAAATAAAAAAATTACTAAATTGTAAAAAATACATTTTTTTACTATCTAAATTAATAAATTGAATGAAATTATTAATTTAGATCAAGTCCGGATGGAAAATCGAGGAGAATAGAAAATTACCAAAATGCCCTTATACTTTGACATTTTTGCAAAATAGCCAGGTAAGTTCGTATGAACTGTACTATGTATAATGTGGACTAAATTGAATGTTATTATATGATTTTGTTGAAAATTAATTAATATATATGTTAATTGTACAATTATAGAGTAAAGAAACAATGAAAATTCAACGACGGACAACGACTACTGAGTCCCGTTTGAACCTTAGGAATATATAGGATACAAATGACATGTCATTTGGGTTACCGTGTTTTGGGTGCTGGTCCTGAACGTCCTACCAGTGGTTCTGATTGGAATTTTCATGAAAGTATGGAAATGTATGAGTTGCTGATGATTAAAGTGTGTATAGCCTTGTTCATGAAAATTATGTGTTTATTCACTAACTTGTGAATATGGTTAATGCTATATTTATGTCTTATGTGTTGTGTAAATGAAATGGTAAGTGTTCAATATGAAAAACATGATATGTTATGAGATGGATGATAAATCCAATTGAATTTTGCTCAAGCATAATGGTTATCCATGTCAAACTCATATGAATCATGTTGAAATGAACTAACATATGTTGTTGATGTGCCTAGGCTTATGCCAAGCTTGTGGATATGATTGATGTTTATGATTATGCTTGTACTATGCATATGTAACGGGTAAGAAAAGGGAACAAAACGGTAAATACATAATTGATGTATTATGATGTTATAAAAAGTTTAATGTGATAAATGATGTATTTATATGTGAACAAATTACGTATGCTATGGATTAATATATCTAGATCAGGGATAAATACACTAATTCAGAATTGATAATGTCGTTTAGGCTTATGATAAGCATTGAGTACAGAATGGAAAGTAACTAAATTGAAAGGTGTATAATCTTATAGAAAGGTTGATGGTTATACATTATGTCCCATAAAATCCTATCACGTTATGAATGATAGATATATGCGACATTAATGAATTTACTTATTTGTGAGTCAATGATCATATAGAATTATGAATTTTGACATTGGCATAAGTTTATATCTATTCTAATAAGTTTATTATCGAAATGGAATTTTTATGCTTAAATTTTATATGAGCTTACTAAGCATACATTTCTTACGTAGTTATTTTCCTTTACCTTATAAATTATCGAAAGCTCGATCGGGTTAGAAGCTAGTCGGAGATTCATCAGACTATCCATTGATTTTATCGGTAGATTTTAATGCTTTGGTAGTGGTTATAATGGCATGTATAGGTGGGCTATGTCTAATGTTTAATTGATGAGTTTGGTATGTATATGTCATTTTGGTTGATGATTATGGCATGAAATGTTGCATTGGATTTGAGATACTTAAGGTACTAATGTGATAAATTCGTATTTTTAAAACATTTATTTTTGGGTAATTATCGAACAAGATGCTACTAAACTTGGGTTTTTTGTATCAGGAATGAAATTGGGGTACCAAAATTCAAATTCATACAAAAAAGGGGCTAAATTAGAACAAAAGCAAATAAGAGGTATAGATTGAAAGTTTGGAGATTTAAAGTTGGTTGGATAAAGATTGAAGGGTTGAAGATTAAAAAAAGTGGCTGGATAAAGATCAAATTTTTTTTGATATTGTTAAAATTCTGTAATTAATTTAAATTTGATCTTTAGTTTAAATTTTATTTTTAAATTTTAATTTATCTAGTGATAATTTTGAGGAAAAATCTAGCTTTATTTTAACATTAGAAGTAGATATAAATACCTAATGGCTATAACCACTGGGCAGACTTGGCCTTGAATAGAAAAAAAATTCCTTTCTTTCTTTTCAATTTCTGCGTCAGTAAGCATTTGGCATTTTGCCAATTTTTTTCCCAATTCCAATGATTTGGTTAGTTTACCTTCTGAGCCCATTATGTTTTCCACTTTCAACAATTTCCATTAAAAACTACTTTCATACTCCATCTAGCATGATTTATTTCATGATTAACTAATACCCTTTAGCCTTGGCTCGGTAAATGCACCAACGAAACAATCGTAAGATACAAACCCGCCATAAAACCTCTTAATGCAATATTCACTATCTCTCCGGTATATGGGATAGTACAAATTCGTCCGTTAATGTTATTTCAACTTCGATTCAAAAAGTGCATGTTGGGTTGGAGTTGTTTGGCATACAGTTGGGAAGCTGAGCCGATTGTGCTATATTTGAATTCTCGTGAGCAAATTGACATATCCAAGTGGGAAACGACTAGTTTGACTCTGTCAAGGGAGAAAGTGATCGGATCTAAACGACCTACACGGTTGAGGTCGTTGATTCGAGTTGAGCTTTTTAGATCGCAAGACTATCGAAATCTTGAATTGTGAACATGTGTATCTTAGTTAAAAATTTGGCAAGGGTCGGTTTGCAGGTTGTACCAAGACTGACTACATAAGGAAAAGTTAGCGATCGGGATGTTCTTGGTCGCTATAACCAGCTTATCGCTTGGAAGGGAAAATCTATTTTTTAAGGACCGGTTCAATTTCAAAGTATATCGAGAATAAGGCTAAGCTTATTGCTATAACCGCTTTTCAATTTTTAGCATTGCTACGCACAGGTCGTGGGCACGACTGTAGCTACGATAAGTAAGTTACACGGGTACGGACACGGACTAGGACACGGCTGTGTGTCCTTATTTCGAATGCCCACACGGCTTAAGACACAGGCGTGTCTTTTGGCCGTGTGACCCCTACAGCTTTGATAATTTTAAATGTTTTTGAAATATTTTCTAAGTTTCCAATTTAGTCGCAATTTGTTTCTAAGGTGTATTTTGGGCCTCGAGGGCCCGTATTAGGAACAATATGCATGATTATGATTTGTTTCTGAAATGAATGCTATATGTTATGAAATGTTTGAAATTTTTGTCTGTCTGATCTGTATATCTAGTAATGCTCTGTAACCCTATTCTGGCGATGGATACGGGTTATGAGTTTTACATTTATTGGTGTTAGAGCTATGATTTAGTCGATTTTCAGACTAACATAGCGTATACGAGTCTAGCTATACATGCCATTATATAACTTGTGATAGTGTGATATATCCTAATCTTTTTAAAACATGTTTTTATCCAACCGAGCTGATTCCGATGAAGTAGAGAGTAATGCTCAAGGCTCTGTTCACGAAGTAGCTTCGAGTCGTACGAGCCCCATATCTGACGACTGAGGAGGAGAGGCTTAGGAAGCCTTCTTCCAGATGATGAATGATTGGTTCATCGAGTTCTTACGGAAGAACCCGACTGCTCGACAACCTTCACCCCGTCTTATTCCCCGATCAGTTCCCATTATTCCTCAAGGTACAGAACCTATTCGAGTTAGTAAGCCTCCTGTTGATAAGATCTGTAAGTACAGGGCTGAAGAATTCTGAGCTACAATTGAGGATTATCCGGAGAGAGCTGAGTTCTAGCTAGAGAATACCATCAGAGTTCTTGATGAATTGTCTTGTTCACTGGCTGAATGTCTTAAGTGTGTGCAATCTCTATTAAAAGATTCGGCTTATCAGTGGTGGAATACGTTGATTTCTGTTGTGCCGAGCTATCGAGTCACTTGGGAGTTCTTTAAAACCGAGTTCCAAAAGAAATATATCAGTTAGAGGTTTCTCGATTAGAAACGTAAAGAATTTCTAGAGCTTAAGCAGGGTCGTATGTTAGTGTCTGAATATGAACGAGAATTTTTTCGATTAAGTAAATATGCTCGAGGGTGCATTTCAACTGAGACTGCAATGTGTAAGCAGTTTGAAAATGGATTAAACGAGGATATAAAGCTATTAGTCGGGATCCTTGAGTTGAAAGAATTTGTTGTACTGGTTGATCGGGCACATAAAGTCGAAGACCTGAATAAAGAGAAAAGACACGATGAATTTGAAGCTAGAGATTCTAGAAAGAGATTGACGAGCACCAGCTAGGGCTTATGCTATTCTCCCACATGAAGATACTCTTGTGCCAGATGTTATTATCGGTACTTTCTATCTCTATGATACTGATGTAACTGCTTGGATTGATCCCGGATTGACCTATTCATATGTTTGCATAAATGTAGTGTCTAGTAAGAATTAACCTGTCGAGTCCACTGAATTTGTGGTTAAAGATTGAACCCCATAGGCCAGTATGTGCTAGTTGATAAGGTTTGCAAGAACTGTCCATTGATGACTCAGGGTTACATTTTTTTGGCCGATTTGATGTTATTACTGTTCGATGAATTAGATGTGATTTTGGGCAGGGATTGGCTAACTGTGCGTGATGCTATGGTAAATTGTAGACGAAAGCTTATCGTATTGAAATGTCAGAATGGTGAGATGCTTCGTATTGAATCAAATAATTCGAGTGAGTTGCCTATTGTGATATCAGTTATGTCAGCACAGAACTATGTGAGAAAAGGTTGCAATGCTTACCTTGCATATGTATTGGATACTAAAGTGTCTGAGTTGAAGCTTGAATTAGTGCCAGTGGTTTGCGAGTATCCTGATGTGTTTCCAAAGGAGTTACCTGGATTATCGCTGGTTAGAGAGGTCGAGTTTGCTATAGAACTTGTATCGGAAATATCACCGATATCGATAGCACCATATAGAATGACTCCTACAAAGTTAAAAGAGTTGAAAGCATAGTTGCAGGAGTCGACTGATAGGGGTTTTGCTCGACCTTATTGTTCACCTTGGGGTGCACGAGTTCTGTTTGTTAAGAAAAAGGACGGATCGATGAGATTATGCATTGACTACCGTCAGCTTAAAAAAGTTACAATCAAGAAAAAATACCCATTGCCTCATATTGAAGATCTGTTTGACCAGTTGAAAGGTGCCACAGTGTTCTCGAAGATTGATCTTCATTCTGGCTATTATCAACTACGAGTGAAAGATTCGAATGTGCTGAAAAATGCATTTAGAACCAGGTGCGGACATTCTAAATTTCTTGTAATGTCGTTTGGTTTAACGAACGCACCTGCAGTATTTATGGATTTGATGAACAGAATCTTCAGACTGTATTTAGACAGATTTGTTATGGTATTTATTGATGATATTCTGATATATTCCCGAGACGAGTCTGAGCATGCCGAACATTTGAGAATTGTGTTGCAAGCTCTACGAGATAAACAATAGTTTGCTAAATTTAGCAAATGCAAGTTTAGGCTCCAAGAAGTCAATTTTCTGGGACATATAGTATCAGCTGAAGGCACCAGAGTTGATCCAAGTAAGATTTCTGCAGTTGTTGACTGAAATCCACCGAGAAACGTATCTGAAGTCAGAAGTTTTCTGGTATTAGTTGGTTATTACCAGAGATTTGTAAAAGGTGTCTTGATGATAGCTACACTGATGACACGTCTATTACAGAAAGATGTGGAGTTTGAATGGTCTGATAAATGTCAGCAAAGTTTTAACCAGTTAAATGCACTGTTGACTGAAGCACTAGTTCTAGTTCAGCTAGAATCGGGTAAAGAATTTGTGATTTTCATTGATGCATCATTGAACAATTTAGGCTGTGTTTTGATGCAGAAAGGCAAAGTAATAGCTTATGTCTCCAGACAGTTAAAGCCGCACGAGAAAAACTATCCGACACATGACTTAGAGTTGACGGCTATTGTGTTTGCATTGAAAATTTTCTGACACGATTTGTTCGGAGAAAAATGTCACATATTTACCGATCACAAGAGTTTAAAGTATCTAATGTCGTAGAAAGATCCAAATCTGAGCCAGTGTAGATGGCTCAAACTGTTGAAAGATTTTGAGTTAGTTTTTGGTAAGATTATCCGAGAAAAGTAAACGTAGTTGTGGATGCTCTGAGTAGAAAGTATTTGTTTGCTTTACAAGCGATGAATACACGATTGACATTGTCTGATGATGGCTCAATCTTAACTGAGTTAAAAGCTAAACCAATGTTTCTACAGCAGCTCTGCGAGGCTCAGAAATGTGATAGTGAGTTGTTAGCTAAATGAGTACAGTGTGAGTTGACTTCGGATTTAGAATTTCAGGTAGGACATGATGATTGCTTGTTATTCAGAGGTAGAGTTTGTATACCAAAAATACAGAGGTTATACATAAAATTTTGCACGAAGCTCATAGTGGTAGCTTGTCTGTTCATCCGGGGAGCAATAAAATGTACAGTGATTTGAGACAAATGTACTGGTGGCCAGGAATGAAATGCGAGTTTTATGAATTTGTATCCAGATGTTTGATATGTCAGGAATTTAAAGCTGAACATCAGGTACTTTCAGGATTGTTACAGCCAGTGATGACACCAGAGTGGAAATGGGATATAGTCATTATGGATTTCGTATCGGGGTTACCCCTATTTCTGAAAAAGAAAGATGCTATCTGGGTTATTATTGATCGCTTGACGAAGTCTGGACATTTTGTTCCTGTACGTACAGATTTCTCACTTGACAGATTAGCTGAGTTATATGTTTTTGAGATTGTTAGATTACACGGGGTGCCAATATCCATTATTTCGGATAGAGATCCGAGGTTCACATCGCGATTCTGGAGAAAGTTACACGAAGCTCTTGGGATGCGGTTGCATTTTAGCACTCTATTTCACCCTTAGACCGATGGTCAATCTGAGCGTGTGATTCAAATTCTGGAAGATATGCTTCAAGTTGCGTACTAGAGTTTGAAGGCAACTGGGAGAAATATTTGTTGTTGGTCGAATTTGCATACAATAACAGTTTTCAGTCGAGCATAAAGATGGCACCGTATGAAGCTCTATATGGTCGTAAATGCCGAAATCCATTTTATTGGACTGGGCTTAATGAGAAAAAGATACACGGGGTTGATTTGATTCGCGAGACTGAGAAAAAAGTGAAAGTGATCCTAGATAGCTTGAAAGCAGCTTCAGGTTGTCAAAATTCGTATGCAGATCTTAAACGGAAAGATATAGAATTCCAAGTCGACGACAGTATTTTTGAAAGTTTCACACTGGAAGAAATTTCTTCGGTTTGGTCGCAAAGGAAAGCTGAGTCTGCGATTTATTGGACCGTATGAGATTACTAAAGGAATCGAACCAGTTGCGTATCGATTAGACTTACTGTCAGAGCTTGAGAGGATTCACAATTTCTTTCACGTGTCTATGTTACGACAATATCGATCTAACACTTCACATGTTATCTCTCTGACGGATGTTGAGATTCAACCTGATATGGCATACAATGAAGAACCGATCAGAATTTTGACACAAGAGGTGAAAGAATTAGGAAATAAAAACAAAGCTTTAGTGAAAGTTTTATGGCAATGACACGAAATAGAGGAAGCCACCTAGGAACCCGAGGAAGCTATGAGAAAGAAATATCCAAACATCTTTTTAGGTAAGATTTTTGGGGACGAAAATCCCTTTAAGGGGGAGAGTCATAACGACTCGTTTTCATTGAAATCAAAATTATGGTTTAGGGACCACAAATCTGAGGTCAAAAAATTTATTATATTATTATTTTATGATCTACAGCGTGATAGTATTACCATATAATTTTGGTTATCTAATTTTGGTTATCTAATTTTGGTTATAATGACATGTATAGGTTATTTTAGCTAATGATAGCTTAGATGTTTTGTTATGTTTTGGTATATTTTGCTATGTATATATAAATGGCCTTATCATGTTTGATGTGTGGTTTGGTATGGTTAACAAGTGAATTGATTTATGTTTGATGGATGAAAATTAAATGGTAGTTGAATATGCATATGAATATCTATTATAATTTGGAGTGATTTAGTGCTTGTTGTGGAAAGTACATATGTATAATGATGTTAGTTTTTGAATGGTTTGTATTGGTGTTTTAGTGCAGAAGTTGTAAGTGATTTATATGACCATTTGATGCTAGAGATCAAGTACATAAATGGTACCAAATGGTATGTTTTGATTAATGATCTACATGGTAAGTTTTGGTACAAATATGCATACGAGTTAGTTAAACAATTGGATATATTGAATGTTTAGATTTACATGTTATAAGTTGACATTTGAGGTGCCTAAGGGCATATTGGTTGTATGTAATGATTTTACATGTTTAATGCTTGATTTTGGCTTGTTTTGGATCCCTATTTATGACTTGTGTATATGCAAAATATTGAGTGTAGGTGGATGCCAAATTGTGTGAGAAATGTGGCTTGTAAAATGACCTATTTTTGTCCACACGGTGGTGTGTCTCAGTAGTGTCTGACACACGACCAAGTGACACGGATGTGTGTCCCCTATATCTTTTAAGAGCACAAGTCAGTATGCTCACACGGCCTAGCACACGGGCGCGTGGCTCGGCCGTGTGGCACAAGTTAGTGAGTTACACGGGCACGGACACAGACTGGGACACGACTGTGTGTCCTAATTTAGTCTCGATTTGTTTATAAGGTGTATTTTGGGCCTCAAGGGCTCGTATTAGGAACAATATGCATGATTATGATTGGTTTCTGACATGAATGCTATATGTTATGAAATGTTTGAAATTTTTGTCTACCTGATCTATATATTCGGTAATGCTCCGTAACCCTATCTTGGTGATGGATACTGGTTAGGAGTGTTACATACTTGGGAAATGGGAACACTTTACTGGTGATATTTTTCAGTAAACTTTCGAGAATGGAAGAGGAGAATTTAATTCGAGTCGTCAGAGACTACAAAGGGGCAATCGGGTGGACGATCACCGACATAAAAGGGTTAAGCCCCTCAACTTGTATGCACATAATTCCAATAAAAGAAAATACGAGCCCAAAGAGAGAAGTTCAAAAATGCCTTAATCCACCAATGATGGAGGTTGTGAAAAAGCAAGTTCAAAAGTTACTAGACGCTAGGATGATATATCCAATTTCCAACAGTAACTGGGTTAGTCCAATTCATGTGGTACCTAAGAAAATAGGTATGACCGTAATAAAAAATGCAACAGGTGATTTAGTTCCCACTCAAGTTCAAAACAAGTGGAAAGTCTGTATAGATTACAGGAAGTTGAACTCTTTAACTCGAAAAGACCACTTTCCACTTCCTTTTATTGATCAAATGTTAGAACGTTTAGTGGGAAAAACTCACTACGGCTGTCATGATGGTTATTCAGGTTTTCCGCAAATTCTAGTGGCACCGGAGGACCAAGAAAAAACAATGTTTACATTTCCTTTTGGCATGTTTGCCTATAGACGGATGCCGTTTGGACTTTGCAATGCGCTAGCCACATTCTAGAGTTTTATGGTAAGTATATTTTCTGATTATGTCAAGAAAATAATTGAGGTATTTATGGACGATTTCATAGTATATGGTAATTCTTTCGATAAATGTGTGTAAACCTCATTAAAATTTTGGAAAGATGCTTAGAATTTAATCTAATTTTAAATTATGAAAAGTGCTATTTTATGGTAAATAAAGGATTGATTTTAAGACATATTGTTTGCGCTGAAGGGATCGCGGTCAATAAGGCCAAAACTGATGTTATCAACTCACTTCCATACCCCACGACTGTGAGGCAAATTTACTCTTTTCTTGGTCATGCAGGTTTTTACAGGTGTCTTAGAAAAGAATTTTCAAAGATTTCGCGACTGTTTTGCAATCTCTTGTAGAAAGATAAAGTGTTTGAATTTGATCAAGCATGCAAAGACGCATTCGACACTCTCAAGAAAAAGCTTGTTTTAGCTCCTATAGTACAACTACCAAATTTGGATTATCCTTTCGAGCTCATGTGAGATGCAAACAACCAAAGTGTAGGAACTGACCTTAGGCAAAGAATTAGGAAGGAACCCCACGTCATATCTTACACCTCTAAAACATTAGATGTTGCCCAAAGCAATTACTCGAATACTGAAAAAGAATTATTAGCCATTGTCTTTACTTTGGAAAAATTTAGACCATATTTATTAGGGTGCGATAACTTGGTGCTGATCATTTGAGCCAAATATCCTTTCCAAAAGACGATGCTCATCTTAAAGACGACTTCCCGGATTAAAATCTTCTGTCAGCCCAGACAGTTTACCCATGATTTGTAGATATGGTAAATTATCTCGCTATAGGAGAGACTCAAGATATTATATTTAGGACAACCCATACCTTTGGAAACACTGTTCCAATCAGGCAACCCGATGATGTGACACTGAGACTGAGGTACTTAAATATGGATTGTTTTGGTCACATATCTTTTATGATGCTACTTATTTTGTAGGACTTGTGAGAGATGGCAAAAAGTGGGTAATTTAAGCCGAAAGAATGAGATGCCCTTAACTCCTATACATGTGTGCACAATTTTCAATATATGGGACATCAATTTCATGGGACCGTTTGTTTCATCATTAATAATGTTTACATTATTCTCATTGTAGATTATGTGTCTAAATGGGTAGAAGCTAAAGCTACTCGTTGCGCTGATGATAAAACTGTAGTGGATTTTCTAATAAGCTCTATCTTTTCCAGGTTTGGCACACTGAGACCATTAAACAACGATTGAGGAACTCATTTCTGCAACAAGGTAATTGATACACTACTGAAAAACTATGGGGTAACATAACGTGTGGCCATGGCTTATCACCCACAGACAAACGGTCAAGTGAATGTTCTGAACTATGAAATAAAGTCAATTCTGGAGAAGACCGTGAATCCAAATTGGAAGGACTGGATCCTACGTTTAAACGATTGATAAGTGATAAAAATAACATATTTTAATCTCATTCTTCATGCATTTTGGGATGATTATTTTTGCAAATTGGTGAATTTTATGCTCTTAATCCTTTAAAATCATGTTTCTATACTTAAAAGAGTATTTGGGAGCCAAAGAAGCAAAAATTAGACAAATAGACCAAATTTCAGGAGCCGCGCGGGCTAGGCCTTCTTACACGGGCTTGACACACGGCCATGTGAGAGACCATGTCGATTTCGCAACTCGCATCCCAAACACGCAGAAAGACACAATTTTTAGGCTTTCTGGGCATTCTAAAGTCTATAAATACCAAATGGAAGAAGACAAGAGGGGAGCATCAGAGAATATTGAAGAAAACAACTTGAAGAACACCATTAGCGCCAACTCTGAAGCAGATTTCCATAAAAAAATAAAGGCTTTTTAATTTCTTTTGAAGTTTTTATGAGTTCCTTTATTTCCTGTGGTTATTCTGTCTTTAAGTTGTTTTTATTCACAATTATGAACTAATTTGCTAGATACCTAGGGAATATGAACCCTATGATGGATTCTATTATTTGATTTCTATTTTACGCAATAAATACTTGATTCTTATTCTCAGTTATGTGTGTTTATCTCTTGTTTTAATATTTCCGGGATATTAATTCATGTTTTATGTGTTTAAATCAGAGGAGGAAAAGTCTCTGTTTAAGAGTAGATCTAGCATAATTGAGTGGAGTTACATACAAGCCTAGAAATAGGACGACATAAATCTACCAAATTAGAGTCAAATCTAATAGGGGAATCCATAGATCGAGTTAATACGACGATAGGGGTTTTAATTAGAAAGAAGTTTCAATTAATCAACCTATAGTTAGTTACTCTTACTCTTGAAAGAGATATTAACCTAATTTAGGGATTTCTACGGATCAAGATACCAAGTGAATAATTTGTTTAATTCAGATTCATAATGATAGATAAAATCTAGGTGGAATCTTTCCTGGTTATTATTTCTCTTATTGGTTATTATTCAATTATTTTCCCGATTTATTCTCTGTCGAGTTCTTTAGTTAAATTAATGTAGTAATCTTAGTTTAAATCAATCACTCCAAATTGTCGGTTAAATAATAGGAAAATGGTAATCACTTGTACTTTTAGTCCTCGTGCATACGATATCTCTACTTACCGTAGCTATACTATTTATCGATAGGTGCACTTGCCTTTGTCGTATTTTTTTTAGTCTTGGGATACATCAAGTTTTGGCGCCATTGTCAGAGACTGAAATATTAGGAAAATTTTATTTCTATTGATTTAGCCATTCGTATTCGTATTTTATTTTATTTTTATATTTTTAATTTAATTTTTACATTTTAATTTTTCTTTTGTTTGCTTTTGGCAGGTTCTTTTGGTTTATGACTAGAGGAAACCTTCCGAGACCATTGCTTTTTGATAGTGAGATTAAAAGTATTGCTCACAAAAATCGTAGAGAGGTTAGAGAAGCAAGGCAGAGTCAACAAAATATAGTAGACGAACAAGAGGACAACAATATTATTGAGGAGCTGGGTGATAATCAGAATAGTCAGCTACCTCTTGTAGATCCTGTTCCTCATACTATGTACGATTATGCCAAGACCACTCTGATTGGGGTTGAATCGAGTATTGTAAGACCTACCATTGGTGCAAACAATTTTGAGCTGAAGACAAAAACTATTCAGATAGGACAATAGTATGTTCAGTTTGATGGTCTGCAAGATGAATATCCCAACACTATTCAAGATTAATGGCGCCACTGATGACACCATTCGCTTATGATTGTTCCCATTCTTGCTAAGGAACAAGGCAAAACAGTGATTAAATTCTTTACCACGTGGTTCTATCACTACATGGGCTCAGATGATCGAGAAGTTTCTCTTGAAGTACTTCCCTCTAGCTAAAATAACTAAGTTGAGGAATGACATTTCATCCTTTGCCCAGATCAATTTAGTGACATTATATGATGCATGGGAGAGATACAAGGATCTATTAAGAAGGTGCCCTCATTATGGGTTACCTCTATGGTTGCAAGTTCAAACCTTCTACAATGGTTTGAACCTTTCGACTAAGTAATTAATTGATGCAACAACTGGTGGAATACTGAATAATAAAACACCTGAGGCAACCTATAAGTTTATATAGAAGATGATACTGAATAATTATCAGTATCAAGTCATAAGGACGAAGCCGATGAAAGGAGTCTATGTTTTTAATTTAAATGTCGTTACCATGTTATCAAACCAAGTAAAAGCACTGAATAAGAAAATTGACGGTTTATATTTTTCTACGTAGGCGAATCCAGTGATGCAATGCGATACAAGTAGAGGTGGAATGATTAATTCAAAATGTTTACCCTTCAGTCCTAGCATAGAGAATGAGCAAGTAAATTATATGGGTAATAATTCTAGACCGCAAAATAACCTTTATAGTAATAACTATAATGCAGATTGGAGGAACCATCCCAATTTTTCTTGGGGTGGTCAAGGAAATCAGCGAACACAACCCCTTCCGGGCTTTCAACAACCTTATCAGCAAGAGAAGAAGTCGAACCTTGAAGAGATGTTGGCAAAATTTATCTCGGTGTCAGAAACTCGTTTTCAAAACACTGAGGCAATATTGAAGAAACAACAAGAATCAAATCAAGGACTTGAAAATAAAATTGGACAGCTTGCTTAATTAGTTTCAGAAAGACCACAAGGCAGCTTGCTTAGCAATACGGAAACTAACCCAAGGGAGCAGCTTCATGCAATTACTGTTCGAGACGTGGAAGGGCTAGTTGAACCTAAACTGAAACCAAGGCAAGAAGACGTGGTGAACAATGATGAGGTTCAGGAAGATAAGAAAGAACAAACGCCAGTTGTCAGAGAATACAAAGCTCGAGTTTCATATCCAAACACGTTGAAGAGAGACCATGCGAATGAACAATATGGTAAATTTCTTAAGCTCTTAAAAAAATTACACATTAACTTACCGTTTGTTAAAGCTCTTTCGCAGATGCCAAATTATGTCAAATTCTTAAAGGAGCTATTAACAAACTAGAGGAAGTTAGATGACTTGTCGACTGTAAAGCTCAATGCAGTTTGCTCGGCCATTATCCAAAATAAACTACCTAACATACTTAAAGATTCAGGGAGTTTTACTATTCCTTGTCTCATTGGTAGTTTAAATATTGGAAATGTTTTGCCTGGTTTAGGGACTAGTATTAATGTCATGCCTTATAAATTGTTTAAACAACTTGGTCTTGGGAAACCCAAACACACTAGGATGAGTATTCAATTAGCGGATAGAACTATTAGATATTCTAGGGGTATTATTGAGGATGTACTCGTAAATATCAATAAATTTATATTCCTTGTTGACTTTGTTGTTTTAGACATAGATAAGGATAGTGAGGTACCTATGATCTTAGGTCGACTACTATTATTGATGTTGGTACAAGTTAACTTGTGCTCAGTGTAGGTGACAAAAATATTACTCTCTAAGCATGTGATTCTGTGAGAGTCTCTAGTGAGCGAGATGATTTTGAATGTTTTGTTAATGTTAGTAACCATGTGGCTCAATGTTCTTTGCAGGAAATCCCTCGTGAAACCATGTTGGAGCCATGTTTCAGTCAAGGTGATAGAAATCGAACAACATATGAAGAGCGAATGGTACAACTTGACGAACTAGATGAATGAGGAATGCATGTTGAGGAGAAACCTAGAAAACATGATAAAGACACAAAGCGATGCCATGACGTGCATGTGATGAGAATGAACTGATTTAAGGTTAGGGACAAAGTACTACTAGAAAAATCAGATCCATGAATTTCCCCTTCGGGGCTTGAGTCAAACGGATCAAACCCATTTACGGTACTGAACGTCTTTCCATACGGTATAGTCGAGGTAACACATTTCGATTTCGGTACATTTAAGGTAAACAATACTCGACTTAAACCTTATCCTGGTATTAAAATTGGTAACAAGAAAGAGGAGTTTCAGCTCTGAAAACCACCCTAACTAAGCGCATACGATGTAAAGTCAAGCTTAGACTCTAAACAAGCGCTTCTCGGGAGGCAACCCGAGTGTTTAAATTTTGTTAATTCTTTTAATTTTAATGCATGTTAATTTAAAATTAATTAAATTAATTAAAAAATGTCTTTGAACCACATGGCCTGGACACACGGGCATGTCCTAGGTCTTGTGCACGTTGGGGTAAATGATAGTGAGTTACATGGTTTGAAGACATGGCTGTGTAGGTCAGAAGGCCTGGAAACACGGGCATGTCCTGGGCCGTGTGCATCATGGGGCTTAGTTTTTCCAATTTCGATTGTTACACAACCTGAGGTGGTCCACACGGCCTAGTGACACGACCGTGTGGGGCACATGGCCTGGCAACACGAGAGTGTCTAAGGCTGTCGAATACTTGAGTTAATTTTTCAAATTTAATTTCGAGACAACAAGTTACACAGGCCAAAGACACACCATGTGCAAAACACGGTTTGTCACATGAGCGTGAGAGAAGCAACGGAAGATCACACACGACCATACTTGACACACGGCCTGGACACACGGATGTGTCCGAGGCTGTGTGAACACTGGGAATCAATTTTAAATCACACATGAGGTGAGGAAGCACCACACGGGTGTGTGAAAAGGCTGTGTGGCCCAACACGAGCCTAAAAAACACTGTGTCCCCTTTAAAACCATAATTTCCCCTTTTTTATTTTGTCTTCTTCCTCCCTCAACGCCTTCCCCTAGTCGTCGCTCTCCCGAAGCCTTTCCCATTTCTAGCTACCGTCGTTCTCCTCTGTTCCTCGTCGCTCCTCACCTCCAAACTCCCCCTTTTTCCATGACTCGTCCCTTCCCCCTTCCATTTCCCCTTATTCCTTTCTCCTATCGAAGCCACAACCCCAACCCTTTCCTTTTTCTTTTCACCATCCCTCATGCCACCGGTTCGTCCCCTCTCCCATCGATGCCGTCGTCCACACTCCAAACCACCTCATCTCCCTTTCCCCTTTCTCCCCTCACATTTCTTCCTCCCCTAGCCTTGTTGCACCCCTACATCTCAAGCCACCCCTAACCTTTGACCTTCCCCTCTCCCTCTTTGCCTCGTCGAACACACCGACTCCACCGTGAGCACCCTCTCCACCACCCAACTATCAGTTCCCCACTGTCTATTCTTTTTATTTTTATTTTTTTATTATTATTATTTTATTATTTATTGTTATTAAATCTATTATTATTTGTTTTGTTATTCCTATATTTCTTAGTTTTATTATCATTATTATTTTTATTGTTCTTATTTTTAGTTCTAGTAGAATCTCTTTATGGTAACTTGAATTCGTTTACTCATTTTTTCATTTAGTATTATTATTATTATTATTTTTTTTCATTTATTATTTTATTACTTTATTATTACTTAGTCTTATTACTATTATGATTATGAGTCATATTAGTATTTCTATAGTTGTGTTAGTTGTTGATGGTTTATTGTTTATGTTCAATGTTGCTTCAATTCCTTTTAGCTAAGTATTCGATCTTGTGATTTTGGTTTTAGTTGGATTTGACATTTTTTTTGTGGTTATTTGAACTAATCCATTGTGTCGATTCGTGCTTTTAATTCGATGCTGAAATAGTTGTTTCGTTATCTGTATCTTCAGGTATGTCATGATGAACTTAAGGGGAAAATCTAAGGTCGTAATCCCTGCTTCAAAAAAATAGAAGACTCTGGGAGCGACCTTATCCTTAGGCCCCCTTCCGCTGATGCATGCCATCCGTGCCTATGATTTTCATAGGGTCCCTAAAAGGACCTATATCAGCATCTCCAACAGCGGCCATTAGGATTAGGCCGATGTATTGACTGGGCGGCCTTAGAGTAGATTCATTTAACTAATAGAGTGCGCGCATTGATTGCTACAGCTCTATGTCTCCATCATCGAGCCCACCTACGCGGAGCTTACCTTAGAGTTTTGTTCGACATTCATTCTATGCTAAAGAGTTCCCCTTGGACTCTATACTAAGGAGTTCATGAGTGTCGAGGGTTTCCTCACCTTATATTAGCACATCCGTTATTCATCGACTTTATATTGGGCATAGCTTACTGTAAGTATGATGCCCTATGACCTGAGTCAGTCGAAGGCAACTTCCCCACCTCCAATTTGATGCCATATTAGCTCACATATTGACCGATAGGAGGGAGAGCACTGGGGTCGCCGGTACATTCGATGCTTATTTTTTGTGGAGCATGGCGATGGGGTGCACATTCGATCTTGCTTACTTCATTGCCCTTGCTTACCGCCATCAGACAGAGCATAGTAGGAAGGGTCCTATCTACTTAGGACCTTACGTGACTCGCCTCACACTACATTCCGGCCTCTTTGCCACTTTGGTGCAGTCCTCCTCCTGTACACTAGTTGGACAGATGACTCCGCAGAGATTATCAAGTATGAGCCAGATGAGGATATGATCGAGCAACTGTGTGGAGTGGATCCTCATTGATACTGATTATCTCATTCTGACCCTTGGAATGAGCATGAGGACTTCATTGATGATTTCCCTTTCCACCACGAGGGTCCACCTTATCATCCACCTCCAAGTCGCCCTACTACTACTCTTGTTGCCATCTTAGTAGACCTCTCCGAGCGGTTCACTCCTTTCGAGCGATACTATTTTGAGCGGTTCGACAGTATTGATGAGACTTTGCAACAAATCTGTCAGCATCTCCACATTCTTCTAAGCCTACGCCTCACGATCCTGATGCCTCTCACAATGAAGATCACTGATCTGCTTTATTTATTTTCTTTTCAGCTCTATTTTTATTTTTATTATTTTTATTATTTTAGTTGTTTTATTTTTATTTCTTTGACTTCTTACATTTCTTTTCTTTTGAACTATGTTTTTATTTTTATGTTTGTTTCTAATTGAGTTTGTAACCTCTTAATCTTCTTCATTATTTGTGTTTATTTTCTTATTAGTTTGCTTGGAACCATGCACTACGTTTTCATTTGCCTACAATTTCGATTTTCACTATTCTAGCGATTTCATCCATATTCACGGAAATTTCAGTTTTCTCCCTATCTTATGATATTCTGCTTATTCTATGCTTATATCTGTTTGTACATTGAGGACAATGTACATCTTAAGTGTGAGGAGGTTATTTAATAATTATTAAAAAATCCCTAAATTATTTCTTTTGTTTAAGTACTTTTTGTTATACTTCCATTAGAGTGAATTATTTTTTATTTGAGATTTTTATTGATTTTGTTTTGGATTAATTTGTAGATATTTGTGCATTGGTTGGTTTAAACTTTAAGACATGAGAGAGTCAAGCATGATAAATTATTTTTCAAAAATAAATATTTTAGGTTGTTTCCCTGAATTGAGGTATTATCTTGAAGTTTTAAATTTGCAAGTTTGACATTAAAACCTTGATTTTTTGTGAGCTTTTCAGCCTATAGGGCATACATTTTTCATGCTCATTTTATTATTAGTTATGAGTGTGTCAACTTGATTTGTTATTCTAGAACTTGCTTCGATTATGCATGTCGAGACCACATCTTTGATTTGATATATTGAGATGATAAAGACACTTAGGTTTTAGCCCACTTAACTTGTAAAAAGCCTACATTTTGAATTAACCCTTAGTGAACCCCGTTAAGCCTAACACACATTTTCTTGATTAACCCGTGAGTGATAACCCATGACCCATTTATTCGTTGTGATTTTTTTCGTTTTATTGACTCCCTTTTTGTTGAGCTTTGATTTGGTTAGTTGCCTAAATATGTTCCTTTTTATGAATTGCTGAATTTTCTTTCTTGTTTTCAGTTAAAAAAATAAAAATTGTGATTGAGCTTGAATAATTAGTTTATATTTTGTTGAGAATCTCGTTTTTATTCTTGAATAGTATTGATTGATGCACTTTCTTTTAATTCAGCATTTGATTATTTTTCTAGTTTGGTAATTTATCAACTCAATCTCAATTATAACCAAATTTTCTATCCTTTTTCCACACCTTTATCCTAAGCCCCATTACAACCTCTTAAAAACCTCTTGATTGGTGTGTCATATCATTTTATAGTGGTGGGGATTTGATTTTCAAGAAAGCTTATGGTAATGACATTTCTTGTTCGATTGTTGAGTGTATATTTCTTGAACCTTAAACACTTTGAGTGTTTTGAGTGAATCTTTAGTGAGGATTTCAATTGTTGTTGATATTGAATTAAAGGTAATTACTTAAATAAGGGGAGACACATATGTTTTCGTGCTTTAAAAATTTCGGCTTGGATTGTTTGAATCTTCAGTGCCTTTTTAGTTGAATTGCCAATGCATGATTGTTTGCGAATTATTTTTGAGACATTGTTGATGAGAATTACAAGTTGAGAAGGATTAACTCTAATATGGGTTGAGGATTTTGCTTGAGGACAAGCAAATGCTTAAGTGTGGGGATATTTTATAAGTGATTAAAGTGACATATTTTAATCCCGTTCTTAATGCATTTTTGGATGACTATTTATGCAAATTGGTGAATTTTATGCTCTTAATCCTTTAAAATCATGTTTTTATACTTAGGAGAGCATTTGGGAGCAAAAGGAGCGAAAATCAAAAAAATAGAGCAGATTTCAGGAGCCAAACAGGCTGGGCTTTCCCACATAGGCTGGACACAAGACTATGTGCCAGGTTGTGTCGATTTCGTGACTAGTATCCCAAACATGCGGAAAAATGCAATTTTTAGGCTTTCTGAGTATTCTAAAGTCTATAAATACCAAATGAAAGAAGAGAAGAGGGGAGCATCAGAGAATATTGAAGAAAACAACTTGAAGAACACCATTAGAGCCAACTCTGAAGCAGATTTCCATCATGATTGAAGACCTTCTTTTATTTTCTTTTGAAGTTTTTATGAGTTTCTTTATTTCCTGTGGTTATTCTGTCTTTAAGATGTTTTTATTCACAATTATGATCTAATTCGTTAGATACCTAGGAAAGATGAACCCTATGATGAATTCTATTATTTGATTTCTGTTTTATGCGATAAATACTTGATTCTTGTTCGCAGTTATGTGTGCTTATCTCTTGTTTTAATATTTCCGTGATATTAATTCATGTTTTATGTGCTTAAATCAGAGGAGGAAATGTCTCTGTTTAAGAGTAGATCTAGCATAATTGAGTGGAGTTGCATGCAAGCCTAGAAATATGACGACATAAATCTACCGGATTAGAGTAAAATCTAATAGAGGAATCCATAGATCAAGTTACTGCGACGATATGGGTTTTAGTTAGAAAGAAGTTTCAATTAATCAACCTAGAGTCAGTTGCTCTTACTCTCGAAGGAGATATTTGCATGATTTAGGGGTTTCTACTGATCAAGATACCAAGTGAATAATTCATTTAATTCAGATTCATAATGATAGATGAAGTCTAGGTGGAATCTTTCCTAGGTATTGTTTCTCTCATTAGTTGTTATTCAATTATTTTCCTGATTTATTCTCTGTTGAGTTTTTTATTTAAATTAATTTAGTAAACTTAGTTTAAATCTATCACTCCAAATTGTCGGTTAAATAATAGGAAAACGGTAATTACTAGTACTTTTAGTCATTGTGGATACGATATCTTTACTCACCGTAGCTATACTATTTATCAATAGGTGCAGTTGCCTTTGTCGTATTTTTATTTAGTCTTGGGATACATCAACGATGCATTGTGGGCATACCATACTACTTACAAGGGACCCATAGGAATGTCCCCTTATCGAATCATATTCAGTAAATCGTGTCACCTTCCAGTGGAGTTGGAACATAAGGCATTTTGGGTGGTAAAAAATGCAACATGGAGTTGGACGCCACAGGTTATTATTGGAAATTAAACATTCAAGAGCTCGAAGAGATCTGACGAGACGCATATGAAAATTCCCAAATATATAAAGACAAAACCAATGCGTTTCATGACTAGAAAATATCCCGCAAACAATTTTCAGTTGACCAGAAAATGTTACTTTACGATCCCACACTGAGAATTTTTTCGAGTAAGCTTCGAACCAAATGGCTTGGTCCTTTTTGTTATTACTAAATTATTTCCTCATGGTGCAGTTGAAATTAAAAGCGAGGAGTTCGGGAAATGTTTTAAAGTCAATGGTAAAAGGTTAAAACCCTTTTACGAGAATTTTCAAGTACACGTGATAAAGGAATTACTTTCGGAAGAGCCAAACGATTAAATTTTTAGGTCGTTGAGCTAACAACGTTAAACAAAAGCGCTTTATGGGAGGCAAACCAAATTTATCTTTATTTATTTAATTTAATTTTAAATTCTAGCTTAGTTTGAGAATTAAATAAAATATTATTTAATCCGTTTGATTGTGTTATTTTCCAAGAACATGGATAAAGGCAGTCATTTTTCAGAAATCAAAATTCAATTATGGGTGGGCACAGTCATGTTCACTGTCACCATTTTCTCCAAATAAACAAACTCATACCCAAACCCAAAATTTCAAGAAACCAAGTATCCCAAAGAAAGAAAAAAAAGAAGCCCAAACAACCCAAGCCAAAACAGAAAAATGACGAAAAAAAGAGGGAAAAAAAAGAACCCCACGTTTAGAAACCCCTATCTTATTTCTTTTCTTTTTCCCCTCTTCTTCTTCACCCATCTTCCACCAAAAAAATACTAACACTATTAGACCATCAAGCCACTGTCGTTTTGCACACCGCCGTCGACCCCTTTTCGCCATCCTACGTTACTGCTGACGACTGAGTAGCCGACGATCAAACCCCTTCCATCGTACTTCGCACGTTGCCGTCACCATCTCCACCACCTCTCCATCAAAACTCTGCCATCTTTCCACCGCCATTCACATGTCTCACCGTTGAGCTTGCTCAAGTAATCACCACTTCCTCTTGACCAACCAAAACCTCCCCCTTCTTCACCAAAAACACCACTGCTCATCCCATCTCTTCCACTTCCTCGTCTCCTTCACCGTGCACCACCACCGATCGAGTTTCTCCATCTCCAAAACTTCACCCTTAACAACCACCGCCTTCCCAAACCTAACCACCACCTTTACAATAAGAAACCTAACCCTTTTTCCCCATTACCGCCGACCTTCAAGCCCCCTCCCAACCTTAGAAGAACATATTAAAACACTCTACACAAACTTTCCCAACGTCATTTCAGCCATCCACCGTCATCCATCACCGTCTGCCGTTGCTACACCATCACCGATGATTCATTTTACCGTTACTAACGTTTCCTATAGGTTGTTTAGATAGAGCTAACACTTCGGGTCACAATGACGTTGAACCACCAAACCAAAGTGAGCAACCAACTCCACGACAAACAAGGTCGACCATTGCTCATGCTTGATGTACACAATCACACCAACCCAATGAAGAGTGAAAGTCAACCCCAAACAATGGTACCTAAGCTGCTGATATACCGAGTCCATCGCACAGTCCAGTCGAAAACTAGTACCAAGGTCTTAGAAATAATAGACTCGATCAATGGGGCCAAACCTATATAACGCCGCCAGAACAGAGATTTCGAGGGTCTCTAAGTTTCAAGACACCGGGACACCGTGCAAGATACAAGAAAATTCAACATCGGCCAATTCCAGTCTGTAAATATATCTTTCTCTTTACCCTTGATACACTTAACATGTATGAGCCAGTGTTTAATTATTTCAATGCTATTGGGTGGACATCATACGCAAATAGTTACTGTGTTGCATATTATGAACTTGGATTTGAATTTTGTGCAACGTTTAGTTTTGATATTTCTGCAGTTAGGATTGTTGAAACCCTGAACGTAATTAAATTCTGGTTGCTTGGTCATCCATTTGATATGTCTATTTTTGATTTTAACATAGCCATGGGTTTTGTTGACCCTGACGATGTTCACTCTGACTCGTACCATACTGCTCTACTCGAGATACCTAGAGATTTTGATGCCCATTCAGCTTACTCAATTTTGACTCACTTAGTATCTCGGTTTTACAATTCTAAGACCTCTAAAGCTTTGCTAGTGCATGAACCAGCCCTAAGGTACATTCATAAGTTTCTCGCTTTTAATTATTCGAGCCACAATGATTCTACATCTGTCTTAACTAAGACATAACTATTTTTCTTATGGTGCATGCACTTCGGTTTGAGGGTCAATTTAGGATATTGGTTTGTAAGTAGTTTTCATGTTGTAATCCGGGATCATCGACCTCTCATACTCAACCCTTACATCACACATTTAGCTACAAAAATTATTCCATCCAGGGTTGATTTTCCTCACTAACGTATTTTATAATATGGATCCTTTGGATGAATATTGTTTGGATTCTATGGGTTTGCTTCTTGGCACCCCTATTGTATTCTATTTTGTTCCCTTAGGTACATGAACCGTTCGAAGCAATAAAGTTTTTCAACAAAGACGCGATCTGTCCACTAGAGAACAAGAGGAGCAACCCCTTTCTACTGTGGACGTACGACTTCATCGTATTGAGGCTTGCCTAGAAACAATGGAAGCCAACATCTCAAGCATCCTCACCATACTGCAAGGCGGTCACTTCCACCGTCCTCTGACCATTAAATATACACGGGGAGTACACTTTACCTTAACTTTTGTTATTCTTTTTGCACATTGTGGGCAATGTGGGCTAAGTAGGAGGGCATGCCATGCTATTTATTC
Organism: Gossypium raimondii; assembly: GCF_025698545.1. Taxonomy (NCBI): domain Eukaryota; kingdom Viridiplantae; phylum Streptophyta; class Magnoliopsida; order Malvales; family Malvaceae; genus Gossypium; species Gossypium raimondii. The sequence goes on from NC_068577.1 coordinate 37,894,365, forward strand.
TTTGCATGTGTTTCACTAAATAATTCCTTAATTCGTTTCGAAAATAAACCACTAATTCTTATGCTTAGTTTATTTAAATAATTGGCTGACTCATGAATAACTATTGCTTACTTGATCGATAAATATTTTGTAGAATTGAAAATGTTATGGATTAGTTAATATTTCGTATAAATTGTTGGCTCTTATGAACTTGCCTAATGAAAATACTCATTTTAATAAATAAATAAGTAATTTGTTAATGGCTTCGTTAAGTGTGAAGGATAAAAAATGTGACCAAATTGAGTAACTTGGGTGAGGTGCTTGGGTTGTCATCTCATTTCGCATCAAAAAATTTGGTTATGAATTGAAACTTATAACACCCCGCTAACCAAGCTGCCTTGAGAAAAAAGAAATAAATCGATTAGGGCATGTGAAACTGAGTAACCGGGATGAGGTGCTTGGGTTGTCATCTCATTTCGCGTTAAAATATTGACTATGTCTCGAATTCGTTCTCAAAAAGAATAAAAGTTAAGTTGAGTAACCGGAGTGAGGTGTTTCGGTTCTTATCTCATTTCATGTCAAAAGACTTGACTATGTCACAAATAATTTTTTTTTAAAAAGAGAAAAAAAGGGAAAATAATAAAAGTATATATTGAGTATTATTGTTTCGGAAGTTTGATTAAGCTTAAATTTAGTGAAGTAGTTTAATTTGACATACTATTCGAGATTTTATAAAATGCTTATTGGTTGAGTCTAGAAATTTTTAACTTTTTGATTCACCTAATTGTTTGTATTATGCTTGACTGAGGAAGGGGGTTTGATTTTGAAAGGGATTATCGAATGATTTTTAGATGTCATGCTTGAGGAAAAGCATTGGCTAAGTAGGGGGAATTTGATAGCAAGATAAATTCGTATTTTTAATACATTTATTTTTGGCTAATTATCGAATAAGATGCTACTAAAATTGGTTTTTTTTTTTATCACGAATGAAATTGGTATACCAAAATTCAAATTCATTCAAAAATGGGCTAAATTGGAATAAAAAGAAAAACAGACGACTAGATTGAAAAGTTGAAGATTTAAAGTTGGTTGGATAAAGATTGAAGGGTTGAAGATTAAAAAAAGTGGCTGGATAAATATTAAATTATTTTTGATATTGTTAAAATTCTGTAATTAGTTTAAATTTGATCTTTAGTTGAAATTTGATTTTTAAATTTTGATTTATCTGGTAATAATGCTGATGAAAAATCTAGCTAAATTTTAGCATTAGAAGTAGGTATAAATACCTGGTGGCTATAACCACTGGGCAGACTTGGCCTTGAATAGGAAAAAAATTGCTTTCTTTCTTTTCAATTTCTGCGTCAGGAAGCATTTGGCATTCTGCCAAATTTTTTTACAATTTTAATAATTTGGTTAATTTACCTTCCAAGCCCTTTCCCCTTTCCTTTTTCCCTTTCCCCTTTCCACAACTTCCATTAAAAGCAACTTCCATACTCCATCTAGGATGATTTATTTCATGGTTAACTAATCCCCTTTAGCCTTAGCTCGATAAATGCTCCAATGAAACAATCGTGAGATACAAAACTGCTGTAAAACCTCTCACCACAATATTCACTATCTCTCTGGTATATAAGATAGTACAACTTCATCCCTTAAAGTTGATTCAACTTCGATTCAAAAAGTGCACGTTGTGTTGGAGTTGTTTGGCATACAGTTGGTAAGCCGAGTCGGTCGTGCTGTATTCAAAGTCCTGCGAACAAATTGGCGTGTCCAAGTGGGAAATGGCTAGTTGGACTTTGTCAAGGGAGAAATTAACCGGATTTAAACGACCCACGTGGTTGAAGCTGTTGATTCGAGTTGAGCTTTGTAGATCGCAAGGCTGTCAAAATCTTGAATTGTGAACACGTGTATCGCGGTTAGAAATTTGGCAAGGTCGGGACATTCTTGGTCTCTATAACCAGCTTATCGCTTGGAAGGGAAAATCTATTTTTCAAGGATCGGTTCAAGTTCGGAGTATACCGAGGCTAAGGCTAAGCTTTAATATATTTTATTTACCAATTTATTTTATTTTGCAATCGCGATTCTTTTATTTTTACTTTATTTTATACATTTTTTATATCATTATTTTTATAAACTAAAACCCCCTTTTCATTTTTCAGCATTGCTACGCACAGGTCCTGGGCACAACTGTAACCGTAACAGTAATTTTGGTCACAAGAAAAGATGAAATTAGATCACTAGTCCCTGTGGATTCAAACGTACAGCTCTATAATTCTATTTGGTGTTATTTTGTCGTATGAATTTATATTTGATGAGTTCGACGCCCATCAACAACATAAAAATAACAAGATAATATTAACATGAGAATGACATGAATATATATCTAAACAATATGAGATAATCCATTGAGATTAGCGCAACATTAAATACATTAGATAAACACAACATTAAATAAATTTATATATTACATAAACACAACACAATATGCAAACCAACATCAGACAAAATAAATGAATATATCAAAATATACATAAATTATTACAAATTTTTAATTTTTTCTCCTTTCCTTTCCTTTATTTTTGCTTTCTCCTCATTTGTTTTCTTTTAACTATACTCTCAATCCAACACTTAAAATTTAATTCTTCCACTTTTAATCTCAATAATTATTCCTTTTACTATTTTAATTTAATAATTAAAGTTTAATTGATAACATTATAAAAATTCTATTAAATTGGATTATATATTAATTTTAAAATCAAAGAATTTATACATAATTAATATTATATGAACTGAAAGTCAAATAAGTAAATAAAAATATTAAATTTAAGATTGTAAAATTTCCAATTTTAACTCAACTCAAGAGTAGTAAGGTTCTTTAGCCCTATTTAGATAAAGAAAGTGGAAGCCACTTCTTTTACTTACATTGCTTCCACGCAACTTAAATTGACTCTTGAGCAACACTTTTTTTAATGCCACATAATCTAATTTAATGAATTTTTTTGACAAAATTATCAATTGAACTTCAATTATTAAATCAAAAGAGTAGGGGACTAAATTTTTGAAAATAAAAATAGAAAAATTAGATTTCTAAAACTAAAACTAAAACTAAAAAGACTAAATTTTAAATGGTGGAAAAATAGACGAATTAAATTACACTTATTTTTCTCATTCCTACATTTTCTTTCTTTCCTTTTTTTTTGCTCTTCCTTTATTTTTTGGCCGTAACTAGGGTATCCATTGCCTTCAAGAGTGATTAAGCCCCTCACCGCGAATTCTCTCCAAAGAGGTAAACCACTAACTATCACTTTTCTTTACTCTTCCATCACTCCCATCATGTCCCCTAGAAAAAGAATCTGCATGTCATAAAACTAAGACCAAATATCTAGTGTCCTATGTATGTTAAAATTATATAGTAAATTTTTTTTACAGAATGTCTAATTCTAGAGGTGAGTAAAACTCGATTTGACTCAAAAAATCGAAAAAAAATTCAAATTTCAAGTTAAACGATTCGAGTTATTCGAATTAATCGAATTATTCCAGTCAAATTGAATTTCTTTTCGAATTTCAAGTTCGAATCAAATTTGGTTTTTTAATGATTTTGAAATTTATAACGATTTAATGTTTCAAATTTAGAGTTAAAATTTAATTATTATGATAAATTGTGCAAAATAATGGAATAAATTAAAACATGAAAAATATATAAATTTATAATATTTTACACATAAAAAATAATTAAAACTTGACACAAACACTCAACTATTTTTAAAATAATTATTTAGTATGACAAATTATGCAAAAATATGTTGAAAATCAAGACTTGCTATTGAAAATACATTATTCTCTAAATTAAATAATAATAAAATGCTTAAAACATGACATGAAATGAAAATAACTTTAACATGAAATATATATACAAACATGCCAAAGTTGTAACATCCTAAAAACAGGGTTAGAAAAAATTAAGTTGGAAATCAAGTATGGTCATATCTCGATTTTGTGTTTAGATTTTGGAAAATTTTGACGAGTGAATTGATTTGGTTCAGTGGTTAAGTGTTCTGGTTATGTGTGTTAGGTTCTGGGTTTGAATTCTATCTCATGAAATTTTGCTACTTTTGATTAAATCCCTATTTTGGACATGTTGGTTATAAGTTAAATTCAGTCAATTGATAATAAGAATAAGTTTGTTAGTTCAATGGTTAAGCTTTTGTGTATTATTTGGTCTAGTGTTCAAATCTCTGGGGAATTAATAAGGAATATTTTATTTTTGAAACTCTTTGTGTGTTAGTTTCAGGTGGTTAAATAAACTTTCCAAACCTCCTGAGTTGATGATATTGTTTATTTTTGTTTTAATTTTCATTTCTGTTTCTAGCATTCATCCGTTCTTTCTTTATATTTTCTTTGTTTCATTCTTCTCTTCAAACTACATTTCTTTTTGCTTTGTTATGCCGAACTGATTTTGTACGGGGTTTGACTTCTCTTTTTTAGTTCAATTCGTTGATCGGTAAGTTGATTTAAATTTTGGTGTCAAAAGTTCTTCGATGTAACTTCGATTTTGGAATGTTAGTTTTCAGTGATTTGACTGCGAATTAATCAGTTTTTTGGTAATTGCTTGTCTTTTAGGGACGAGAATTCATCCTTGTTGCTCCTATATCGAATCCGTATCAGGTGGGTATCGAAAACCCCTTCTATTTCAAATTTTAGTCGTCAAAAAACGAGACTGTCAATGCCACACGCCCATGTGGCAGGTCGTGTAACTTACTGTTCACAAAAATTGGAGGCACTTATTAATTGTGCAAGGTTCACACGGGCTAGTGACATAGGCTTTTGTCCAAGCTATGTAACTCCCTGTTGGCGAATTAGGACCACACAGGCAAGTGATATGGGAGCGTATCAGGCTGTGTAGGACACACGGACTAGTTCTCCAAGCCATGTGAAACCATACGGGCGTGTGAAATAGTATTTGGAACTTTTCCCTTGGGCCACAAGCGTTGTTCGAAACGAATGTAGGCCTACTGTAGGGTCCGTACGATTTGAATTAGGCTATATAACTTGATATCTAATGATTTGATGATGAACAACTTGTGATCTGTACATATATCTGTTATGTTTGAACCTAAATGTGTAGGATATGCTAGAACGTAAGTGCAAATTATCCAGGTACGATCTGTATTTTGTTAAGTTTGTTGGTACGCTTCTCCATTACTCTATTAATGAAGAATATGTGATATATGATTATGTTAGATTGATTGTTACTAATTCTGATTTATAACCCTCTATGTTACTTTGTTGATGAGGAATATACGATATCTGAACATGTTAGACTGCTTGTTACTAATTCTGATCTATAACCGTGCATATGACTTACAAAACATGGACTCTCATGTCTCCTAATTCTGTTATTGAAAGATAGCATGACTTACATGCTTATCACTCTGATTTTGCATACGTATGCCATGCCACATTACATGAGGTTTGGGTTGATGTGAAAGGAGGAAGTTTCTGGTAGTTAATGATATGCATTGTCTAGTGGTTTATCCACAATTCTATTCCGGTAGCTTAGTTGTACTATAGTGACTTGATCACATGTACTCGATCTGGCAGTCTTAACTGCAAAATTCTGGTGGCACCATCCATAGTTATCTGTTAGTGTGATTTGGCTGGATGAGTTTTGAGGGAACTCTATTTTGGTGTGTAGCAAAGTTTGGGTAGGATGTTTTCTGATAAATCTATATTCTGATCTGTTTGAAAAATACAACATCTGCATAACACATCCTCTGCTTTGTTCTGTTCTGTTCTATTCTGCTCTGCTCTATTCAGTTCAGTTCAGTTCTATTCAATTCAGTTCTACTTGAGTTGCCTCGTTTTGCTCCGTTCTATTGTACTACCGTCATTGAAATCTTCGTGATACTCTAGATTTGTTCCGTACTGGTTATAAAACTGTTATTTAGTTCTTGGGTTACATTGATTTATACATTAAGATCTGTTTAATTGTATTTGAGTTCGATTAGACACGGTGTTTGGTAGCACCCTTTGTCTTACCTTTATCTGTTCAAGTGGACATCTGACTTAAGACCGGACGGCATACGGAAGCTCGAATTGTTTGCACTGATGTAACTATGATATAATCTTTTGGGTTTGTAATATGTTTTTGGACTTGCCTTGTTTTTTTATAATCTTGTCAGTATCTATCAATTTCTAACACGAAACCACAAAATCACCTAAATCAACAAAAATAAATATCTGGTCTTCAAGTTAAAACTACGAAAAGAAAACAGTTTTCAATACGTTAGTATAACCCTTCCAGATTGGGCTTAAACTTCTAAGCTAGGTTTGAGGGTGTTACAAAAGTCTACATAAAATAAAATATAAATATAAAAAAATTATAAATTATGCTCTAGAATAAAATTATAAACATATAAAATCATATATAAATTTATAACTCTAAATATATAAAAAAACTCAAAATTATACATAAAATAATATAACATATATAAAAAAAAGAAAAAAAAGCTTGTAAAGTGAAATCCCTCGTCCCTTTAGTTTTTCTTTACTTTTAGGGTGTTTTCTTCGTATAAAAGATTGTAATAGGTATAAAAAGAATGATTATAACAATTTTTCCCTACAATTAAAATTTTTCTAATGCCTAATTCTAAATTGAGCAATATCAAAGAATGGGATAAGTTTTAATGGTAGTTATAGATGATATTTTGAATTATATTATACAGTTCAATAGTTTATATTATATTTTCCTTTCTCCTTCAAAATAGTTGATATTGTAAGCATATACATGATGTAAGAAACCCTAAATGTTATTTGTAAAGTTTACTGAAACTAGAAGATTAACGGATTTATAATTCCAGTTCTTTTATAGAAATAGTTATGATCTATTCCTTTCTTCTTTGTGCAGCTTTATAATCACATTCAAGCAATGAAGAAAAGAAAAGCAGAACCAACCTTTGCATTTTGAAGTTGAATTATTTATTACTACTTTATATTATGTTACTCCTAAGTGTAATCATCAATTTGTTGACTACGAATATGTATTCATAATAAGTAGATTTAATTTCTTTTTTATTTTCAAGGTTTTTAATATGTTTGGATAGTTTTGAATAATCATATACTAATGTCGCACACGTGTTACGCAATAGAATCCTAGTTGTATCAAAGAAAGAGAGGAAGAAACATAGAAGAATTTAGAGAGGAGAAAATAGGGTAAAACTTTAATCCAAAATCATATTCTGCATGCCTTTCATTGCTCATTTCAGAATATAACGACTCGAAGAGAGAAGTATGGTACAAAGCTGTCATTTCGGTTGTGGACAGCTACCCCTCTAAACTCATCGTTTCACTAAAACAGTTACAACAACACTTATGACAAAACGCACCATTTTTGCTTCCTTCACAAAAACTCCTCGTTTAACTAAAGTAAAATAAAACTCAACTTTTTAAATTAAAAGTGCAACAGAAAATACTAAAATTTAAAAACAACATTTTATCCCTTAACAATACTCCCTCACTAAAGTATATCCTTGTCCTCAAGGATCAAGATTGGGGTATCGTTGCTACAGCTCTGGCCAAGATTCCCATTTAGCATCCTCGGGAAAACTATTCGCCCACTCCACAAGCACTTCCATTGCTACTTGATTATTTTTTTAACCATACGACGGTCAAGGATACTAACAGGTTTTTTAAGAATCACGCTAATGTCCACATGACACTTAAGTAAGGAAACATGGAATGTTGGATGAATCTTTGAGTCTTGCGGTAATTCGAGGGTGTAGGCAACAATACCAACCTTGGCCAAAACCTGAAATGGACCAAAATAACATGGAGAGTGTAACAACCCAATTTTTAGTGGTGTCAAAAATAATGGTTTGAGACTGCTAAATTCGACGAGTGAGTTCGAAAATTTTATTATTTAGTATTTATGAGTTAAATGCGATTTTAGGAAGACTTTTGAATTAGTGATTTGTGTTTTAGAAGAATTTATTAGGTAAATTGGTTTTAAAAATGAGGTATCGAGACCTCGATTTCATAAATCGAGTCGTAAATATTTTTATAAATATTTATAGAGTGTCATTAAGTTAGTATTAAATTTTCGTTAGAAAATTTTAACATTTTGATAGTTAATTAAATAAAAAGGACTAAGTTGAAAAATGTACAAAATTTACTAATTAAAGAAATAGTGATTAAATAGTCAAGTGGTAAATAAAGGAGGACTTAAGGTGTAAGTTGGCCTAATGATATGGCTGGAGCGGCATAAGTATGAAAGAAATGAGGAAACAATGTGAACTAAAGGTAAAATTGTAAATTTTATAAAATTAACTTAAATAAATTGAATTCTAAAGATTTCTAGGCTATTCTTCTTCAATTTCTCAGCCAAAAACGCCATAGGAGAAGGTTTTAAGCTGGTTTTATTTATTTTTACTTCATGTAAGTCTAATTCTTGCTCATTTCTTGAATTTTTTTTTGTTTTTAAGACTTTTACAATTAGGTCCAACTATTTGTGCCATTAGTTTTTGATTTTATGGGTAATTTTGAAAGTTACCATTGATGAGTACTGAATGTTGATGAATTAACATGGATTTGGAGTTTTAATTTATTTATATGATGATTTATCAAGTGATTTCAATAGAAAAATTTTTTGGGACTAAATTGTGAAAATGTTAGATATTAGGGTTTGTTAATAAACTCTATTTATCAAAGGCTATATGGTAGTTTAGAATAATTAGAAAAATTGTCAAATGAGAAAAATTAGTTCAATTGATAGAATAATTGGTGAGGGACTAAATTGCAAAAACTATAAAAGTTGGGGTAATTGTGTAATTTCAAAATTGAGGGGTATTAATTGTGGAGTGAAATGAAACTGAATTATATGCAAACAAATGAATAATTTTATATTTTAGATCAAGAGCTCGTGGATACTTGTGAAAAAGAGAAATTAACATAATAGTCCCTAAACTACTACAGAATTCCACAATTTAACCCACGTAAGTTCGTATGGTTAAACTTTAATGTTATATATTAAATTGATGAATAGTATTATGTATTTATTCATATCATTTGTTGAAAATAAAATTATTTTTAAAATTATGAAATTGAATTGAATGTTCGAAGCAAACGGAATGCGGGATTGAGTACAGTCATTTAGTGCAAAGGAGGAATTGATGAAAAATTACCCAAGTAAACCGAGGTTCAGCATTTTTTGCAAAATTTCGTGTTTACTTTCCGTTTAGCTCTCATGAGCTTCAGTTAACTCATATGAATTTCCATAAGCTTCATTTTAACCCTTATGGGTTTCTGTTCAGCTCTTATGAGCTTCCATTCAACCCTTATGAGTTTCTGTTTAGCACTTTTGTGCTTCTGTGCAGCCTTCGAGCTTCTGTATATGATGTACTCATATTCGTAAGACGTTCTCCGATTTGACAAGGTTGGTAAGTGACATATGGAAATATTGTCTAAAGATTTAAAGTTATTATTGATATTGATCTGGAATAAGTGAATTCATTGATTGAAGTTGTGTTTGGCAGGAATTGTATATTGAATGATTTATTTAAATGTATTGTTATAATATGTTCGATAAGATTTATGTTTAAAGCCAACGAACTTACTAAGCTTCATTAAGCTTACTTGTGTTGTTTAATGTTCTTTGTAGATATTTGAGAAGCTGGGAGGTCGGATCAACACATCGTGCCACACTATCCAACTTGTTCCGGTAGATTTTGCAATACATATTATGGTTTATATGATATGTATAGGGATTGAAATGGTTGTGTAAATGTCAAGAATTACATTTTGTTTATGTTTCAAGTTAACTTATATATGAATGGTTCTATCATGTTTGGTATAGTATTTGTGTGGTTAATGGATGGATAGTTCCTAGGCTTAGCGATGAATAAATTGGTAAAACATGTTGATATAAGTAGTTGCATGTGTGAATTGTTTTATGTTCTAATTGGAATGTTAGAATATATGTGATAATATGACCATATTAAAGTTAGGAATTGGTTGTTTTAGAGATCTTGTTATGGCCTATATGTATGAAATTTGAGGTGTGTAGGTTGAAGTGAAGAATGGGTGAGAAAAGAGGTCATAAAATGGCCTATTTTCGTCCACACGGGCAGAGACACAGACGTGTGTCTCAGTTGTGTGTGATACAGGCCTAGCACATGGGCATGTGGTCTGGCCGTGTACCCACTGCATCTTAAAATTTCAAAACAGAATACCCAGGTTTTTGCATATGGCCTAGCGCACGAGCGTGTGGCTTGGCTGTGTGACTCCTGCACCTTACACATGGCCTAGCACATGAGAGTGTGGTTGGCCATGTGAGCCAAGTCAGAGAGTTATACATGTATGGACACTAGCTGGGACACGACCGTGAGCCTCACATTGAATGCCCATACGGCCTAAGACACGGGCGTGTCTTCTGGCCGTGTGAGCCACACGGTCAATCACACGGGCGTTTGTCCTCTGTACTTAGGAAAATTTTTGAAATTTTACGAAAATTCTCTGAGTTTCAAATTTAGTCTCGATTTGTTTGTAACACATAAATTGGACCTCGAGGGTCCATTTAAGGGACAATTTGATTGAGTATATTGGTTTCGGATATAAATAGTAAATGCAATGAATTAACTGTATTTGTTCTGTAAACTCCAGTAATACTCTGTAACCATGTTCTGGCGACGGATATGGGTTAGGGGTGTTACATTTAGTAGTATCAGAGCTTCGGTTTAGCTGATTCTCGGAATGAATGTAGTGTGTTAAGTGTCTAGAAATACATGCCTTATAAATTTATGATAGTGTGATATGTATGATCTGATCTAACCCTTTTTTTTCTTATAAATTGTAAAGATGTCAGATAAATCTGAACATGCTGAACATGATGAGGTCAATAGTAGACTATAGATATCTGAACATGGGACAAGTAGTAATGTCTCAATTCCTCCGACTCAAGAACAAGAACTTAAAAACATATTATTTGGGTTTATGAATCAATGGTTTAATGAATTTATGCAAGAGAGAAATCAAGCTCAACAACCTCCTCCCCCTACTGCACCGTCTGAAGTGCCTCCGGTTGCACCTCCACCCCTTCTAATGACTGAATCCAGTAAACGTACTCCGATCGAAAAACTTAAAAAGTGTGGGACTAAAGAATTTCGGGGTAGATCGGATGATGATCCTGTGAAAGCTGAATATTGGCTTCAAAACACGATAAGAGTTTTTGAGGAAATAGCTTGTTCTCCAGAAGATTATCTGAGATGTGTTGTGTCACTATTGAAAGAGGAAGCATATAATTGGTGGATGACAATAGTGGTCCTGGTGCCGAAAGAGAAAATCACTTGGGAATTCTTTCAGGGTGAATTTAAAAAAGAAATATGTTGGCAAGAGATATTTGGATAAAAAGAAGAGGGAATTTCTTGACTTGCGACGAGGAAATCGGTCAGTAGTCGAATATGAGAGGAAATTTGTATACCTCAGCAAATATGTCAGGGAAATTGTACCAAACGAAGAAGAAATGTGCATTTGGTTTGAAGAAGGGCTCAATGATGAAATTAGAATGATGATTGGAGGCACGGAAATACGTGAATTTGCCGTTTTGCCAGATCGTGCTCAGAAAATGGAAGAAGTTTATAATAGAAAAATGCAACGAGATTGTAACACCCCTAACCCGTATCCGTCGTAGGATTAGGGTTAAGAGGTATTACCGATCAAACATAACATTTAATTAACATTTCACAACTCAATAAACATTCATTATCGAATAACATTCATTTACATACATAATGTCCCTTAAATAGGTCTACGAGACCTTTAACATGCTTTAGAAGTGGTTTGGGACTAAACCGATCACATATAAAATTTTCGAAAAAACTTAAAATTTTTCTAAGTTACAGAGTTCACACCTTTCAAGCATACCTAAACCGCCTTAAATTCATGCCATTTTTCAAATAATAATAGGCAGCCTAAACAACTCATTCTATGCACATTTCATACCATTTTATAACCATTCATTTACCACTCATTTCATGTCCACAAACTAATTCAAAAGTATATCAATTTAACTTACTATAATCATCAATTCATCTTAGGTTCAAACATGCATTTTCTCAATACTTAAACAACCAACTCATACCTAATCTACATACCAATCTATCATCTCAATATAATACCAACTGCATCATTTGATCATCAAGACATCCAAACCAAATTCAACAAATCAAGGGCATCACCTATCATAATAAGCATGCTAAACACTTAGCCATAATACGTACACATCAATTACCATGATTCATCTCATATCATAATCCCAAACGCAACTTCATCACATACACCATTTCCAAGACAACTCACATGGCTAGAATTTACAATTCAAACGTACCAAAAGTTCACTAGCCTATACATGCCATATACCATATATACAAAGCTTCAAAAGTACCAACAAGATGTTTAATAGTGTGATGACGTTTCTCGACGATCCCTGAGTCTGAGCTGGCTTCGATAATCTATAAAACAATGAAAGAATGCACAAAGTAAGCTTTGGAAGCTTAGTAAGCCATAAGCAAATATATGATCTCAATGATATTTATAATTCAATTCAATTAGATTGAATTTAAATAAATCTCAAACACATATACATTCAACTAACTCATGTAAATTCATACTACCACATTATGTACTAAACTTACCTCAATATTTCATGAACATATAAACTTCACACATACCTAAACCATTTAGCTCAAATTTACCTTCGGTCTCGATTTGACATTGCCCGTTGAGCCATTCGAAATTGTTAAGGATACTCAAAAATCATGTAAGGATCGTACAATGCCATATCCCGGATATGGTCTTACGGGTTAACACATATCGATGACATTGTCCCAGACAGGGTCTTATACGAATCATACACAATGCCAATGTCCCAGACATGGTCTTACACGTTTCCTCACTTCGATTCCAATGTCACAGACATGGTCTTACACAAAACTACACCTCGGAAGTCATAATGTCATGACATCAGTATCCTATACTTTTCCTAAGGTTCATTCGGGGCTTTCGACTTCATAATTAAATCAATTCATGCACGAAACCAGTCATCCAATGCTCAAATCAAATTAGCAATATATAAATACATATACAATTCAATTCGGCAATAGGTGTATACCTATACAATCAATTCGGCAATATAAGTATATATATACAATTCAAATCAGCAATATAAGTATATATATACAATTCAATTCGGCAATAGGTGTATACCTATACAATTCAAATCGGCAATATAAGTATATATATACAATTCAATTCGGCAGTAGGTGTATACCTATAAAATTCAATTCGACAGTATATAAAACATATACATTTAAATTTAAAAACATTTATTTACTTATGAACTTACCTTGTTTTCAGGATAAACAGAACGGATCGACTATTCGATAACCTTTAATTTTCCCCGATCTAAATCTGATTTCTTTCATTCTTGATCTATATACATTCAAAATTAACTCATTTATTCATCAAATCATTCAATTCAGTCCACAAACACATATTTGGGCATTTTTACACTTTAGCCCCTAAAGTTCCACATTTTTTCAATTTAGTCCCTATTTCACAAATACACAAAATTCATGCAATTTAATACCTTCCTAAGCTAGCCAAATTTTCCTAGTGCTCATATCAGCTCATATTTATCATTTATTCACACATTTAACCACACATTTTCACATTTTCACAAATAAATCCCTATTTGACATTTTTGTCAAAAATCACTTAACAAAATATGATAATCTATCAACAAATATCCATTTTTCATCATCAAACATTTAAAAGCTTAAACATTCATCAATGGCACTTCACAAAAACATTGACAAATTCAAAAATTAAGGCATGGGCTAGCTAGAATATAAAGCAACGATCTCAAAAACGAAAAAAATCATTAACAATCGAGCTCAAAACACTTACCAATTAAGCTCCCAATTGATCGAACCCTAAAATGCACTAAATGTTCTCTTCTTCCACCATATTCAACCAAAGAAAGATGAAATGAAGCTTAATTTTGGTTTTGTTTTAATTTAATTAAACTTAAATCATAAATTACTTAGTTAACCTTAATGAAATAACATTAAATATATATAATGATTGTCCATAAATGTCCACTTACACAACCAATGGTCTAATATTATCATAAGGACCTTTGGTTTAATAAATCATAGCAATTAAACACATTTAACATATAGAATGTCACTTTTGCATTTTACGCAATTAAGTCCTTTTTCTCAAATTAAGCTATTAAATGATAAAATTAAATCACAAAACTAATTTTCTGACCTCAAATTTGTGGTTCTAAAACCACTGTTCTAATTTAGCTAAAATCGGGCTATTACAAGGATAGAAGGAATAAAGAATCTTATAAAAGAAGTTCATCCAAATCATTTTCAGCTTTACCCGCAAAAAATTTTAGAGATGATTTCATTTGGGCTACCCGAATGCTGGAAGGATCAAATAAGAATAGGGCGACTCAACTTGATTCTGAGGTATCTAGAAGACCTGCTACTAGTGTGGGCAGTGTACAAAATACTCCTAGGCCCAAATGCAAATATTGTGGAAAATAACATCCTGGTGAATGTAGAGGCGAAACGGGGGCTTGTTACAAATACGGAGCCACTGACCATTTTATTCGAAACTGTCCCCAATTACAAAGAGAAGAGGAAGAGCATAAAGAGAAACAATTGGCCACTTCTCAACAAAGTAGACGTTCGGGCCAAAACAATGCTACTGAAACAATTTGTTTGGGATGAGGGATTTCGCTGCCCAGTCAGAGGCTAGGGCCCTTACACGTACTTAAGCCATCCGATCAAGGAAGAAAGCTACGGCTCCAGACATAATTGCTGGTACATTCTATCTTTTTTATGTTACTGTATTATGTTTGCACTGCATTAGTATCAGAAAAGAAATTGTCTGTTGAACCTACCGATTATGATATTCAAGTCACTAATCCATTAGGTCAAAATGTAAAAGTCAATTTTGTGTTTCGTGGCTGTCCACTGAAAGTAAAAGGCTATGAATTCTCTGTTGATTTGATGTTGTTACCTTTTCAGGAATTTGATGTTATTCTGGGAATGGATTGGTTAACGAAGCATGATGCTGTAGAAAATTGTAAAGAAAAATGGATTGATCTGAAATGTGAGACAGGGGAAGTAATTTCGGTTGAGTCTGGGAATACAAAAGATAATGTTAGAATTATTTCAGCTTTTTCAGCCCAATGGTTAATGAGAAAATGTAATGAGGCATTTTTAGCTTACATTCTTGATACTTGGGATTCTAAATCGAAGCTAGAACAGTTGCCAGTTATTAATGAGTTTACTGATGTATTTTCTGAAGAATTGCTGGGTTTACCACCTGATTGTAAAGTTGAGTTCGTGATTTATGTGGTTCTGCAAACAGCTCTGATATCAGTAACACCATATCGTACGGCACCAGCTAAGTTAAAGAAATTAAAGACACAATTGCAAGAGTTAATAGACAAAGGGTTCATCAGGCCGAGCATGTCTCATTAGGGTGCACCTGTATTATTTGTAAAAAGAAGGATGGTTCTTTGAGACTGTGTATAGATTACAGACAGTTGAACAAGGTTACAATTAAAAATAAATATCCTTTGCCTCACATTGACGATTTAGTTGACCAACTAAAAGGTGTTGCGGTGTTATTGAAGATAGACCTTATATCCAAAAATAATCAGTTGAAGGTCAAAGAGTGTGATGTGCCAAAAACTGCTTTTAGAACTCAATACAGTCACTACAAGTTTTTGGTAATGCCATTCGGTTTGACCAATGCCTCTGCTACTTTCATTGATTTAATGAATCGAATTTTTCAACCTTATTTGGATAGATTTGTAGTTGTGTTTATCGATGATATATTGATCTATTCAAAGATAGAATTTGAGTATGCACAACACTTAAGAATTGTGCTACAGACTTTGAGAGAAAAACGGTTGTATGCAAAGTTTAGCAAATGTGACTTTTGGCTTCGCGAGGTTGGATTTTTGGGTTACATTGTATCATCTGAAGGGATTTGAGTTGATCCAAGTAAAGTTTCTGCTGTGGTGAATTGGAAAATTCTGAAAAATGTTTCAGAAGTACGAAATTTTCTAGGTTTAGCAGGTTATTACCGACGTTTTATCAAGAACTTTTCGATGATTGCTTTGCCATTGACTCGATTGTTACAGAAAAATGTTGAATTTGTATGGTCTGATGAGTGTTAGTAGAACTTTGATCAGTTGAATACGATGTTGACAGAAGCTCCAGTTTTGACCCAACCAGAATCGGGTGTACCGTATGTTGTTTACAGTGATGCGTCTTTGAATTGTTTGGGTTGTGTATTGATGCAGTTAGGAAAGGTAGTGGCCTATGCTTCTCGACAGTTAAAACTGCTTGAGAAGAATTATCCTACACATAATCTTGAATTGGCTGCAATTGTATTTGCTTTGAAGATTTGGAGACATTATTTATACGGCGAGAAATGTTATGTGTTTACGTATCACAAGAGTTTGAAATATTTGATGACTCAGAAAGAGCTCAATTTGAGACAAAGAAGGTGGCTAGAGTTACTTAAGGATGATGATTCAGTTATTGACTACCATCCGGGAATGGCTAATGTAGTTGCGGATGCACTTAGCCGAAAGTCGTCTTTGTTTGCACTTCAAGAAATGAATGCTCATTTGTCTCTTAATGAGGATGGTTCTGTATTAGCAATGTTGAAAGCAACACCTGTGTTCCTTCAACAGATTCGGGAATTACAAAATGAGGATCCGAAATTAGTGCTGAAACGACAGATGGTTCAGGACAATTTGAGTTCAAAGTATAGCATTAATGATAATGGTATGTTGCGATATCGTAATAGAATTTGTGTTCCGAATAATTTAGATTTGAAAAATGATATTCTTTTTGAAGCTCACAGTAGTATGTACTCCATTCATTCGGGTAGTACGAAGATGTATTGTGATTTGAAACGGATGTATTGGTGGCTAGGTATGAAACGGGAAATTTGGGAGTTCGTAGCTAAGTGTTTAATTTGTCGACAAGTCAAAGTAGAACATTAGGTACCAACGGGTTTGTTACAACCTGTCATGATTCCTGACTGGAAATGGGAGTAGTTCACGATGGATTTTGTCTCCGAATAACCTGTGACTCCGAGAAAAAAAAGATTCCATCTGGGTGATTGTTGATAGATTGACTAATTCAATACATTTTATTCCGGTCAGAACAAATTTTTCGCTTGAGAAGTTGGCGGAATTTTATATATCTGAGATTGTGAGGTTACATGGGGTTCCCACATCCATTATTTCAATCGGCACTAAGGGTGGGTTTGGATGGGCGATTGGGTGTGGTGCGGTGCGTTTAGCTTACTTTTTGTCTCACGCTACAGTATCGCTACAGTATCTAGTCCCACTGCCACCGCTATTTTTACACTAATCGCAGGTCAACGCACCGCCCATCCAAACTCAGCCTGAGCTAAATTTCAGCACAGCATTTTATCCTTAGACAGACGGGCAATCAGAACGAGTAATTCAGATTCTGGAAGATATGTTAAGATGTTTTATACTCGAGTTTGGAGGTAGCTAGGAAAAGTATTTACCATTGGTCGAATTCGCATATAGCAACAGTAATTAGTCCAGCATAAAAATGGCACCATTTGAAGCTTTTTATGGAAGGAAATGTAAGACTCCATTCTATTGGTCTGAATTGAGTGAATCCGAGTTAGTAGGAGTCAACTTGATTCGAAAGACTGAGTATAAAATTCAAATTATTCGGGATAGCTTGAAAGCTGCTTCTAATCGTTAGAAATCATATGTAGATTTGAAAAGAAGAGAGATAGAATTTGATGTTAGTGATCGAGTGTTCTTAAAATTCTCTCCATGGAAGAAGGTGTTACAGTTCAGTAAGAAAGGAAATTTAAGCCCAATTTATTGGACATATGAAATTATCGAAAGAATCAACCTAGTAGCTTATAAATTAGCTTTGCCTCCTGAACTTGAGAAAATTCATAATGTGTTCCATATATCAATGTTGAGACGGTACATATCTGATCCTTCGCATGTAATTTCTTATAGTAAAATTGAGTTACAACCGGATATAATGTACTTGGAAGAACTGGTGAAGATTTTGGCTCGAGAGGTTAAGGAAGTTTTGAAATTTTACGAAAAATTCTTTGAGTTTCCAATTTAGTCCCGATTTGTTTCTAACAAATAAATTGGGCCTTGAGAGTCCATTTAAGGGACAATTTGATTGAGTATGATTGGTTTTAAATATAAATAGTAAATGCCATGAATTAAATGTATTTGTTTTGTAAACTCCGGTAATGCTCTGTAACCCTGTTCCGGTGACAGATATGGGTTAGGGGTGTTACAGAGAGAGTTTTTGGTTAGTAAACTTCCATAGTGAATGCGGCCAATAAGGTTATAACTTCATGAAAACCTACTCACCTTCTTATAAGGATCATTCACTTCTATGTTTTTCAGCATAGTGTTTCATTCTATCCTGAGCTTGCTTCAGATGATAGTGACAAATCTGACTTGCAGCTTCACATTATTGTAAACTACAGTCCACATGATCCACCCTAGAAGAGCTAGCCAAATAAGAAAGGTGGTAGGGTGGTGCTTGACCATAAAAAGCCTTGTTGGGAGTGGTGTTAATGGTCGTGTGGAAGGTGAAATTATACCACCAATCAGCCAAGGACTGCCAAGCAGACTAATCACCAGGTGTTTCTCCTGTCATACAACGTAGGTAGCTCTCTAAACACTTGTTTAAAATCTCCTTTTGACCATCAGATTTCGAGTGGTATGTCGTAGTCAAGTGCAACTTGGTTCCCAGCCTTTTAAATAGTTCTTGCTAAAACTAGCTAATGAAAATCTGATCTCGGTCCAAAATGATAGAATCCGGCAACCCGTGGAGCTTATAAACATGTTCAAGATAGGCTTGTGATACTATAACAGCTGTAAAGGGATTAGAGAGTCCTACAAAATGAGCATATTTAGTGAGTGTATCCACTCTTACAAGAATGGAATTCTTTCCCTTAGAAAGGAAAATCCCTCGATGAAATTCATGATCACTCCTAACCAAGTGAGAGTAGGAATTGGGAGTGGTTGAGGTAGCCTAGGATGAATAGAGGTATCGTACTTGTTTCGTTAGCAAACAAAGCATTCTCTCACCCATTGTTTAATAATCATATTCATTCGTTTCCAATAAAACATACTTGCAAGTAATTGTCTCATAGCATGGATTCTCGTATGACCCTTGTGGAACTCTCATGAAAATAAAATAATAGGGCTTTTTGAAGCTCTTGATCCTTTCCAATCACAAGTTTTCCATTTCTTCTTAAAAAACAAGCATCCCAATTGTACTTTGGATGGGATGAGATTTAGGCTTGTAGCTTCAAACAAATTTTGTTAAGACAAGGGTCATGTTGCCAAGCTTCTTGCACCCGAGATAATAAGCTAGATATCATCGAACTATCTTCCAATTGTAAACACTATCCTTTAGCTCGAATACGCTGTCTCGAAAAAGCATCGACTACTACGTTGGTGCTACCCATCCTATACAACACATGAAAGTTGTAACCAAGCATCTTTTGCGACCCATTTATGTCGAAAAGGGGTAACAGCCTACTGGTGAACTCAGAATTGCAAGCTTTGATGGTCAGTTTGAATGCAAAAATGACGACCAATCAGATAGTGATGCCATTTTTCTATTACCAAAAGAGCCGCTAGCATTTCCTTTTCATAAATCGACAAGGATTGGTGTTTTGTTCCAAGGGCCTTTCTAAAGAAAGTTGTGGGGTGCCCTTGTTATTGTAAAACTGTTCCTACTCTAGAGATACCGGTATCGGTGTCCAAATAAAAAACAAGCTAGAAATCTCATAGGGCAAGGACGAGAGCAGAACTAAGGACGGTTTTTAAGGTGGTGAAGGCCTTGTCAGTTTGTGGAGTCCAATTCCATTCCCCTTTTTAAGCAAGTCAGTAAGTGGTCTTGCTATCGTGCCATAGTCTTTAATGAATCTTCAGTAATACCATGAAAGACCAAGGAACCCCCTAAAGTCTTTAACACACTTAGGAGTCAGCCAATTTATTATGTTGGTAACCTTGTTTTGGTCAATTGCCATCTTCCCTTGAGATATAACATGTTACATGTACTCTATTCGAATGGCCCCAAAATAACATTTACTTTTTTTGGCATATAACTGTTGGTTTCTCAAAACCTCAAAGACTATCATGAGATGCCTCAAATGATCCTACCAAGAAGAGGAATAAATAAGGATGTCATCAAAGAAAACAAGTACAAACTTCCTTAGCCAAGGTTTAAAAATTGAATTCATCAAAGCTTGGAATGTGGAAGGTGCATTTGTCAAGTCGAAAGGCATGACTAAAAATTCATAGTGGCCCTTGTGGGTCTAGAAGGTCGTTTTATGGAAGTCAAATTTTCTTTACTTGTTAACTAGTTTAATTTTCAATAGTCTACACACAGTCTCCACCCTCCATTTTTTTTAACCATGACTATAGGGGATGCAAATGAGTTGTTAGTGTCCTTAGTGATCCTTGCTTGAAGCATTTCATGGACAAACCTTTCCATTTCTCTTTTCTGAATGGCAAGGTACCTGTATGATCTTATTTTAACCACAACTGATTCATCCTTCAAGGGTATTTTATGGTTTTTTAGTCGAGAACGTTGGAGACCCTTTGGTTCTTGAAAATATCATCATAGGTCTACAATATAGACTGGAGCTCTTGGTTGAAACTAACATTAGTTGCCATCAAACTAGCCTGTACCATGTCCTTGATAACCATAGCATATAAGTGATAACTCTTGAAAAGAGATATATTTCAGGCCTCTAGATTGAATTTATTATTTGTAATTAAGTAAATACATCTGCATTTTTAGGATAATTTTAGAACATTGCATAACAAAGCTTTATTACTTGGGGAAGGAAAAGTTATGGTTGGACACAGGTGCAAGTAGAAGAAGAGGATGAAGAGAATGCAAAAGGAAAATAAGGGAAGTGAAACATTATTGTGGCAAATGGTGAGATTGATTGTCAACACAATTGCCATGACAATTTCAGGAATATGACTCAGCACTTTATCCACGTCACTCTCAACTAGCTAGACGTGTACCAGAAAAACCACCCTAAAAAAGAGGAGAAACAAATGTGTGCTCAGAGAGACAGATCTACCTAATAAAATAAAGAGAGAGAAGAAGAAAAGGAGAGGAGAATTTCTGTGAGAAAAAAATTGGTGACAGCAGTTTTTCTCTCATTTGGAGAATTCTAGAGAAAGAAAGGGTAGCAGCTTAAGAGAGTATAATACAGACGTGAAGAAAGGGGAGAGACATCTATCCTAGATTCATGTACAATCTGAAGATCAAAGAGAAGCTGGAGTGTGGCGAGAATTCCTACATTTCTACTTTTATTTTCCTGATTTCTGTTATTTGAACTTATTCGTAGCACTCTAGACATAGATGTTGCGAGTTGTACAAAGAAGAAATTTCACTGTAGTTATTAATCTAAAGTTCTATAGACATACAACTTAGATTTCTAGCTTATGGTTTAGATATTGAAAGAGGCGAGTTACAGTAGTGACTCTCTGAGCAGTTGATTACACAATATTTTTCCATGGCATTATTTTTATATGAACATTTCACCTGAATAATTCCAGCCCTATTCATTCAACAATAGAAATACTATTAATTTTCTCTGTAAGTTGATACAACATTTTATTTTTCATATCAATTCTTTGTTTTTAGCATTTGATTTCATTAATTCATTATACAAATATCTTATTCAACTTGAGAGTTTTCCTACTATTTAGTATAATCAATAGAATTATAATAACTTATCAATTTCATACGAATTTCTGATCCCTGTGGACACGATACTTACTTATCACTTTATTACTTGAATGACATGTACACTTGCACAATTGCATTAGTTATTTACACGCAAAAATAAGCCCTGTCCTTTCCCCAACATAGTCAAACATTTGGTAAATTAATTGTGTCCCAGTAATTGGATGCGACCTGATTGTATGCCTTCCAATAAACATTGTTGACCATTGTAGATAAATTTCATTGTCAGGGATCTATGTTCCCAAGTAATAGGTCCCAAGGTCTGGAGCCATTGTACCCCTAAGACTAAATCACAGCGCCCCAATGGTAGTACTAGGAAATCAGTCTAGAAGTGGGTAGTAGATGTAAACGACAATAATTTCCTACAAACCCAACTGGTTGACAAGATAGTCCCTAGGACAAACCGGTAGAGCCAATGGACGTACAATTTTAGAACTTAAAAAATTATGGGTGTTTCTTAAATCAACAAGGAGAATAACCTCAGTGTTCCCAACATTGGTAGCCACTCTCATAGTTTGGACACCTTGCAAACCTTGAAGTGCATGGAAGGATAATACCAATTTGGTGGGTACAACGTTCTTAACTAGCGATTTCGCAGACTTGATGACCTCTTCTTGGCTCAAGTTGCAATCTTCCTCTGGTTCTTCTATGCATGGATCCAACAGTAACTAATAAAGCTAGGAATTAATGCACTTATGTCCCACAATATACTTAGCACCACACCAAAAGCAAAAATCCTTCTTTTTCCTATTTTTGATTTCAGCTGAAGAGAGGGATCTAGAAGGCCCTCTATAATGGTTCCCTAATCCTCCAAAATTATTGTTCTAATTTCCTAGACTAGCAGTAGCTGACTTGGACCCTAACCCACCAAAACCACTATAATGAGTTCCTAAACTAAAGTAACAGGTCCTTTAGAGAGGTTGGATTGTTCTTTTGGGACTAGACTTGTAGACTGCTAATATTTTTTGTTGGACTTTGATTGTGGATATTTTGGGGCTTGAGAATGAGATTGATGATGCATGTTAGGTTTTCTTGATGAATACGTATTAAACTAAAATGTAAAATGGTTAAAAGTGTTAATAGGCTTATACCAGCATTTTGAAAATGTAAGCATGTTTAAAATGACCAAATGGTTCAAAATGGAGGTTTAGTATCCTTAGGAAATCTTGAGATGCTGATTTGATGTGTTGAGTAAGGATTTCTTGAGGTTGAAGTATATGGCTGCTAGCATGATGATTGTACATAGTATGTCAAATTTTGCTATAGTATATTATGGTGTATGTGAGCATGTTCTAATTAATATTTGAAGGTAATATGGCATGTCTGAAGTGAGAAATAGCCTTAAATACATGAAATGGTAGGTGTAGTAGTAATTAAACTTGAAAATTGCTTTCGGGCTGAAATTGCAGTCATCGTGTTGGCGCCATTGGAATGACGTCTCGACGTGAGCTCGACATTATGACTTCCTTTTTTAGGTTGTCACAAAGAGGAACCCCATTTATAACTTGTCTCAATGTGCTGCTTTGCATCGTCTCGACGTGGCGACTAGCTTGTCAAAGGAATATTTTCACAGTTTTGCAATTTAGTTCTTAGATTTTGATGGTGTAATTGGAGTCTAAAACGTTTACGAAATGCTTTGAAAATTTACATACCATAGATCTAGATGTCTAATTTCATAAATCTACTAATAATTTTGAAATCTAATTATTTTTATATTTCGTTATTATTTTGATTTAGTCCCTAAAATACTTGTTTGTATAATTAACTGAGAATTGCTAATCGGATTAAATTGATTCTTCACCAAATGTTTCTAAAGAGACTTAGGAATTAAAATGTACCTCTAAATTGATGTTTCACATGTGTTCACGTAAGTTGGTATCATTTTTTCCTTATGTCTCGTTTGAGTAAAATTTGTTAGAAAAAGCATGGAACTAGGTTCTAATTGATTATGTTTGTATATATATGAGTTGAATGCATGCATGAGACTTATTTTATTGATAGGTAAGGAAAACAAATAATTAATTACACGTGAAAATGTCATGTGGAGTTTGGGACACTTCGGTGACTAATATGATATGTACCAGCCCATTTTCAGTGAAATCAGAATAGTAGTTTTGAGACCACAAATCTGATGATAAAATATTTATTTTATTATTACATAAAATGACATTTGCATCTTAATTAAGTAAAAATGACAAAATCGTAAAAGGTACAAAAGTTATATTCTATAAGCTAACGGGGTCTAATGGCTATAGAATTTTAAACTAAAGGGCTTAGGAGGTAATTTAACCAATTAATGAGATGGTGCAATGTGATGGATAGGTTTTAATGAAATATTAATAGATTTTAAAGCTTAAATTAATAATTTGATAATTACATTAAATTTTTAATAAAGAAAAAAAAATGGCTATCATCTTTCTCTTTTCAACTTTCAAAACCGAAATAGCCATTGTTGGAGAGGGGAGCTTCGATTTTTCCTTTTCTACATGCATGGTATGTTTTTAAGCATCGTTTTTAATGATTTTTATATTTTCAGGATCGTTGTAGCTTAATCTAGCTAGTCAAGGGACTAACTTACAAAATTATTAAAGGTTTAGGGTTTTTCCATTAATTTTTTTGCATGATTTGTAACAGCCTAGTTTTAGCTAAATCAGAACAGTGGTTTCGGGACCACAAATCTAAAGTCAAAATATTTATTTTATTATTTTATTATGGTTTATAGCATGATAGAATTATTGTGTGAAATTTTCGTAAAGAAATTTTACCGTTTAAGTGTTTAATTCGGTAAAAAGGACTAAATTGCGTACATCGTAAAAGTTGTGTTCTATAAGCTAAAGGTATCAAATAGCTATAGAACTTAAAACTGAAGGTCCTTATGTAGTAAATATCCCATTTATGAGATAGTGGATGATACTAGAGTGGCAATTGGTGTTATTATTAATGTTTTTAAAGGGTAAAAAGGTAAATAAGTAATTAATGATATGTTAAATAATATAAAAACAAAACATCATCATCTTTTCACCATTTTCAGATGAAACTTAAAGAGGAAGAATCAATTTTTATGTTCAACATTCGGCAACTTTAATCCCTTCAATTAGGTATGAATTCTTAACCCATTTTTAATGATTTTTACGTTTTTGAGATCGTTGCTTCGTAATCTAGCTAGCACGTGCCTCTGAATTCGAAACTGTTAAAGATTTAACATGTTTTCATTGTTGAATGTTTGAGTAAATTGAGGATTTATGATAGATTATGAATATTTGATGTTAGATTTTCTTCTTTTATAAAGTGATTTTTGAGAAAAATGTCAATTTTGGACTAAATTATGAAATATGGAAATTTAGTGGTTAAAATGTGAAATAAATTGAAAATATGGGCTGATAGTAAGATATGGAAAATTTGACTAGCTTGGGTTTGTGTTTAATTTCATGAAATTGTGATTTTATGTGATAAGGATTAAATTGCAAAAATGTGAATTAATAGGGGATAAAATGTAATTTTTTCAAAATATGTAAATTGTGCTAAATTGAATGAAATGATGATTAAATAAGTAAATTTTGATATTATATAGATTGAGATAAACGAGGTTTGGATCTAGAACGAGGGAAAATAAAGTATCGGATTAGTCGACCTAATTTGTCGTTTCAGCGAATGAGGTAAGTTCGTATGTTTAATAAGCATTAAATTACAAATGTTTAAATGCTTAATTGAGATAATTATGGTGAATTCTTAAATATTGAATTTAATTGTGATTACAATGATTTGGAAATGTTCGGCGGAGATTCGACAAAGTAAAAGTCCCGGTTGAACCTTAGGAATAGATAGGATACAAATGCCATGACATTAGGGTTACCGAGATTAAATGTAAGACCATATTTGGGATATGGCATCGATATGATAATTCGTGTATAGGCTAGTTGGTTTGTTAAGTGTATAACTGATTTTGGCTATTGGTGCCTATATGTTTGAAATGTATTGATCCATGAGATTTGGCTTGTTTATAATGTGAGGTTTGATGTGTAGATGGCCATATAATTGGAATGTGCTTGTGTAGGTTGACCCTTATGGTTGGCGAATTGGCCTTGAAAATGGGCTATATTCGTCTATGCGGCTGTTCACACGGGCGTGAGACGTCTGTTACTTAGAAAATTCTTAAAGTTTCGAAAATTTTTATGTGAAACCAGTTTAGTCCCGAACCTTCTTAAAAGCATGTTTTAGATCTCGTAGACATATTTAAAGGACAATGTGATTATGGATGAATGTGATATGACAATACATGATCAATGTATATGAAATATTTGTATAATGATGTGAATTGCTCGGTAATGCCTCTTAACCCTAGTTCAGCGAGAGATACGGGTTAGGGCTGTTACATTTATTAGTATTAGAACTATGGTTTAGTCGATTCTAGGACTAACTAGCATATGCGAGTCTAGCTATACATGCCATATTTAACTTGTGATAGTGTGATATCTCCCGACTCTGATGAAATTTGTTTATTTAGACAGATGTGTTTTCCAACCTAGCTAATTCTGATAGTGTAGAGTGTGATACTCAAATATTTGAGTGAAAATGTGTTTATGATGAGTTGAAATTCATAAAGGTATGAATGAGAGTGCATGATATTTGTTATTGATAAATGTTAGGATATGTGCATGTATATGTGAGAGTTAAATTTGAGGCTTTACGACCCTCACCCCTCTCATCAGTAAAGTGTTACAATTAAATCCGTAAGATTTAGATTGAATAAGCTCACAATTGTGGTATTACAGAGTTTCGAAATTGAAGGATTAATACTGTGATCAGATAAGAGAATGAGTCAGCAAGTAAAGACAGTACAGAAGAAATAATGGATTGTTTTGAAGGCCATTCAGATTATGCAAAGTCATTGTTAAAGAAGAAGTTGAATTCGATGAAAAAAAATATTCAGGTATGATATCTAAAGAATGTATTAACTGGAAGTTCTTCTGAAAATATTTCTGTTAATGATGGAATAATTAGAAATCAGTAATGTCAGAGATAGACAATGGAATAACATTTGAATTGTAAAGATAGTTGAGTGTAGCGGTTATAGTCAAATAGTTTACAACGATTTCTTCTGGGTACTCTATATGTTTGTCTACTTTCAGAGGTATATGTGGTTGAATATCTTCAAATGAAATTCTTATAGTATGAGAACATTAGCTAAATATACTAATAGACGAAAGCATTGTTGGTCAGTTTGGGTTATGTTCGGCATTGCTCTATCTTTCATTGGTATTCCATTTCTTTTTGTTAAAGAAAAGTTGATAATTGAACTGTGTGATGATAGTATTCTGTTCCAACTGATTATTGTTTTGTTGAATATACATGAAGATTATATTGCTTCTGTCATAGTTGATTTCGGTGCTTATGAGTGATGTTTTCTTCTGGAATTTCTCTAGGATATCATTGAAATCTTTATTATTCTATATGGGTTGTAATTTTAGAAATTCTGTATAGTTCCATACTTTGTGATTTTGCTATTTCGGTTTTATTATGATTCTATGTGATTATTTGAAAGAGATATACTTTGTGATTTCACTATTTCGGTTTTATTATGATTCTATGTGATTATTTGAAAGAGATATTCTTTTGACGGAGATGAGTATATCTATTATGATTATAATTTCTAGTTTGATCATGGGAGTACAGTGGTATTGTCATCAGATTTATAGAGGTTATATCTCTGCATTTATTTCTGTTGAAACCATATTTGATTTTCTTTTGTGTTCAAAATGCATTATTAACAGCTGGGATATTATCTATTTATACGGTTGATATGTCGGTCTTATTATGGCATTATAATTTTTTATCTAACGAAGGTGGCTTCAGTATAGTACAATGCTTTGATGATTAATGGTTGAGATATCTTCATTATAATCCTTTCTAGTTTTCTTGAAAGGGAATTGACATAGGCAAAAGCATAAACGATAGAAGATCAAGTTCAAATCTGTATAATAGTTATCATTTTCAGGTAAATCTTGATATATGTCAATGAGCGAAGACGAAATGTTATGTTTGAATTATGTAGTTTTTAAAGATCTTTGATTAGACCCCTAAATAAATTATGACAAATTGTATGTCTGAGTTATCTTGATAACAAGAAAGGTTCTCTTTAAAAAGTTATTGTTTAATAGCTAGGATCGATTCAGTTGTTTAGCTTGATGAGATTATTTACTTGAAGGGTTAATTGAGTTATATGTGTTTGAGTTTGTCATCGGGTTCGAAAATAAATTTTGATCATTCTCGGGTAAATAGATGAATAGTCTAAATGTAGAATTCATATTCTAGAAGACATGATACAAAATTATATCCATCGGATTAGTTTTAAATCAGAAATGTGATTGTAAATGAAAGTTGTTCTGTTTGTAAATTTAACAGTAGAGAGCATTGTTAACTGAAGCATCAGTTCTATCTAAATAAGTTAAAGCTGTATGAAAAGAGTTTTTCAACATGTGAATTAGAGATGGTTGACATTGTATTTGTGCTAAATAGTTAGCGACATAAATTGAGTGGTGAGTAATGTAACTTATTTGATGTTACAACAAGATCTGGAATTGGCGTTATCAAAGATGGCTTGAACTGTCGGAAGAGTTTTCAGTTAGTAATTGATTTCCATCTGGGGAAAACAATTACAGTCATGTATATTATGAGCAGGAAACCTTTGTGTGCTTTACGAGCGATGATTACGCGATTGATCTTATCAAATGATGAATAGCTATTAGTTGAGTTAGAAGCTAAATTGGTGTTTATTCGGTGAATTCGTGAAGCTCAAAAATGTGTCAACGACTTCTGATTCAGAATTTCAGATGTGGAATCGATGATTACTTGTTGTTTTGAGATAGAGTGCATATATCAAAGAGTTTAGAATTGCATAACAATTGTTACAGGTGGCTCACAGTGGCAGTTAGTCTATTCATACGGGAGTAATAAGAAGTATAATGATCTAAGACAGTTATGCGGTTGAATGAGTATGAAATGTGATATTTCTGACTTTGTAACCAAATGCTTGAGTTATCAACAATTAAAGTTGATTATTAAGTGTCTTCGAGACTGTTATAGCATGTGTTGATATCAGAGTAGTAATGAAATAGAGTTTTGATGAAATTTTGCATTGGGATTATTCTTATCATCGAAAAAGATAGTTGTTATCTGAACTATTGTTGACTGTTTGAGGAAGTCTGTGTATTTTATCTCCGTACGTACGGCTTTCTCTCTTGATAGACTAGCTAAATTATATATTTCTGAGATTGTCAAATTGCACAGAGTGTCAGTCTTCATTGTTTCGAATAGAGATCCGAAGTCTATATAGTGATTCTAGGAGAAAGTACAGTAAATTTTAGGTATGAGGTTGTATTGTAAAATCATTATTCATCCTTAAATGAATAGCTAAACAGAGAAAGTTATTCGGGTTCTCGAAAGTATGATGTGTCACTGTGTTTTAGAGTTTGGAAGCAACTAAGATCGACTAGTACTATTGGTTGAGTTATCATGTGAGTATAAAGATGACATTGTATGAGGTATTGTATGATTGCAGTTACCGAACTTCGTTGTACTGGATCGAACTTTGTGAGAAAAAGATTAATGGGATTAATTTCATCAGTGAAATTGAAGAGAAAGTAAAAGTAATTTGTAACAACTAGAAAGTCGTTTCAGATTGACAGAAAACTTATGCAGACTTGATACGTAAAAGTATTGAATTTCAGTTAATAGACTGAGTGTTCGTGAAAGTATTACTCTCGGAATAGAACTTCTCGACTTATCTATAAAGAGAAGTTGGTTTTGTGATTATTTGGGCTGTACGAAATTATTAAAAAGGTAAGACCAGTGACTTCTTTAACTAACTTGGGGAGGTTCATATTGTACTATATGTATCAATACGGTGACGGTAAAGATCAGACTTTCCGCATAAAATTTCTTCGACCGAGATTGAGGAACAATCCGTTATGTCATAGAGTAAAGTGCAAATCAGAATCTTAGTTCGAAAGATTTAGGAATTATGAAATTCCAAGCTATGGGAGAATTTGAAAGTATTATGTGAAAGAAAATCTTTAATCTATTTACTAATAAGATTTTCAGGGACGAAAAACCCTAAGAGGGGAGAGTTGTAACAGCTTGGTTTTAGCTAAATCAAAAAAGTGATTTTGGGACCACAAATTCGAAGTCAAAATATTTATTTTATTATTTTTTTATGATTTATAGCATGATAGAATTATTGTGTGAATTTTTCATAAAGAAATTTTACCGTTTAAGTGTTTAATTAGGTAAAAAGGACTAAATCGCGAAAAGCGTAAAAGTTGTGTTCTAGAAGCTAAAGGTATCAAATAGCTATAGAACTTAAAACTGAAGGTCCTTATTTAGTAAATAAACCATTTATGAGATAGTGGATGATAGTGGAGTGACAATTGGTGTTATTATTAATGTTTTTAAATGGTAAAAGGGTAAATAACTAATTAATGATAAGTTAAATAAAATAAAAACAAAACATCATCATCTTTTCACCATTTTTAGCCGAAACTTAAAGAGGAAGAAGCAATTTTTATGTTCAACATTCGGCAACCTTAATCCCTTCAATTAGGTATGAATTTTTAACTCGTTTTTAATGATTTTTACGTTTTTGAGATCGTTGCTTCATAATCTAGCTAGCACGTGCCTCTGAATTCGAAACTGTTAAAGATTTAACATGTTCACATTGTTGAATGCTTGAGTAAATTGATGACTCATGATAGATTATGAATATTAGATGTTAGATTTTCATTTTTTATAAAGTGATTTTTGAGAAAAATGTCAATTTTAGACTAAATTGTGAAATGTGAAAATTTAGTGGTTAAAATGTGAAATAAATTGAAAATATGGGCTGATAGTAAGATATGGAAAATTTGACTAGCTTGTTTGTGATTAATTTCATGAGCTTGTGATTTTATGTGATAAGGACTAAACTGCAAAAATGTGAAATAATAGGGGCAAAAATATATTTTTTCCAAAATGTGTAAATGTGCTAAATTGAATGAAATGATGATTAAATAGGTAAATTTTGACATCATATAGATTCAGATAAACAAGATTTGGATCTAGAACAGGGGAAAACAATGTATCGGATTAGTCGACCTAATTTTTCGTTTCAGCGAATGAGGTAAGTTCGTATGTTTAATAAGCATTAAATTATACATGTTTAAATGCTTAATTGAGATAATTATGGTGAATGCTTAAATATTGAATTTAATTGTGATTACAATGATTTGGAAATGTTCGACGGAGATTCGACAAAGTAAAAGTCCCAATTGAACCTTAGGAATAGATAGGATACAAATTAAATGACATTAGGGTTAACGAGATTACGTGTAAGACCATATCTGGGATATGGCATCGATATGATAATTCGTGTAAGACCATGTCTGGGACATTGGCATCGATATGTGATTTTGTGTAATACCATGGCTTGACTATTGGCATCGATACGTGATTACATGTAAGACCATATCTTGGATATGACATTGTTACGGTACTATGTGTACGAGATCCTCGAGTATCCTTTAGTTTTCCAAGTGGTGCAACGAGAAAACTGGATGAAACAAGGTTATAAGTGATGGTACAACGAAAGCAAGGTATTCGTGACAGAAATCAACAAGTGAAAGTTGAGAATGAAAGTACGATCGAGTTAAGCACGACAGGTACGTACAGAACCTATGTGAGAATCATATGAAAGTGAATTGGTGATTTCATACCGTATCATGTATATGAAATGAGAATGGTATATGTTTAAATATTTTGTATACCAAAATATGCTCATTTGGCTATATCGAAGTATGAATTGAATGTTACATGAGAATTAAATTGATTAAACATGTGAAAGCTAAGGTTAGCTATGTAAATGATTATATGATTGAGAATGAAATGAAATATGATTCATGTGAATTATATAGATGAAATATGATATGTTTTATGAGGACGTATGGAACTGGAAACGAAATTTTACGAAATGTACGAAAGAAATCATGAAAGAATAAAATTTGCAATAAAACAGTTTTGGACAGCAGCAGTTGTATAAATTTGAAAAATCACTAAAAAATTTGAAAATCACAATAGAGGTTGAATAAGGCATGAAATTAAATCTTCTTGAGTCTAGTTTCACATAGAAGAAACGGTGTAAGCAAAAGAATCTTGTATTATGAGTTATTTTAATTTTTGTGAGATAAGGTGAGAATGATTTTGGAATCCCCTATTTTGAATTTGGAAAATCATTAAAAATTATATAAAAATATTTATAGATTATAATTTATATTATTAAAATTCTTAATGAGTCTATTTTCAAGAGAAAAAAACAGGAATATCATCTGAGTCCCGTACTAAGAGATAATTAATTTTTAGTGAAGAAGGGTTAGAACTATCAAACAACAGAATAAGGACGTCTTTGAAGAACTAACTGTACTTATTGGCTAAAGCAAACATTCTAAAAATTTTATGGTAAGAAGATATGTGAGTCTAGTTTCGGGAAAATCAAGCAGATCTTAATTTGGAGTTCTGTAGCGCAAGATATAAATGATTTAGTGACTATGACTCGGGTAGTCTGCTTGATGTGAACATGAGTAAATAGTGGAACTATGTGCAATTTTGATTGTATTATCTTGAGAACATGTTGTGAGGATTAGTAAAAGCAGGTTAACAGATTACTTATTATTTACATATCAACTTACTAAGCTTTATAGCTTACTTTGTGTTATTTTTCTATGTTTATAGTGTTCCGAAGGCTCGCTAGGGTTGCAAATCGTCAGAGATCCCATCACACTATCCAACTATGGTTTCGGTACTTAAAAGGTTTGTAATTTTGGTTATGTGGCATGTATAGGCTAGTTGGTTTGTTAAGTGTATAAGTGATTTTGGCTATTGGTGCCTATATGTTTGAAATGTATTGATCCATAAGATTTGGCTTGTTTATAATGTGAGGTTTGATGTGTAGATGGCCGTATAATTGGAATATGCTTGTGTAGGGTTGACCCTTATGGTTGGCGAATTAGCCTTGCAAATGGCCTATATTTGAAAGACCCCTTACCCGAGACCATTTCTGGAGTCGAGCACGAGGCGTCATCTAACTTAACTTACTAGTTCGGAACATAAAAATGTACTTTTAAAATTAATTTCACTATTCACAACAACACTGTCCACCTACACAGTTGTCACTAATTTAATCATAAATCGAGTTAAAAAACTCTAAATTTAAATCCGTAATTTTCTCTAAAACTAGACTCATATATCTTCTTACCATAAAATTTTTAGAATTTTTGGTTTAGCCAATTAGTACATTTTATTCATTGAAGACTCCCCAGTTTAACTGTCCGACGGTTCTACCACCACTCACTAAAAATAAATCATCTCAATGTACAGATTTCATATGGTTTTAATGCTTAATTATATAGAAAATAGACTCACTAAATAATCTATACATATAAATTATAACTCATAATTCTTTATGTACAATTTTTAATTATTTTCTAAAGTCAGAATAGTGGACTTCAAAAACCATTCTGACCCTGTCTCACAAAAATTCAAATATCTCAAAATATAAAATTCCTTTGCCTACATCGTTTCTGTCATGTAAAAATATACTTGATAAGATTTAATTATATATATAATTCACTCTCTAATTCAATTTCTACTATTTTTTTGTGATTTTTCAAATTCACGTCACTGCTGCTGTCCCAAAAACTGCTTCTTTGCAAAAAAAATTTTTTTATAGTTTCTTTCTTTTCATTACCATTTAAGCATACATAAAACCAAAACATATTCTTTACTAACCATTTCAATAGCTAATCTTTAGCCATATCATATGAACATACTCAAAATGAATAAGTCTTTATACATGCCATAACTTTAAACGTTTTGAAATCACATAATATTGAAATGTCTGTTGATATTGTGATACCAGGTTCCGACGATCCCCAATTCGAGCAAACTCAAAACACTATAAAACAAAGGAAAGGAAGAAAGTGTAAGCTACTAATAGCTTAGTAAGTTACATGTAAACAATAAGTACTCATTTGATAATTAACATTTTTAACATATAACTAATCAATACATTTCTTAGCAATTTCAATCACTTACACATGCACAATCTTACCAATTCACTTGCACATACATTTACACACTTAACATTTATCACATATGCTTATTCTTTCAAATGTACCTGCATACACACTTCATTTCATGTTCACTTTAACTCATTATTAATCCCGTTGAACACTCAGAATATACACGGATACATAGAGAATTAGCACATTAGTGCCACACTAATATGTAGCCGAAGCTACCACTAAAATGTAGCTGAAGCTACCACTGATCAATAACACTGGAAATGTCCACGGGTCTGCTCACACAAGCTGTCAGGTGCCTGCAACACATCCTAGATCACCCAGCAACCGGGACTCACTATAACACTGTAACACTGGTCTCTAGTGACATGTCACTTGTATCCACTTCTATTCCTAACTTCAACCGGGAATTTACACTTAACACTTTATTTTAAACACTTTATCACTTAAATAATTCATAAAAAAATTTCCTTCCAAATTCAATATTAGTTCACATATCAAATATAATTCACAATTTATAAAAATATAACTATTATTTACACATAACTTACCTCGGATGCAAAACGATTATTTTCGTAAATTAGTCGATAACCTTCTCTTTTCCCCGATCACTTCCACTATTTCTTCTTTATTTATCTATATTAACACAATTTAATATATTTCATCAACATTCTATTCAAATACAATTCATACACAATATTTTGGCAAACTTAGATTTTTTTCCCATAACTTTTCAAAATTACACTTTCGTCCCAAAGCTCATAAAAATAAAATTCACTAAATTTCTTAAATTTCAAACCTCACTAAATCATATTTCATTCTCATAACAGCCCTTAATTTCACAAAATCACAACTTTATGCACACTTTACTATCTTTCACAATTTAGTCATTTTCAATATTTTTTTGAAATTCATCTAGTAAAACTCGTAATTAGCACTTCAAACATTCATTATCTATCATCACTCATCAAATTACAACTATATCATGAATGGGTCAATTTTTAAACTTTAATTCCATTTAAAATAAATGGTAGAAACATGAAATTCAAGCTTCAGTAAGCATAAAAATACGAAAATAATTAAAAACGGGGCAAGAAATCACTTACAATTGAGCTTAGAAAAATCAAGAACCCCAGCTATTGGGACATGAAATTTTCAGCAGCAAGCTCTTTTTTTTTGAAGAAGATGAACACTTGTTTTGATCTTATTTTGTCTTTTATTCAATTTTGACAAAAATGCCCTTGACCCACTTAGATATTTTTCTAGAATTACCCTTATGTGTCCATAACACTAATTTATGGTCTATTTGCCACATAAACACTTCCAATTTCATGCAACAATTCAATTAAGTCATTTAATCACTAATTAGACACACTTTGCACAAAATCAGTACTTTATGCACACTTTACTATTTTTCTCAATTTAGTCCTAAAAATTCAATTAGGCACTAAATCATTAAAATTTCCTATCCATATTTTCTCACAATATTTCAATCAATCGGTAATTAATAAAAATTTATAAAATTAAACTATTTCACTTCGGATTTGTGGTTACGAAACCACTGTTTCGATTAGCCCTATTTCGGGCTATCACAATTCTCCCCCTTTACAGATTTTCGTCCCCAAAAATCTTACCACTAAATAAGTTAGGATACTGTTTCCTCATAGCTTCCTCGGTTTCCCATGTTGCCTCTTCCACTCCATGTCGTTGCCATAACACTTTCACTAAAGTAATTTCTTTGTTTCTCAACTGTTTCACTTCTCGTGCTAAGATTCGAATCAGCTCTTCTTCATATGTCATATTTGATCGAATTTCCACTTCAATCGGTGAAATCACATGCGATGGGTCCGATCGATATCGCCTCAACATAGAAACATGAAACACATTATGAATTCTTTTTAATTCCGGTGGTAAAGACAATCGATAAGCCACTGGACCGATTCTTTCTATTACTTCATATGGACCAATAAATCTTGGACTTAGTTTACCTTTACGGCCAAATCTCAAAATTTTCTTCCATGGAGAAACTTTAAAAAATACTTTATCACCGACTTGAAATTCAATCTCTTTTCTTTTCAAGCCCGCATACGACTTCTGTCGATCTGATGCAGCTTTCAAATAATCACGAATTATCTTCAATTTTTCTTCGGTTTCTTTTACCAAATCGACTCTATGCAAGCGATTTTCATTAAGTTCAATCCAGAATAATGGAGACCGACACTTTCATCCATACAACACTTCATAAGGTGTCATTTTTGAGCTCGATTGATAACTATTATTATATGCAAATTCCACCAAAGGTAGATATCTTTCCCAATTACCTTCAAATTCCAATACACAACATCTCAACATGTCTTCGAGTACTTGAATTACTCTTTTAGACTGTCCATCGGTTTAGGAATGGAATGTTGTACTAAAATTCATTTTAGCACCTAATGCCTCTTGTAATTTCTTCCAAAACCTTGAAGTAAACCGTGGATCTCTATCAGATATAATAGACATAGGCACACCATGTAATCGGACTATCTCAACAATATAGAATTCAGCTAACTTGTCAAGTGAAAAATTCATTCGCACAGGAATAAAATGAGCTGACTTAGTCAATTGATCAACTATCACCCAAATTGAGTCTTTCTTTTTCGGTGATACTGGCAATCCGGAAACAAAATCCATAATAATTTTATCCCACTTCCACTCGGGCACCATAATAGGTTGAAGTAATCCTGAAGGTACTTAATGTTCAGCTTTTACTCGTTGGCACACTAAGCACTTTGTCACATACTCGGAGATTACCTGTTTCATACCCGGCCACAAATATAATTTCTTCAAATCATTGTACATTTTTACACTACCGGGGTGAACTGCCAAACGACTATCATGCGCTTCTTGCAAAATTTTCTAAATTAAATCAACAATTTTCGGCACACATATTCTATCACAAAACATTAAACATCCATCTGAATCAATCCAAAAATCAGAATTATCATCTACTGCACACTGAGTCTTTTTTCTTTACAACTCATTATTCACTTTTTGAGCCTCGCAAATTTCTTGAAGAAACAATGGTCTAGCTTTTAACTCTGCAAACAATGATCCATCCTCAGTCAATGTTAATCTCGTATTCAAAGCCCTTAAAGCAAAGAGAGACTTTCTGCTTAAAGCATCAGCAACTATATTGGTTTTTCTCGGATGATAAACTATTACAAGTTCATAATCTTTTAACAATTCCAACCATCTTCATTGCCGCAAATTTAGATCTTTTTGTATCATAACATATTTCAAACTTTTATGATCCGTATAAACACGACATTTCTCACCATATAAATAATGACGCCAAATCTTCAAAGCAAAGACAATACCAACCAACTCTAAATCATGAGTAGGATCATTTCGTTCATGCGGTTTCAATTGTCGAGAAGCATACGCTACTACTTTTCCTTCTTGCATCAATACACATCCAAGCCCATTCAACGACGCGTCACTATAAAAAACAAATTCCTTTCCTGACTCGGGTTGCACTAACACTGGTGCCTCAGTTAAACACTTCTTTAATTTCTCAAAACTCTATTGACACTCCTCGGTCCATTCAAAATTAACATCTTTTTGTAACAATTTTTTCATCGGTGAAGCTATCATCGAAAAACCTCCTACGAATCGACAATAATATCTGGCTAAGCCTAGAAAACTCCTTACTTCAGATACATTTCTTGGAGGCTTCCATTCAACTATTGTCGATATCTTATTTGGATCCACTCGGATGCCATCCCCTGAGACAATATGTCCCAAAAATCCAACTTCACTGAGCCAAAATTCACTCTTGCTAAATTTAGCAAACAATTCTTTTCTTGCAAAGTCTCTAGCACAATTCTTAAATGTTCAGCATGTTCAGCTTCATTTCGAGAATAAATAAGAATAGCATTTATAAACACCACAACAAATTTATCCAAATAGGGCCGAAAAATCCGATTCATCAAATCCATAAAAATAGCTAGAGTATTAGTCAGACCGAAAGGCATTACAAGAAACTCATAGTGGCCATACCGGGTTCTAAAAGCAGTCTTTGGCACATCTGACTCTTTAACCCTCAATTGGTAATATCCAAATCTCAAATCAATTTTGGAAAACATTGTGGCATCCTTTAATTGATCAAACAAGTCATCTATTCGGGGTAATGGATACTTATTCTTCACTATCACTTTATTAAGTTGACGATAATCAATACACAATCTCAATGTCCCATCCTTTTTCTTCACAAATAGCACACGAGAGCACCCTACGGGGACTAACTTGTTCTCACAAATCCTTTATCCGTCAACTCTTGTAATTGCACTTTTAACTCTTTCAGTTCAGTTGGTGTCATTCTCTAGGGAGCAATCGATATTGGAGAGGTACCAGGTATTACTTCAATACCAAATTCTACTTCTCTAATCGGAGGCAAACCTGGCAACTCTTCTGGAAACACATCTAAATATTCGCATACCACCGGCACTAATTCGGTCTTTATTTCAGACACTTTTGTATTCAACACATAAGCAAGATACGCTTCACAACCATTTTTTAAACATTTCTGAGCAGCCATGGCAGAAATCACAATTGGCATCACATTTGACTTATCTGTTTCAACTCGAAGAACTTTACCGCTACTACACTTCAACTCAAGAATTTTCTGACTACAATCTATCTTGGGCTTATGTAATGTCAACCAATCCATTCTCAAAATAACGTCAAATTCATCAAATGGAAACAACATCAAGTTGGCAGGGAAACAATGACCTTGTATCATCAAAGGACAATTTTTGCATATTTTATCGACTATCACATGCTTGCCTAAAGGATTCGACACTTTAACCACATACTCAGTCAATTCAACATACAAATTCTTATCAGACACTAAATTCATGCACACATACGAGTGAGTAGAACCAGGATCAATCAATGCAAGAACATTAGTGTCGTAAAGAGAAAATATATCAGTGATCACATCAAGGGAAGATGCTTCCTCTCTAGCTCGGATGGCATAAGCTCTCGCTGGAGCTCTCGCTTCGGATCTTACGGTAGTGTCTTTTCTTACACCTTTACCACTAGTTCTAGTCCCCCACATTTCTCAATGGTCTTCCTTTAGTAGTCACACTGCTTGATCTCACATTCTAAAACCTTTCTATCTATTCTCTTTCTGGATAATCTTTCACAAAATGATCTTGAGATCCACATTTAAAACATGTTCGACTAATTAAATAACATTCTCCCAAATGTCATTTTCCACAGTATTGACATTCCAGTCTAGTAGATTTAACACTACCTACACTTGCCATAGAGGTCGCTTGAGCTTTAGAACTTGAATATTGTCTTCCTTGATCTCTTTGAAAATTCACACTAGAAACATTCGATCGAGTATTCATTTCTCTAGACTTCTTCGCTTGAGACTGAAATGACTTGCCCATTGATCTTTTTCTTGCATCTCTTACTTCACTTTCCACTTTTCTTTTCTCTTTACTCAATTCTTCAGCCTTGATAGCTCTTTCAACTAGTACCACTAATTCTTTAATTTCAAGGATTCCCACTAACAATCAGATATCCTTATTTAATCCATCTTCAAACCTCTTGCACAATTTAGCTTCATTAGATACACACTCTTAGGCATAATTGCTTAATTTGACAAATTCTCGTTCATATTCAGCTACCGACATGCGCCCTTGTTTCAATTTAAGAAACTTTTTTTCTCTTTTGATCAATGAAACGCTGACTTATATACTTCTTGCGAAATTCCTCTTGAAAAAAATCCCATGTAACTTTCTCTTTAGGCAACACTGACACTAAAGTTTTCCACCAATTATAAGCCAAATCCCTCAACAATGAGACTTTCTTCTGGAGTACAAGATAATTCATCCAACATTCTGATGGTATTCTCAAGCCAGAACTCTACTCTTTTAGGATCATCATTTACATTAGCTCGAAACTCTTCAGCTCCATATTTTCGAATTTTGTCCATTGGAGACTTTGACAATTTTAACACTTCAGTTTGTTGAGGAGCTATGGGAACAACTTGAGGAATAGGAGGTGGCGGAGGAGATTGAGCATTAGAATTAGTTCTAACAAACTCAATATACCAATTGCTCATCATATGGAGAAAAGCTTCCCGAGCCTCATCTCCTTGACCCTGAGTCTCGGGTCGAATTTCAAGTGGCGCTGTCCCTTGCTCAGAAACGGGCGCATTACTTTGAGCATCATCAGCTGTAGCTCGATTAGGATTCATTCCTATAAAAAAAATAAAACATTTTAAGATGTCAGGAGTCGTCACACTATCATTATTCAATTATGGCATGTATAGATAGTCTATTACACTCGCTATGTTAGCCCGAGAATCAACTAAACCGTAGCTCTGATACCACTAAATGTAACACCCCTTACCCAAGACCGTTGCCGGAGTCGAGCACGAGGCGTCATCTAACTTAACTTACTAGTTCGGAACATAAAAATGTACTTTTAGAATTAATTTCACTATTCACAACAAAACTGTCCACCTACGCAGCTGTCACTAATTTAATTATAACTCGAGTTACGAAACTCAAAATTTAAATCTATAAATTTTCTTTGAAACTAGACTCATATATCTTGTTACCATAAAATTTTTATAATTTTTAGTTTAGCCAATTAGTACGGCTTATTCATTGAAAATACCCATGTTTCACTATCTGACAGTTCTGACCACCACTCACTAAAAATAAATTATCTTAATGTACAGACTTCATATGGTTTTTTTGCTTGATTATATAGAAAATAGACTCACTAATGAATCTATACATATAAATTATAACTCATAATTATTTCTGTACAATTTCTAATGATTTTCTAAATTTAGAACAGAGGACTCCAAAAACCATTCTGACCCTATCTCACTAAAATTCAAATATCTCAAAATATAAAATTCTTTTGCCTACACCGTTTCTTTCATGTAAAAATAGACTTGATAATATTTAATTCTCTATAAAATTCACTCTCTAATTCGATTTCTATATTTTTGGTGATTTTTCAAATTCACATCACTGCTGCTGTCCCAAAAACTGCTTCTTTGCAAAATTTTTACTTTTTATAGTTTCTTTCTTTTCATTACCATTTAAGCATTCATAACACCAAAACATATTCTTTACTAACCATTTCAATAGCTAATCGTTAGCCATATCATATGAACATACTCAAAATGAATAAGTCTTTATACATGTCATAACTTTAAACATTTTGAAATCACATAATACTGAAATGTCTGTTGATATTGTGATACGAGGCTCCGACGATCCCCAATTCGAGCAAGCTCAAAACACTATAAAACAAAGAAAATGAAGAAAAGTGTAAGCTACTAATAGCTTAGTAATTTACATGTAAACAATAAGTACTTATTTAATAATTAAAATTTTTAACATATAACTAATCAATACATTTCTTAGCAATTTCAATCACTTACACATGCACAATCTTACCAATTCACTTGCACATACATTTACACACAACCTTTATCATATATGCTCATTCTTTCAAATGTACCTGCATACACACTTCATTTCATGTTCATTTTAACTCATTATTAATCCTGTTGAACACTCGGAATATACACGAATACATAGAGAATTAGCACATAAGTGCCACACTGATATGTAGCCGAAGCTACCACTGAAATGTAGCTGAAGCTACCACTGATCAATAACACTGGAAATGTCCACGGGGCTGCTCACACAAGCTGTCAGGTGTCTGCAACACATCCTAGATCACCCAGCACCCGGGACTCACTGTAACACTGTAACACTGGTCTTTAGTGACATGTCACTTGTATCCACTTCTATTCCTAACTTCAACCGGGAATTTACACTTAACACTTTATTTTAAACACTTTATCACTTGAATAATTCATAAATAATTTTCCTTCCACATTCAATATTAGTTCACATATCAAATATAATTTTCCTTCCACATTCAATATTATTTACACGTAACTTACCTCGGATGCAAAACAACTATTTTCGTAAATTAGTCGATAACCTCCTCTTTTCCCCTATCACTTCCACTATTTCTTCTTTCTTTATCTATATTAACACAATTTAAAATATTTTATCAACATGCCATTCAAATACAATTCATACACAATATTTTGCCAAACTTACATTTTTTTCCCATAACTTTTTCAAAAATTACACTTTCGTCCCAAAGCTCGTAAAAATAAAATTCACTAAATTTCTTAAATTTCAAACCTCACTAAATCATATTGCATGAAAACCCTCAATTCAGAAAATCACAACTTTATGGACACTTTACTATCTTTCACAATTTAGTCCTTTTTCAACATTTTTATCGAAATTCAACTAGTAAAACTCGTAATTAGCACTTCAAACATTCATTATCTATCATCACTCATCAAATTACAACTATATCATGAATGGGTCAATTTTTAAACTTTAATTCAATTTAAAATAAATGGTAGAAACATGAAATTCAAGCTTCAATAAGCATAAAAATACGAAAATAATTAAAAACGGGGCAAGAAATCACTTACAGTTGAGCTTAGAAAAATCAAGAACCCTTTCTATTGGGACATGAAATTTTCAGCAGCAAGATCTTTCTTTTTTTTTTTTGAAGAAGAAGAAGATGAACACTTGTTTTCATCTTATTTTGTATTTTATTCCATTTTGACAAAAATGCCCTTGACCCACTTAGATATTTTTGTAGAATTACCCTTATGTTTCCATAACACTAATTTATGGTCTATTTGCCACATAAACACTTCTAATTTCATGCATTAATTCAATTAAGTCATTTAATCACTAATTAGACACACTTTGCATTTTTTCTCAATTTAGTCCTAAAAATTCAATTAGGCTCTAAATCATTAAAATTTCCTATCCATATTTTCACACAATATTTCAATCAATCGGTAATTAATAAAAATTTATAAAATTAAACTATTTCACTTCAGATTTGTGGTTACGAAACTACTGTTCCGATTAGGCCCTATTTCGGGCTATCACAATGTTCGTCCACACGACTGTTCACATGGGCGTGAGACGTCTGTTACTTAGAAAATTCTTAAAGTTTCAAAAATTTTTATGTGAAACCAGTTTAGTCCCGAACCTTCTTAAAAGCATGTTTTAGATCTCGTAGACCTATTTAAGGGACAATGTGATTATGAATGAATGTGATATGATGATACATGATCAATGTATATGAAATGTTTATATAATGATGTGAATTGTTCGGTAATGCCTCTTAACCCTAGTCCGACGACGGATACGGGTTAGGGGTTTTACATGATTTTTAAAGTTTAATGAAAGATTACGAGTCCTTGTTGTTAAATAAAAAATTTTGTAAAGTGGTTTTTTATGAAATTATCATTTAGGGACATATTTGTAAAAGTAGTAAAATATCATGGTTAAATTGTGAAATGATGATTTGTATGAGTCGATATGGGTTAATAATAAATTTTTCTAGCATGGGCTGGGGATGAAAATGTTTAAATTTCAATTTTTGAGCTTAAGGACTAAATTGTAAAAAGGTTAAAATGTTAGAGGCAAAATTGTAGTTTTGTAATAATATGAAATGTGGACTAAATTGAATAATAGAGTTATTAAATGGATTGAATTTGTATATTTAGATCAAGATAGACCTCGTATAGAGTTAGATCGGGAAAAAGCGAAAGCCTCGGATTGTTGATTTCGTATAGAGTTAGTATGATTAAGTATCATTTTAGTGTTATTTTGATTCATAAGTTAATATGTTAATTGCTATGTAAATAAATGATGTATATCCGATGATGTCACGACGGTTATCGAGCCCTGTTTGAACCTCAAGAATTCTTAGGATACAAATGACATGTCATTAAGGTTTTCATGTTTCGGGTGCTGGTCTTGAATGTCCTACTGATGGCTGAGGTCCTGCATTTTTTGCGGACACTCCACAGCTTGTGTGATCAGCATCGTGTAGCTTACATTTCGACCCATAGCTCGTGTGAGAAGGCTTATTTCATAGCTTGTGTGAGCAGGCCCATTTTACAGCTCGTGTGAGCAATGATGTAAAGGAAAGGAAAGGTTACGATTATATGTTTAGCACATTTCGTGTGAGCTATCCCGTGTATCCCATGATATTCTAAACGATTCAACGAGTATGAAAAGGAAAGGAATGGTAAGTATTCAAAAGGAACTATGTCATGTACTTATGAAAAGGATTGAAATGGTTAGTTTCATTGAAAGTATGATATGTTAAGGAAAATGATGAATTCAAATGAATTATGTTCATGTTTAATGGCTTACCTATGTTAAATTCATGTGGATTATGTTTGAATATGCTAACATGTGTTGTTGTTGGTGCTTAGGCTTGTGCCAAGCTTATGGTTGGGTTATATTGTGCTTAATCTTAATATTATGTATTGAAATGGTAAGTTATGTTCATGTTTTACGAACTTACTACGCATTATGCGCTTACGTAGTTTTCTTTCATATGTTTTATAGATAATCGGAAGCTCGTTCGGTTCGGAAGCTCGTCGGAGACCTATCACACTATCCAGTGATTATGTCGGTAGTTTTTGATGTTTTGGTCAAGTTTATAATGGTATGTATAGGTGGACTTATGTTCAAAGTTTGGGTTGAATGCTAATTGTTGATTCTGGTATGTATATATATGTTGGTTGTTTGGTACAATTTGGAAATGGTTGGTTTGTGTCACTTATGTGATTATGATGCATATGAGTAATGATTTAAATGGTAAGTTTTATGGACATGATATATGGTCAATTATGGTATGTTTTGGTATCGAAATAAGTTAGATGTGTATGGCTGATGTATGGCCAAATATGCATA
This sequence comes from Gossypium raimondii, assembly GCF_025698545.1. Taxonomy (NCBI): domain Eukaryota; kingdom Viridiplantae; phylum Streptophyta; class Magnoliopsida; order Malvales; family Malvaceae; genus Gossypium; species Gossypium raimondii. Next base: position 37,939,182 of record NC_068577.1, read on the forward strand.
TGTTTAGATATATTTGATGGTTTGTGATTGAGGTGCATTAATGGCATATTAGTTGTATGGATTGATGGAAAGTGAATTGCTCATTTTATGTATGTTTTGGGCATGTTTTAATGTCTTGGTCATATGTGCAAATTGTGTTTAGGTACATGCTTGATGTAGGTGAAGAAATGGCTTGATTTTGGCCAATTTCTTGTCCACACGGGCGTGTGTCTCAGCCATGTGTGATACACGGCCATGCAACACGGTCGTCTGCCCCCTGTAGGTTTTAAAGGTTGAGAGTCAAGTATACACGGCCTAGCACACGGGCATGTCAGGCCATTTCGAAGGTTACACTGCCTGGCACACAGGCATGTGGCTTGGCCGTGTACCCAAGTCAGAGAGTTACACGGCATGGATACGGGCTAGTACACTAACGTATGTCCTTATTTCGATTGTTACATAGCCTGAGATATGGGTGTGTGTCTTATCCATGTGAGTCACACGGCCTAGCCACACAACCGTGTGAACCCTGTAGTTTAAAATTTCTATTTTTTTATCAATGTTTCAAATTATCTCAATTTAGCCCTGAATCATTTCTAAAGTGATTCTAAGGCCTCGAGGGCTTGATTAAGGGATGATATGCATGTTTATAAATGGATTATGCTATGTTTAATGAAATGTTTGAAAGTGAATGATTTTAGGTTACATTTATTCGATAATGCTTCGTAACTCTATTCCGGCAACAGATACAGGTTAGGGGTGTTACATGATATTTTGGGTTTGGGTTGAACTGTCCTGGCCAAGTTTGGGGTGCCACAATTTAATGACTAACAATTACAACATAACAAATTATTGACTTATTTCATTTCCTCTAAGCCAGGGATTTTACAAGTATTCATTTTATAATTGTACCATATTTATCACATACCATTATCTATTTCATAAACTTTAGAATAAAATAAGAGTATCTACGGTTCTTACCTTTCAATGCTCCAAATCACATAATCAAGCTTCCAAAAACTTGATTTCTTCCTCAATGAAGTTTGGAAAGCTCAATAGCAACATTTCTCATACACATAAAAATATAACTAAAATTAATATCAAGACTTTTTAAGTTTTTCCATAATCATCAAACTTAAATACTATGTTAGGAGAGGTAGAAAAATACTATTCTTACCATGTTAAAGCTTTCTTTTTCTAGCTTCATTTTCACCCACTAAAATTCTTCAAACTCTAGGTTGAAAATAAGATATTTGAATACGGAAATGGGTCTTGAAGATAGTTTTCTAAGAAATTTTAACAAAATCTCAAAGTTTGGTTGTTGGTCTTTAAAACATTTAAAGCGAAAAAGTGAAGGAAATGAAGAAAAGAAGAGAGGAACCATGGAGGAAGGTCAGGGGACGACACCAGCAAGTGGAGAGGCTGAATGGGGGGGTTTCTCAAGTGCAAGACCACTAATTGAGCCCATTTTCCTTATAACATGATCCAAATAATTAATAAAAATTTTAATTATCAAATAAATTATCTAAATAATATTTTCATCTTTAATCCTCAAGAAATGACCAAATACCCTTTCAAGGCAACATTACCATTTTGCCTCTTTTGACTATTTATACAATTCCTTCTAAATAATAGGTAATTATCAAACCCAAATCTCATAATTCACTTATAATATTTAATATAAACCCATATATTGTGAAAATTACAACTATTCTCCTTCTCTCGATAAAATTGAGAAATTTATAGTTTAATCCCTATACTTTTTAATTTTTCCAATTTGGTCCCAAAAGTGATTTTCACCATACTAGTACATATTCCAACTTAAACTCAAGCCAATTCATCACTAATAACTCAATCTTCCCAATTTTTTCATATTTTCACTTTAGTCTTTAAACTTTTTAAAATTTACAATTTTGCCCTTTTGTCACTGTAACAACCCGATTTTCAGTGATGCAAGAAATAATGGTCTCGAGACCCCATTCTCTGATGATTGAGTCCGTAAATATTATTAATTAATATTTATGAGTTAAGTATAGTATTATATTAAATTTTGGTCTGACGAAGTTGTTAATTGGATAGTTAAGGTATAAGTGTAGTGACCCTAAAGTTAGTGGTGTTGGAAAATGAGGTAATGACATCTCATTTTCGCAAACCAAGCTCGTAAATATTTTTATTAAATATTTACGGAGTTGCTGTATAGGTGAATAACAATCCCTAAAAACATTTTGAATTTCATGTCATTAGAGTTAAAAAAGAAATCGAGTGTTGGTCAGGGGTTACTTTATTGATGGCTGAGATCTAGCATGTCTTACGGATTCTCAGCAGCTCGAGTGACCAGCATCGAATCAAGTCACAAAATTAAACCTGACCTACAGAATGAGTGAGCAGCCCAAATATCACAGGTTGTGTGAGCAAATTCAAATATCACAACTTGTGTGAGCAAACTCAAATATCATAACTCGTATGAGCCAATCGAATTATTCTTTATCGATGGCTAAGATCCAATACATGTTTCGATTCTCGACAGCTTGAGTGAGCAGCATTGAATAAAGCTTGTATAGTAAACCAACTCTACAGTTTGTGGAAGTAAATCAGTTTCGTGTATCCGAGTTTAATTTACTTTAGTTCTCCAGGCGAATGACATAAACGGAAAAGGTACTAAATGGAATTGTAATGTTCGGAATGAATATATATGTTACAAGTTGGATTTGATTTAGTGGTATATGTTTTGTGATGGAATGTTATATCTATAACACCCCAAACCCAACCTAAACGTTATGACCGAATCTGGCGATGTCACATTGTAACATCCCTTACCCGTATTCGATGTCGGAATAAGGTATGAGGCATTACCAGAACATATACACTTATAAACGTATTAAACCGAGTTATAAAATTTCATACAAATTAAAACTTTCAACTTATTATCTTCGAATCGCTAATTAGGGCTTACGAGGCCCAATATATACTTGTCGAAAACATTTTTTGAAAAAAAACAAAAAAGTTTGTCGACTTTGAAAATAAAAATGGGAGTCGCCACCGATCATTTATCGAGGTGTGACCGGTTCACCGAAAAATAATTTTAGGTCTGCGAATTTTGAGAAAATAGGTTCGGGAGTCGGTTACACACGAGGAAGGGTTAGCACCCTCGTGACGCCCAAAATTGGTACCGAATTGATTGTTTAATGTCTTAATGTCAAAATTTTGAAAAGATTTTAAAATATGATCCTTTATGCAAATATCAATCCTAAATGTCAAATATCAAATGAATTAAATACAACAACATTCATTAATAACAACATTATTAAGTTGAAACATTTACACATGAACTCAAAATAGACTTAAAACAAAAGAATAACATTATGGAATAATAATACGTAAAATAAATTTGAAACAAGCAATACATTTATTAATCTACCTCAAATAACACATATAAAATAACCATGTAAAAGTTTAAGTACATATATGATTTAAAAATAATTACCTAGATAGGTTTTGAAAGAAGTAAATTATATATAACTAAAATTGACCTAAAGTACATATCTAGATATAAAAATACTTGAAATTTATAATCATAATAATATCAAACATCAAAATAATAATATATTTTTTCAAAATAATTTAATAGCACATATAGTAGCATTCAAAACATTATATCAAAAAAACATTATATCAAAAGAAAATTAAGTTATATCAAAATGAGTTACTAAAATATGTTCAAGGTATGTCAAACTATTATAAAAACATTTTTACATATAGATAATGAAACATATAATGATATAAAGTTTAAAAATAAAAGGATAAATTTTAAAACAATGTTAATCCTAATATTTAAAATTTATTAAAAATAAACATATTAAAAAATACTAAATTAATTTTACATTATGTTGTATATAAAAACTAAATTTGAATGAACTAAATTTGAATGAAATTTTCTTTAATATATTCACTATAAGAGCCAATAATATTTATGAAATTTAACAAAACATTATGACTAATGAGAAATAAAAATAAAATAAAAAATGATTAAATAAAAAATACAGCACTTAGAAGACTAAATCTGCAATCAATCGAAAACATAAGGACTAATACAGCAATTAAACGCAAAAATTCAAGAATTCAAATTCAAGTAATGAAAAGTCACCGTTTAACAATGAACCAAATTGAAACCAGAGTAAACTATACAGTATGAATCGAAAAACTACAGAAAATCAAATTAGAACAATACAAAACAAAGGAGGACTGATTGCGCAAAAAGACCAACGAGCGAAAGTGAGTGGATCCTCCCCGGGTCGGGTCACACACGCGGGTCAGGCTCTTAGAACGCTGCCGTTTCAAAGCCATTACATTGGCTCTATCCGGTGACGTTTTATCCTGTTCAGAAACTAAAAAAAAAAACCTAAACTCTAACACCTCTACGCCGTTTCGGGCTCTTAGAACGCTGCCGTTTTCTTCATTTTTAAAGAAAACCTGAAAAAAAACTCTAACACCTCTGCACCGTTTCGGGCCTCCATTCAAAGGCTCTCCGATCCCTCACCCGATCTCCGATTACGACGAAGAAGACAAGGAATCGGCTCCACAACGAAGGTAAACTCCTCACTCTAAACTTTCCTTTTCTTTTCTTTATTTACACTAGCAATGAACAAAAGAATAAAAGAAAAATAGAGAAAAACGAAGAGAGACTAAAAAAACCTTACGAAATTTTCTTTGAATTTTTTTGTTTTTGTATTCAATTTCTGTAAAAAAAAAAAAGGATCCCTTTACAGTGTTAGAATCGGTCTTATATAACCGAATCGAAAAGAAAATGAAAATAAATAAAAAATCCCCAAAATCTCTTCTGCTATTTCTATTATTTCTTTTCTTTCCCTGCTATTTTGTTTTTCTCTTTTTCTCTTTCTGTTTGCTGCTTGTTTGTTGTGTGCAGGTACGGAGGAGCATACGTGGAGGCCCGCAGATGTGGCACGTACGAAGGTGTGCGGGCGCGCGTACAGAGGCTCATGCGTGAGGAGTGGCTTGGCAGTAGCGCCTCGTGCTAGGGCTGAATGCCTAGGGTTTTCTATTAACTGTCTTTAGGTGCTGGGCCATTGGGCCATTGGGTGTTTGGGCTGAGTTGGGCCACATATATCTGTTGGGCTTGTTTTTACTTTTAGGTATTTAGTTTATTTTGTAAATGGGCTGCATATATGTAAAATGGATTGTTTGTTTGGACTTTATATTGGGTTTATGATTGGTTTATGGGCCGGGCAAAAATGGGTATTACAATACTCATTCGATCCAAGCCTTATAGCTACCACCTTTGTAATATATTAAATATTCAATATCTCGTAAAGATTCGCTAATCTATCCCATATACTTTCACATAGATTAATTCACAATTCACAATTCACAAGTCTTATCATTTCAAAGCTTATAAGACACATGTACATATCTATACTAACTCATATGAGTCTCATACTCACTCATATGCTCAATAAATCCGTTCAATCATTTCAACATCGAAGAATCCACTTTATGTCAGAAACAATACTAATAACAATCATAAATCTTTTCATATTAATTTCATGTATCATTTACTGAACTTCATATATCATTTTATAAATATGTAATTCACTAACACATCTTGCCATATACAATATCCAATTGGTGAAATCACTTAATTGAATTCAACTTCAACAATCACAATAAATCTATCACTTGAATATGAGTCCATGTAACACTTACCAACTTTGTCAAATTAGTGAACGTCTTACGGAATTGAGTACTTTTTTTCTCAATGCCATAGTCCAACTATGGTCTTACACGTAATCACATAACATATACCGATGCCATAGCCCAGCTATGGTCTTACACGTAATCACATAACATATTCCGATGCCATAACCTAGCTATGGTCTTACACGGAATCACATATCACTTATTGCCATGGTCCATCCATGGTATTTTTCGTCAATTCGTCTTTATCACTGAACGAAAGTACTCAACCCTGCGTTCTACTCAATTTGAACTTTCATTCCAATTTATCTATCTTTCTCAAGAATCATAATTCAACCATGAATATGTATATAGAATAATAGATTATGTCATGCATAATACTAACAAATAATTGTTTGGTTTCAGCCATATGAATTTACAATTCAATTCATAATAACTAATTGAAATGAAACATTATGTCATTTCTAATTCAACGTTTATCAAATATAATCGGGCATATGACCAATTTATTTACAAATGATTCATATATTTTTATTTCCTCCTCCTCCTCTCCATTCCACATCCTTAATGTACATAACACTCTTATAAATAACATTTTCTATAATTTTACTATTCACTCACATGTATATTCAAAGCTGTCTATCCGAGTCAGAGTCACTAAATTATTTTTATCTAGAGTTACAGAGCTCCAAATTAAGATCCGTTAATTTTACCTAAAACTAGATTCACATATATTCTTGTCATAAAATTTTCAGAATTTTTGGCTTAGCCAATAAGTACAGTTTATTCTTTAAAGTTTCCCCTATTTCACTGATCAACAGTTCTGACCTCTCTTCACTAAAAATTAATTATCTCACTGTACAGAATTTGGATGGTACTTAAACTTATTTCACTTGAAAATAGACTCATTCAGAGTTCTAAACATATAAATTTTAGTCCATAATTATTATTTTTACAATTTTAACAATTTTCCAAAGTTAGAATAGGGATTCCAAATTCATTCTGGCCCTGTTTCACTAAACTTAAAATATCTCAAAATATATAAATATTTTGCTTCCTCTATTTCTTTTATGTAAAAATTGACTCATTAACCTTTCATTTCATATCTTATTCACTCTCTAATTCGATTTCCACCATTTTTGGTGATTTTTCAAAATCATGCAATGGTTTCTGTCCAAAACTATTTTGTTGCTAATTCTACTATTTCATAATTTCACTTTTTCACTTTCGATCACTATTCAATTCAATTCCACACATATATTCATCATTCAATTACACTTAGTCGTTACATAATCTCATATATTTTCACTTAGTCAATTTCCCGTTGAACACTCGGAATATACACGGATACGTAGAGAATTAGCACATAAGTGCCACACTGATATGTAGCCGAAGCTACCACTAATACGTAAATGTAGCTACCATTGAAATGTAGCCGAAGCTACCACTGATATGTAACCGTAGCTACCACTAATCAATAACACTGGAAATGTCCACGGGCCTGCTCACACAAGTTGTCAGGTGTCTGCAACACATGCTATATCACCCAGCACCCGGGACTCACTGTAACACTGTAACACTAGTCTCTAGTGACATGTCACTTGTATCCACTTCTATTCCTAACTTCAACCGGGAATTTACACTTAACACTTTATTTTAAACACTTTATCACTTGAATAATTCATGAACAATTTTCCTTCCACATTTAATAATAATAATTCACATATAAAATATAATTCACAATTTTTAAAAATATATTGCTATTATTTACACATAACTTACTTTGGTGCAATAATATAAATTTAGTCTTTAATCTTTTCTTCTCTCCGATCAAGGTCGATTCCACTTCTTTCTTGATCTATAATAACACATTTGACTTATTTAATACTCACATTTATCAAAACAGTCATTGACTCAAACTTTGGCAAAATTATAATTTTGCCCCTAAATTTTTGCATATTTACACTTTTTTCCCAAAGCTCGTAAATTAAACTTCATCCCTTATTCTTATGTATTATGACATGATGAACATTTTTCCCTTCTATGGCAACATCAAATTCCCACTCTAACACTTACTTATGAACATTAGGTATTTTTACCGATTATGTCGTTTTACTCGTTTTCACTTAAAATCACTTAGCAAAAGTTGTTTAACATAATTTCAAATTTCATATTCTACCATAAAACATCAAAATAAACACATTTCACCTATGGGTATTTTTCCAAATATAAATCGTAGGTTAAATTATTGCTAGAATAAGATAAATCAAGTTACCGAGACTCTAAAATCGTAAAGAACATTAAAAACGGGGCTTGGAATCACTTACTATGGAGATTGGAAGCTTGAAAAACCTAACTATGGCTTCCCCCTTGCTATTTTCGTTCATCATGGAGAAGATGAGCACATTTTACTATCTTTTTCCCTTTTTAATTCTTTTTATTACAAATTACCAAATTGCCCCTAACTTAAAAATTTCCTATTTCACTTATCTCATGTCTATTTTTGTCCATAACTTAACCAATGGTCTAATTGCCATATAAAGACCTCCAATTTAAAGTTTCATAACAATTGGACACCCCTAACATGTAGAACTCAACTTTTGCACTTTTTACAATTTAGTCCTTTTGACTAAATTGAGTGCCCAAACGTCAAAATTTTCGAACGAAATTTTCACAAAATTATTTCGTGAAATTGTAGACCATAAAAATATAATAAAAATAATTTTTTTTCTCGTCGAACTTGTGGTCCCAATCATTATATGAATGTATTATAAGCTTATGACATGTGATTGAACTAACATATTTGATATATTAGTTGAATGTACATGAAGAGTAAGATGCCAAAGGATTGCTATGTTTGTACAAATGTTTTCAATTGCTAAATTGTTGTCATATCAAGGTAAGTTCAGTAAATTTCTTATGGACTTACTAAGCATTAGAGGTGCTCATGGTCAAGGCGGACTACTACCGACGGACCCTTCGAAATATGGGAGGGTTTGGGTAAAATATAGGCTCGAAATATGGGCTTGGGTAAAAAATGAGGCCCGATTAAAAAGCGGGTGGGCCTCGGGCACCACTTTTTGGCAGCACTACCCATTAGAATATAATAATTTTTTATTTTTTATTTTAAAATACTTTTAAAATACTTTTTTAAATTTTAATTTTTTAAAATACTTTTTAATTTTTTAATTTTAAAATATTTTTAAAATACTTTTTAAATTTTTGTTTTAATTTTCAAAATAAATTTTGGTATTTATTTAAAAACGGGTGGGCAGGCTTATGAATTTTTCGGGGTGAACTGGGCAAAATTCTAGGCCCATATTTCGCCAGTCGAAAATTTTTTGGGCCGGCCGAACTCGGCTTGCTACTTTACCGCCCATGAGCACCTCTACTAAGCATTTAAAATGCTTACATGTTATCTCATTTTTCCTTATAGACTGTCGATTTTACGGAACGTGTCAATTGGATAACCTCAAAGCTCACACTATCCAGTCATCTATCGGTAGACTTTTGATCGTTTTAAGTCCGGTTATGTGGCATGTACATAGGTGTTTATATATGGTAAGTTGGTTTGTTAACATAAAATGAATCTAACGAATGTTTGATGTTGGAAAACTTATTACTTATATGTATATATATGTGTATGATTTGGTAAGGTGTTAAGACTTTAGAAGTGGTAATTAAGTGGCATGTTGAATGGTAAATGGAATGTTTATGTTTAATGATGATATGGAATGGTTAAGTGTGTGGTTGAATGGTTTGAGTTGGTATAATTTGAATTGAAATGATTTGGTTCCAAATTGGGCATATTGGATTTATTGATTTGGCAATGGTTAAATGCAATGTTTGGAACACAATTTGGTGTATCTTTTGCAGGTTATTTTGTGCATTTATGCACAAACCAAGTGTTTCGAGACGAGCAACTCTCCTCGTCGCAACATCGACTGACATAATGTGACTTCCCGACGTCGGGAGGTTGGACTTCACAACCACACATTCTGTTTGGTGGTGTCACAACGTCGACTATGAATTTTCAAAACTTTACAATTTGGTCCTATTTCACGCTTGGTCAAACAAAAGAGCTTTCGTAAGCTATATTAAGACTCGAATTTAATTGGATATCATAATATCTCAATGAGACCTGATTGAATATTTAAAGGATTTATTTATGATATGCTTGATATGAAATTTTGAAAATGTTGCAAATTAGTCATTGTTTAATTTCGGGTTGATTCTAGAGCATACGTAAGCTCGTATAAGACTCGAGAAAGGTCGTATTTGGTGATTATGAACTGAATTGACTATGATTTTATGATTTATGTTTAATTTGAATGTTAATTGCCTGTATTTGCTCCAACAATAATTGTAGCATCCTGTTACTCGGACCCAAAAATCGAGTCAGGTGAGGGATGTTATAGTTACATTTTTGCTTCTAAAATTCTTTTCATAATTTACATCGCAATGATCAACTTTTTTTCCCATGAGATTCCTTTATTTGACTCATTTTCCATATTTTCTCACTGATTCACTATATCCGTTATTGAAATTGTGTCACGTGTCAACTTGAAAATTTTGGGATGTTAGATGGCTAGTATTGTCCTTAATGATATTTCACGAATTGTGTATTTCTCAGGATTCAACAAACATTTCTATTTAAAAAAGGAAATTGAGAGTAAAAAGAACATATAAATTAAATGGAAAAGGAAGGGAGAAAGGAAAGGATTCCGAAAGAAGAGAAATGCACTCTGGTTGATTGATTTTGAAAACTGATCATGCATAGTATTTATAGGTGTCATACATGCCTAAATTTAGGAAAATACATTAGAAAATCTAGATGTTAGTAGGTGAGAAAAGCATGAGATTCTAGATAAATCTATTTGACCAAAATTTTTAAAATGAAAAGGGAAAAACAAAAAACGATTGGGCTTAGTATCATACGTAAGGTGAGAAATCGTTGGATTTACACTAGACTGAGCTTTCAAACTAAGGGTGAGTTTGGATGGGCGGTGCGTTTACCTGCAGTTAGTGGAAAAATAGCGGTGGCGGTGAGATTAGATACTGTAGCGATACTGTAGCCTGAGACAAAAAATAAGCTAAACGTACCGCACCCAATCACTCATCCAAACCCATCCTAAATTTTTGTACACGTGTACCCATCCTCTTATGTTGGCTCTTATAATCGCAATATCAAGTAATACTATATAGACAAAAACTAAAAAAGCTTCTTTTAAGGAATGTCAGATTCTTTGAAATATACTAACCGGCAACAAAATTCACATTCTTTATATCATTTCACTTATTTATAGTAGAAAATAATAATATTAATTGTCTGGTGAATTTTAAATATATATCAATTTTTTGAAGAAAAAAATTATCTGGTATTATTTTAAAAGTCCAAACAGGGTATTAAATCTTAAAAGATATAGGAAGTAGTATCATTGGCGATCCTACTTTAAACAAGAAAATGAGTTTGCACCCTTTGCATGTCCTAAGCATTTTGAATAAATCGTTGTAAGCCCTTCAAATAATCGGGATTATCTCATCAGTAATGGCTTCATCGGCCTTTTAAGCTTAACAGAGGACAAGTTTCATCGTCTTGGATATTGTCTATAAATCGTTTAATATTTTCAAATAAAATAATCAGAATGGATTTATGAGCTGATGGGGCATATATGACTGAATTTTATGAGCTAATGATGTGCCTATCAACTATTTTTAATGCACTTGTAATAGGCCCAATTTGCCCGGCCCGCTATTAAAATAAATAATAAAAAAACAAATAAAATAATAGTACATTATGACAGTCCATATTACAAAGTTTAGCCCAAATATCACCTAACCATTAGCCCAAATTTGAGCCAAGCACTAAACAACAAAAATCAACACAAGGAACCCTAGAAGATCTAGGCGCCGCGCTCCTCCCACGCGCGCCTGCCTCCTCACGTGCGCCTCCGTACCCTCTGCCCCAGTCTCGCACGACCTCTATACCGTACCTTCAAAGGACAAAAATGAACAGAAAACAGCACAACAAAAGGGAGCAAAAATTGTAATAGCGAAAAGAGGAAAAACAGAAAAAGGGCAATTTTTGTATTTTCTTTTGGCTATATAAAGCCATAACGAAATCTGTAAAAGTTACGAATAGAGAGAATGAATAAAAAAGAAAAAAATATTCAAAGAAATTTTGAAAGGTGATTCTCCATTCTTGCTTTCTCTGCGTTTCATATCGTTTTCTTTTATTTTTTATATACAAAGAAGATAAAATTAAAAGAGAAAATAAGGTTAGAGAGCGAGGAGTTTACCTGTTTGGCCAGATCTTCGTTCGCTCCGTCGCAATCGGAGTCGGACGATGGTTCAAAGGCCTCTGAGCAAACCTTTTCTGAGCGGCGCGACTTTGGAATGGGGGGAAGAAATGTTTAGATTTTTTAAGGTTGTTAACTGCTGATTTTAGGGTTTTAGAGTAGGGTATTTATTGTGTGGAAAATGACGCCGTTTAAGGCCTGCTTCAGTGGCCTTGAAACGGCGCCGTATTGGCCCTATAACCCGATGACCCGATCCAACCGTGGCTAGATCCGAGCGTTTCGGTAGGGGGAGGGATAATTACACTCCCGGTCCTCTCTCTTTTGTTCTGGGTTCGAATTGGTTCTTTTCTTTTTTTAAATCTCGCCCTTTAATTTGCTTTTTATTTCATCTTAGTCCGTCGCTGCGCACCGCTTGGGGAAGGAAGCTGATTATTTCCATTTGGGCTCTCTCATATAATGAGTGCAATGCAAATTGGTCCTCGTTCTATTTTAATTCCATTTTTTGGTTTTTTTTTTTGCAATTCGTTTTTTTAATTTTTTTATTTTAAAATTATTACTATATTATTTACTATCATTTATTATTATTCCTATATTTATACACGCATTTTTTTTATATAGTATAGACATATTCCTTTATATATATATATATTCTTAAACTTTTATAAATGCATGCATTTTACATACTTTTTATTTTTTATCATTTTATCTTTTTAACTTTTATATACTTTACATTATATATACATACTTATACATTTCTTTTATTTTGTGAATATATACATATCCACATACTTTTATATCTCTTTTTTATATTATTTCATTCCTATAGTTTTTGCATTCATATACATACATATATATACATATTTTAATACATGCATAATTCATATATTTGTATATTTTTATGCTTTCATAGTTTTCATAAATAAGTATATATATGTATATATGTATGTACGCTTATATTTTACAATGCATATGCATTTTCTTTATTTTTGTACATATACATTTTTATGAAATATACATGCATATTTTTGAAGATTATTATAAGCTTTTTGCTATACATGTTTTTTACATATGTATACTTGTATATGTGTGCTAAATATATGCAAACACATATTTTCAAATTTACTTGTATTTTGTGCTGCATTTATATATTTTGTAAACACATACATTTTAAAATAAAGTATTTGTATCATATTGATTCTTTGTTGCTCATTAGCTTATATTTAGCTTACGAATTTTTCTTTCGCGATATACATTGTCGTCCCATTTCGTTTTATTCGTCAAAAAGTTTATATTCGATTTAAATATTAAAGTCGTTTTACTCAAAAATTTTCAAAATAATGAGACACTCGGAATTTGGGATCCTCGAAAAGATTGTGTGCTAACTTACTGGATTCCAATCTTCCTCTGGATCTAAGAGACCGAATATCCTTTTTAATTAAATTTTAAATAAAAACCCATTCTCGGGAATTCGACACGTTGTGTCCTAACGCATTGGATATGACATGTTATTTTCTCGAGACGACGATTTTAAAAATAAAGGCAATGTTCGATATTTAGGAATTTTGTGAAATCGAACCCTAACTTACTGGGTTTTGATTTTCTCATTTGACCCAAATAATCGGATATCTTTCTCAAAATGCATAGGTTTTAAAAATCAAAGGATATGTTTAATTTTAAGGGTTTGAAATGTTGCACTCTAACTTACTGAGTGTAACAATTTATTTCTTTAAAATAAATGAGCTTTATCTTCCAGTTCATTTTATTCAAAATAAAAGGATCGTATTTTAAAATCTTTTCAAAATTTCGACATTAAGACATTAAACAATCGATTCGGTACCAATTTTAGGCATTACGAGGGTGCTAACCCTTCCTCGTGCGTAACCGACTCCCGGACCTATTTTCTCAAATCTCGCAGACCTAAAATTTATTTTGATGGTGAACCGGTCACACCTTAATAAAAGATCGGTGGCGACTCCCAATTTTCATTTTTAAGTCGACAACTAAATATCTTTTTTTTGTTTTTCAAAAAAGGAGTGGTTTCGACAGCTTGGCGACCCACTGGGGACCTTTTAGAGAGTCGAGCCGTAAAATTGATTATTTCTTGTCTTATTATCGAAAATTGAAAATTTGATTTGAAAAATTACGATCCTCTCTTCGCATTTGTTTGTATAATTATTGTTTTATACCTTGGCATCATATTGCATAAAGACTGTTAGTCTTTCCCTTTTAAGTAAGAGTGAGAAGCTACTCCTTCGTGAAGTTTTCACCTCCGTGCAGGATAGTGGACCACTTTCGGAATACATCCGTACCTATGTCTTCGTGAGATTTTCATCTCCATGCAGCCATAGGGAAATGTATTCCCCTGAACCGAACTCGGTCTGTATGAGCCTATAATGGGTAAAGATCGAGGAGTCTGCTAGTTTGGGTACCTTGAATTTAGAACCAAACCTCATATAGTGGACTTAGGAACTTAACCTAGGTAGAGTCACTCCAAACCCCTAGTAGTCACCCGACTAGGTACTTCTGTTTTCCTTGTTTACTTCTGTTTTGTGCTAACCCCTTTTGTTGTGTTTTGATTGTGATTGCATTGCATTTGCATCTTAGGAAAGAGATATTGATTCAAGTTCGATTACTAAATTAGAAAGCTTGTCATGGAATACGGATTCCTTGATAAAGTGGAAAACAATAGGGCTACCTTAATATATTCTGAAAAACACATGGAAGAGTTCGTGACCTTGCTTCGTAGCCTAAGGATTCAAGGTGATTGTCTAAGAGCCTTCGACGTTCCAACTCCCTTAAAGAAGCTGACGAGCTTCATGAAGATGGGCAGGTGATGGATCACGACCAAGACCAAGGAAAGGAGCTAGCAGTGGCATCTATTGGAAATTGGTGAGATTATCTCAAACATGAGCATGAAGAAGAAGTTCGATGTTGTTTCTTGGAATATGAGGATGAGGCTGTACATGTATCCATTTTATGTAAAGAAATTTGTCTTCTAGAAAAGTTTTCTAAATGTAATTGAATCAGAATCAACGTCTCTTTAGGCATTCATTTCATGCATTCGCATTACATGCATTAAAGTCCATTGAATGGGTCTAATTGAGTCAGTTTATTTCAGCTAATCTAGAAAACCAACCAATCAAGCACCCTTACGGTACTCATCGCAAAGCGAAAGAAATGGATCAAAGATTAGAGAAATTGGACCAAATGCAAAAAGAAATGCAAGATCAGCTACAGAAACAAATGAATGAGCAATTGGAAAATTTTAACAAGACGTGACAGAAAAGATGCTGAAGTCTCAAAAGAACATGATGACTAAGCTGACGCAATTATTAAAAGGAATAAATAAGGGGAAAGGCCCTATGATTAATGATGAAGAAGACAAGGATAGACCTATCTATCCTCTAGGCTTTACGCCTCTGCATGCGCAGATTCAGACCGAGGCTGGATCAGGCTCTAATCCTAGAGATAACCCAGTGAATTTGGTTATTCCTGATTTCGATGAAATGGCTGAGAAAGAGAAGGCAAATGTCGAACTGTCAAAACAATGGGAGGATAGGTGTAAATGGTTGGAGGAAAAATTCAAAGCCTTGGAAAGAGCCGGAAGTCGCCATGGAATTGATGCAAAAGATCTGAGCTTGGTTCCAGACTTAGTACTCCCTCACAAGTTCAAGATGCCTGAATTTGAGAAATATAGTGGGACCAGTTGCCCAGAAGCCCATATCACCATGTTCTGTAGGAGAATGACTGGGTATATTAACAATGATCAGCTATTAATACATTGTTTTCAGGATAGCCTCATAGGAGTAGCGTTGAAATGGTACAATTAGTTGAGCCGTACTGAGATTGGTTCATGGAGGGACCTAGTACAGGCATTCATGAAACAATACGGTCATGTAACAGATATGGTTCCCGATAGAATCACCTTGCAAAATTTGGAAAAGAAATCGAGCGAAAGTTTTAGGCAATATGCACAGAGGTAGAGGGAGGTTGCAGTCTAGGTTCAGCCACCCCTCTTGGAGAAAGAGACGACAATGCTCTTCATCAATACACTGAAGGCCCCGTTCATTACGCATATGTTAGGAAGCGCAACAAAAATCTTTTCTGACATAGTTATGAATGGTGAAATGATTGAGAATGCTATAAGAGCCGAAAAAATTGAGGCGGAAGAGAGTGATAAGAGGTCAACCCCAAGGAGAAGAGAAAATGAGGTGAACAACACAGGTTACTCAAGGTCAGTAAGTCATCCAAGTAAAGGGGTCGCTAGTCAACAAGGTTTATCAAGACAAGAATCTTATGTGAAACAAAGCACTGAGAACTTCCAGTTCACGCCAATTCCAATGTCGTATAAGGAGCTGTATCAAAGCTTATTCAACGCGCACATTGTTGCCCCTCTCTACACAAAACCTCCACAGCCTCCATACCCCAGATGGCACGACGCAAATGCACAATGCGATTATCATGCTGGAATGACGGGGCATTCCATAGAAAATTGCATTGCCTTTAAAAAACTGATTGAAAGGCTTATCAGTATAGGCGTCGTCAAATTTAATGATTCCTTCAGTGCAAAAAATCCATTACCCGATCATAATGGATAAATGGAGTGAATGCAACGCATAAAGAAAAGTGGGAAATGTTCACATCGATGAAAAAGCAACTGAAGAAGGGATCTTGTTAGATATCCGCCCTTATAACCCTGGGAGTGTTCTAAGCAATTAGACTGCGGAAGAAATCCCTATAGTTTTTAGAGCTTATTTAAAGTAATGTTCATAACATTTTTGTTGTTTTTAGCCTAAAATGATAGAAATTCCTTTGTGAAAAAGGCTTATGTCTGAACGTTATTATTCTAATGAAATACATCTTTGCGATCACTTTTGAGCCAATGTTATTTCATTTGAATAATTAATTCTGATTATTTTATTCTTTTGGATTTTCTTCCATATCATTCATTCATTCATAATTGTATTGTATAAATAATTGTTCATAAATTTATACATTCTTTTGTATATTCTTTGGTACTTATTATGGGTCCCTAGATATCAATTACATGAATGACGCTGCTACAGACTCAAATTTTCCTCTTGAGCGAGGCATGTGTTTAGACGGATCTTATGACTTTGAAAATGACAAAGATTGTAGCTTATCTCAGACTTGTTGAGGATGGTAGAACAGGAGAACCGACAGATCCTACCTCACAAGGAATCATTAGGAATTATGGGCTTGGTGAAGATTAGAATTGACATGACCACAAAGATGAAGTGAGACCTCATTAAGTCATTCTACAGTTCAAAGATGTCTTTGTATGGTCATACCACGATATGTCCGGGCTAACCGCTGATAATGAAATCTGCGCAACAGTGCGATGGCAGAAATTTGCAGTATGAACAATGCAATTCTGTGCAGGGTAATGCATTTCTCATTGATTCAGCATAGCTTTGCCCGTTTGAAGTTGAGTTTCTATCCCTTCAAGATGTTGTTAGATTTTATCCTGATGGAACAGGAAGATCAAAAGTTTCCAGTCGTAGTTTCGCCCCAAAAGGCTCTATAAAGGAAATTCGATATCAGAGAAGATTCTTCGAAAGGGATAACAAGGACTTGCCTAACCCGAAGAGTTCAGATCCAATTCAAAAAAAAGGAGCAAAAGAAAAAAATCAAAATCAAAACAAAAAGAAGAAAAAGAAAAATCAAAAATCAAGGTCAAAATGAAAATGAAAAAGAGAGAAGAAAAAAAGAAAAGAAAAAAGAAAAGGAGAGCTCAAGGCGAAAATCCGCAAAGGGCGTTTTGACCAAAGGGGATTTAAGTTGAAAACCCGAAAAGGGCGACTCAAATTTTGAGCAAAATGGGGCATGGACATCCATTATCGAATACTTCTAATGGGCATTACTTCATTTTTGAGATCATTCGAGGCTGTTTTGTACGCCAATGTCGTCATATGCTTATTCTAGAGAAGATGGTATTGGAAAATGCATTGAACTTGAATGACAGCACGATAGTTGAGGGCTGTAATCAATTCAAAATCAGACACCACGGTTTGTCACTGTATTGCAAAACAATGAATTGCAAAAATGACTGAGACTTACAAGGGTTGGCATGTGAAGTTACCATCTGCCTTCTTTGTTTTTTAGAACGTTTATCGGAGCTTTGACTGGGGCAACACTGTTTCTCTGGTTTACAAGACGAAAGTAGTTCTACCAATTAAAGTAGAAATCCCTATTCTCTGGGTTTTAGTTGAGTAGAATGAATCCAATCTGATCAAAAGAAAAGGCTAAAAGCTATTCAGTACAGTCAGATGTACCAAAGGCAAATAATGGGAGCTTACAATCAAAAGGTGCCTTAGAGAATTCCATAAGGGGAACCTAATTTGGAGAAAGATTCTTCCCACAAAAAAGGATTTTAGAGGAAAGTGGATGCCAAAGGCCTTTTTCGGAGAAGCTCTAATCTTGAGTAGGATAGATGGTAAAACTCGCCAAATCCTGTAAACTCAGATTCAGTCAAGAATTACCTTACCTGAAGAAGGAGAAAGGACCAAGGTGAAAACCTGCAAAGGGTGCCTTGATTCCAAAAAAAAAAGGGTGAAAAATGAAAAATGAAAATGAAAAGTTAAAAATGGAGAGGCTAAGGGGAAAACCCGCAAAGGGCACCTTAGGCCAAATGGGATTTGAGTTGAAAACCCGAAAAGGGCGGCTCAAATATTGATCAGAATGGGGCATGAAGCGATCAAAGCAACTCGTATCTTGATCAGATTGGGGCATGTGGTAATCTTGTTATACCTGAATCAACAGGAAAAAATAAGCGACATCTTGAGGCATCGACAAAGCACTGTAGATCTCCTAAACACATGTCAAATTCAAGATGGTCTTCAAAAAGTTTGTACAGAGAAGTTCAAGTTGCGATATTTGGGGCACCCAATTCTCATATTATTTTTTGTTCTTGGAATATTTTTTTCTTTTCCCAGATATACATTCCCAATCAATTTCGTTGTCATCCTTCTTTACTATTTTTGATAACTTGTTCTTTCGAGCTATGCTTAGAACCAACTTTATTCTTATCCGTTGTTATGACCCTTTTTTGCAAGCATGTTGCATTGGAATAATAATTAATGGACTAATAAAACTTTCAGAAAGAAAGTTTTGCATATTACTTTGAAAGGTTTTCAAATAATATAGGAGCCTGAAACAGGACTATTGTTTAGAACGCACCAGGTTTAAAGGTTTGAAATTTGAGAAGGAAGAGTCTAAATTTGGACTTTCTCTTTGGATTTTGTTGTCAAATGTATTGATTGAACAAATTGATAAGATGGCGGGTTAATGATAAAATTTAAATAAAGAAGCAAGCGATGATCATTAGGCAATAGGAAGAGGTTACCTCGGAGAAGAGAGCCTCCATTTGCGCATGAGTCTTTGGTACGACACCCTGGGAATGATGTAAGGAACCAGAACGATGTAGATCCTGTATCCTTGAATTGGATAAGAGAGGATTGAGGAAAAGCCATATTTCTACCCTTGCATTACAGTGGGAGAATGATGGTACAAATTTTGCGCCCCAATGGATTAAACTTTGAGGTTTATAGTGGGGGCAACCTGACTAAATGTTTCTTCAGAACACGCCAGTCGAGAAGGAATGTGTTATAGCACTTTAGTGATAAAGCCTTAATAAACTTCGAGTAATGACAACCTAAGCGGGATTATTCTCAGAAAAATAAAATTCTGCATTCATGCAAACACCATTCACACATGTCTAGTTAGGAGCATCTGATTCATTTTGATCATGCCATCCTAATCATTATGCATAATTAGGTCATGTTCACCAGGGAACAGATCAGTGAAGATAGCAAATCTTGCCTTCCTGCATTTACAGCGAAGCAGATCGAAAACAAAGCCTTGCCTCCATCGGTTGCATTGGAGCTGGTTAAAGATAGCAGATCTTGTCTTCCTGCATTGATAGCAAAGCAGATCGAAAACAAAGCCTTGCCTCAATCGGTTGCAGTGGAGCAGGTTAAAGATAGCAGATCTTGCCTTCCTGCACTACAGCGAAGCAGATCGAAGATACCAGCCTTGCCTCCCTCGGTTGTAGTGGAGTAGGTTAAAGATATCAGATCTTGCCCTCCTGCGCTGACAGCGAAGCAGATCAAAGACACCAACCTTGCCTCCCTCGGTTGCAGTGGAGCAGGTTGAAGATAGCAGATCTTGCCTTCCTGCATCGACAGTGAAGCAAATCGAAGATTAGAAGTCCTATATCCCTGGCCAGCAGTGGAATAGGTTAGAAACTACAGATCTTATCTCCCTAAGCATTAGTGGAGCAGATCGAATACGGCGAATCTTATCTTCAAGTGTAAGGAAGCAGATTGAAGCCAGTAATCCTATCTCCCTGATATTACAGCGGAGCGGATTAAAATAAAGGATCTTATCTCTCTGAAGTTACAGTAGAGTAGATCGCATCAGATTGAAGCTAGAAATCTTATCTCCCTGAGATTACAGCGGAGCAGATTGAAGCTAGTAATCCTATCTCCCTGAGATTACAGTGGAGCGGATTAAAATAAAGGATCTTATCTCTCTGAAGTTACAGTAGAGTAGATCGCATCAGATTGAAGCCAGAAATCTTATCTCCCAAGCGATATAGTGGAATAGATTAAAGCTACAACAGCGAATCTTACCTCCTAGGCGGTGCAGTGGAGCAGATTAAAGCCACAACAGTGAATCTTGCCTCCCTGACATTGCAGTGGAGCAGATTAAAGCCACAACGGTGAATCTTGCCTCCCTGACATTGCAGTGGAACAGATTAAAGCCACAACAGCGAATCATGCTTCCCCGACATTGCAGTTAAAAAGATTAAAGCCACAATGGCGAATCTAACTTTCCAAAAGTTGCGAGTTACAAATCCTATCTCCCTGATATTACAGTGGGTGGATCGAAGCACCAATTCCAATACCTCTGAAGAAGCAGTAAGGTAGAATGAGGCTACTTGAAGAATAGGAGCACCAAAGCCGAGGCACGACCGGGCAAAATTGGCCATTTCTGAGTCTTTGCTCTGTTTCCGTTACACGATAACGAGCAAAAAGGGGCAGCTGTAATAGGCTCATTTTGCCCGGCCCGCTATTAAAATAAATAATAAAATAAAATAAAATAACAGTCCATTATGACAGTCCATATTACAAAGTTTGGCCTAAATATCACCTAGCCCAAATTTGAGCCAAGCCCAAAATAACAAAAATCAACACAAGGAACCCAAGAAGATCTAGGCGCCGCGCTCCTCCTACGCGCGCCTGCCTCCTCACGTGTGCCTCCGTACCCTCTGCCCCAGTCTCGCACGACCTCTGTACCCGTACCTGCAAAGGACAAAAATGAATAGAAAACAGCACAACAAAAGGGAGCAAAAATTATAATAGCGAAAAGAGGAAAAACAGAAAAAGGGCAATTTTTATATTTTCTTTTGGCTATATAAAGCCATAACGAAATCTGAAAAAGTTACGAATAGAGAGAATGAATAAAAAAGAAAAAAATATTCAAAGAAATTTTGAAAGGTGATTCTCCATTCTTGCTTTCTCTGCGTTTCATGCCGTTTTCTTTTATATTTTATATACAAAGAAGATAAAATTAAAAGAGAAAATAAGGTTAGAGAGCGAGGAGTTTACCTGTTTGGCCGGATCTTAGTTCGCTCCGTCGCAATCGGAGTCAGACGATGGTTCAAAGGCCTCTGAGCAAACCTTTTCTGAGCGGCGTGACTTTAGAATGGGGGGGAAGAAATGTTTAGATTTTTTAAGGTTGGTAACTGCTGATTTTAGGGATTTAGAGTACGGTATTTATTGTGTGGAAAACGACGTCGTTTAAGGCCTGCTTCAGTGGCCTTGAAACGGCGCCGTATTGGCCCTATAACCCGATGACCCGATCCAACCGCGGCTAGATCCGAGCGTTTCGGTAGGGGGAGGGATAATTACACTCCCGGTCCTCTCTCTTTTGTTCTGGGTTCAAATTGGTTCTTTTCTTTTTTTAAATCTCGCCCTTTAATTTGCTTTTTATTTCATCTTAGTCCATTGCTGCGCACCGCTTGGGGGAGGAAGCTGATTATTTCTATTTGGGCTCCCTCATATAATGAGTGCATTGCAAATTGGTCCCCGTTCTATTTTAATTCCATTTTTTGGTTATTTTGTTTTTTTGCAATTAGTTTTTTTAAATTTTTTTATTTTAAAATTGTTACTATATTATTTATTATCATTTATTATTATTCCTATACTTATACACGCATTTTTTTATATAGTATAGACATATTCCTTTATATAATATATATATATTCTTAAACTTTTATAAATGCATGCATTTTACATACGTTTTTTATTTTTTATCATTTTATCATTTTAACTTTTATATACTTTACATTATATATACATACTTATACATTTCTTTTATTTTGTGAATATATACATATCCACATACTTTTATATATGTTTTTTTATATTATTTCATTCCTATAGTTTTTGCATTCATATACGTACATATCTATATATATACATATTTTAATACATGTATAATTCATATGTTTGTATATTTTTATGCTTTCATAGTTTTCATAAATAAGTATATATATGTATATATGTATGTACGCTTATATTTTACAATGCATATGCATTTTCTTTATTTTTGTACATATACATTTTTATGAAATATACATGCATATTTTTGAAGATTGTTATAAGTTTTTGCTATACATGTTTTTTACATATGTATACTTGTATATGTGTGTTAAATATATGCAAACACATATTTTCAAATTTACTTGTATTTTGTGCCTGCATTTATATATTTTGTAAACACATACATTTTAAAATAAAGTATTTGTATCATATTGATTCTTTGTTGCTCATTAGCTTATATTTAGCTTACGAATTTTTCTTTCGCGATATACATTGTCGACCCATTTCGTTTTATTCGTCAAAAAGTTTATATTCGATTTAAATATTAAAGTCGTTTTACTCAAAAATTTTCAAAATAATGAGACACTCGGAATTTGGGATCCTCAAAAAGATTGTGTCCTAACTTATTGGATTCCAATCTTCCTCTGGATCTAAGAGACCGAATATCCTTTTTAATTAAATTTTAAATAAAAACCCATTCTCGGGAATTCGACACGTTGTGTCCTAACGCTTTGGATATGACATGTTATTTTCTCGAGATGAGGATTTTAAAAATAAAGACAATGTTCGATATTTAGGAATTTTGTGAAATCGAACCCTAACTTACTAGGTTTTGATTTTCTCATTTGACCCAAATAATCGGATATCTTTCTCAAAATGCATAGGTTTTAAAAATCAAAGGATAAGCTTAATTTTGAGGGTTTGAAATGTTGCACTCTAACTTACTGAGTGTAACAATTTATTTCTTTAAAATAAATGAGCTTTATCTTCCAATTCATTTTATTCAAAATAAAAGGATCGTATTTTAAAATATTTTCAAAACTTCGACATTAAGACATTAAACAATCGATTCGGTACCAATTTTGGGCGTTACGAGGGTGCTAACCCTTCCTCGTGCGTAACCGACTCCCGGGCCTATTTTCTCAAATCTCGCAGACCTAAAATTTATTTTAATGGTGAACCGGTCACACCTTAATAAAAGATCGGTGGCGACTCTCAATTTTCATTTTTAAGTCGACAACTAAATATCTTTTTTTGTTTTTAAAAAAAAGAGTGGTTTCGACATAATCGGGATTGTCTCATCAGTAATGGCTTCATCGGCCTTTTAAGCTTAACAGAGGACATGTTTCATCGTCTTGGATAATGTCTATAAAACGTTTAATATTTTCAAATAAAATAATCAGAATGGATTTATGAGCTGACTTATTAAAAAAAATACTATTTCCTTCTAAAAGTCCTTTTTTTTTACTTGAATGATTGATTATGTCTTTTATAATTCAGAGTAGATATTGCCATTTTCACTATTGGTCTTTTATATAAATTAAAATAAAATTTGTAATTTTTTAAATAACATAAATATAATAATCCTTTTATTTAAAATTGCCAAAATATTTTTATTAGAATAATAAATTATTCTTAGGAAGATATAACGATTTAATATCATTATAACAAGCAAAAATTATATAATAATCATACATGTGGAAGAAATTGATAATGTAGCTTTACACGTGGACAACTTGATTGGCTAAGGATGTCAAATCAACTCATTTTAAGGGTGTTTATATATTTAATGCTTTTTCAAATTTAAGTATCGATAAAAAATTTAAGTACTAAAATGAATTTAATTGTCAAATTCGAGGGCCAAAAATATATTAACCTTAATATTTATGATAAATTATTTATACTAATTTTAGCTAAACTACTTAATATTTATTATTAATTATTTCTTGGCCAATGATGAACTGATGATGATGATGATATAGATTCATATTTAGATGATTGAGAATTTGGCCAAAGACCAACAGATAATGATAATAAATATATGTTAAATGCTAAAATGTTAGAGCAACAAATATGAAATGTTAGAGCAATTAGATAAAATAGAATAAGATGATTATGTTTCTTGTTATTTTATTAGTAAACATATTATCAACTACATTCTTGGACTAGCATATTACATATGATTGTTTAATTTTATTTTTATTCTTGATTTAGAAATTTTGTCGTCTTGATATTTTTTATAGTGAGTAATATATTTTAAAATATATATATAAATTATATAATTACATTTTGTTAGTCAAACATCTCTTGAAAATTACAATTCTTTGTAATTACAAGAGAGCGTAATTACTACCCAAGTAATTACACTTCCATCCAATTACTCTATTGTAACACCCTAAACCCAGCCTGGGTGTCAAGGCCAAGTCCAAAGAGTTACACCAATGATACTAGGAAACCGACTTCTATAACATAATTAAAACCATCTGACAAATTGAACGTCCATAAACTTTAGTCGAAAACCAACAATCTTGAAAAGCTATAATATAAAAGACTACTAAAACTATTAATAATATAGATAAGAGGGGTGATTAAGCAGGTTGACCGAGCTTCCACTACGCCGACCCGATCAGGACTGTGAGTTATCTGAAATTCAGTCAACAATAAAATGAGTAGAGTACTCAGTGTATATCCCATATAGATTTAACTAGAAGCACAATATAACGATAAATTCCTAAGTTTAAGTTCTATTCAGAATTAGAGACTTTCCAGTACAGTGTTACACATCAATTGAATGGCAATACGAGTTTCGTTTAGATACAGAACAGATCAAAAATAGATACAGTGATTGCTACCCCTCCAACCACCCCAACACATCGATAAAGGAGTTTAAAACCCCTCCAGCCCTACACACCATATAGTGTTGGTTCGACACTTTTAAGTAGTTGCAGACTAGCTGCCAGATCAAAGTTGCACTAAAGTGCCAGATTACATATAGGTCGCGGCCTAGCCACTGAATCTGAACAGATCACTTCCTCCTTTTAACAATTCCCGCCCAATGCAAATGTAAATTACAGATGTCAAAATGTACACAGAATCATTCATATTTAATTCATATTCAAAGGATATAGATCAACATCACCAACAGTCATCATATACAATGTCCATTTATATACTCACAGTTCAGTTTCAGACTTATCAGACAACAACACAAGTAGTCTACCACAGGTCATTAGTGCACTACAGAAGCTGACATTCGCGCTAGACAACGCTTACGGCCTTAGAGATAAATTTTGGATCTAAACCACATACTCGAATAATCCTACACGGCTTGGTATACGTCTTGGCACACGCCCGTGTGCCTACCCGTGTGTCTCACACGGCCTAACAGACGCCCGTGTCATCGACCCCTGTAGTCCTAAATTGCAAATAGTGAGTCATACGACCTGGGCATATGCCCGTGTCTCTAACCCGTGTGATCCCTATTTTGTATTCAGTAAGTTACATGGCCTAGAAACATCCGTGTCCTTGGCCCGTGTGAACCCTACACTAACCTGACCACACACGCCCGTGTCCCATTGCCCGTGTGGCTCATTTTTAAAAGAAGGTGAGTTACACGGGCTAGCACATGGCCGTGTGGTGTCGAAAGCCATATTTTTTAGCATTCGAAATTCATAAAAACTCGAGTTTTTAGTACGCTCTTGAAGTAGTTTTGCTGTAGAGACAACGTAGAAGACTTCCAATGCCAACAAATCAATGGCGATTACTCAAGTTATTTCGTTAAGGATCGTTGCTTTCGTTATTCTCGCCTAAAAAGAAACCAAACATTCGCTTAAAGAAAGTTTAAACCAATTGAGTTGGAAACAACTCTAACAGAACTAATGAACTACTGTCTAACGAAAGTTCTTCGATTAATGCAATTTACACAATCTATATAACTGGCAGTAAAGACACGCTCACTTACCTGACAATGTAGCAGACAAACCATGCAAACCAAGTAACAATTGGACAAGAAGGAAGGAAAAATAAAAGAAAGAAATGAAAAAGAAAAATAAGAAAGAACAAAAAGACAAATTATTAAGAAAAGAAGAGGAAAACGTTAATTAATTAATCACCGATCAAATTTCTGGCATTAAGCAAAAACATTACCTAACGCATACTCCGAAACTCGAACTCAAGACCAGAGAATAGACATATGCTTAACCGGTGAACCAGCAGGCTCATTCTTGACACAGATTTACACAGATTTAAATTTAATCCAACAGCCCAAGAGTAAAGATTGATTAAAATTAAACTAGCAAAGCTTCCAAAATCACAACTCGAACTCCTGACATTCAACACATAAATGGAGCACATAACCACATATACAAAGACTTAATTACTGCAAAATCCCACAAATAAACATTCAAAATTTTAGGGTGTTACAACTCTCTCCCCCTAAAAGAAATTTTGGCCTCGAAATTTACCTAACTCAAACAGATACGGGTACTGTCATCGAGTCGAATCTTCGGGTTCCCACGTGGCTTCCTCAGTACCTTAATTTCTTCATAAAACTTTAACTAAATAAACATTTTTCTTCCTTAATACCTTAATCGCCACAAAACTTTAACTAAATGATTTCGACACATTTTAGGATATGATATAGCCCAATGAACTTCGGGCTCAACTTGCCCTTATGCCCAAATCGAATGACCTTTTTCCACGGTGACACCTTCAGAAACACCTGATCGCCTATAAAAAATTAATATATTTCCTTTTTAAATCGGCATAAGATTTCTGTCAATCAGAAGTGGTTTTAAGATGATCTCGAATAAACTTGACAGTATTCTCAGTTTCAGAAAATAGCTCGAGACCCAAAACCCGACGTTCGCTTAACTCAGTCTAACATAGTGGGGTACGACACTTATGACCATACTGAACCTTGTAAGGTGCCATCTGAATACTAGACCGGAAGTTGTTATTGTATGCAAACTCAACCAATGGTAAATAATCTTCCTAACTACCCTGAAAATCTATTATACAACCCCGAAGCATATCCTCTAGAATTTGATTAACTCTCTCAGACTGTCCGTCGATCTAAGGGTAATACACAGTACTGAAATTGATTAGGGTGCCTAAAGTCTGATGGAGCTTCTTCTATAACCGAGATGTGAAACGCGAATCTCTATCGAAAATTATCGAGACTGGAATCCCGTGTAGTCTCAGGATTTCAGCAATATACAGCTTGGCGAGCTTCTGCAGTGAGTAGTCTATTCTGATAGGAATGAAATGAGTAGATTTGGTCAATTGACCAACGATGACCCAAACTGAATCTTTCTTAGTGAGGTTTAAAGGTAACCCACTAACAAAATCCATCGTTACATGCTTCCACTTCCACAAAGGGATCTTATCTGGTTGAAGTAATCTTGAGGGCAACTAGTGTTCGTTCTTAACCTTTTGACACGTCAGACAGTATGATACAAAGGAAACCACTTCTCGTGTCAGATCGGGCCACCAATAAAGTTCTCAGAGGTCCCAATACATTTTATTTCCATTGGGATGCATAGTGTAAGGGTTACTATGCGCCTTCTCTAAAATCGTTTGCCTTAGCTCCTTATCATTAGGCCCAACTATCTGACCCCTGAAATAAAAGACTTTGTCGCTGTTCAAAATAAAATCTGAAGTTTCACTCGAACCAATCTGTTGCAGTCGCTAAATCAGGGATGAACCCTATGGCTAAAAGCATCGACTACCACCTTAGCCCTACCCGGATGATACTCTATCGTACAATCATAATCCTTAAGCAACTCAACCCACCTACGCTGCTTAAGATTTAACTCCTTTTAAGTTAACAAATACTTGAGACTCTTGTGATTAGTATAAATGATACACCTTTCACCATACAGATAATGTCTCCAAATCTTTAGAGCAAACACGACTTCAGCCAGCTCAAGATCGTGTGTAGGGTAGTTACCCTCGTGCGTCTTAAGTTGTCGTGACGCGTAAGCTACCACTTTACCATCTTGCATCAAAACACATCCTAGTCTAACGTGTGACGCATCACTGAAAACCACAAGCTTCTGACCCGATTCAGATTGAACTAGAATAGGAACTTGCATCAAAATAGACTTGAGCTTTTCGAAACTAGACTACTATTCTTTAGACCACACAAATGGAGTGTTCTTACGCAGTAGCTTCGTTAGAGGTGACGTAATCAAAGAGAATTCCTCGACCAACCTTTGGTAGTAACCTGCTAAGCCTAGGAAACTCCAAAGCTCAGGTATATTTCTCGGTTGTTTCCACTCAATTATAGCTTTTATTTTCTTGAGATCGAGCCGGATCCCTTCAGCAGTCACCACATGTCCAAGAAAAGAAACCTCCTGCAACCAAAACTCGCCCTTGCTAAACTTAGCATATAACTACTTTTCTCGGAGTGTCTGGAAAACAAGACGAAGGTGGTCGTCATGCTCCGACTTAGTCTTGGAATAAATTAGTATGTCATCGATAAAGACTACCACAAACTGATCCAAATATCATTGGAACACTTGATTCATTAAGTCTATGAATGTTGCTGGGGCATTCGTCAACCCAAAAAGCATCACTAGGAACTCATAGTGTCCATAACGAGTCCTGAAGGTGGTTTTGTACACATCAATCTCTTTAACCTTGAGTTGATGGTAACCCGAATGGAGATCAATCTTAGAGAAAATAGATGCCCCACGGAACTGGTCGAATAAGTTGTTGATCCTCGGTAGCAAATATTTATTCTTTACTGTCAACTTGTTCAACTGTCAGTAATCTATACACATTCTCATGGATCCGTACTTCTTCTTAACAAACAGTACCAGTGCCCCCCATGGAGACACACTCGGTCGGATGAACCCTCTATCAAGAAGTTCTTGAAGCTGAGCTTTTAGCTCTGCAAGTTTCTTTGGTACCATACGGTAGGGTGCAATGGACACAGGAGAAGTACCCGGTAACAAATCGATGCCGAATTCAACCTTTCCATCCGAAGATATTCTGGTCAATTCTTAGGGAAAAAATCTGGAAAGTCCCTTACAGTCGAAACAAATCTTAAATAAAATTGCATATGATGCTTATTTTTTTAACTTTATTAGTAATTGTATTGTCAAATACTTTCTTGAACTAGCATATTACAGATAATGATTTGATTTTAAGTTAAGCTATTGGTTTAAGATTTTTTTTTCGATATTTTTTTATAATAATTAATATTCTTGTTTAGGATTTAAAATTACATGGTTGTGTAATTACAATCTATATTAATAAATATGACATAAGGAATTATTATGTAATTATATTTTTAAAGTCAAAAACATTCTAGATAATTAGATTTCTTAATGATTACAAAAATATGTAATTACCACACTAATAATTATACCTTCATTCAATGTTACTAAATTTTGAAACATCCTTATCTTCTAGCAAAAGCCATTAATAACTCAAGAAAACTTTAAGGATAGGTACAATAATGGGCAAAACTTGAAGTAATTATAATGGTTTATTTAAATTAAGTAGAGAATATTATGCGTTTAAGAGCGTTTGAATCTACGTTCTCTAAATTGTTATAACAAATAGAATTAATATTGAATAGAGAATTATGTAAAAAAAAAAAGTAGAATTGACACATTAATAGTTTGGATAAAGAAGAGGTGGTGTGGACCGAGTTTTGATTTCAAAATCCTGAGTTGAATAATTTATAGAAAAACTGCTTTTGAAAGCATTTAAAATTAGATTGAATTTATTCATAAACCCCTCAAGTTATATGGTCAAAGACGACATTTGAAGATTGTTTGGGGGATAAGGATGATTCACAATCATTTCTCTTCTCTTGTACGCATTCATTATCTCCTGCTTCGCATTTCATCAAAAACATCCGCGCGCCCTCCACTTTTTTCTTTTAAAAATATAATGAGCATTTGACTAAACTATTTCATAAATTTTATAAAATTATCATTATCATTTTCGGGTTATTATCTAACCCTTAAGTGTTCATCTCCACGTGTTTTGCTTGGGAAGTAAAAAAGAAAAAACAAGTCAGAGAGCTAACCCTTCCTCAACTCACCATTCTCCAGCCTCATTGCAACACTGCCACCCAACGCCAACCCAGCCCTGTCACTGCTCCATCTTTCTTTTCCTTTTTTCTAGTATGATATTTGCTGCTATTATTTTGCAAAATGATGTATCTCTCACTCCAATTCTTTTTTAAAATTAATCTAGTTTTTTTATTTAATTATTTTATCTCTTAAATTTACGTGATTCATCAAATTACCCAAATATAAATGAAAAACTAATATTTACTCACTTTGATGATGTGGCATCCACATGAATTGCCATGTGGATGCCACATCAACAATTAATTATTTTTAAAATTTAAAAATCATTTTAAAATATTAAAATTTATAAAATTAGTTAATTGCTAACATGCCATACATGTGATAATTTATGTATATGCCACATGAGTAAAGTTAACATGTTTTTAACTTTTCATCCATTTGGGGTAATTTGACAAACAATGCAAGTTTAAATATTAAAAGAAGTGAAAAATTAAATAAACCTTTTGTAAATTTGGAGGGTCAAAATATTATTACATCATTTTATTAAATTTAAAAATATCAAATTAATTCTTAACTATATACTATTCAAAAGATTATTAAATTCTATTTACTGTATTTATTTATATTATTAATAAAATTTTGACTGAATTAATTTAGTTGTAAAATGTCAAAATATTAGTTTAAATTATACTGTACATAATGAAAATAGAGTAAAAAGTAGATTAGTAAATTTTAAACTGCTTTTCAGCAAAAAAAATAATTATTCTATCTATTTTCAAAGGAATAAAAATTTCTTTTATTTTTTACTATTTGCCGCTTGTGAAGTTTTCTTAGTCCTTCTAAAAGGTATAGTGTTAAATTCAGCTCTTAATATTTATATTTTTGTCAATTTGGTCATTAATTCTTTTTAGTTAAATTTGATGATGAACCTTTTGAAAAGAGTCAAAATGATGCGTTTTCAACGAGAATACTAACAAAAATGTTAAACTTTTAAACACAACAACTTACATAACAATTCATGTGTACTCCATGCTAATTTTTGAACTTTCATAAACTTTTTATATTTTTAAAATTTTAATTTTGATTTTTTGTATTTTTTATAATTTTTGAATTATTTATTGACATGACATATAAGATCAATGATATTATGTTAGATTGATGTGCACATGAACTGCCATGTGAGTTGCCACCACAACAACGTCAAAAATAAATTTTGTAATCAGCATTTTCATTTAAAAAAAACAATTTGACACTTTTTTAGAGATTAAAAATTAAATTTAATTCAAAAAATAATAGTCAAAATAAGAGTTAAATTTATGATTTTAGGTATTAAAAATAAATCAGTGAAGCAGTCTTTTTTATGAATCATCTGTCAAGCACTTTAGGCTAAAAAGTTTAAAAGCAGCCTCCCTTCGTCTTCTATTTTTTCTTTTGGCATTGCCGTGATCATCATGCAAACACGAATATGAGTTATAAAACAAAAATGAAAAATGCGAAAAAGTAAATTATAGAAATAATTTTAAAAAATAATGTTAAGAAAGCTACACATTTTATTTGTAAAACATGAATTTGAAGCACAGAGTCAATAATCATTAATAGGAAAAAGATTGTTATAGATGTAAACATGAAAAGATAATGGAGAGATGTGATGGTACAATATTATTGGTGAGATGGAATCCTAGATTTTTACATTTTCATATTCCCTACCACCTTTATTAAAGATGTTGCTCTCATTTCATGATTCTTTTACTATTTTATTTCGACTTTGCTAACCAAATATAAAAATTGGGTATAAAATACATAAGAATATATGAAAAGTGAAAATAATAAAACATCATTAAAAGATTTATTTTGAGTTATAAATTAGCGGTTAAAATAAGAAAAAATTAGTGCTACAAAAGGTTTCAAAATATTATAAATTGTTTTGAATCATCAATTTTATAATGGAAATTAAATTATCTTTTAAGTTCATAAATATAAATCAAAATAACCCACACTAAAACCAATTCACTAGAAGTGCCAATCCGGCAAGTTTTTGTTTATACTACATTGTAATTAAAATAAGGGTAAATTATATCATTAGTTACTAAATTATACATAAGTTTTTATTTTAATCACTTAACTAAAAAAGTTATAATGTGGTCATTAAACTATTAAAAAAAGCTTTATTTAAGTCACTGAATTATTTAAAGTTTTTATTTAAATCACTAGGTTGTTAAGTTTAAAAAAGAAAAAGAAAAAAAAAGTTCTGTTAGTGAGCTTTACGTGACGATGCAACGACCGGTTCATGGATTAGTACCCATCAATGAGTAAAAAATATACCTTAGATTCAAGTTGATCTAACAGTCAATGTTAGAGATGAGAGAAAAAACTGTGTGAATTTAGGTTCGCAGATTTGTGATGTTCAAAGCTGTTACATGAGGAAAAAACTGAACTATAGAAGAGAATGGAAAAAGAGGTTTCGATTGGTGCAGACAGAAAAAATCATATACAATCGATTTAAACAGCCCAATGACTTAAACGAAAATATTTAAAAATTTGGCAATCAATTTATAACTTTTTTAATTAAGTGACAAACAAAAATTATCATAATTTAGTAACTAATGGTGGAGTTCACCCTTAAAATAATAATTTATAACTATAATGGTAAAATGTAGGAAGTGTAGATTTATTCCATCCCAACTTTTGTTAAAATATGACACAAGTTGTACTTTTTACAAATTGAGAAATTAGTTTTGCACTTTTTATCTCTAAGAATTAGTTTTTTACTTTCCAGACTTCAAAATACAAGTTTAACTATCGACACTATTAAATTTTTTGTTAAATTTAAGTTAATTACAATAATTTTTAATTATATTGCTACCAAGTGAATATTTTTTAATTTTAAAATGTCAAACAAAAAATTTTAAAAATTTAATAATATTAACAATTTAATCTTAAATTTTAAAATTTAAAAATAAGTGAACTAAATTCTAAATTTAGGACGGAATTTAACTATTTAAATGGAATTTATTGTCAACTTTGATGATTAATTGTAAACAGAATCTGGGAATTGGCAGCCAGATTTCACACAATTTCGTACCTAATTGTTCCATTTCCACAAGAAAAGATTCCCTGAAATCACGGCTTCATGTCAAGACAGAACGCCCTTCCCCAATTCTATATTCCGGTTTTTTTAAATTTTAACTAGGACCGTGTTGGGCGACTTCTGCGTGATTGTTTTTATCATTGTGTTGGAAAACTTTCATTGGTCAAAATAATGTAATTTTGTGATAGGAAAACAAATATAAATGTGTTACTGAAAGTGCTAAAATTTCCATAAGAATAGATAAATAGTATTATAAACAAGTGAAGCAAACAAAGAATGTAAGACTTTGTTTGAGAGTTTATAACAAATGTTTAATGAACATAGACAAGAGATAATAATACACCAATAAATTTACACAAACTTTACAAAGCAAAGGTATGAAGAATGACAACAACACTTTCTTTCACATTGCACACATGTCCATCCCCCATTCACAGTCCTCAAATATTCTTTTCTTTCAATCAATATAAATAAAATAAATCCCAAGACCCTTAATTTTCCAAACCAAAAACCAAAAAGAAACCTTGTAACTTGTTCTTCTGCCCATCAGCATTGGCCAAGTCATAATCCCCAAAGGATTTTATTCAGAATAAGGTTTGGCCTTGGACCTATACACCAACTTCTTCTTCTTTGTGGTTTGGTTATCAATTGTTAATACAATTTTCCCAGGCTCACCCGTTTTGAAGCTGTTGGAGATCACCGTTTCATCGGCCGGACCCACTTTTCTCGTCTTCGATACAATCACGGTGTATCCATCTTCAGCTGTGGGCACAAATTCAGCTCCATAGTTCACGTCCCACCCCACAACTCGTACCTCCCACACCACAGTACTCTTCTGCCATTTCAACACCCAAACCAAATGTTATAATTCATGTGAATTTAATTAAACCCCAATTTTTAGATTCTTTTATCTTACCTCAGTTACAGGGAATTCAACGCTGTGTTTGGCTGCTGGTTTGATTGTAACCTCTGTTGCAGCATCAGCAACCGTAAATTCTTGTTCACCGTCCCTGCTCAATCCACCATACTGAACTGGTACTTGTTCAGGCGCAATATATCTATGTATATATACAATCATAAGTTAGTATGCAAAATATAATAAAGGAATTTATGATTAAAAAAATTCATTGTAGAAATTATTGGAGTCCACTTGCCTGAAAAGGATATCAGATGATTTGGCTGGACTTGCACACACAAACTTGCTCTTGGTTCTCTGGGTTAGGAAAGGACTAATCATCATATTGAAAGCCAAGTACCACCATGGAACATTGATAAACACCTTCAAAATCCAAAACCAACATTCAATATTTGTTGAAATTCAACACCATGATACAAAAAAGATTTAAGATATTAATCTGTATATACCTGTTTGGCCACAAACTCTGGATAATTGTCCTGAAGCAAGTGAAGGGCTTGGTTGGTAGCTTGCCTGAGCTCCCTTTTTCCAGGTCCGGGAGAGTTCTTGAGATCGTTTACCTGAACTATGGTAGAGATACCATTGGGACTGAAATCAAGCTTTCTGATGCTTTTTTCCAAGAATTGAATCCTCCACCTCAAGAACTTGGATCGCTTTTCTTCATCTGCAAAAGTATTCTGATACAGCTCCTTGTTTTGGAATTCCCCATACACGTTGTAGCATACAGGATGACCTTCTTTATCAAATCCGTGCATGAAAACCACTTTCTCCAATTCATTTCCAAGCTCCTCATCCAGCAAGCCATCAACTCCGAACTCCTTACGCCAGATAACAGTGTTTTTGATCATGGTGAATGCGTCCTTGACTTTGAAATCCCTAGCCCTTAAGAATTTCAATAGGATAACATCGCTTCTTTCGTCCGCAAGAAGCGGAATTCCCCATATAGACACCTCTTGGGGTGGAGGTGGGGGAACTTCGGCTTCTTCTGGCTTCTCTTCTGATTGAGCAACCTCATCTGGTTTCAAAGAAGAAGAGGCCTCTTCCTCTGGTTTCTCAGCCGGTGGAGGAGTGGCCACTGCTACTACAGATTCCTCAATTGCCTCAACGGTCTTGGCACCGTCGTCATCGGCAGCTGAAACCTTTTCGACCACCTCTGTTTCCACCACGGTCTCGGGTGCGGGTGCTTCAACCGGTGGGTCGGCCTTCTCTTCTTCCCTGACTTCAACGGGTGCGGGTGCTTCAATCGGTGGGTCAGCCTTCTCTTCTTCCTTGACTTCAACGGGTGCGGGTGCTTCAGTTTCGACTTTTACTTCAGTTTCAGCAGCAGAGGTGGCAGGTTGGTCTTCCTCTTTCTTTTCCTCGGGAGCTGGTTTATCTTTATCTTTGGCAGGAGGGGGTGTGAATTCGTGCTTGTTAAGGGCTTCTTGAATAAGTTGCTTAAGCTCATCAAGAGCCTTCTTTTGTGGGTCAGGAAGTTCACCGGCTATATTGGTTTCTTCTTTGAAAGAAGCAGACTCAGTTACCTTAGTGTCCTTAGCTTCAACCTTAGGCTCCTCCTCAACAGCCTCAGCAGGTTTGTCTTCAACAACAGCATCAGTAGGCTTCTCGGAAGCAGCCTCCTGTTCACTCTCCTTCTCCACCACCACTTCCTCAGCGGGAGCAGGGGCTGCAGCAGCTTCAGGCTTTTGAGTCTCCTCAGCCATGGATGAGATTGTAAAAGAGAAAGAAACAAGAGATGAAAGTGCAGAGATAGAGAGAAATGAAGGGGGGGAGAGGAGGTTGTTGTTGTAGTAGTTGGTTTGAGAAAGGGGAAGGTGGGGGCTTAAAATGAGAGAGAGAGGGGGGGGGGAGTGATGGGAAGAAATGGAGGCGACGTTTGTTGTGTTGGACATGGAGAGAACCAGTCTGTCAGACCCGTTTGCCAGCTGTTATTATGCCACTTTGTTACTGGACCCCACTCTCTTTATACTTCTTCTTCACCCTTAGTCCAGAACCATGATCCTATTTTCTTCTATTACAATATCTTTTTCTTTTTCATTATTAAAATATTTTTTAATTAAATTAATTTATATTATTTGAAAAGTTATAAAATTTAGATTTGTGTTATTTAAATTAATAAAATATTAATATTTCACTAAATCAGAATTTTATTTTAATATAATATTTACATCTTATTTGTATTGATAATATCATAAATCAATTCAACACTATTTCAAGACTAATGAGTGTAATAGGAATTATTATTATTTTATTTTATATTACATAGTTCCACCTATTATTTACCTTATATATATATTAATTTTTAAAAGCCAATTTGTTTGGTCTAATTTCGTATAAATCCAAAACTCCAAATCTCTCCTCTTGTTTTTGTTCTTCTAATAATATACCCTTGTTTTTG
The DNA here is from genome assembly GCF_025698545.1 of Gossypium raimondii. NCBI lineage: Eukaryota > Viridiplantae > Streptophyta > Magnoliopsida > Malvales > Malvaceae > Gossypium > Gossypium raimondii. Next base: position 37,976,034 of record NC_068577.1, read on the forward strand.
CCAAAACTTGTCAAATTTCCTAATATTTATATTATTACATGTATCCTGAAATTCGATATCACACCCCACCTTCACTATTTGTAAAGTAGTATGAAGTCTTTGAATTAAGCCTTCGATTTTAAAAATATAATTAATTGATTTATATAATTTATATCAATAAGTAAATCAATTATTTTATTAAAAATTTTATCTGTTATCACTTTAATTGGCGACTTGATTGATAAAGCAATCAAATAAATTATATATAATGTGTCAATATGGCACATTTTATCACATCAACAAAATTTAAATTTTAAAAATCTCACAAATATTTTTTAAAATAATTATTTAATAAACCGATTGAACTTAGATAATTATAAATGGATATATATGATATTTTAACAAACATAATAAATTCAAATATTCATTTACATATTTAGTTAGTATTTGGTGGTTGATTTATTTTATTTTTGAAGTTAAATAATTTCATTAAAATCAAATATTGAAAAGATAATTAACTTAACTCTAATTAATTAATTAAAATAAAATTTAAAGAAAACTCACGCATATACATATAGTAAGACTCTCAAAATTTACAATATTTCAACTTTACCCTTAAATCAGGGTCTCACTGAAACTAGAGTTTATAATTCCCATTTCTTTGTAAAAATAAGAATATTTGATTTTATATTTAAGTTTTAAAAATAAATAAATTTGGAGGGTTCATATGTTCAGCAAATATTACTCTTTAAATCCAATCCATTTATATGCTATAGCACATTGATTTAGATTTCGGATAACTTAGATTTAAATATTTAAAATATTGTAGATATCTAATGTGTAGCCATCTTAAACACAAATTTAATTTTTATAATTACTTATTTAGTCTTTCAATTTTATTAAAAAATTATTTTAATAAAATTTTAAAATTAATTACTTATATAGCATCTACATGATAATCTACATCAATAAAATTAACGTTTCCATGATAAAAAATATAAATTCAAATTAAAATGATTTTTTTATTATACCAAAAAAATTAATTATAAAATCTACATCATGGAATTGATATTTATTGTGGGTTATCCTCTGGAACAAGTTTCCCTAAACGTCGAAATCACCTACGCACTAAAAATTGACATTTACCCAAGAATTCCATTTCACTTTTCAAGCTCATCTTAATCTTCCAGTTTCTTTTAATATACATATATTCACCTTCCTTGTTCCTATTCGCCATTTTAGCTTATTTTCCTTTTTTAATTAAGTTTATATTATTATTTTTCATTTAGAATAATTATTTTCTAAGTTTTACATCGCAGTCCTACATGAGACTTATTCTAAATTTGAATATCCAGAATTATAAAAATGTTTTTTATTTTAAAAATACCAATAAAACTAAAGAGTAATCATGTACTCTTTAAGATGATCAGGTTTTGTATATGATTTTTTTTTGCCCCTTCTGAACTTTTAATAATTTTAAATATAAATATCAACTTAAGTATATTTAAAAGTTAATGTGAAGAGTGATCGAGTCTTAGTTTGATTGGTATAGACATTGTTGTCAATACAGGAAGACGTAGGCTTAAGTGCGCTGAAACTTATTATTTTTATTTATTTATGAGTTAAAGGGATTATAAGTAGTTCTAAAGATTATGTAAAGAGAAATGAAAAAACTTATAATAATTTTTAAAAGCTTGTACTCGTAGAAAAAAAAACAGCTTGTACTAAAAATAAATAAAAAGGGAATTCATACTTTGTACGAAACATTATATTACTATTTAGGACATCATCGACCTAATGCGAAAAGCTTCATAAGACATATTTTAAATTGGTTTAAGCCATTAAATCTAATTAAAATAAAATCATTGTTTTTCTTTTCCTTTCATGTTAATGTAAAATTGCAATTAGACTAAACGGCACTTTGAATGTATTACCAAAAAAGTGTCAAGTTGGGAACGTCAATCCGCTTATATCCCAAATTTAGGACAAGAGAAGTGTAGGTTAAGAGGATTTTTTTTTTTTAGAGTTTACAAATATAAATACATGTTTTAGTAGTTATAAATTAAAATCAAATTAATATAGAATATATTTAGATAAAATTCACACATGATAATTATATATAGTGTGATTAAAGATTCATGCATAACAATTGCACTTTTTCTTTTTGCTTTTAGCTTTTGTTAACCATGTTAAGATTGTAAAAGAACCATGTTGGTTAAATTTTAACATGTTTGATATGATTTGGGGATTTATTTTTTTTATATCAGCCTAAAATAATATGCAAAAAACAAAAACAATAAGAGAATCAAATTCTCTATGCTCTTAGTCAGAACCTATCACAACAATACACCGGCACTACAAGTAATGTCGCAACTTGACAAGCGTTCGAGGCAAAACAAAAAGCAAAGCAATAGACATAAAGTCTTTTAGCATGACCCTATCAAGTTAAGGATGTCTCAGCCAATTAGGAAAAGACCTTACACTTTCATGTAAAGGGACAACTCATGAGTAGCTTAGGGAAGGAAGGACAAGCTCAAGTAAAGAAAGAGGTATAACTATTTTCTAAGGATTCATTCTACTACCTATCACTCTGCAATCTCTTTTTTCTCTCATTTTCTCCTTCACCCTCATCTATTTAAGCATCAAATAGAGTCTCAAAACACAAGCTCCAACGCTTTCATAGTTCAACTTGTGTTCACAAGTCCTAATATATCTAAACTCAACTTATCAACCTCTAAGCCTAGTAATGTCTTAAGGAGATATAAACATTTGACATCATCGATAGGTACATAAAAAATCCCATAGATCCCACCGTTAAAGAAAACTCCACATCAATACCAAAATTGAATTTGGTTGCACGACTGTTACCACAACTGTTATCACTAGCATAGTTGAAACTACCCCGATCAATGCCATCACTATTAACACTATTCTGCCTAACAACACCATGTTGGCACCGACCACCTCCCAACCCACTGCTACAACCTAAGGTCCTGATGCAACCCACTGCCACAGAAAATACCAAGAAGATACCACCAAAAACTTGGCTAAAGCTTTGCTTGAGTTAAGATCCAATTCGGTTTTTCGCACTTAGGTGGCTGCTGGCCCAATGAATCTAAGTCAAGTAGACTTCAATTTTCTTAAGGATATCCCCACTGATTCTTTGAGCTTCATTGTCTACCATCCTGAAGGCAAAGATTGGGAGGACTTTCAAACAAAGTGGAAATAGACTATTGGTTTCTTTGTCACTAATATGACTAAAACAGAATATGACGAATAAAATTTTGAAAACTCACTTGACTTAGAGAAAGCTCCAGAGGACATGGAACAAACAGAAGAGGTTTCTGCTTAACCCATTGATCATCAATCTGTAAAAGGGATCTGGGATTCCTTTTTATTATGCTTTGTACTTTCTCATTCCATATCAATGTAATAGTTGTTAGACTTTATAAATAAATCTTTCCTTTATTTCTCATTGTCTTACTTATCACAAAAGTACTTTACTAGTTGTTAATATAGATATCCTTCACATAAACATAAGTTTAACATACCTGAGTGATTAATCCAGGCTCGAGGTCTTATGCATAAAAGGTTGACTCACTTATTCACTAGAGGATCGACTAAACAAGCTTTGATACCAACTTGTAACACCCTTAACCCGACCTGATTCACCAAATCTGGATCATGGGTGTTATCACACATAACACTTAGTCAAACTCACAAAACTATATAAAATAACCTCTTATTTAAAACATACCCTTTTTAATTACATTTAAAGACTAAATCTCATGAAACAAAAATGGTACTTAAACATAAATATTACAAAATTAAAATAAACCTTTTTTTTAAAACAACCATCTGGTAGTTACAGATTCATTAAAGTAAAATCCTTCAATACGCCACTTCAATAGCTCTATATGCATAATAACCTGATACACCTCTTCCTTGGCGTAGTCTTGACATTGTCCCTCCAAGCGCAGTCTTTTAACATTAAAACTTGAAATATAAACACAACATAAATAAATACAAAAGTACTTAATGGGATTTATTCCTAAAATACTTTGACGTATACTTTATATTCTTGAAAGAACATATTTGCATCAACCATATGTTTGAATCACTTATATCGGGCGGATACCATTATAGTTGTAATACATACATTTACGCGAATTATATACTCTTCATATACACATTCTTTCTTATTTAATTAATTGAAGATTTCTTTAGACATTTCTTAATTCTCTTGTTCACATATCCATTTCTGAATAGAACATACCTTAAAAATCCAACCAATACAACCTATTTTCTAATATGTGCACTTGACTCAAAACAGTTATTCATATCGTTATTTACAGTCGGACACATACACATATAGCGAATACTTACGTTGATTCGAGTACCATTATATTATTAAGCAAATCATACCCTGATTTAATACCATACAACCTAAACTGATGTTGTACTTCATAGATCAATCTGTTGACAATCATAAACATTATTCTAAAACTCCAAATGTTTAAAATAATCAATATTCAATTTTCATAAGATTACAGATGAAGTCATTATACAACTCAGATATGACAAATTCCAAATAACTTTAATTCAATCATATCAACATGGCGACTACTTTATTAATATCCAGATACATGGTCCTTTTCAAAAATACTCTTTAAACTTATTTATTTATTTCACAGATCTTACTCAACCCTTAACTCTGAGCGTATGACTACCTGATCTTAGCCATACATAATACAAAACTAACAGAAATTATCCATAACTTACCATAAGGACAAATATACAAATCTTACTAGACATATATGATAGAACATGCCACAAGGGCTAGACAGAATACGCCATAAGGCTTCACATAGAATGCGCCACAAAAGCGTCATACAGAGTCACATGTTTACTGTCTTGAAGGACTTTCACATAAATTCATGTATCGTGATTAGCCAATTTGATTTACATATTCTGAAGGCTATGCCATGAATATTCAAACAAACATATCATGCCATGGGTCTTAACCACATGGTCTTACATACATTCATGTAACATGTCTTGCCAATCCAGTCTTCATCTTACTAGAGGTTACACCATAAAAGTTTCCAAATCATACCAAGCTGCCATGGGCCTCTGCCTCATTGACTTACACCCGATTTCAATATGCGATATGTTAGTTTGGTTAGCAATATAACAACTTTCCCAAAGGCTTCACAATAGAACTTTAGCTCATCATTTACTTGCCCAAATCATCACCTTCTCACAAACTCATACGCCTCATATACTAGACTTTTACCTACATGCTTATCAAACATGATTTTTTTAACAGAACTTATATGAATATTATTACAGAACATCTCTCATCTTTATTATACTTATACCCTTACCATTTTTCAGTAGACTTCATCATTCCATCTATGATTGTGTATATATATACTTATTATTTGAATAGTTTATATAAAAGAGTTAGGGTAAAGATTCACCTTCGGTCACCCACAGTAAATTGAAGCTCCAGATTCAATCATCTATCATGAAGCAGCAACAACCACTACTTACAGAACAAAGAAACACTATTAAAACTTCTTCATATACAACTTACCATCATCTCAAGCATTTACAACCCCCATGAAAAGCCTCGTACTTACATCTTATTGTTCATACACTCCTTATAGACTTACTCATTCAGAATTTAACATGCAGAGTTATAATACTTACCCAAAGTTGGAATAACCACCGGTTAAACCAAGAATCTAAGTTTTCAGTACAAGGAAGAAGAAATGAAATTAGTTCCAAAAAAGAGTCAAAGAGTAACATTTACAATCCAGATAAAACTTCTTTCAGAACCCTTATCTTATATATATAATCCAATCTCTCTTACAGTCATTCAATAATTGTCACAAATTTCAAAATTTTCCTTCTTAATGGTTTACAGCTTCTGAAGGAAACATAAATAAGTACCCATATTCACAATTATCAGGCTAGGCTATCTAGTTGATTTCTAACCAGATTACTTATAATCTAACTAGCATAGTACTCCAGACAAGCAAGGTGTAATACATCTTTGGCGCTAACTCATACCATACTTACCCGTTATCGCTTAACATAGACTTCTCCTTAATATAGTAGAATAGCTTAAAACAAAATCCTTACCTCCATATGTGGTGGTTACTATACACCCACATGTATACACCACAATAAGAATTTGGGCGGATTACACTTTGCTAGATAGACTATTTTACTACTATACCCCAAAAGCTTACACTCGCCAGACTTGGGGTGTTACATATAGCCCATATCTATCAACATATTTAGATATGGCATACCCTACTCAATTTACCAACAACTACATCAACTTTTAGACTAACACCATTAGAACCTTTCTTAGTTTTTGTCATTGACTTCCACTTTAGCTACATAACAAGAAACTTTAAACAATAGTTGCAACTAGCTTGATCAACTTTTACAAATTAGAAATAACATACGTATTAGCCATGAGCAATCTCATTTGCCTATGTTGACCACTCAGAAAACTCTAACTCAGTGACAGGTTATAACAACCAAAACTATGATCGACTAACTACTGGTGAAACTAGATCCAGTGCTGAGCAAAGAAACACTACTCAAGAAGACAAAACCTTAACCAATTTAAGTTCATGCCATGTCATCAATATTATGAAAGAAAATGTGATCCTAATATACAACTTCCTCACATAAACTTGAAGTTGGCTAAATAAGTGGCAACTCTCAAGTAAGTGTTAGAAAGCTTCAAGCAACAAGCCGAAGATGCCTATAAACAGCTAGGTTCTAACCGTGATCCCTTATCCATTGTTGTATGCTAGGTGGGAGTACCTTCGTAGATAAAGTTATTTCTAGATACTTACAATAATACCACTGACCTTAGAACTCACCTTAACCATTTCTATTTTTTTCATAACTTGAGAGGTGTCTTTAGCCCAATATAGCCACATGTCTTCCCCACCACTATCAAGGGACATGCTAGAACTTGGTGGTACTCATTAAAACTAAGTTTCATTTTGAACCTAAACCAGCTTAACTAGGGGTATTTAAATGGTCGATTCGGTTAATACTTGAACCAAACTACCATTAATTGAATTAACCAAAATTTTGAAACTCTTAACTGCTAACTGAACCCAATTTTTTTAACCTATTAATTGATTGAATTAATTTTGGTTAATTTAGGTGGTTAACCAAAATTTTTACATTTTTTTATTCAAACAAGTTTAAAACATAAAAAAAAAATCCATGAATTTTTTTCTTTATTTTTAATTCAAATTTAAAAAAAAATTAGCACAATAACAACACTAAATTGAAAACATCATAACAAACATCACATTAGAAACATTAAATTTTTTAATTTTCTTTGTTTACTTTTATTGACTTTTTAGTTTAATTTTTCCAAATATTTTAGTTTTCATAATTTTTAAGCCCAATATAAGAATATTTATAAATCCATTAATTTTTATATTTCAGATTATATAATGTATTGAACCTATTTCTAATATATTGAGCCTATAATATGTTATTATTAATTTCAGTTAATTGGTTAATTAGATTAATTACACGGCTTCGAATAAAATTAATTGACAATCAAAATTTTCAAAAACCCTTAATCAACTCGAATTAAAATCGATGGCCGACCGGACTAATTCAGTTTAGTTGGTTAATTCGGTAAAAATAAAAAAAATACACACCCCTAAGCTTAATTGTCATTTCTTGGAACACTTTAAAAGTAGTTAAATAACATATTGACAATCCATTGGCCTAATGTCTGTTAAAGAACACATTTTAAGGATGTATTAATTGTATGATTGAATGATCGAGTCATCCCAACGAAAAAAGTGACACTTCATATTTGGGTTTAGATACAGTGTATTACATGCAACCTATGGTTATTTTACACCATAGGTGAAAGTGAAACCAATTACCACCAGTATGGAAAGATATGTTGAAAGTTTCCTATAGAAATCTATCTTATGTAAATTTGGTATTCCACACACCCTTATCATAGACAATAACATACACTTCTCAATATCCACAATCATTAATTTTGTGAACTTTTTAATATTACTTTAGTACATGCCTTAGTAGCACACTCTTAGACTAATGGTTAAACAAAAGCTACCAACAAGAACATTGTCACTCCAATAGAGAACAAGCTAGATAATATTAAGATAGCCTTATGTAGAAGTGCCAAGTGTCTTATGGGTGATAAGAATAACAACCTCTTAAGTAATTAGAACCATTTCAACTTGTTTAAGTCAATGAAGTAGTCATCCTAAAAAAAATAGGCATCCAAAGCCATTGAACTAGGAACACTAACACTCATATCAACAGTGAAAATATACTAGCTAACTTCAGATCTCCTTGAACAAACTAGAGAGTATGCTTCCACCACAAATGCAACTTGAGCCTGACAAGTAGCTAAATGTTAGAAAAGTTTAAACACAAACAATTTCAAGATATAAAATTGGTCCTATGATGTTGTGAAGCTAACAAGCGTACAGTAGAACGAAAGAAGCTCTCACTCATTTAGGAAAGACTATAAAAAATCTCTAGTGTTTTTACACCATGGTGCCTATAAGTGAAGCTGCTATGTTAGATACGCTTGTAAACAACACTTAGAATGTTTTCCACCTAATGAAATACTACATTTAAAAGCATTATCTCATTAGTTCTCTATTGTATAATTACAAAGAAGTAAAGTAACGATATCCATTTATGTCTTACTGATCAATCAATACAAACCTCAACATACACAAATCAAACAAGTTAGCTAACTTGCAATAGGTCAAAGGGCTCATGCAGTAGTTGGAGTTCAAGGCTCGTGCGCTAGTCTTATCTCTTCAAATATATGCACTCGCGATAGGTTCAAGGGTTTGTACAGTAGTTTTACTTCAAATGTAGGCTTGTAATAACTCATCCATAGTATCCAGTAAATCACAGAAAACTATGTACTTCTGTACTAACTTTCAGAGATTTCTAGTTCAAAATTGCCAAAATTTTGTTTAGATAAATACAGATATTTCAACCCATATCACAAGTCTTAAAAACCTTACTTTTCGAATTAAGAATTCACATTTACTAAAATTTCTTACTATTGCATCTCTCGCAAAATCTACAACACTGTCCTCAAACCATTTCATTAGGTCTAAAAAGCAGTTGTGTGTTCATTAATTTGAATGGTATTACCAGAACTCACATTGTTTATATTAAGTTCAAGAAGCAATCTTTGATACAAAAGATCATAACTTTGAGTTGACAACGACTTGATCGAAAGTCAATATTTAAAATATGTAGCTCCTTTCTACTTATCAAATAAGTCAGCTATACGGAGTAACATATACTTATTCTTTAGGGTGACTTTGTTCAACTATCTGTAACCAATATACAATCTCATAGTTTCAGGGTTTTTTTTCACAAATAACATTAGAACTCTCCAAGATGACACGCTCGATTTGTAACACCCCAAATTTTGGGCCTAGAAGAAATAGGTTTTGAACAAGGGAACAGTTAGGAGACTACACATAAATATTTAGTTGTGCAAGGAAGTGACATAAGTGAATGTCTACTTCAGTGGTTAAGTGATTTAGGAATATTTGGAAGTGTCTGAGAAGTTAGGGGTTTAAGCCTTGGCTTATGCAAAATTTTTATTTTAAGTGAATAAAATCCTTAGATCTAGATAGTAGGTTCTTAAATTATTGTGGTTAAAATATGATACAATGGAGTTGTTGGTCTAGTGGTAAGGGGCGTGTGGAGTGTACATGAGGTCTAAGGTTCGAGTGGTGGCACATCAAAAAGGGAGTATCTATTTTGCTGCCTAATTCGTGTGGGTCGTAGAGTTGGATTGAAATACTGCTAAATAGAGTTTGAACTAGTCATAGAGAGAATTGAGGAGGGATATTTGGAGAGATTTGAGGAGAGAATATTTGGGATTTGGGGAGGTTGTTGTAGTGGAGAGATATATATCATCTCATTTGTTCTTTGTTCTCGATGGGAGATCGGTGAGGTTTTCAAGGTTTTCATCGCTTTCTCCAACCTGCATTGTTTCCATTCCTAACTAGTGGTGGTCGAGGTTGATTGGCACATTGCCTGGGAATCAAGGGTGCGATGATCATTGATTTTCGGAATAAGAGTGTTCGGAACAAAAGGAATCTGCAAATCGCATCAGGTGTGTAACCACTCCACTATACCTGTAGAACGACAAAATCTGAAAAGCCAAAATACGGTGTTTGAGACCCCATCAGCGTGCGATCGCTCGTGTGGTAAGCCAAACCTGCGAATCATGGGCGATAGATAGACTATAGGGGGCCCCATGAGCATTATCATGGGCTTAGGCCGTATAGGCCACGTTGGGCGAAAATGGGTCGTGTAGGCTCAATGGGCTCGTGGGCCCCACATGGATAAAATCCACGATTGGTTGCAAATACTGGACTGGGCTATGTAGATCTCATAGCCGTGGCAAAATCTGGGCTAAACGGGTTGCACGAGAGTGTTGGCCCACTTGGGCCGAGTAATGGGCCTTAGGCCCATTTACACTGTTATGACTATTTAGATTACCTGAGTCGCTCGAGGCGACTATAGACCTTTTGAGAGATCGATAAATGATCAAAATACCCCCATAGGATAAAATGACTGAAATACCCCCGTAGGGTAAAATGACCGAAATACCCCTGTAAAGTAAAATGATCGAAATACCTTCATAAGGTAAAATGACCGAAATACCCTTATAGGGTAGAATGACCGAAATACCCCCATAGGGTAAAATTATCGAAATACCCCCATAGGGTAAAATGACCGAAATACTCTCATAGGATAAAATGACTAAAATACCCCCATAGGGTAAAATGACTATTATACCCCTAGGAGATGAAATGATTGTTATGGCTTTATGTTGTGTATGATTGATTTGCTCTATGATATGTATGACAATAATTGGGCATGACATTTTGCATACACGTATGATATTATGTCACGGTATATTACATGAGGATGGGTTGTTATATTCGGAGGAAGTGTACCGTACAGATAAGGTTGCACGGGTCGCCCAAGATGACTGTGGACCTACTAATGGCTATATGCCATTTATTTTACTGGCAGTTTTGATGTAATACTGCTTAGTGCCGCAACGGGTGCTAATCTTGGTGTGTTTAGCTGGGTGGGTCGATTTTATCCCACATGGTGTGTTTGGCAGGACGGAGTGGTGTGTAGAGGCTGGATTGGGTAGGATTTCTAACTGTATATCTGTACTAATTAATGATTTTGTCTTATTCTTGCATCGATTAATGATATTACATCTTTATTCCTTTGCATAAGCGATATCTCATTCTTGTTATCGGCCAAGACCCTACTAATAATATTATTGAAATTTGGCAAAGGCCGTACTGATTATTGGCATTGTGATGGGCTCAAGCTCAATCGTTTACTGTTACAGGAAAGGGCTTAGGCCCACACTAAACTGGACTGTTACTGTAACGGGCTCAGGCCCAAACTGCATTTATCTACTGTTTAATTAAATTGTAGGCGGGTCGGTGCTACGAGGGACTCGGAGGTGGCCACACAACTGCAGCTGTTCTACACTTGTTTTTATTTAAAATTAAAGTTTGTGTTGGGTTTTGTTTATGTAATAAGGCCATTTATGTTTGTTTAAATTTTTAATTGAGCTTTTGCTTACTTATTTTAAACTGCTAGTTTAGCAAAAGACGAATTTTTAAAATAATTACTGTTTTCAAATACACGAAATTTAAACATTAGAGTTTTCAAAAGCTTCCACAATTTTAGATCAACATTTTATAATAACAGCAGATAACAAGGTAAACTTTTTTGACTAGATGATTTGTTAAATAATAATAAAGGGGTTTTTAACCTAGAAACGAAGTTTTACTAATGAGTTCAATTTTCGCTAAACACCTTAATGTGACACCGCCAGATTCGGCCATAACTCCTAGGCCGGGTTTGGGGTGCTACACGATTGAATAAATAAATTTTCTAATAATTGTTGCAATCTTGTTTTCAATTCTTTCAACTCTATCTGTACCACTTTGTATGGTGCAATCAAAATCGAAGCAGTTCTGAATGCCACTTTAATAACAATTTCAACTTTTCTCACATTGGAAATATACCTGGAAATCCTTCAGGAAATACATCAATGCATTCGTTAACTATCAAAGCTTGTTCCATCTTTGATTTCGATACTTTGGTATATAAAATGCAGTCGAATAATTTTGCAACCCTTTCTGATTAGTACTCGAGTTAATATTGTTGATATGATATTGAGAAAACAATCAAGTCTGTCTGTCTCAACATTAACCAATTCACCATTCTGATGTCCCAACACAATCCATTTCTGTCAACGCTAATGTCAAGGGTTGTAGCCTCTTCTTTTGCACGGACAACATAAGTTCTGACTGGTGCACGAGCTTTAGATCTTATTGTCATATCTTTTGTAACATCTAAAAATCGGGGGTTAGTAAAATTGAGTTTGTAAATCGAGAGAGAGTGGTCATGCCCTAACTTTTGAGATTATCTTAGCATTTCTAGGGAGTAAATGAGGTATTGGATTATTGGTTAAGTGTTAGTGAAACGTTCCTTGAAACCTAAGTTCAAATTCCGTCTCTCGCACAATTTTTATTATTTTGCAAATTTTGAATCAAACCTTAGAATGTGACACACCTTATTTTTAAAATAAATGTTGAAACATTATTTTAAAAAATAAGGAAATAGCCTAGTGGTCAATTGATAAATGGAAAAGCATGGAAAGTAGATTGAGGTCCCAAGTTCGAATCTTTTCCCTTACAGTATAATTAAAATCCCTTGTTTTTTTATGTGTGTGCCGTCCATACCCTCTTAGACCTAGGTATAAATATTATTTTTAGACAAGATAATCAGCCTTCAGTCTCATTCTTCCCACCGTAGTCGTCCTTATCCTTCTCCTTCTCCCCTCCTATTCTCTTTTAATTTTTTTCCTTTCTTCTTTGTCTCCGCCCATAGTTCTTGATCGACCATATTTTTTTGTTTTTTTCCCTCCAAAAGATCTTTCACCATCTTCCCTTCCATCTTGATGCCATTTTCCCTAATATATTTAGCCCCAAATCTGAAATCTTGAACATTCAAGATTGATTCCTATCGTTGCCAAGAAGTGTCAGTGCTACCCCTATCATCTAGCTTGTGTAAGGTCTCATTTTCTCTCATTTTCTTGATAAATCTTGTTAAATAAAAACCTAAATTTTCAGATCTAAAATTTGGAGGATTTTTAAATATTTAATGGGTATTTTTCTAGCTTTTTAATTGATCTCAAAAGTGGTTTTGAATTAGCCTTATGGGCAGGAAAGACTGTTGTTTTTCTTTAGTTTCTTCCCATCTATTTCCAACATTATTTTTGGTTCTTGAACCCCTCCCAATAAGCCTTTAATTATGTGTTAATTAGGAAAAATAAATCTTGATCAATCGGCAATTCAGATCTGACAATATGGGAAGTATATGTGTGGTTCATTGTAAACTAGTTTATAGTTTCGATTTAGATATTTTGAAAAGATTATTAATTGATAAAATTAAAGATTTTGTTCATGAATTAGGTACTTATTTTTCAATATTTAAATGTGTTAGGTGTTGAATTAAATGCCCCAAACCAATAGTGTAGTCGACAGATGTTCGCACGTACGATTCGCATCAATTAAGTGTAAAAAATCTAACTAGTTTGGATTCGAAAAATAGATATAATCGTAATGGTTGGATTGAACCCATAAGTGGGTGTTTTGGGGCTGTTTAAGATGCATACTAATTGAGTTTAATACTGATTTTTAATTTAGATTAAATTTGAAGCTTATTAGAGAAATCGTAAGATTTACAAGTGTGCTGGGAAATAACGTAAAATAAGGTATGGGTCTAACTCAAAAACTTGAATGTTAATAATATTTTTAATAATATAATTGATGGTTTAGTTTGCTGCTTGGGCTTGGATAAATAGCTAGGTAATTAAATTTTTAATGGCTGAACAAAGTACGTTTTGAGCCCTGACTGTTTAGATGTTAGCAAAGTTGCTAAATTGACTGAATGAGTGCATGGTTGATATTGTTATGAATGGTTAGCTAATGTGATGTGCGATAGGTTGTTTGTATAACATGATTTTGAATGAAAATAAGGCTTATGTATGACACATTGGTATGAGTAATTTGCTATGTAATGTTTGAAAGACTGTTATACATGCACACAGAAAATTTTGTAAGAACACATAAAATTGTGATTTGTTAAATGATACCACCTTGATGGTAAATTGAAAGTTGGATCAATGATGCTATTCACTGAAAGTACTTCATGATTCAAAATTAATGATTGTTACTCAAATGAATGATAACACATGCTGATACAACGTTTGACATCAATTTTGATAATGGCTATGTAATGATATGAAATTCCTACGATGGTTCTGTGTTCTTCTGTTAATGCTAATATGTTTCACTATATTTGATATTTATGTCTGTTTAAATAATTGTTCGAATCACATTGAGCTTTCATAAGCTTACCCGTCCATAGTGTTTAACTTTTTAGGTAAACTTCGAAACTAAGATTAGACACAACATTCGGAGAATCACCTTGGATCTTAGACTATTTTTAATAAGTATTATTAAGTCTCTATTTGTTTTGGTTTGTAATGTTTAATTTTTTCTAGTCTATGGCTTAGTAAATTTTTATTTAGGGATTTTTCCATGCATGGATTACTGAAACTTAATAACCAAAAAATGCATGATATATAGTTAAGTAAATTTTAACATTGTTCTTTAATTTTCGCTGCATGACAAAGAAAACATTTTTGCAAAAATTGATAAGACAACTAGATTTCCAAAATGATACGAATAATGGTTTTTTGGCTGCAATGGCTAACATCATGTTTTTAAAAAGTAAAGCAACGAACAAATGATTTTTCTAAAAAACACTGTTAATAATAAAATGAATTTTAAGTATAGATGACCTAATAAATGAACTCTTTTTAACTAACTCAAAGTACAACTGCGATTTTTCTCTAAATTGAGTTTATTTAACGTTGTCAACAGTAACGTAAGTTAGCTTAGCCATTTTGGTGGCTAATGTAGCGTTCTAAATCTAACCCTAATGTCTAGGCTGGGTTTGGGAGATTACATCTTTAGTCACCTTGTCTGGTTCCTACTTTACTACTAGTTCTTAGTTTTTACTTCTTTGTGAAGTTAACAACGGTTTAACAGTCTAATCACTAATAACATCTAATTCTATCGGGCAATCCTTCATCAAGTGCTTGGTAAAGTCACATTCAAAATTGGCTCTGTTTCCCACTATGTATTTCCTCGAAATGATTTTTTTGCACTTTTCATATATCAATTTATTCAAGTTCTAAACACTGCCCGTACTAACCACTAACATAACCTAAGGCTCCGCATAATTCTATTTAAACATATCTTTCCTCGAATTTCCTATAGGGTAAAGGATTAAGTTTAGAAATATCTCGCCTGCTTAGATAAAGAGTCAAAAGATATGGTCTCGCCTGCTTAGATAAGGAGTCAAAAGATATGGTCATGCTGTGTTTTTCAGTGTCTTAGCTTTTTTACTTAGCTCAATCTTTTCCATTTCACAACTTTACCATCTTTGCTCTCACTCATATAGTACAACAAATTCTTTCAACTCTAATGCCCCCACAAGTATTCAGATGTCCTTGTTCAAGTCTCATTCAACACGGATGCACATCTCAATTTCTTGGTGTCACTAATGTCAAGGTTACTCACCAATAATATGTTTCTTCCTTCTGTAACAATACTGTGCATTTCAAACTATCTTCTGAAGAATACATTCATTCTTCAGACACTCATAATATTTTTCAGTTAGTATTCAGCTATCATCGAATCATCATCCTTTAATTCTCAAAATTCTTGTGTCCCACATTATCATATTTGATCGATCAGGGGTTAGTGAACATAAATTATGTTAAGGTTTTAAGGACAAAAGGGTGCCACATGAGGCACAATCGAAGATGGAGGTTTTTTTAGCAGTTGTGGAGCTAAAGGGGTAGCTTCCAAGTATTAGGTGGACCACTAATTTTTCAATTGAAAGAAGGCATTTTCTTTCCTCATTCCCTAGCACTTGCGAAACGAGCACTCTATAACAATTCCCTAATCGGAGTCAGGAACATTACTATTTACTTACGAGATACAACATGATTTTAAATCGACCATCATAATAAATAAAAACTTATTCAATCCGGATATGAAAACATCACACTATCACAGGTTATTGTGACATGTATATCTAGACTCAATACACACTACATTCAATCTTAGAATCGACTGAACTTGTACTTCTGATACCACTAAATGTAACAACCCTCACTCGACCTAGTTGTCGAACCCAAGTTACGGGATGCTACAACAAACATCGGAATATTCACACACAATTTATGAAATTGAATGCAATTAAAATTAGCAATTTTTTTTATTACGTGCATAATAGAAGTTATGAACCACATGGAGACAAATTTGAGCATACAACCATAGTTTAGTAGATTCAAGCATGATTAATGGACCTGTTTGAAAATTTTAAAACTTTAGAACTACGTATCGATACCAAAGAAATAACTATCTATATATTTATGATACATATTGATACTCATATAAATATCAATACCATTTTGACATTTTATTTGTTTTAAAGCGCTCATATACTTAAGTATCGATACCAAATGCCAAAATATTGATACTTAAGCTCAAAATAATAAAATCCTTTTTAAAAAAAAATTATTTCATGCACAAATCACCTAAAATACAAATGGTATCATTAAATCTAATTACAAGCCTGAAAAACCCCAACCAAGATCATATCAATTCATATCATAGCATCCTAATTACTAGATTCAAAACATACTAATATGCATTCAATGACATCTTAAACAATCAACCAAACATGTGTCACATTTACCACTCCAACAATCTCAAATTGGCTCAAATTCAACCTTATATTTTATGCACTAAACCTACCAAAATATTTCAAGCATGCATAGGCATATTAATCAGCTTTACACACCTATTTCATGACACGTCACCTAGTCATCATTTCAGCAAACAAATATTCAAACCAAACTACTCAACAAGTTACCCTTATCATGATCCTTGCCATCACTCACATATATACATATGATTCTCTAGAGACCAACAAAATCCCAATGAGATATTACATAATCATATGACATCATAGGTACATGTTCATTTCAGACTTATATACATATCATATAACCACTTAAGCTCAACCATTTCATATGTTCTTTTAATGACAACACCGTTTGATGTTTTAAGATCATTAAAATTCAAATCAACCACACTTACTAACCAACCCTATATACATTTGTAAATTCTATAAACATCCTAAAATATCATATATCACCCTTTCAAATACTCCAATTCAACCCTACCACAATCTAACATAAAAACATATCAAAATAACTTAAATAAACTCAACCTCATCAGCCAATTTTTAATCCATATCATGATATCATATTATCTATGTAATTGCATAATCAAAATGTTATTTCATGAGCCATTTGCACAATTCAAACCATCTACTAAATGTATTTGATTTCAACTATGTATATTCTTTGCCATTAATAATGCTAACATGGATTTCAAACCATATCACTATTAAAATAAACCAAAACAAACTCCTAAGTACATGCCACACATAACTGACCCATAATACGATTAAAAGACTACCAAATCAATACTGGAATAGTGTGAGCTTCTCGATGATCCGCCTGACACGTTCCACAAGTTGATAGTACAGGGAAAAAAGGAAACAAAGGAGTAAGCATTACAAATGCTTAGTAAGCTTACAAGTATTTAAAAGCAAATAACTTACCTCAAGTTATAGTTATACCGTCCATGTTACTTAGCTTGGTAATGTTTGCCTATCATGGCAATTCAAATATTAAAAAGGTGAGTTCAACAATTATCATACTATATAGTAACTCAATCATATAACATTTCAATTCACTTAATTCAACATTTCATCATCATTCAAAAATAAAAAATCATTTAATCAATTCACTATCTTAATCATATCATACAATCTATTTACCCACAATACATTTCATTTTAAATAAATGCCAAATATTATTTTCATTTCATAATTTGAATTCTCAACTAAATCATATTAAACCATATGAACTTCATTTTCATTTCATATCAATTCATCTTTGTACCAAATATATATGTATCAATTATTAATTTATTGTCAATTACTACTTCATTTCATAATACGAATTTCGATTCACATTCATTGATTTGTCACGATTTCCATATTGGCCCATTGGGCTTATATAACCGATTCTCAATATGTATATGCACCATCCGATCATTGTGTCAAATCAATTAGAAGATCATTTATTCCAATTACATTATACATGTTCTTATTAACCTGAATCGGACTCGGACTGATACACGGATCCAACCAACACACCAATTTTGCATATGGTGCATGATGGATAAATTCGTAATAATGAATTGCGCACAGCGCTGGCTGATATAACTGACAAATGAGGTGTCCATCACTCTCCAATATGTAGTCGTATAACCCTAAACTCTTCCTATCCTACGGCATGCCAACTATATTCGACTCTATCTAAACAATTAATAGGTTAACAGTTTCTTAGTTTCATTACATAATTCCTTAACCAAAAAATCAGTTCTCAAATATAGTAACACATCACATAACCATACTGATTCAATTTCATGTTTATAACATTATATCATATTTTCACATATATTCAATTTAGTCCTTATCATTATCAATTGGTCTAAATCAAATCAAATCAACTCATTTTGATCAAATCGTCACTTCATCACACATAATATATCCTATTCCCATTCAATTTAAGGTCAATTCCATAGCTATTTCAATTTTCAATTCATCGTATTCAATTTAATCATCTTGCTCACCTTTTTGTATCGAATTGTAAATAATTAAAATTTTAATTAAATATAATTACAAGTTTAATTTTAATTGGATAACAATTTAGCAAAACCATGTTGTATGAACTTACTTGGTCAAGACAACAAACAAACAATTATCTAAGGACTAATCAACAAATTTTTCATTCCCGATTTTCTTCAATTTGGTCCAATTTTTGATCTATTCAATAATTCAATTCAATTTATCAATTCCAAATAGCTTATATCATCCTATTATAAGTAAATATCAATTTAATTTTACTATACGAATGCCTCCTAAACATTTTCATTTGATTCAATTTAGTACCTAAAACCAAAACTATTATAACTTTCAAATTTGAACTTCGTTTTCATTCCAATTTCAATTATGTCCTTCTAAAGCCCTCTAAATCCTAAATTTATAGAAATCTCATGGAAATTTCACCACTTTTCATTTTAGTCCCTATATGCAAATTTAATAAAATTTACTTAACAAATTAATCTTATTTCATTTCTAAGCTTCAAAATCTACCATAAACATTCAAAAAACTTAATTTACATCAATGAAAACTTTGAAAATCTTTAATAGTTTTAAAAATAGAGATACGGGTTAGTTGAACCTAGTTGTAATGATCTCAAAAACATAAAAATTATGAAAAATGGGTTGATTTAAGCTTACCATGCAAGGAGGTAAAGCTTAGCCAAACCTTGCAAAGCTTCAACAATGGCTTTCTATTTTTATTTTGATGGTTTCGATGATGAAGAAACAAAAAAAATGAAAGATTACACTTTTAGTTAATGTTTTATAATTATTATACTAATTTAATTTTTAATTTTAATATTTTTAAATGGAAAATCCAACACCTAAACGTCCACTATCATTTGGTATGGTTTAATTGTCATTTCCAACCTTGGATAATTACTATATAGGCCTTTTAACAAATAGAAATTTATATTGATTAGCTTTTACAGTTTTTACGATTTAGTTATTTTTCCTTAATTAATCATCCAATTACTAAAATTTTTGAACCAAACTTCAATTTACCTATATAACAGCTCCGTAAATATTTAATAAATGTATTGACGAGCTCAATTTACAGAAACAAGGTTGCAAAAACTCATTTTCTGAAACCACTTAACTTTCGGTACGCACCACTCATACATTGACTAACTAACCAATTAATAAAATCTATTAAATCAAGATTCAATATTATACTATATTTAACTCATACATATTAATTAATTATATATATAGACTCCCTCGTCAGAATTGTGGTCCCGAAATCACTGTTTCTGACACTACTGAAAAACGAGTTGTTACACGTCCAAACACAACACATCGACTCATTTACAGAAGAGACAAATTACCGTACACCACCCACATATCATGGAAGCATCATAACTCAAAGGAAGTAAGAAGGAAATCACCAACAAACTTCAAAATAGAATATACTCTATAGGTCATTTTCCTCGATTGCTCGAACCTTCACTAGCTTCTTGAGTTAAATAAGAAATAGTTATAACCATAAGACCGTTTAACTAAGTTAATCATGCATGCAATAATGATAAAACATAAACCCTTCGATGACAGCCTAAGGGTTTTTCAGAAATTACCAGTAAGTTGGTACTTAACAAGTATATTTTGACTAGCTACTGGAACCTCCTTCGCCTTCTCTAAGGAAGATACCTTAAAAATTTCCAGAGGCTCAAAAAAGAAGACAGAGAAAAACAAAGGTGAAACATCCTGGCTATTGACATCCTTATATAGCATAGAAAACAAGGAAAATAACTCAGTGGAAGGGTTAGAAAATCCCACTGTAGCCCCTGAAACTCGAGAATAAACTTGTCTAAAATTTTGAAATCTAATAATCTACCAAACATAACTACTACCACTAATCAGCTTAGTGAGTAGCAAAACGTTGCTTGCATACTAAAACAAGTCAATTAAACAAATCATTCAGCTACCTAAACACATCAAGCTGTCATCTATAGTACTCTAGTTGAATCCTAACTAGGTCTACTCTAAACTTCAACGATACTCACTGAGCCATCGTTTTCTCGCTAAAATATGGAAAACAAATCTATCGATTCGTGAACTAACAAATTTACCCTAAAGTATATGGGGTTGGTGGGTTGTCTCTCAAAAGAGTCTGCCAAATGGCAAATTTCAGCGAGACATTCCATAAAATGAGCGTATTGTCGAATCATGCAATATGCCACCCAAACACTTAGCGGAGAATTTACCAATCTTAGCGGAGAATTTACCAATCTCATCCTTTTTCTACCCTAGCTTATTCAACTAAACATCAAATAACATATTGATACCGTTTACATCAGGCGGGCTGTTACACTTTACCTTGCAATAACCCTTTTTCCAATAGTGTCGAAAACAGTGGTTTTAGGACCACAATTTCGACAAGAGAGTCTATAGATATATTTAATTAATATTTATGAGTTAAATATAGTATAATAGTGAATCATGATTAAATTGATTTTATTAATTAGTCAATTAGTCAAGGTACAAGTGGTGTGTACCGAAAGTTAAGTGGTTTTGGAAAATAAGGTATCAGGACCTTGTTTCTGTAAATTGAACTTGTGAATATTTTATTAAATATTTACGAAGCTTTTATATAGGTGAATTGAAGTTAGGTCCAAAAATTTTAGTGACTGGATGGTTAATTAAGGAAAAGGACTAAATCATAAAAATAGTAAAAGTTAATCCGTATTGGTTTTTATTTGTTAAAAGGTTAAATTAATTAATGTTAAGGGTTTTATGTTGCAAATTACCCTTTTATTTGTTATGGCCAATTGTAAAATTTTTATTTGAATTTTATAATTAAAATTTTAAATTTAATTTTAATGTTAAGTTAATAAAATAATGGCTAAAACATAAAAAATGAAAGTCATCACATTCATTTGGTCTTTTGATCTTCTACAATTCGTTGTAGTAGATTAAACTATTTTTCATACTTAATGAGCTCGTAGGATAGCAATTTAGTTATGCTTTTTTTTTTCATTTTTTAGTCTTTAAATAATAAAATAAGTAATTTTGACTATTTGTATGACCTTGTGGGCTAAGAGAGGCCTTAAGGTAGACTAACCTAATCGATGAGTGTGTAGGACACTATTCGAAGGCACTGAGACAATATACTGGCAACGATGTTGTAACATGAAGCTAGAATGACGCAACATGGTGAATAAATGTAACACCCCAAAATAGGGCCTAAAAGTTTTAACGGTATTTTAGAGATTTTAGCCTTAGAGTGTCCGAAATTTTGTGGCATGGTACACCGTAGACGTCTTCGACTATGGTTTTTAAATAATCCAATCAATTTTTTAAAAAGATATTAAAAAGATTTTCAATTTTGGAATACGGATTTATTTATAAAAAGGTCAAAATTCTGTATGATTATGAAACAATTTTACCATATTTTAAAAACCAACCTAAAACCCCCCACCTACAACTTATTTTTCGAGATAGCTTTTCCTCAATACATTGGTTTGCCATCCTTTATTCTCCCAATCGATTTTTGATTTCTAAGTTATAATATTTTTATTTCCATCAACATTCAAGCCTTAAACCTCCATAGAATTCCAATAAAACACCCCAAAATCTCATTAACTTCATCATCTTCCACACTTATAGGTTTTTCAAATTTTCGACAAAAGCTTTGTTTTCCTTCCATCAAAGGTAACCTTTCTTCTACCCATTAGTTTTTAATGTTATCTACTCTATAAAACTGTATTTTACCTATTGAATCGTATATTTTGATTAAAAATAAAAAAAATAGGTCATTAATGGTGGATTTCAAATTTTGAGTAAGAATGTATTTTCAAAGTGTTTTAAATTAGTTTTGATGTAATTAGAAGGTTTCTAAACTTACTTTGAATTTTCGTTAAAGATTTCTTGAGTTTTAATGAATTTTCTTGAAATTTTCATAAATATGTCAAAATATTGATACCATGAATTGAGTAGTTTTGCATAGTTTAAAGGTTTGGAATTAGTCATAGGTGAATAAATAGATGAATGAAATCAGTTTTAGGCAAAATAATTGAGTATGGACCGAGATATTTAGATATCAAGTTTTATAATTCGAAGGTTTCAGTTACAAGAGAACTTAGCTTAGGCTTATGTTTTTGACTGTTTGAGGTAAGTTATTGGCTGATTGTTGGTTGTGTATTTGTGTGGTTTTTCTTGTTGAAGCGTCAGAGTCGATAGGACCTTCAATGAGTAGAGACAAAGGCAAGGAAAAGCTTGTTTGAGCTTTCGGCTATTTGGCGAAAGTATATTTGGTAAGTGTTTTGGAATCGCTACTCATAGGCGATTCATTATGTTATTTAGGAATTTAAAGGTAGCCTAAACACTTACTCTAAATTCTGAGAGTAAGTTTTCTCTCACCTATGTTTAGTATGTGATAAATGTGCTTATGTGGTTGTGATAATAAGAACTAAAATGTTATGCTATGACATGTGTTATATGTTTGTGATGACTGTTGTGAAAGTGAATATGTGGGCATGTTATTCATGCCATGTGACAATGAATATATTGAGCTAGTGATGTGAATATGCAGTGAATATGTGCTAAAAATTGGTAAGTAAACATGTGATAATATTGTGGATATTTTGGCATTGTGACCTTTATGAGACCGTTTGATATAGTTGGCATGCAATAGGATTGTGAGTACTCACCTTTATGTTGTGGTTTTGGGCATTGAGGGGGAGGGACAGGTTGGAAAGATAAGGGAATGTGAGCTAAGCTCCACTTAACGGGACATGTTTGGTGTGTTAGAGATACGTGTATCCGATGTATGGTGATGGAGCCCACTTTTACATTTCATAGCTCAAGTGCCAAATTATCTTTAATTATGACTAATGTGTAATGTGATATATGCTTAAATGTTCATGTGACTATTATGTAAATGTGCTATATGACTGTTTCGTTAATGCATAATGACTTGTTTGCGTTGTGGTTGTGCTAAGCATTCGCTGAGCTTGTTGCGCTCACTGTCTCTTTGTTAAACCATTGCAAATGAGTTACATTTCCAGTGTGAGCAGTATGGTTTCGATGGGTGATCCAAACAAGTCTATTTTTTCTTTTTTGTAGGTGTCTATTATTTATTCGATTATGATTCAGAAATAAAGCAATGTGGTAGACTATATACTGGTTTTTGCTATGATCTTTAAGTTGTTTACTTGATTATTATACTTTAGAATTATTGGACTTTAAGCATGATTTATTGGTTTCTTGCTCAATCATGGTTATGATGTTTTGGACGATCATTTCAGAAATTCTGATGCTCGTTTGATTATGTGAATGATGCATATTGATTAGACTTAAGTTGGCACAGACTATATACTTGAAATTGCTGAATTCTTGATGTCTGTAGCAAGGGTATCGATATTCAGGTTTTAATATCAATACCTCTATGGTTTTTGAATGTGTAGGAAGTCAGTAATGTAATTTCGTATCGATACCTTGTCACGAGTATCGATACTTGTGGTAAATAATCGATACTTTTTGAGATTTTGGTTTTTCTACGAGAAGCAGTAAGCATTTTTGGTATCGATTTTCCAAGCAGTATTGATACCACCTTAGAGAATTATCGATACCTCACCTTCAGTATCGATACCTATGTAACAGTTTTGGAATTTTTGCTAAATGATCCCAATGCATGTTTAGCTGTTACTAAATGTGCATTTGAAGATGTTTGGCATGTCTTAAATGATGACTAACATATGGATAACTTGGAATTCGAATAAATAGTAAAATATAATATGGTTGCTTACCAATGTATCGACTCAAGATGTGTATGATGTGAGACGGTGGTGTAACGTCCTGTTACTCGGGCTTGGCAACCGGGCTGGGTATAGGGTGTTAGAATAGAGCATCAAAGGAGCATACTGCCTTCCCTATCGTGACATAGTAGGAGGATGTTGCGACACAATCCTAAAAACATGCCTAAGCTCGTATACTAGCAGTCGTGTCGCGACACAGGCTAGAGGATGTCATGACATCAACGTGACGAGGTCAATTAATTAAACAAGGATGTTTTCATCCGTATAGAAAACCTTAACAAAGATTAGTCAGTCGAATTAGGTTAATGATTGACAACCAACCTTAGGCTTATAAATAGAATTGCTTCACTTAGTTTGGAAATAATTTTTACCTAGTTTTAATTTATAGCTTTTACTTAGTTTAATTTTTTGTCATCTAATTAGTTTTACTTTATTTTTAATTTAGGTTTATTTATAGTTGTAATCGTAGTTTAGTTTTTATTTTTTTTCTTCGAGGAATTTAGATTGTGGATCCATCAAACTATTCGACAGATTACTTTTCACGCTGTTATCAATACATCATGATTTTTCTTATCTCTTTAATTTATTTACTTTTTATTTTTATTTTTTAATTAATTTCATGATGTGTGTTAGAGATAAACTAGTCTGGTATGAGAGATTAACAAATGGATGTGGGATTAATTAACCTCTATGTAGGTTTCATAGCAAATCAACTTGTTGGGATAGGAAGAACTTAAAACCCCTAAGCTTGACAACCATAGGAAGTCATATAGGTAAGAATGAACTTAAAATTGGTATTGCCTATCCGTGAATACCTTACCCTATTCTGGTCTGGACTTTGAGGTCGAGAGATGAGTAGTTCTTGCCGATTGTCAAACACTGAAGCAAGTTACTCTTCTGTCATTTAGATCTGATAAAATATATAATTTTTTTCCCAATTGTTTTTATGTTCTTTTATTAGTTTAATAAAATAGCGTTTCTTGTCATCGTAGGATTAATAGTAATATAATTCAATTAAAATACTAATTAGACCCATTAGAATAGAAGTTAGGATTAGTTTAGTCTCGCCTCCCTTGGGAACAATCCTTGGAGTACTTCCATGCTTCATTGTATAACTATATTACAACCTGACCCATACACTTGCAGAAACCGCATAACAATTATATTTGGTTGCAATATTCACACTCTAGACGTTAGTAGGTCCGAAGGCAGTCATCTTCTCATTGAACAAAAAACTCAAAAACACCATTTTTGGAGCTAGAAAGGTTCGGCCATTTGACAAGCTTGCATGTAGGTAATTTCGAGTCTGTTTCTTGTAATTTTTATGTTTTTGAGATCGTTGCATTATTTAATAGATTGATGAAAATTGAAGTTTTTGATATTGAAGGTTTGGCCAACTAACTCGTATCTCTATTTTCAAAAATGTTAAAGATTTCTAATGTTGCCATTCATGAAAATTGAATTTTTGATATTTAATAGTTTGATTGTAAGCTTAGATCTATTTAAAGATTAAATTGTTAAGTAAATTTTGTTAGTTTTGTGTATAAGGACCAAACTGTAATAATGTATAATTTCTCATGAATTTTGAAAATTATGCTTTTAGAGGGCTTTAAAGTGATGAAATTGTAATGGGGTTGAAAATCAAAGCTTGATTTTGAAAGATATAATAGTTAAACTTTAAAGACTAAATTGAATAAAATGCAAAACTTTAGGAAAATTATGAAAAATGAATAAAAGATATTATATTCATGAATTTAGATGGTTTAAAGTGTTAAAAGCTAATAATGTGGAATGAATTATTATATAGATCAAGGATTGAATCGCATGGAGGAAAAATCGAGAAGAGGGAAAATTACAAAATAGTCCGTAAAAATCAACTTTTATCCAAATACATTAGGTAAGTTCATAGTGTATGGAAACATATATTAATTTATTGATTGTTGGTGAATTGTGTGTTAATTTTATTTATATTACTTGAAACTTGAAATGAAATAAACTTCTACCCAAGTGGGAAATGACTTATTTGAAAACTGTGAAACATGATTCATATAGATTTTCATATATAACAATATGTGTCTTGAGAAAATAAGTGCCCATTATTTATAAATATTAAGAATCATGTTTAAAACCCGTTTAAACATAGTAAACAATTAGGATATGTTTGGCATACCAATAGGTTTATATTGCCTGCTATACGAGTTTCATATGAGATGAGATGATGATAGATAATATGTTTATATGTTCACTGAATGTACCAGTATCCAACTTTTTTTTACGGATTACCAAGCTATATTTACAGTGATTCAAGAATGTTTTTGAGGGAGGATGTGTAGCCTTCAGGCTTGACACATAGTGCCTAGGCGTGTTTCTAAAGAGAGGTTGCCTTCAGGCTTGGTACTCAGTGCCTAGGCATGTTCTTGGTTGGTTTAGCTCGTTTGAACATTCTGGCGTGTTTTGGGTGGATAACTGAGTATCCAAACTATTTTGATTCATTTCATCGAGCTAACTGTTAAAAAAAGTATATTTATTAACTACATAAATTGCTTGGAAATGATATGTTGGTACGACTATTGAAATGTTAATTGATGAAACTGAATGAATGATGAGTGTGTGTTTAAAATTTGCTTGGCAACAATATCAAAATGTCTGGAAAGTTTATAGTTTATATGTATGAAATGTTCAATTTATAAATGTGATGTATGGTGACAGGGTTATATGTTTAAAAGAAATGGTAATTGGTTGTGAATATGAATTGATACAATCAATTGGTTAATATGATTCATATGTTGGATCTTTCCTATTGAATGATATGGAAATATGTTGTATTGATTGATTGAGAGATTATACGATTGATACATGAAATGCTCACATTGTTTTTGTAAATGTCTTGACAAGAAATCGTGTTAAATTAGTTATATTTGTTTACTTAATTTTAACCGAGGTAAGAGTTTTGTCTAAGTACCTAAGAACTTACTAAGCATGTCAATGCTTACCCCGTTTTATTTTTTCCTGTATTTTGTAGTTGTATCTTTGTGAAACTTGGCTATCAGATCTCTTCTAGAGCTCGCACTATCCAACATCTCTTTTGGTAATCTTTGGTTCATCTTGGTTCGGTTATAAGTAGCATGTAATAGGTGTGATATATATATGTGCTTGGTGTTCAAATTTATGAGTGAATGGATAAATACATGAATTATGAGTGAATGGATTGAGATAGTTTAGTTGATTGCGGTGCCAATTGCAGCATATTGGTTAGACATTTAGGAATACTTTAAAGTTATATTTTGGGCATGAGATGTGCATATTTGAGCAGGTGTTGATGTTAGTAAATGAATGCACTATAGGTTTTTGTGTAAGGTTGAGCCAAATTGTGCATTAGGTGCCTTTCCTAGTACAAACGGTTTACCACACGACCGTGTTTCATACACGGTTGGTTGACACAGCTGTATGCCATTGGGTTTTTAGATGCAGGATCATTGACACAGTCTCAGTCCCCCACAAGACCCAACCACACAACCATGTGAATGTTTGCAAAATTTTACAATTAGATCCATACAACCACAGTTTGTTACACGACCATGTGACTCTGCATTACATGGCATCAATCTTGCACACGGTTTGAAGTCACAACTGTGTGGTTCAGAACCACACAGCCTCATCCTGTCCCACAGCCGTGTTACCCCTGTTTTATGTTTTTACCTAACTTTTATGCAAAGTTTCAAATTAGTATCTTCTTAGTTCTGAATTGTTTTTAAAGCTTTTGTAAGCTAGATTTAAGTCTGGCCTTGTACGTTTAACATGTTTTAATTGAATGGTTGATAATTAATGATTGTTTTAAAGAAGTTTTGAATTGAAATATCATGTTCCTGTTCTGTTATTTATTGTAGCATTCCGTAACCGTAACTCGGTGACAATGACGGAAGAGGGGTGTTACACTCCTCTTCCTTTCCTTCAAGATACCA
The DNA here is from genome assembly GCF_025698545.1 of Gossypium raimondii. NCBI lineage: Eukaryota > Viridiplantae > Streptophyta > Magnoliopsida > Malvales > Malvaceae > Gossypium > Gossypium raimondii. The sequence goes on from NC_068577.1 coordinate 38,004,730, forward strand.
TCCACGAATTCAGCTACACTTTTGCATTGCAAAACCTACAGTTTAACAGAAGTAATACCACCCAAATATCTCATCATCATCAATTTAATAAAACCAAGAATTAAAATAATGATTGTTGCAATAATGCATAAAAAAGAGAGACACCTAATTCTATCAAAATAAACATCTTTGTACCATCAGGGCCATTATTGCTAAAGTACATCTAGAGCATTTTTCATACATATTGCTTCCACTTCCTAGGTAGGCCACATTTTTCTAGCCTAATCAAAATTGATTTCCTCTTGAATTAGAGATTCATATACATATAAAAACAATGTTTTTCTTTAAAACAAAAAAGCAGGTATCTCAGTAACAACCTTTCCTTTCTCCATTGAAGGTGTAGGAGTAGGCTCCACAACTAGCCTTTTCCCACTTTTTGGCACTTCTTTGGCACACCATCTCTATTAGCATGCTCTCTTGTTCTGTGACAATAATCAAACAGGATAATTACAAACATCTACTACCAATACAATTAAACCAATATCTATATCTAAAGCAAGTAGATCCTTGAGTGGAAATATGATGCCGTGACTCATGCCAAACACACTTAAAGCACATATAATGAGAAATCATTTTATCTTTCAATATCTCTCTCACTTCGAAAATTTGATATTTGAATTGATGTCCTTTCAGTGATTCCTTATAAATTGCATGAACTTATCCTAAAGAGTTTATTTTAATTGGAATTTTGGTATTCATCATGTATGAAGATCCTCGCTAAACATCCATAGTTGAATGGCTAAAGCACCCAACTCATGATTGGTGAATTTGTATCATAACATATGAATATTAAGAACTAGCATTCTTATTAAGACTCAAACACATAAAGAGGAAAATAGATTTATGGATAGAATTATATTTGTAGAAGCTATAAACCAAAAAAAAAACAGTTATTAGTGAAAAATCAATATATGTAACACCTCAAACCCGGCCTAGATGTTATGACCGAATTTTGAGAAATTGCATTATTTTGTTAAAAAACTGTTGATTTAATCAAACTTAAAGTGCATTTTGAAAGCATAAAATATGGAAAAACTCTCACAAATTTTTAGAAAAACTTAATTCTAGAAAAACTTATTTCAAACCCATAATTTGAATTATAAATTGTGTGTCTGAAAGTATTAATTTTGGCAAATCATTTCTAGCTTTGAGGCGGACATTCGTTAAAAATTATCTATTTATTTACAGAAAAACACTTAAGAGTTTACTTATAAAAATAGTGGATACTTTCAGAAATTTCACACTAACTTTAGTAATCACGTGATTTGAAAATATTATTTTTTGGCCAAACTCGTACATTGTTATTTAGAACAACTCATGCGCAGAACTTACTCAGTTTACGGAAAATCATTTAGTTTGATACTTAAAATTTCAATAGATAATTTCAGAGTTTTTCTAAGTTTTGAAAATCGAATTCCAATTTTTCAAATTTGTATGATTTTTCAGATTTACGTTTATGAACTGTTGGAAAAACAAGTTTGGAAAATTGTTAAAAAATAAATTTTGGGAAAACCAGAGTTTTAAAAAAATTTTCAAAACAAGATCTTGGTTGTGATATTTAAAGCAATAAATACTTATTCAAAATTGTACATTTTCAATTCGTCTAGGATGAGCTCTTTAAACAAGTAGTCTTCTCCGCTATCCTCAAGCTCACGTCTGCCGAGTGTGGGCTCGCTTTGAATCAGAAAATTTTTCACAAAAATTACGAGTGGGGTAATTTTTCAATTTCTCTAAAATTTTGGGTCAAGTTGTAAATTAGAAAAATATCTCTAGAAATTTTCTAGAATAATCTGTTTAGAGAAATTTCTCTCTATAGCTTTCTCTTGAATTCAAGTGTGTGTAAATAATGACCCATGACTCTTTTTATATAGGGAGAGTTTAGTTCAACTATGATTAAACTTAATCACTTTAATATTAAATTTAATCTAATATTTATCTTGATCAATATTAGAATGTTTATCTACAATATAAATATTAAATTTAATTTAATATTAAGATAATCACTTTAATATTAAATTAATAAAATACTATTAAGATAAGTATTAAATTAAATTTAATATTAAACTATTAAAATAATATTATTTTTTGAATAATTAATCTGAAATCAAATTTTCTGGTAGAGTCCCAGTAGGAGTGTAGCTCTTCCACTACTCAACCACCAACGACCAACTGTCGCTGGCCACCAGGATGTTGCCGTCGCAGCCAGCGGCACCACCGTGTCCGATGATGCAAGTGCGACACCCTTACGACACCACGAGCCAGTTCGACTGCTGTCGATTCAGTCTAGGTCAATAACAACCTGACCGGTCCGATCTAGCCACCAGTTGGACTGTCGGCCAAATTTCACATACCGGGCTCGATTCAACCAATTTTTGAGTCTTGGTCTCGATTTTGGGCTCCCAGGCCCAATTTATGATATTATGTATAATTTTCAAGTTCACTTAACTATTGGGCCAATTGTTTGACTTGAAAATTAGCTTCCAAAAATATCATTTTAATTTTAATTGATTTGATTAATTTAGTTTTATTTGATCAAAATTAATTTTTCCAAAAATCAATTAGATTTTCAAAAATAATTTTTTAAGAAAATTCTTTAATCAAATTCACTAGTTGAGTAATTCTCACGACCACCTAATTTAATTCCACATAAAATAAATCGACTCAATTAAATTATTCCCAAAGTCGTAGAGTTTTCTTCTAATTCAAATGCAATCCGATCAGGCTTTTGTTGAGCTAGCGGAAGTCCAATTGGACATATACAATTAGGCTCTAGTGATTGCAATTATATCCAGAAGTATCGTTCTGATAATTCGCCATTACTTAATCATTGAGTCAGTCTACAAGAAGTACCCTAATTGAAAACTCATTATTGTATACTATTTACGAAAGCAATTCATCTAACTACTTTGTCTAATAATCTCGTAATATGTATGTTACCCTCATATGATATCCTTGATTCCTTTGAGTTAAATCCATTCACTCAATACAATTCTATTTTATCTCATTGTCACCATTGTGTCTTCTTAATAATTAATATGATCACTGTCAATAAATGAATTTGATAAATTGCTTGTTCGAGAACGAGTAACTCGCAACCACGTTCCATATTTATCAATCCACACAATGCTAATAGGCCCACACAAAGCAGATAATGGTTTATTCAATAATCTCTAAAGTTCATTAGTCTAACTAAAGTAGCTAAAGCATAAATATCTAGAGTATAAGAAATTTACTTGGATCGGCATCGGAGACTCAGATTTACATTTTTAAATTTTTAGTAAATTTTTGTGCAAATTCACCCACATTATATTTTCCAAAAATTTTCACAAAAATCAGAAATCTCAAAACACATTACGCATAAATCATAGCCTAGTTTTTCAACCTAGCTCTGATACCACTAAATGTAACACCCCAAACTCAGCCTAAACGTTATGACTAGATTTTGAGAAATTACATTATTTTATTTAAAAAACTTTGATTTAATCAAACTTAGAGTGCGTTTCAAAAGTATAAAATTTGGCAAAATTCTCACAAATGTTTAGAAAAACTTAAGTCTAAAACACTTATTTCAAACCCAAAATTTGAATTCTAAATCATGTGTTTGAAAGTATTAATTTTGGAAAATTATTTCTAGCTTTAAGGCAGGCATACATTAAAAATTATCTATTTATTTACAAAACACAATTAAGAGTTTACTTATAAAAATAGCGAATACTTTTAGAAATTTCACTCTAACTTTCGTAATCACGTGATTTGAAAATATTATTTTTCGGTAAAACTCTTACATTCTTATTTAGAACAACTCATGCGCAAAACTAACCTAGTTTACAGAATAGCATTTAGTTTGATACTTAATTTTGTAGCGAATATTTTTAGAGTTTTTTTAAGTTTTGAAAATTGAATTCCAATTTTTCAAATTCATATGATTTTGCAGTTTTACGTTTAAGAACATCCAAAAACAATGAATAGATCAAAAACTCAAAAACAAAACCAAATCTGAAAACTTAGCCCAAAAACCAGAAGTCTAGAAATATTAATTAAAATAATTCGAACCATCTTATTTGGAAAACCAATCCAAGCTCCTGCACACCGTCCGATCCTAAACTTATTGGTTACCTAAGAGGATAACAAACAAAGAGTTAGTTTTACGAGCTCAGTGTGTAACACATTCCAAGCAACAAATTAGATATACATAAATAAACAGATACGTTTCTAGATACAAATTCAAACATATTCTCATATACAAATTTAGATGTATTTTCATAATCAGATACAGATGCGTATACAGATTTAGATATATATACAAACATAGATCCTACCCCTATCCGCTACACACCAACTCTGTCTAAAAAATCACACCAATTAGGAGTACAAGAGTCCATCCATCCAATCACACCGGGCCGCAGTGGTATGCCACTCATAAAGGTGCAGCTGAGCTGCCAAACAGAAATTGTGGTTTAACCACCAAAATTGTAGTAATACTGCTAGAATACACTTCCTCCATCACATATAAGACCCATCCCGATGCACATGCATAGATTAACTAACACATATATCCCATAAATAGGTGTCCTGAATGCTTATCATACGTAATCATGCTTTTGGAATTATTAAAACACAAAACGTACATGTAGTTTTCACATATCTTATCTATATCATATACAGACACATATCAACAGATGTAATATTTCAAGTCTTATTTAAGCCAAACGGACCCCGTGAAAGGTCTATTTACGAATGTTGAGTTAAACAGGCCTAGGTGAATATTTTCAGAAAATGAGATTACACGATCGTATAACCTACATGGTCTGCCACACAACCTGGCACACGATCATGTGACGTTGATAGAATGTTTTTTGGCTTTATGTCGTTCACTATTTTTCAGGTTTTTCGTAACACACTTGGGTATTTTTTTATGCGAAAGCAACAACGAGATTTCCAGTACCTAAATCAACACATTACACATGGTAGCCAACGAAAAATATCAATCCCTGAATCCCCAATTCTTTTCCAAACACCATAAAAATTCAACCCCTCACAAGGCACACATCACTTACCCTCAACAAATAGCCACCACATGCATTTAATTTGCTCGAAAACGCCAAATGTCACACGTTCCTCTCCAAACAAAAATTATAACCATCAACCAATGAAATTCGTATCACTCCCAAAAGTAAAACAAGTATTAAAAAAACTAAAACTCTTACCACAAGTAATAACAATACTTACACCAAATATACCTACATTTAACTCTAACGACACCACGGAATGCTTGTACTAATGATGGGAAGAATTACAACAAGATGGTAAAGCAACTGAAAACTAAGAAAAAGAATAGGAAAAACAAAAGAGAAGAAGAGAAGTGAAGTGAAGTGAAAGAAATATGAAAGAAAAACAAAAGGGAAAGTGAAAAACTGAACGTCATAATAACAAGGAGATTTTTAGGGAATTTTGTTTACACAATTATTATTTTGGGGAAAAAAATAAATATGATAGGATTCTATCTCAACCAACTACCTAACCACTTATCAGCCTATCAAAATTCGAATTTAGCCCAAACACTACCACATGGGCGACACGCAGAGAATTTAGCAAAAATAATGTCATTTTGCTTACGCAGGGATTCGAACATAAGACCAAAGGGTAAGTTAAAACGTTATCACTGAACCAGCAGGCTCATTCTATCATCAGTTATGCGAAATTAATATATAAGCTATAAGTTCAAATATAAAGGTTGGGCCAAAATTAAAAAAAACTCAAGGGGAAAAATTCGAACCCAGAACCTTACACACATAAGCAGAACACCTATCCATTTAACCAGATTAATTCACTTGATAAAATTTTCACAATCATAACTAAAAATCAAGACGTGACCACTTTTGGTTTCACTAACCTAATTTCTTCTAACCCTGATTTTTGGTATGTGACAATATACTTCTAATGTCAAATCAGGATCAATTAGGATAGAAATAAAAAATTACGCTGAACTTTTTGGTGTCAAAGTAGTACCTATGAATAGTCATTAACTCCTCGAAAGGGGTAGAAGAATGGGACTAATTATGGTCGTACAATGCATTATAGGTGTATAATCATTACACTTCAACTCCCTTTTTAGTTTCATTTATCTTATAAGTGTCATTCCTAAAGGTATTTGTATCCAATGATCGTTCATCTTCTCTTAAACAGTTTTTAGGATTGCTAATAGAAAAAGACTCAATTGGAATATACTCGAAACTCCCTATCTCTCAAAGTATTGTGGTTCTCATTTGGTAACATCAAGGGTATAAGATGAGGAAAACCAAACACCTTAAAGGGCATATTCACCCTTTGCAGCACAATTTGCAAGAAAATTTTCAATTTTAGCCTTCTTACATTTATAACGTAACACAACAACCATAATAAGATGGAAAACTATAAATGTAAAAAATAAAGTATACATTGACATGAAGTATTTTCCTCTAGTGATGCACTTGGTTGTATTAAATCCCTCTAGGAACCACGCCACTGGTCCAACTAAGATAGTGTTCCCTAGTCTTCTTTATATAAATAATCTCACTAAAAAAAAGCCTCTTCTTTGGAAGAACCCCGTAATTTTTTTTCTCCTCACCAATGAAAACAATGTATTCATTTGAAATCATAAAACTAGGGCCCTACTCAAGATTAAAACTCAGCAAGTTTCTCATTTCCTCTTAATAATTGTAAGCTCTTCTTTATTCATATTAGCAGTTTTCTCTATCTCTTTAAAGATCTTCTTTAAATAAGAAATGTAAAATCATACATCTTGGTTAATCTTAAAGATAAAAAAAATATTGGTAAACACATTGATAGTATGATTGATCCTCTTTTCTTGAAAAAATATAAAGAAAGAAACCAACAAAGCCCAGACACTATGTAATACCCTAAACCTGACCTGATTCACCAAATCCAGATCTTGGGTGTTACTACATAAAATAATTAACAGAATTATCGAAAAAATTGACATAAACTTCTTACTGAAAACATTTTTGTTATTATTTAATTGACAGACTTAATATCTAAAAACAAAGGAAAGTATTACAAATTAAATCATTACATCAAACTCGTTACAATGTATACAATATAAAATTTTGTTATAGAAGAGCTCTTAGGGCGTAACCCTAACTACGCTACTTATCCACTGTATGCAGAATAACCCACTTCACCTATACCTTAGTGTACTTTTAAAATCATCCATCATGGCGCATTCTCTTCCAATACACCTAAAAAAAAGACAAGCATTATAAGTTCAAGAGAACTTAGTGAGCTTTATCCCCAAAATACATTAGTGGATACTTTATCTTGTTTGAAGAACATCTATACCCCAACTACCCTTCTGAACCAATTACTTCCATTTCGAGCAGATATTATTACAGTTTCAGTATACACTTACATGCCAACTTTCATATTCTTAATTTACCAATGTGCCATTCAAAAGAATATATCTTCAGAGCCCACTATAGATAGGTCAACTCTTCACACATACATTCATTCTAGAACAACTATTCACAGATGCTTATCGTTGATGGATAAATACACTTTTGACAGATACTAATTCAGATTTGCATACCATCAAATTACCAATCAAATCATACTGCGGTTTGGTATCATACATACTCACACTGATAATTTACTATACAAATCATTCAGATGAACTCTACATCACTTTATTTCGGAACCCTAGATACTATGAAATACGATGACTCAGTTTCTATAAGACTTTAGAAGAAAACATGATACTATTAAAAAATGGCATATACCAGACACTCAGATTTCAACACTAACAGATTATCATGATACTATCCATAAGATTCCAGAAGAAAACATGATACTATTCAAAAACATGATACAACACAGACGAATTCAAATAAATAATTTCTTATGTTTCTCAATTGCGAGTACACCCATATTCAACACTAATAGATTATCATGACGAATACCCTCCTTAGCATTTAGATACACACTTCTCTTCAAGAACTTCCTTAAAAACTTATCCAATTACTTTACAAATCTAATTTTATCAAAATAACCTCGGACAAATCATAACCTTATCTTAGCAATACTTATTACAAAGCAATCAAGATTTACCCAGACTTACCATAAGGGCTAATAAGTACATTTTACCAGCCAAATTTATCAGAGTACGTCGCAAGGGTCAAATAGAATATGCCACAAGGGCATCCTATAGAATCATATGTTTACTATCCTGGTGAACTTTCATAGGAGGTGCAATGGGTTTCTTCCTCATGAAATTATACATAAGTTCATGTATCATAATCTGCCCATTCAATTTACAGATCATCGAAGCCTACACCATGAACATTCATACAGACATATCTTGTCATGGGTCTTAACTACATGATCTTATACACATTCATGTACCGTGATCTACCAGTCCACTCTTCATTTTACTAGAGGTTACACCATGAGTATTTCCAAATCCTATCAAGATGCCATGAGTCTCAACCTCATGGTCTTTCACTTGTTTTCATATCGTGATTTGTCAATCTAGTTAGTAATATAACTGCCCTACCAGAGGCTTCACAAAGGGACATTTCTTATCATTTACTTATCAAGATTTATTTTCATTCCAAACTGACTCATAATTTTCATATCTCAAACTTTACTTGCATACTTATCAATCAACATTCCTCTCAACAGAACTTATTACACATTATCATAGCACTTATTTCATCTTTACTATACTCGTACACTTGCCAATTATTATAGATATCATCATCTTCTATATTTTTTTTCTTCTACTTGAAAAGTTTACTTAAGAGAGAGAGTCAAGGTAGAGACTCACCTAATACTCACCTACTGTAGTTCTAAGCTCCAATCTTAGATATCCTTCTCGAACTAGTAGCAACAACTACTTATAAAACATATGACCACCATTAAAACTCATTTTCATACAATTTACTATCATCTCAAACTCTGACAACCCTTATGCAAAGCCTTATACCTGCAACTTACTATTCATATACCACATACAGACTCATTTTTACAAAAACATCTAACATACAAAGCTGTAATACTTACCCATAGATGGAATGATCATTGATTAAACCAAAAATCCTTAACTTCCTGCTTAATGAGTAAAAGATACCATTGGGTTTAAGAAAAAAGAATCAAAAGTACTCTCAAGGAAGAAAAAGAACTTCTCTCAAAACCCTTCTCACCCATATAAATATGACTCATCCTACCTAATAGAACTTAACAAGTGTCACACATTTCAGAATCTGCCTTCTTAATGGTCTACAGTTTCTATCTACAGTTTTTGTTTACAGTTTCTGAGAGAAATATAAATGATAATCCTGCATTATAAATATCATACTAGTCTATCCAATTGGTTTCTAACCAGATTACGTTACAACCTAACTAGCACAGTACTTCAAACAAACAACACCTACTATACCTTTAGAGATAATTCATATCATACTTACCCATCTTTCACTTAACACTATCTTTTCCTTTAATTAGCAAAATATCCTAAAATACAATCTTCACTTACTTACACGAAAGTTACAATACGCTCACACCTATGCACCAAAAGAAACATATGGGTGGATTACACTTCGCCAAACAGATTATTTTACTAATATACGCCAAAATCTTAAGTCCACCAAACTTGGAGTGTGACACACTAAGCAATAGAAACTTTGGATTCAACCTATTCAAAAAAAAATAGATGTAGTTGTAGATGAAAACCACAAGCAAACAAATATATATAAAAGAAAAGTTTATTAATACCAACTACAATGTCATGAAAAACTTATTTTTGTGCCCACTTGAACTTACTCCTATCTCGAATTATAAAGACCAATTTCCATTTAATAAGAGACAATTTTTTCTTTTGGAAATTTTATTTGAGGGATTTTGTGAACTATGACAGTAATAGCTTCATGGTTAGAAATTGTGAAACAAAACAACTACAAGTGACAATGGTGAAGGAAAGAAAGAAGATAAATTTTAGAAAACACTACATAGAGAAAATAGAAAGACTTAGAGTCTTTGGCACTATGCTTTATTTCTAGTATATATAGCAACATAGCTTTAGGGTTAGACACCCTAAAATTAAAAACAAAATATACAAGAAAAAATGGTGAAAAAAAAGGGAAAAAAATTAAAAAAATAGAAAGGCTTGAAGTCTTTGGCATTATGCTTTATTTCCAATATATATAGCAACAAAAGACATTCAAAACATAAGCACTAAAAGAGGCATTCCTAAAGGACATCCCTTAAAGTATCGGTTTGCAACTATCTCTCTTAATTAATGTATTATCTTTTCTCATGCTTATATGGTTGGAACACATGTTCCAAAGAGGATATCTTTCACCAAAAAAATATTATAGCCACTATAGTTATGCCTAAGTGGTGTCCCTGAGTGACATAACCCTATGGGATAATAAATAGACCCACATTTTCAAAGCATTTTCTAACATTATCATCCCAAGTGAATTACTATTCATGATGAGTTAATTTATTTTCCCGCCAAGCCTAAAAACTCAAACGACATTACAAAAATTAGCTTTGATCTCTTCTGCTCCCACACCACATGGTAGAGCCTACTCCCTTAGGAGGGGAGACCATCAAGCCAAACAATTTGACTATCATCTCTTATGCTATCATGCCATGTGGTAGAGTCTACTCCTTTAAAGGATACCATCAAGCTAAACAAATTGTCTCTCATCTATTTTGCTCTCATATCAAGTGGTAGAGCCTACTCCCTTAAAGGATACCATCAAGCTAAAAAAATTGGCTCTCATCTCTTTTGCTCCTATTCCATATGGTAAAGCCTAGTCCTTCAAAGGATATCATCAATTCAAACAAATGTGCTCTCTTTTATTTGCATCAAATTGTAAAGCCTAATCCTTAAAGTATACCATAAAGCTAAACAAATTGGCTCTCATTTCTTTTTACCCTATACCACGTGGTAAAGCCTAGTTCCTTAGGGATACCATTAAGTCAATCAACTTGTCTTTCAGTTCTTCTACTCCCATACCACGTGGTAGAGCCTAGCCTCTCAGGGGATACGATCAAGTCAATCAAATTAAACCTATTATTTTTTACTCCCATGCTACGTGGAATAGCCTTATTTGTTCGAATATCACAAGGAACTGGCTATCACTGACAACTGAAGTTTTCTATACATGCTTCAGTATATGTTTTAATTAGGCCACTTTATAACCCTTTTCAGACTTAAGTGGGAGACATATTGTTATTCAAACCTAAGATAATAAGCTTAAAGCCTAAGTAATAAGTGGCCAAAAGATCTCAAACTCCTCATACTTTTAGACAACACTTATCACAACTCTACAAGTAAACATCATAACCTGACAAGTATTTAAGGCAAAACAAAAAGTAGGGAATAAATATAGAGTCCTTGAGCATCACCATATTAGGTTAAGGATGCCTCAGCCAATTAGGAAAGGACTATGCACTCTCATGCAAAAGGGACAATTCACAAGTAACTAGAGAACGAAGGATAAGCTCAGGTATAAAGAAAGAGGTATAGTTGTCTTCTAGGGATTCATTCTACTACCTATCACTCTACTATCTTCATTTTGCTACCATCTCCTCCTCTTTCACCGTTTCTGACTTAAGTATTGGAGAGCATCCATAGTTCACCTTATGTTCATAAACCTTAATATATCCAGACTCAACCTATCAACCTTTAAGCCTACTAACATCCCAAGGAGACCTAAACAATGTAAGGAAACTAGAAATGGTACACCTACTATATGAATGAAAACTAGAAAAATATATTAATAATATATGAAAAAAATTATAAGAGGCCAAATAAATTTAGGTTAATGGCAAGGTGGAGGCTTGAGAACATTGAGATCACAAGTTTGAGTCTCACTCGTGTAAATTATGTGTGGTTGAGTTAGTTTTTTTAGTTCTTATAGTATTTGTAATGATTTTGATAACAACTATTGATAAAAAAAATTGTTGGTGGTGGTTAAAAAATTATGAATATTTTTCTTAAAAAATACTAATGTTTACTTTTAGTTTAAAATAATAGAAGACATAAATATTGTTACATTTAAGTTGGTCTAAGATTAATTTGATTTAAATATTTAATAAAATTAGGTAGGGTTTAGCTCAATTCTAATATTGATTCCGAATATCACCCAACTTGCTCAGATTCTATCTATCCTCTTGTCCTTTTAATACCTTTTTCTTGAAGAGAGATTCTATATATTTGTTTTAAAGGAATTATGATACATCTTTCCTAGTTTCATCATTGATGAACTTTTTATGAAATTTTAGATGTGAGTAAAAATAATAATGCAATAATTTATAAAATATTAATAAAAATAAAATGTTGCTTTAGCTTACATGGTATAGATAAAGTAAAATTTTAATGTTTTGGGTTTGAATCCTGTTTTTGAATTTTATATAAAATGTAAAATAATAAAAATATCCTAAAAATAATATTTATTATGTTATTTTTTAATAATTTTACGCTTTAATCAATAATCGGATTAAAGGTAATATTAACTCAATAAAACTTTAAATAATAGAACTTAAGGCTTTACAAAACAAAACGATTCCTAAATCTCAGTTGTTGTAATCGGAAAAACAAAATATATTCCTAATAATTGTGCATTCATATGTTTTATTACCTCATAAAATATTTTATATTGAGTTAATACTATTTCCTATTTCGCATTATTTTTACATCATAAATTAATTTTTTGGTGATAAATTTAATTAAGCTAATTACTGGGTTGAAAATGTGAATGAAGTGATGTTTGGAAATAAAATGGGGCAAAGTGATATGAAATGTAAGAAACCCACCTTGCACGTAACTAAAGTTAAATAAACAAATGAGTCAAAAATAAAATTAAATAAATAAACAAAGTTGTTCAAAAGAAAGAAAATAATAATTTAATTGCTATACTTTTATTTTAATAAATTTAGTTTCACTATTTTTCATATCTCAAAATTCAAGTTCAATTATTAACGTGTTCAAATTATATTATTAAATCTAAGTTCATTATGTCATTTTTTCATTATATGGTTACCAAGCGAGTATTTTTTTATGCATAATGACTTATTTAGTCCTCTAATTTTACCAAAAAAAAGTTATTTTAGCCTTCCATCTTTTTTTCTCTTTTAGCCATTAAACTTATATTATTTGCCAAATCATTCCAAAATAGATGAAAAAAATTAATGTATGTTAACTTTTGCTGACATGGCATAGACGCGGATTGTCACGTTAGCAATTAATTGATTTTTAAAAATTCTAAATTATTAAATTATTAAAAAAATATAAAATTATAAAAATGTTTTTAATATTTTAAATTTAAAAAAATTAATTAATTACTAATATGGCATACATGTAGACTGTTATGTGGACGTAACGCCAGCAAAGGTAACAAACATTAATTTTTTTCATCCATTTGGGGTGATTTGATAGATAATGCAAATTAAAGAGCTAAAAGAGATAAAAAAATTAAACGAATGGTTAAAATGACTTTTTTTTTATAAAGCTAAATGGTTAAATAAGTCATTATGTTTTCTTTTTAATTTTTTAAAATGTCACGTAAATAAATTTAATAAAAATTAATAATAAAATTTTAAAATCTAAAAATAAAATACTATTTAAAAAATAAAAGTATAATAACAAAATCGAAAAAGAAGAAAATATACCTTCATTTCTAATTGAAATTTAGTAGGCTATCGGGAAAGAAATGGGATTGGAGACTAAAATAGGAAATATGTTTTATAACTGCTTAATGATAATTTTATATTTTAATTAATTAATTAATTCCTCCACCTTTTCTCATGTAGCTGTTTTTTAATCAAAACTAGTTACATACATAGTGATAAGAACATAATTTGGTTTGAAAAAAGTGAAGTTTTAATAAAATAAGAGAACATAAGAGGAGTGACAGAGGTGTCATAAGCAGAATAAAATCAGAGGACCACACCCAACACCGCATTACAACAATGATTCTGATATCGCCACGCGTCTCAGCCATGGGAACAACCTGTCATTGGATAAAACTCGAGTTGACAATTATGTTCCTCTCAAATAGCCGGCCGAAAATGAAATATTTAAAAATTGGATTGCCCAACTCTTTGTTTCCTTGTTCCGCAAAGCAACCCAAAGCTGTTGTTTGGTTTTTCTTTGTTGTCTCTTTCCATTCTTTTTATTATTATTACATAATGTACCGGTTGGACCAAAAGAAGCGACAAACGAATACTTAGATCCCATGGTTTTTAAGCACTACTGGTTTTAAGAAGTTTTCAAGGTTTTGGTCAATTTTTGGGATATTTAGATAAATAAATTGACTTTAAAGAAAGAAATAAAAAGAGTATTCTTTTGGTTAAATGATTAAATGTTGATAGTTTTCTTTTTAAGTTTTGAGTTCGATTTCTTTTCTACTCGTATTTGGATTTTTTATTTTATATTGTTCCGCTATACATTTTATTTTTAATTATTGTTTTTAACATATTAATTTTTGGTTAAATGGTTAATTAATAGTGATTTTATCCTTGAGTCTAAAGTTTAATTCCTCTTTTAAGCATATTTTTATTTTTTATTTCATATTGTTTCAAGTTTTTTCAATTTTAATTAATAAATATATTGTTTTCAAGTTTTTCTTTTATTTTTATTCATCTTTTAATTAATAACTCTTTTATTTATAAAATCAAATAATTATTTCTGAATATCATTATTTTTAGTAAATATAATTTTTATATGTGTAATATTTATTTTCAATCCATGTGAGTGTAATAAATTTTAGTATTATATACTTTTGTATGTGCATTTGAAATAATTATTGACATATTTCACATATAAAAATATTTGAAATATCATACCCACAATGTAGAAGGAAAACAATGATATTTGAAATATTTTACATATAAAAATAATAATGATATTTGAAATAATTTTTGATTTTATAATATTATAAATCATCATACCCACAATATAGGTGGAGAAAATAAATATTTGACATATAAATATTATATATCAAAAATTAATTGATGTTTTAAAAATAAAATATATTTAACATAATAATAAATATCAATTTTATCAAAAATATATTTTTATTATATAATTGGTAATAATTTTTGTTTTATAAATAAAAGAGTTATTAATTAAAAATATGAATTAAAAATAAAAACTTGAAAAAATATTTGTCTTAATTAAAAATTAATTAAAAATTTTGAAAAACATGAAATAAAAAATACAAATGTGTTTAGAAGAGAAATTGAATGTAAGACCTAAAGATAAAATCACTGTTAATTAACCATTTAACTAAAGAAGCTAATATGTTAAAAATAGTAATTAAAAATAAAAGTAACCCGAGACTCAAAGACAAAACTACTAATATTTGACCATCTAATAAAAGGAGCTAATGTGTCAAAAAGTTAGAAAGCTCGTCCTGTAGGATTTGTTTTCGCCTCCCTCTCTTTCCAACATTGACCTATTTCTCTAAATGTTCCAGAAATTGACCCAAAACCCTAATTTTTTAAATCAAATTCGCCCCAAATTATGGCATCAACATAACATTTGTATATATGTTCACTATTAATATGATGATAATAGTATACATCTAGTATATGTTGTGTTTATATTTAAAACTTGGAATAACATATATTTCGATATGATCCTAAAAATTAATGTTTTTAGATATTAATAAATTTCGCCACATCATAAAATTTTAAAGACATGAAATTATTGTACACCCTAGTATATTCAACCTACTCTCCAACTCTAATTAAATTATTTTAAAACATAAATAATTACAATAAAAAACATCCAAAAGTAATTTATATAGTTTTGAAATTAAGATTTGTTTTTACAAATTTTTAATCCCATATTTTATTACCTTATCATTTATAAAATTTTGAAATTATTAAAAAAAATTCTCAATCAACAATTTCATTCATATTTTACCATTGTGTTAAACGAGAGCTTAGGTTGGTCTAAAACACCTAATCTAAGTCCCGGGTGTAAGTTTATTACTTTAACTTTCATATTTTGTGATAAATTCTTGTGTTATGTTATAAGGAGTTCACACATGTGAACCATAGTTTGCATATGTAGTTTAGCCGAGTATAGGATCGCCGACATTATGCTGTGAAGTATGTGATTGTGATATGTGTTAAATATAAAAATTAATATCTGTAATTGTGGCTATTTTGGTACTACGATCTTTGAAACAATTGGATATTGTTGGCATGCCATAGGATTGTGAATACTCACCTTTGTGTTTTATGATTTGGGCGAAAGGCCCTAGGACAGGTTAGGAGAAATAATATGCCTCGTCTATTAGTAACTTGAGTATATTTGTGAAGTTGTGAACTTAACAGAGTCGTCTACAGGCAAAAAAAAAAAAGGAAAAGCGAAGCTTTTTTAAAGCTTTCAATAAACTAGTGAGTGTTTTGGGGTTGCTGCTAGTATGAGCGAACCATTGTGTTAAACGAGAGCTTAGGTTGGTCTAAAACACCTAATCTAAGTCCCGGGTGTAAGTTTCTTACTTTAACTTTCATATTTTGTGATAAATTCTTATGTTATGTTATAAGGAGTTCACACATGTGAACCATAGTTTGCATATGTAGTTTAGACGAGTATAGGATCGCAGACATTATACTGCGAAGTATGTGATTGTGATATGTGTTAAATATGAAAATTAATATCTGTAATTGTGGCTATTTTGGTACTACGATCTTTGAAACAATTGGATATTGTTGGCATGCCATAGGATTGTGAGTACTCACCTTTGTGTTTTATGATTTGGGCGAAAGTCCCTAGGACAGGTTAGGAGAAATAATATGCTTCGTTTA
This sequence comes from Gossypium raimondii, assembly GCF_025698545.1. Lineage (NCBI taxonomy): Eukaryota > Viridiplantae > Streptophyta > Magnoliopsida > Malvales > Malvaceae > Gossypium > Gossypium raimondii. The sequence continues at coordinate 38,021,596 of NC_068577.1, forward strand.
TTAGTAACTTGAGTATATTTGTGAAGTTGTGAACCTAATAGAGTCGTCTACAGGCAAAAAAAAGGGAAAAGCGAAGCTTTTTTAAAGCTTTCAATACACTAGTGAGTGTTTTGGGGTTGCTGCTAGTATGAGTGAACCATTGTGTTAAACGAGATCTTAGGTTGGTGTAAAACACCTAATCTAAGTCCTGGGTGTAAGTTTCTTGCTTTAACTTTCATATTTTGTGATAAATTCTTGTGTTATGTTATAAGGAGTTCAGACATGTGAACCATAGTTTGCATATGTAGTTTAGCCGAGTATAGGATCGCAGACATTATGCTGCGAAGTATGTGATTGTGATATGTGTTAAATATGAAAATTAATATCTGTAATTGTGGCTATTTCGGTACTACGATCTTTGAAACAATTGGATATTGTTGGCATGCCATAGGATTGTGAGTACTCACCTTTGTGTTTTATGATTTGGGCGAAAGTCCCTAGGACAGGTTAGGAGAAATAATATGTTTCGTCTATTAGTAACTTGAGTATATTTGTGAAGTTGTGAACCTAACAGAGTCGTCTACAGGCAAAAAAAAGGGAAAAACGAAGCTTTTTTAAAGCTTTCAATAAACTAGTGAGTGTTTTGGGGTTGCTGCTAGTATGAGCGAACCATTGTGTTAAACGAGAGCTTAGGTTGGTCTAAAACACCTAATCTAAGTCCCGGGTGTAAGTTTCTTACTTTAACTTTCATATTTTGTGATAAATTATTGTGTTATGTTATAAGGAGTTCACACATGTGAACCATAGTTTGCATATGTAGTTTAGCCGAGTATAGGATCGCAGACATTATGCTGCGAAGTATGTGATTGTGATATGTGTTAAATATGAAAATTAATATCTGTAATTGTGGCCATTTCGGTACTACGATCTTTGAAACAATTGGATATTGTTGGCATGCCATAGGATTGTGAGTACTCACCTTTGTGTTTTATGATTTGGGCGAAAGTCCCTAGGACAGGTTAGGAGAAATAATATGCTTCGTCTATTAGTAACTTGAGTATATTTGTGAAGTTGTGAACCTAACAGAGTCGTCTACAGGCAAAAAAAAGGGAAAAGCGAAGCTTTTTTAAAGCTTTCAATAAACTAGTGAGTGTTTTGGGGTTGCTGCTAGTATGAGCGAACCATTGTGTTAAACGAGAGCTTAGGTTGGTCTAAAACACCTAATCTAAGTCCCGAGTTTAAGTTTCTTACTTTAACTTTCATATTTTGTGATAAATGTTTGTGTTATGTTATAAGGAGTTCACACATGTGAACCATAGTTTGCATATGTAGTTTAGCCGAGTATAGGATCCCAAATCCTTAAACCCTAAACCCAAACCCCAAACCCTTAAACCTTAAACCTTAAACCTCAAACCCTAAACCTTGAGGTTCGGAGTTCAAGGTTCAAGGTAAAATAATTACCACAATTATATATGCCAATGACATGAGAAAAATTGCACAAAGATTACTAATTTTTTAAAAATTAGTTGCACAAAAAAATTTAAACTTATGAAAAAATGATTAAATTTGTAAAGAAAAGAAAAGATGTTTGTTTATAAATTAAAATTAATTATTTTAAGTAATTTAATTTAATTTAAGTTGGAGAAAGTATTCGATATACATGAGTATATAATAATACTTTATTATCTTTAAATTTTAATAACGTAACACTATTTTATTAGTACTTAAAAGATATACTTTTAAAATGTTCCTAACATAATTTATTCCCAAGGAGAAAAGGTGAAAAAATAAAAATAAGGGTTGAGACAATATAAATGTTATAAAATAACCAAAAGAGTGAGTAAAAGGAAGAATATTAAGCAAAATCATCATTTGACTAAGTGTCAAATTAATATACATAACTTGATTTAATTCTAAGCAACAGAAAAGATTAATATCGAAATTATCATAATTGTTCTCAAGAGGTTGATTTCGCAACTGCTTAACCAATGTTTACTGCCACAAATAAGTGCAGATGACCTTCCCCTTCACACCCCCATTCTTCGTATTTTTGGGCCTTAGGTAAAATAATAAATCGGGTTCTTTTAAAAAATTTATAAAATATAATACAATAAAATAAAATCATATAATAGTAATTTCATTAAAATAATATGTTTTATGACATTAAGCGAATAATATATTTTTCTAAGTGAGTATCCTTTATATTTTAAAATATCATATTAGTGAACTTATGAACAAAATTTTACGGAGTTAACAATTGAACCGAATTTTAAAACATGAAATATAAAAGGATTAAATTTCAAATATACAAAAGTATAAGGATCTAAAAGCATATTTTAAGCTATTATATATATAGTATCTATATTAGTTACACCTAGGTCACCGTTGTATAAATCTTGTAGGTTAGATTTTTTTTAGATTTTTATATAAAAAATCAATTATAAGTGGATATAGCGTGATGTTATCACAATAAATCACAATTTTCGATTTTAATCCATCGAAAAATATAAATTATGTATTCAAGTGAGAAAAAATCTATTCATACTATTATTATTTAAGAATTTTACTTAACTATATGATGAATTAATCCAACCTCAATTTACTTGTGAATTTATTAAAATATAATTATTTTATATATTATTCTTGGAATAAAAAATTCTCTCTAGATTAATGTTATTTGTTTTAGAGTATAATAAAATAATAATTAAAAAAATACTTGGCATTAGTTTAGATATGTTTGTTGAGTTTTTTACTCCATTAATATTGGACAGAATAATTGCCCTATTAAAAATCTATTGTTTATACCAAACAACAAATAATATTTAAAAATCTTTTTATTTGAAATAAATATTATTTTAAAGACTTTTTTTATCTTTTGAACCCCTTTTATCATTAATAAAATAAACATCTTTTGGACCATTTTATCTTTGGGCCCTGGGAGGCTGCACCTCAAAACAACCCTCAGGGCCGGCCCTGGCCCTTCAAAACCTAAGATCATTCTTCTATACACTTCAAACAATGTCCTATGAGGATGAAGATGAGACTTGTTAAATACCCATGAGGTAGTGTTTGGAAAATCATCTAATAATTGAATTTGAGTATAATTGCTTGTAATTACATATGGGTGTCATGTTTGGGTAACCATTGTAATTGGTGGGTCTCACTGAATTAGGTGTAATTGGGGCACCTCAATTACACTATCCAATTATTAGGAGGAAGGTGAGATTTGAAGTAATTACACAGGTAATGTGTAATTACACCCAAATCTAATTTTTAAAAAATATACATTTTTATAAAAATTATATTATAAGCATTAACACCTATTAACTGTTTGGATGGTTATGTAAAAAGATTCTTATATTTTAAACCCTAAAAATTATATTATATAAGTCCTAAAAATTTTCAAACTTATGGTCAAAAATTTATTATAAAAAATTTATATGTTATAACAGTGTTATAATATATTTATTTATAAAAGTTATGGTAAAAAGTATGAACATTACTTGTTTACATGTCCATGTTATATATTGTAAAAATAATATACTTATTCATAAAAAAATTATAGGACAATTTATAAAACTTTTTTTAATTTTATATTATTTTTACTTATTTTACATATTATAAAAAGTGATATAATTTAGTATAAAATTTTCTCTAAATTAATTTTATATAAGTTTTTATAATTAAAGCTACATACTATTTGGATTGCGAACCCCAATATTATAAGGTCGATGCTAGACTTCTTGGCCCAACCCGAAAAATGAAATGACAAAAAAATAATGCCTGTTTTCTAAACAAGTTGTGCCTCATGTAAGCTTTTTTGGCCCGACCCAGCCCAAATTTGCAAAAATAAAAATAAAAATTGATGCTGTTTTTTATTGTTTTGCCATTGCTTTTTCATTGTTTTGCTATCATTTCGCTATTATATTACTACTATTTTGTTGTTATTGTTTGGATATTGTATAACTCTTGTTTTATTATTAATTTTACTACTATTGTAGATGTATTTGTTTGCTAAGTTGCACTTATCTCAGTATTATTTAAGTATATTTTCTTTTAATTTTTTTATTTGTTGGGAAACATTTATTTTAATGCTTTTAGTGTACTTGATGTATTATATTTTTTAAAAAAAATTTATATAAAAATTTTAATATGGGCGTGCTGGGTCTGGCTCGGGTTTGGGCAAAATTTTAGGCTCTTTTTTTGGGTCAAGCCCGACCCAATTTTTTTACTTGGCTTGGCCCGACCCATGGACAACTCTAGTCGGTGCTAATTATACAAATAGAAAAGGTTTTCTTGCACCATATATCGTGGGATATGATACCATTTGAAAGAATGGTGACATATAAACACCATAGACAGTTCGTGAACTTTTTAATTTGAGACACTCAAAGCTTCGAAATATGGTTGAGAAAATAATTGTTGTTCTAAAAAATATTTCTCATATTAACAACATTACCTTAGTTGTAATACCTTAAAATTTTGAGAATTTAATTGTGAGAATCTGCAGTAATTAATGTATGTATCTGTGGCTCTGTGTTTTGCTATTGTGTTTAAGGTCCGGAGTTCAAGTTACATCGTTAAAGTTTATTTATTTTTAAAACAACCCCTATCCATGCGTTACATAGTTAAGTGCCATTCTGTGTAAATCTGTGTCAAGAATAAGCCTGCTGGTTCACGGATTAAACATTTGTATTTTGTCTGGTCCCGAGTTCAAGCCTCATCGTATGCATTAGGAAATATTTTGCTTATTGTCGAAAATACGCTGGTGGTTATGACAAAGGATTTTTAAACGTTCTTTTTGTTTTCTTCCTTTTCTTTTTTTCCTTTTCCTTTCTTTTTTCTTTTTCTTGTTTTCCCCTTTCATTTTTGGTTTTTTTACATCGTTTGAGCGTACCGTTGTCGATTGTTGAACTTCTCATTCTAATCTGCTGCACGGGTCGGGTAAGTTTATCTTCTATGATGTTAATTGTGTTAATTTGTTAAAGTTATAAGAACAAACAGTGTGGCATTGTTGATACTTGCGCTAATGGATGAATTCTCGTTATTAAGCGATGTTGGTTCCTTATTTTAGGAATAAGAGTTGGAAGTAATGAGTCTCGGAAGGACAATTCGATTAATTTCAATTGATCTTTCTGTAAGTGTCGATTCCGTTGAAGGTTTTATGTCGAAGTTTTCAACATAAGTTTTTGTGTGTAATTGTACTTTGTTGTCGTTGAATTTGGTTGATTGAATGATTGTACGGTTTGTTTAGGTTTTGGAGACTTTCCATGCTCTTATCACTTTAAAATCTCTTCTGTTGCATGCCAAAAACCTCATTTTATGCAAATTTTGGTCACTAAAAAATGTGACTATCGATGCCACATGGCTGTGTAACTTACTGTTTATTGAATTGGAGCCACACGAGCTAGACACAAGGCCTTGTGTGGCCATTTTAGTGCAGGGTTCACACAGGCAACAGACACGGGCGTGTGTCTAGGTCGTGTAACTCACTGTTTATATTTTAGGACCACACAGCAGGGACATGGGCGTGTGCCTAGGCCGTGTGAGTCACACGGGCATGGACATGAGCATGTGTTCAGGCTGTATGATATATTGATAAGGTTTGAATCTTGTTTTTATGGCCATGAGTGTTATCTAACACTAATATTGACCTCCCCAATGTATGAATGATCTGAATTTGATTGTACGAGGACTCTTTGATGCTCTGTGACTGATATATGAATAGCATAACTATATGTGTACTATGATAGTTATTTATGACACTAAACTGTATTATCTAATTGTGAAATGAATTAGAATGACTGAACATATGTTGTGGATATTTGTACTTTGCATTTGCCTGAGTTGGGATATTGTGAAGAAAGAAGTAATCTACTCTGAATTAGTGGCTAAGCTACGATGTGTATAAATTTGAATTTGGCGATTTGTCGCATTCCGACCTAGCAGCTAATCTGCTTCTCTGAAAACGTGTTAAACCGATACTTTATGGTGTGTAGGGTTAGTTGGGCATTAAACGCCCTTAACAGTGTGTAGGAATGGTCGAAGACGATGTGTAGCGGATGGGGTAGGAATATCTATATTTGAATATGATATGTTCTGTATGTGAAACTAAATTTACTTTTGCATATGTAATGATTTGTTCTATATTTGAACTAATATTGCTTCTGTTACTTAATAGAATATTAGGATTCGAGAATTATCTTATAAATGAGTTTTAATTGAACAAACATCTTTTACGCACTGAGTTCACAACTCATTTTGTTATTGATTGAATTTCAGGTGATTCTCAGACTTGAACGGGTTGGCGCTGCAGGAGCTCGATCAAGCTTTTATCATTCCTTTAAATTCTACTATTAAGAATTTTGGTATTCTATGACATTATGATGTTTGGAAAGATTATATACTTAGTTAATTGCTGTGATTGCTATTATATGCTGAATGGTTCAATTTGACTGCGTTATAAATGTGATATTCTTAATATCAATTATGTAACTCTTTAGACTTGGTTTGTATGTTTAGGCCGGGTTTAGAGTGTTACATTTAGTGGTATCAGAGCTAGGTTAGTCAACACTTAGACTGTGGTTCGACTCATAATGTGTAATAAAGTGTAGTTAAATGAGAATATGATATCTGAGTTAATCTAAAAACTGAAATACTGGTAAATGACCGAGCCTCCGACGCTGAGCCTGTAAGTATTTCTGTTTCGTTGAAATGGTTAACTGAAACATTGTATTACATAAACTTTTATGTGGGTAAATGCTCTGATGTGAACTAGTGGAATTATCCTGTTGGAAGTTTGAACTGATTTGTGTACTCTGATATTGTAGATAGATTGATTTTATGAGTTCGCACGAGGTAGTCATAGACGTGGAACTCATGGGCGTCGAGGACGCCGAGGAGGAGCTCGAGCAGAGTCATCCTCTATGGGTAGTATGCCCAACTTGGAAACCAGCGAGACAGTTGGTACTCCTACTATTGGGACGGGGTCCTAGACTCTGACGGCTAGGGACGACGCACTGTCCTAAGCCACGATTTGAGCACTAGAGAAGGTCGTAAGGCCCTATCTGGATCAGGAAGCTGAGCGTCAATTACTGAACGACTCCGATCGAATAGGGCTGAACTGTTTAAGGGCGTCATTAGAGTCGCCCCTACTGTTACTGAGTACTGGTTCGAGGCTACCGAGCGTATTATGACCGACCTTGAGTACACTCCTACTTAAAAATTAAAGGGTGTTCTGTCCCTACTTCAGGACAAGGCTTATCAGTGGTGGCTGATAATTGACCATGGTGCTTAGCCCAAATAGATTAATTGATAATATTTCAAGAACGCCTTCTAGAGTAAGTATGTGGGGGCGAGTTAGGTTGAGGCTCACCGACGCGAGTTTATGAGCCTAGTTTAGGGCGATCAATTTGTGGCTAAATATGAAGTCAATTTTCTGCGACTGAGTAGTTATGCACGAGCAGTGGTAGCGTCTGACCACGATAAGTGTGTGGGGTTTGAGGAAGGGTTGAGATATGATCTGCGAGTTCTGATAGCTCCTCAGATGGAGCGAATTTTTACGGTTCTGGTTGATAAAGTAAAGATAGTGGAAGAGGTGAAGTGCAATGAGCACGAGCGGCGTGACCGCGAGAGGGATCAGTGAAAGATTAAGAGGGATTCGAGTCCTTCTGGTTCTAGACAGCGCCTTCAGAAACAGACGAGATTTGATAGGCCCCCAAGGCCCGATACACTAGCTGTAGTGATCAAGATTTAGCTGTACAGTGATTGTGGGAGACGCCATCCGAGCAAGTGCTGGAGGACGTTAGGAGTGTGCCTCTGTTGCAGGTCGATAGAGCATCGAGTTAGGGATTGCGCCCATCAACCAGATTAGGTGCCAGCTACAGTACAGACTCCGGCTCTAGGTTCTGTTCAGCCTCTGAGAGTGGTTCAGCAACCACCTAAAGGTCTTGGTACTGGTAGAGGACAGAGGGCACTGGTTTATACGGTGAGACTTCGCAAGGATAGCAATGATGCTGATGTATTTGCAGGTACATTCTTTATTCATTCTATTTTATACTATACTCTCATTGATATTAAATCTACTCACTCGTATATAGTTAGTGTTGTTTTTGAAAATCTGGGTTTAACTGTTGAAAATACTACTAGAGAGTTATCTGTGATTAGTCCTTTGGGTCAGTCAGTTCTGGTTGATAGAGTACACAGACGGGTACCCCTAAAGATCCAGGGTACGGTGTTTCTAGCTAATCTAATGGAGTTACCCTTTAATGAGTTTGATTTGATTTTGGAAATGGATTGGCTCGTAGAATATCGAGTCAGTCTAGATTGTGTAACTAAGAGAGTTACTTTGAGAACGGATGAGAATGATGAGATGGTTATGGTTGGTGAGCGTCGAGATTACATCTCTAATGTAATCTCCGCTCTTATAGTAGACAAGTTAGTCCGAAAGGGGTGCGAGGCATACCTTACTTACGTATCCGATTCTATTCCCACAAAGCTTTCTGTGGGAGATATCTGCACTGTGAGGGAATTCTCGGATGTTTTTACTGAGAAATTTCCTAAAGTACCTCTAAATAAGGAGGTGGGATTTGGTATTGATTTGTTACCAGGTACTACTCTGATGTCTATTCACCCTACCGCATGGCATCAGAGTAGATGACCGAGCTAAAAGTGCAGCTCTAAGAACTGCTTGATAAGGGGTTTATCTGATTGAGTGTGTCTCCGTGGGGGGCACCGATGTTATTTGTTAAGAAGAAAGATGAATCAATGAGCATGTGCATAGATTATCGACAGTTGAACAAGTTGACAATCAAGAATAAGTACCCGTTACCGAGGATTAAAGACTTGTTCGACAAATTTTGAGGGGCATATGTTTTCTTCAAAATTGATCTGCGCTCTAGTTACCATCAACTCAAGGTCAAAGAGATTGATGTGTACAAAACCACATTCAAGACTCGTTATGGACACTACTAGTTTCTGGTGATGCCTTTCGGCATGACGAATGCCCTGGTGGCGTTTATAAATTTAATAAATCGGGTGTTTCAACCGTACTTGGACCAATTTGTAGTAGTTTTTATCGGTGACATCCTGATCTATTCTAAAACTGAGTCTGAGCATGATACTCACCTTCGCATTGTACTTTAGATACTCCGAGAAAAATAGTTGTATGCTAAGTTCAATAAGTACGAGTTTTTTGTTACAGAAAGTTACTTTTTTGGGTCATATGGTAATCATGGAAGGGATCCAAGTCGATCCCAACAAAATAGAAGCTATAGTTGAGTAGAAGCAAATGAAAAAATGTATTTAAGCTTCGTAGTTTCCTCGGCTTAGCCTGTTACTATCGAAGGTTCGTCGAGGGATTTTCTCTAATTGCATCACCTCTAACGAAGCTGCTACATAAGAATGCTCCGTTTGTGTGGTCTGAGGCACAACAATCTAGTTTCAATAAGCTTAAGTTCGTCCGTTTTGACACAAGCTCCTGTTCTAGTTTAACTGAAATAGGGTCGGGAGTTTGTGGTATATAGTGATGCGTCACACGTCGGGCTAGGATGTGTTCTGATGCAAGACGATAAAGTGGTTGCTTACGCATCACGAAAGCTTAAGACACACGAGGGTAACTACCCTACACATGATCTTGAACTGGCTGCGGTCGTATTTTTTTTGAAGATCTGGAGGTACTATCTGTACGGTGAAAAGTGTATCATTTACACCGACCACAAGAGCCTCAAATATCTGTTAACTCAAAAGGAGTTAAACCTTTGTCAGCGTATGTGGGTTGAGTTACTTAAAGATTAGGACTGTATGATAGAGTATCATCCGAGTAAGGCTAATGTGGTAGCTGATGCCCTTAGCCGTAGAGCGGTGACTGATCTGAGAGTAATGTTAACCCGTCTGAGTTTAGTTGAGGATGAAGGACTGTTAGCTGAATTACAGATTAAACTGACTTGGGTCGAGCAGATTAGTACTAAATAGTTAAGCAATTAGTCCTTAGTTCAGTGACTACAACAGGTTGGTTCGAACGAAACTTCTGATTTTAGCTTGAATAGTGACAAAGTGTTGGGTTTTAGAGGTCAAATTTACGTGCCCTAATGATAAGGAATTTAGGCAATCGATCCTACAGGACGCACATAGTAGTCCCTATACTATGTATCCTGGTGGGAACAAAATGTATCGTAACCTCCGAGAACTCTATTAGTGGCTCGGACTGAAACAGGAGGTAGTTGCTTTTGTGTCCCATTGTCAGACGTGCCAAAAAGTTAAGACTGAACATCAGTTTCCTTCCGGTTTACTTCAGCAAGTTAAGATTCCTCAATGGAAGTAGGAGCGGGTAACGATGGATTTTGTTAGCGGGTTTCCTTTAACCCCCACTAAGAAATATTCAATTTGGGTCATTGTTGATCGGTTGACCAAATCTGCTCACTACACACCTATCTAAACAAATTATTCCTTGCAAAAGTTAGCTAAATTGTATATTGCTGAAATTGTGAGATTGTACGGGATTCCAGTCTCAATAATCTCTAATAGAGATCTACGATTCACATATCAGTTTTAAAAGAAGCTTCGTGAGGCTTTAGGCACCCGACTTAATTTCTGTACTGTGTATCATCCTCAAATCGACGGACAGTCTGAATGAGTCATTCAGATTCTAGAGGACATGCTTCAAGGTTGTGTAATAGATTTCTAAGGTAGTTGGGTGGATTATCTGCCATTGGATGAATTTGCATACAATAACAACTTCTAGTCTAGTATTCAGATGGCACCCTACGAGGTCTTGTATGGTCGTAGGTGTCCTACTCCTCTATGTTGGACAAAATTAAATGAACGTCGGGTTTTAGGTCCCGAGCTAGTTTAGGGTTTTAAGGTTTTAGGGTTTAGGGTTTAAATTGATTCGAGATCGTATGAAAACCACCTTTAATCGATAGAAGTCTTATGCTGATTTAAAAAGAAAAGATATTGAATTTTCTATAGGCAACCAGGTGTTTCTAAATGTGTCACCGTGGAAAAGGGTTTTTCGATTTGTACGTAAAGGCAAGTTGAGCCTGAGATTCATTAGACCTTATCGTATTTTGAAATGTGTCGGACCTATTGCGTATCAATTAGAATTACTGCCGGAGTTAGAGTAGATTCATGATGTATTTCATGTCTCGATGTTGAGACGGTATTGGTCTTGTCCATCAAATATTGTTATTGTTGATAATATCGAGTTGCGACCGGATTTAACATTCGAAGAGAAACCTGTTTATATCATAGAACGTGATGTTAAGGTACTGAGGAAGAAAAATGTTCCTCTAGTGAAGGTTCTGTGGCGAAACCATGGCACTGAGGAAGCCATGTTGGAACCTAAAAAATCGATCCGACGGCAATACCCATATCTGTTTGAATCAAATAATTCTGATGCCAAAATTTATTTTAGGAGGAGAGAGTTGTAACGCCCTAAAATTTTGAGAATTTAATTGTGCGAATTTGCAGTAATTAAAGTCTGTATCTGTGGCTCTGTGTTCTGCTATTGTGTTTAAGGTCTGAAGTTTGAATTGCATCGTTAAAAGTTTATTTATTTTTAAAACAACCCCTATCCATGCGTTACATAGTTAAGTGTCATTCTATTTAAATTTGTGTCAAGAATGAGTCTGCTGGTTCACTGGTTAAGCATTTGTATTCTGTCTGGTCCTGAGTTCGAGTCTCATTGTATGCATTAGGAAATATTTTGCTTGTTGTCGGAAATACACTGGTGGTTATGACAAAGGCTTTTTAAACTTTTTTTTTGTTTTCTTCTTTTTCTTCTTTCCATTTTCTTTATTTTTTCTTTTTCTTGTTTTGCCCTTTCATTTTCAGTTTTTTTTACATAGTTTGAGCGTACTGTTGTCGATTGTTGAACTTCTCATTCTAATCTGCTACACGGGTTGGATAAGTATGTCTTCTTTGATGTTAATTATATTAATTCGTTAAAGTTCTAAGAAAAAATGGTATGGTATTGTTGATAGTTGTGCTAATGGATGAATTCTCGTTATTAAGCAATGTTGGTTCCTTATTTTAGGAATGGGAATTGGAAGGAACGAGTCTCGATAGGACAATTTGAGTAATTTCAGTTGATCTTTCGGTAAGTGTCGATTTCGTTGAAGGTTTTATGTCAAATTTTTTGACATAAGTTTCTGTGTGTAATTGTACTTCATTGTTATTAAATTTGGTTGTTTTAGGCTTCGGAGACTCTCCACGCTCTTATCGCTTCAAAATCTCTTCTGTTGTGTACCGAAAACCTCATTTTATGTGAATTTTGGTCGCCGAGAAATGTGGCTACTGACGCCACACGGCCGTGTGCCAGGCTGTGTGTGACCATGTAACTCATTGTTCATTGAATTGGAGCCACATGGCCAAGCCACACGGGCGTGTGTCCAGGCCGTGTGTGGCTATGTTAGTGCATGGTTCACACTGGCAATGGACACGAACGTGTGTCTAGGTCGTGTAACTCACTGTTTATGTTTTAAGACCACATGGCCAGGGATATGGGCGTGTGCCCAGGTCGTGTAAGTCACATGGGCAAGGACATAGGCATGTGTCTAGGCCATGTAACTCACTGTTTACGTTTTAGGATCACACGGGCAGATGGCATAGGCATGTGTCTAGGTCGTGTGAGCCACACAGGCAAGAACATGGGCATGTGTCCAAGCCATGTGGCATATTGATAGGGTCCGAATCTTGTTTTTGTGGCCATGAGTGTTACCTAACACTAATATTGACCTCCCCAATGTATGAATGATCTGAATTTGATTGTACGAAGACTCTTTAATGCTCTGTGACTGATATATGAATATGCTCTATAATTGTATGTGTACTGTGATAGCTATTTATGACACTGAATCGTATTAACTAATTGTGAAATGAATTAGAATGACAGTGTAACACCCCTAACCCGTATCCGTTGCCGAATTAGGATTACGAAGCATTACCGAACAAACACAACCATCTTTAATAAACAAAGACATTAAAATCTAACTAATATAGACATTGCAAACTAGCAAATCCATAAGAAAATAAACCATTTTAGTATGACTATTATAATCATATACAATACAACAAAATACGACCTTCAAAACATTTATCTAGTCTATACATGCCATAGTTAGAATTTAAATATTTAAAATACCGAGATAATAGATAGGTGATGAACTTGTTGACGATCCCCGAGCTTGAAACTTAATCTAAAATATATAAAAGCAGAGAGACGTAAAGCGAACAAAGTAAGTTTATATAGCTTAGTAAGTCTATAACATAACTAAAGTATATATATATAAGTCATATAATTTCCAAATCAAATTCAATGAAGTCGTAAATAACACAAATAATTATTATATTAGCTTTTGTTGTCTTTAAACCATTTTATTTATAATAAAATATATATATACCTAATAAAAATTATAACCGAATGCAAACATATTCAACAAATACTTATAAGCAAATGTATATACACCTCAAATACATATATATATATACTTATCAAATGCATTTGCGAATATATATATCAATTGCTTATCAAATGCATATACCTAATGCATATATATTTAATATATGCATATACCGAATGCACACACATATATATATTTAATAATTACTTAGACCGAATATACATATGTTCATCAATTTAATATAACCAAAATCATATGATTGAACATTTGTATACTCATCAAATATATGTAACTAAAAAAAATAGATCGAATATTTATGTATTCATCAATTCCACATAATCAAAATCATAGCTATATCAATTGCATATTCTCACATAATTTAAACATATTCACCGGCACTTAGCCTGCTAGGTATTAAAACCTGATTCGGCACACCGGCTTTTAGCCTGCTAGACGTATATTCTGAATAACTTCACCGGCATCAAGCTTGCTAGACCTAAAGTCTGAATTATTTCACTGGCAATAAATCTGATTGGTATTGAGCTTTAACAAAAGAATCTCAATTCACAGAAGTTGTATCTCATAATTGTATATAAAATCCACTTAAAATTCAGCTCAATATTCATAACTTATATCTTTGAAACACATGGATATATAAATCCCAATCATCAAATCTAACTTTAATAATTCAATAATTCGATGGAAACACATTTATATATATAACCTCATACTTTAGATTCCACTACTAATATCATAAGATTTAACTTATAATATATTATGTACATTTAACATTCAATTCCACATATACCTATATAATTTCATATACCATTTTAATACAAGATCTTATACATGTACATATATACATATTGAATCTAACAATATATATTACTCTATACTTAATATTCAAACAAGAACTTATACCTATATACTCATACATATTCAAATTTAATATATATATATATATAAATATAATTTCATACTTATACTCAATATAAATATTTATTTATAAGCATACATGCTTATTCGTTCCAACTTTACAAATATTTTATACTAAATTCACACCTTATTCACACATACATGCATATGTTGAATATATCTCATACCTTTGTAATTTCATACCTAAATTCATTACAATAAAATTTACATGTATATATATGTATATATTGAATATAATTTATACATACAGATATGTTCATACCTAAATTTATTACAAGGACATTTATATGCATATTTGCATATTCATGGTCATTCGAACCTAACACATATATATACATAATTTCATACTTTCAATTTGATTTTTATACTTTTAAATTTAACTCAACAAAAATACAATTGATATACATACACATATACTGATTTAAGAAAATTAAATAGCTAATAGACTTACCTCTGACAACGGTAATCGAAACGGAATGATTAGTCAACGACTTTAGTCTTCCCCCGATCCAAGTTTGATTTCTTTAATTCTTGATCTAAACACATTCAAATTGAACTCATTCAAACATAATTTCATTCAATTTTGTCCAACAACACATAAATGGGAAATTTACCATTTTGCCCCTAATATTTCACATTTTTACAATTTAGTCCAAATTGTACAAAACGCAAAATATTCCAAATTGACCACATTATGTTTGGCCGAATATTTCCTAGACCCACATAGATCCTTGCATGTCATTTATTTCACATTTTAGTCCCTCAATTTACACTTTTCTTAATTTATTCCTTAATACATATTTTTATAAAAATTTACTACTTAAAACATGAAAATCTAACAACATATATTTATTTTCCATCATCTAACAACATAAACAACAAGCTCTCTTCAATGGCATATCACAAAATACACAAACAATTCAAAAATTCAAGCATGGGCTTTGTAGTACTCAAAGCAACGATCTCAAAAACGTAAAAATTATCAAAAACCAAACAAAATTCATACCTCAATCAAGCTTCCAAGTGCCGAATATGTTAAAGCTTTTAAACAATCTTCTTTGTTCTTAGTTTCGGACAAAAGATGGAGAAATAATGCTTTAATTTTAATATATTAAACATACACTAACATTAATAATTAGTTTACTTTATTAACCTTTATATAAATATATATACATATATATATAAGGCTATACTTGTACTTTTCCACCCACTAACTATATTTTGGCCTTATTACATCATAAATCCTCCATTTTATAAAGACAACAACAATTTGGTACCTTTAGATTTAACTCCTAAATTTTCATTTTACGCGATTAAGCCATTTTCTTTAATCGATCTCTCAAACGACAAAATTAAAACACGAAAATTTCACACAATTAAATTCACACATCATAAACACACAAAATAATATTAAAATATTTTTTTCTAATTCAGATTTGTGGTCCCGAAACCACTGTCCTGATTAGAGTAAAAAAAATCGGGTTGTTACAGACTGAACATATGTTGTGGATATTTGTACTCTGCATTTGCATAAGTTGGGATATTGTGAAGACGGAAGTAATCTACTCTGAATTAGTGGTTAAGCCACGGTGCGTATAAATTTGAATTTGGCGCTTTGTCGCATTCTGACCTAGCAGCTAAGCTGCTTCTTTGTAAACACGTCAGGCCGACACTCTATGGTGTGTAGGGTTGGTTAGGCATTAAACGCCTTTAACGGTGTGTAGGGATAGTGATACGCCCTAGACTCGTAGATTAATTTGAGTCGTATAGTTGCCCGATCGTTAAAACAAAGAAGATCGTTTGAGATGGAATGAAGTCGGATATTAAGCTAAATGTGGTTTAAGTATGACAAGGATAGGCTTAAGAATAAGATGGCTAATCGAATTATTGAGGCTTGGTTGTAAAATAAAAGAAAACTCGGTAATTAGAATTAAAATGGTAACTTAAGAACAAGAGTGAACCAACACTTCGATTGAAGGTTGACCCGAAACTTATAGGTTCTAAAGTTGTTTAGAAGATGGATAAGGAAACCTCGACCCACTATCTATAATAGATAGGAACCGTGGTATAATTTAGATTGAACGCCACACGAAATTGTGATAAGTTCGGTTGAACAAAAACAGGTTGACGCCACTAACTAGTTAGATAAGTCAACAAAGTTTTTGGACGAAATTTAAGAGAAGAAAATCTCTCCACAAATTGACAGCAATTCACTAAGGTTCAAAAGTTTTTTTCAAAAATGAAGAAAACAACTATTTATAGACAGCACCTAAGCTAGCCGAATAGTCACATACATTCTTAAGAACTAAGCAAATGAACCCAATTAATTGAGCTAGCAAGGTTTGGTTGAATGTGAGCTCCAATGGTCAGCTTCTAGAATGAGCAATGGACTTGGAAGCTTGAAGAAGGTGCATCACAGCAGCTATATTCGATTAATAGCCTTAAATGGTTCATTAAAATTGCAATTTTTGGCTGAAAAGATACCAGCATTGAATGAGAACGTAAATAGCCAAATAGGTGTGAAAATTTAGCCTTGAAGAGTCCTTTAGGTGTGAACATGTCCAACCGAATAGACATGGGTGTGGACTCCAAGTGTGAACAGCATTATGCTGATTTGGGGAATGAATTCGGTCAGCTGAACATTCACTTGAAGATCCATGTATGTATAATCAAGTTCATTGAATCTGAGGTGAATACACCTTGCTTAATGTCTCTTCCAAATCCGGCTCACCTACACAAAAGATGAATGGAATTAAATTAATGCACATTCAGCAAGTAAAGATGAATTATAACATATTAAAAACCAGCAGCAGCCAAAACAATTAATCTGCTCATAAATTTGGTTGAACTTAGGCATAATAAACCAGCAATAAGACACATTAAATAATTGTAATAAAACAAACACATTTATGCTGTGTAATAGTTAAAACAAATTAAAAACATGTATTGAAATAAGACATAATTAACACATTTAATTAAAATGTCCAGATTTAAACCAATTAAATACTAACAAATTATTTTGAACTGAATTAACTATTTAACTAGTTTATGTAATTTAGTCCAGCTACTAATAATTGCATAAATTAAAAACCAAGCTATGTTTGAGCTTATTCGAGCTCTTGGAGCTGGAATTGAGCTATATGGAGCTCAACGAAATAAAATTGAGCTAATTCAGCTTGCATGGGTTTGCTCGCAATGCTTAATAAGCTAGTCCAAAAGTGCTCCTGGGGCGTGGTCGTATCATCCCCTCCCTCTTTTAGGCGATTTGTCCCCAAATCGAGCCATTTACTCGCGAAAAATCCTTCCTCATCACAATCCCCTTGGTTAACAACAATGCTTCCAAAATTCTAAAAATCACTTAGTTCTTGTAAAAGAATAAAGTTAGAAGCAGTCCCTCCCTCTTTAGGAAAATAACATATAAATATGTGATCTACATAATAGAGAAAAGAAATGGGGGCACAACGAATGAAGGACTTACAAACTTGCGCAGAAATGTCAATTGGAACTTGAACAATTAAACCATTACTGAGTCTAAGAATATAAATGGATCTTACCTTCTCAAATGGACTCCCCATGTTCGGCGGTAGAAAATGCAAAGGATTCAAGCTCAATTTACATCCACAAGACATGAAAAGTTTATTCAATCGATCATGAACCCTTAGACTCATTCGGTCAAAACTTACAAATCTCAAATTGTCAAACAGTCTCGTCTTGCCATTATTACAACTAAGCAAACTCAATCGATTCAAATGATAGTCAATCAAATATCTTCGCACACAATCAGAATCAACAATACACTTCCATACCTTTTCAACATGTTCAGTTAGAATGAACAATTTATACGGGCTTTCATCTTGAACATTCAAAACATGCATTTCATTGCAAGTTAAGGACAAACAACCAATACCATCAGGAAAATAATATTTTTCAAAGATCAAAGCATCAACAAAGTGTTCATCAACATGCGAATAAGAAAGGATGTCTTAGCATTTTCCAAAGTCTTTTCTTGTTTACCTTTAAGAGTAGGAAGAGAAAAGTCGGTTGTACTTTTTTCGTTTAATACAAACCTTCTCTCCTCGGGAAAGTAGTCTAGTCGAAGCTTCATGGCTGAATTAACCTTGTCGAAATGAAATACGAACTTCAGGTACAACCACAGAAATGGATTAAGGAATGAATTTAAATTGAAATCAAATTTATCATACCTCGTTTCCTTATTCAACAACCAAGCATCAAAACAATAGAAATTATTCGCACATAATCGATGATGCTTGATTTTCCCACAAAATGTACCAAAATAGATTCCGGGTTTAAAAACTTGATTTTGATTATTCATGCCAAAGTGTAGCAAAGAGTTCATTGAGCCAAACTTGTCAACCTAATAGGATTTTTGTGTCCACAGAAACAAATGTTCAAATCTCTTTACTTCCTTCAAACTAAATTTGCAAAAACTCGAGGATTTCAAACAAAGTAGTAAAGGGTTCACATAATCTCCACAATTAATTAAATTGAGATGTTTATATGAAAATTTGTTGTTACGCAGAATCGAGTTTCGCATTTGCCGATTAGACATGACTTCACCTTTAAACTTATCAATGCAAAGATTTGTTTTGGAAAAGCTCGTCTCACCACCATTTGAGATTACAACACTAATTGATGAAGGAAAATCAACCATTTTTTTTGCACGAAGCTTTTACAAAGATGAAGTTTTCAACATTATGCTTACCTACATTCAAGGAAGATAGTGGAAATTCAAGTGCTAGGTGTTCCTTACCTATCTTACCTTCGGGCTCGTGTGGTTCGATTTCAACTTCATCTTTACCTTTTTCGGTCATGCAAAAACATCGCTTGTCAGGAAGATATTGAAGTTGATATTCGTCACAGAGATTTTTCGGAACCTGAAAAGAAGGAACAGAACAAAAGCAAACATCACGGGGGTTAGTTAAAATTTCGTTCTCCTTTTCTTGTTCTCGCTCACTATCTTCATTTTCTCTCTCTTTTTTTCAACATCTTTTTCTTTTTCAATTTTTTTCTCAATCTCAATTTCTTTTTTAATTTTCTTTTCTTCGTTTTCTTTTTCTCTCACCTTTTCGATTTATTTTTCTTTTTCATTTTCTTTTTCTTTTTCATTTTCTTTTTCTTCTTTTTCATTTTTATTACAATGTGAGGACGATACAAAAGAATCAAAAAGATAATCGTTTGACTCAAAGAAAGAGAAACTATTTTCGTAGGCTTCTCATTTATTTCTTCGAGAACAATCCTTCGGGAAGAACTTCTTTGAAGCATACGAGGAATAAATCGTCCTTTCTCGTTCTTCATATCGAAAATTCGCAAGCTTGAAGCTGTCGCGTATTGAATTCCTTGACAAATAGGAATCCCGATAAGAATCTCTTAGCGAGTAGTCTTTGGACGCGTATCGCCGTGATGATCTCGACTCCGTTTCTCGACTTGGTGGATTTTGTTTCTATCGGGCCTTTTCCTTCACTCGGTCCAAATGTATTTTTAATGGACTTAGTTTTTCCTCCAACATTCGGCCCATCTCGTTCACCAAGTATTGAAATTCATCGGCAGAGAATTCTTCTTGAGACATGATTTCACAGAAAGAAGAAAGGTTAAAAGAATAATAACAAGAAATTAGTTACCTCACCATAAAAACTCACAATTCACTCAAAAAAAAAGAAAATAATTCGGCACTTCACTCGTGTTTACACTTTTTAATGGATTTTACCTCCACTTTAAGGCACTCACACACTCGTGCCTCTTTCCACTCGTATCTTCTCTTGTGATTTCGTATAAAACTTCGTAAGACTAGGTTTTCTAGTGTAAGGGTCGATTTCAAGAGGTTTGCAAAGGTAACTATATAAGGGATGTAGGTGGGCTGAAAGAACGATATTGGGTTATCAAGTGTGGCGTGAAGGTGGATGGTGTTAGGAATTAAGAGTCGATGATCGGGAATAACCAAAATGGAATGAATTAACCACTTTCAAATTTTTTTTCGAATTCTTTTTTTTTCATAATAAACTTCAATACAATATGCTGATTTACATGTAATTTAAATACCACTTTTTTTTAATATACGATTTTTTTTACAAATCTACTTACTTCGGCTCTTCTCGAACGTCCGTTCTTCTCATTTTAAATAGCTCTGATACCAAATGATACACTCCGGACTCGTAGATTAATCCGAGTCGTATAGTTGCCCGATCGTTAAAACAAAGAAGAATCGTTTGAGATGGAATGAAGTCAGATATTAAGCTAAATGTGGTTTAAGGATGTCAAGGATAGGCTTAAGAATAAGATGGCTAATCGAATTATTGAGGCTTGGTTGTAAAATAAAAGAAAACTCGGTAATTAGAATTAAAATGGTAACTTAAGAACAAGAGTTAACCAACACTTCGATTGAAGGTTGACCTGAAACTTATAGGTTCTAAAGTTGTTTAGGAGATGGATAGGGAAACCTCGATCCACTATCTATAATAGATAGGAACCTTGGTATAATTTAGATTGAACGCCACACGAAATCGTGATAAGTTCGGTTGAACAAAAACGGGTTGACGCCACTAACTAGTTAGATAAGTCAACAAAGTTTTTGGACGAAATTTAAGAGAAGAAAATCTCTCCACAAATTGACAGCAATTCATTAAGGTTCAAAAGTTTTTTTCAAAAATGAAGAAAAAAACTATTTATAGACATCACCTAAGCTAGCCGAATAGTCACATACATTCTTAAGAACTAAGCAAATGAACCCAATTGATTGAGCTAGCAAGGTTCGGCTGAATGTGAGCTCCAATGGTTAGCTTCTAGAATGAGCAATGGACTTGGAAGCTTGAGGAAGGTGCATGGCAGCAGCTATATTCGATTAATAGGCTTAAATGGTTCATTAAAATTGCATTTTTTGGCTGAAAAGGTACTAGCATTAAATGAGAACGTGAATAGCCAAATAGGTGTGAAAAGTCAGCCTTGAAGAGTCCTTTAGGTGTGAACATGTCCAACCGAATAGACATGGGTGTGAACTCTAAGTGTGAACAGCATTATGCTAATTTGGGGAATGAATTCGGTCAGCTGAACATTCACTTGAAGATCCATGTATGTATCATCAAGTTCATTGAATTTGAGGTGAATACACCTTGTTTAATGTCTCTTCCAAATTCGGCTCACCTACACAAAAGATGAGTGGAATTAAATTAATGCACATTCAGCAAGTAAAGATGAATTATAACACATTAAAAACCAGCAGCAGCCAAAACAATTAATCTGCTCATAAATTCGGCTGAACTTAGGCATAATAAATCAGCAATAAGACACATTAAATAATTGTAATAAAACAAACACATTTATGCTGTGTAATAGTTAAAACAAATTAAAAACATGTATTGAAATAAGGCATAATTAACACACTTAATTAAAATGTCTAGATTTAAACCAATTAAATACTAACAAATTATTTTGAACTGAATTAACTAATTAAACTAGTTTATTTAATTTAGTCCAGCTACTAATAATTGCATAAATTAAAAACCAAGCTATGTTTGAGCTTATTCAAGCTCTTGGAGCTGGAATTGAGCTATATGGAGATCAACGAA
Source organism: Gossypium raimondii (assembly GCF_025698545.1). NCBI lineage: Eukaryota > Viridiplantae > Streptophyta > Magnoliopsida > Malvales > Malvaceae > Gossypium > Gossypium raimondii. The sequence continues at coordinate 38,043,491 of NC_068577.1, forward strand.
ATAAAATTTAGCTAATTCAGCTCGCATGGGTTTGCTCGCAATGCTTAATAAGCTAGTCCAAAAGTGCTCCTGGGGCGTGGTCGTATCAGATGGCCGAAGACAGTGTGTAGCAGATAGGGGTAGGAATATCTGCATTTGAATTTGATATGTTATGTATGTGAAACTGAAATTGCTTCTGCATATGTAACTGATTTGTTCTGTATCTGAACTAATATTGCTTCTGTTAGCTAACCGAATCTTAGGAATCGGGAATTATCTTATGAATGAGTTCTAATTAAACAAACGTCTTTTACGCACTAAGTTCACAACTCATATTGTTATTGATTGGATTTTAGGTGATTCTCAGACTTGAGCGGGTCGGTGTTACTGGAGCTCGGTCAAGCTTTTATCCTTCCTTTAAATACTATTATTAGGAATTTCGGTGTTTTATGACATTATAATGTTTGGGAAGATTATATACGTAGTTAATTGCTATGATTGCTATTATATGCTGAATGGTTCATTTTGACTTCGTTATAAATGTGGTATTCTTAATATCGATAATGTAACTCTTTGGACTAGGTCTAGACATCTAGGCCAGGTTTAAGGTGTTACATTAGTATAGCATAAAAACAAGGTTGGATCATAATAGCATGTTGCATATTTCATAACTTCAATCAAATGTGAAATTGAGATGATCCATACTTCGAAGAGTATATGGAAGAACAAAATATTGATAATCTTAATGATGTATATTCAAATTTAGATGATAATAAACTCGGTTAAGGACCAAAAATGATGATGAGGAACATATGTTAAATATTAAAAGGAATAACCCAATAAACATGCACTAGAGCAATTAGATAAAATTCCATATGATTTTTTTCTTGTTATTTTATTAGTAATCATATTATCAACTACTTTTTTAGTGACATAATACATATGATGATTTTATTTTAATTTTGTTACTTGTTTAAAACTTATTTTTACCATACTAATAGTGTTTTTGTAGTAATTAAAATTTAAAAATATAAATTATGTAACTGTGTAATTTCAATTTGTATTACCAAACATGACAGAAGAAATTACAATGTAATTACACTCTGTTAGCCAAATATGTCCAGAAAATTACAATTCTTTATAATTACAAGAGAGTGCAGTTACTACCCTAATAATTATATTTTCATTCAATTACTTTGTGCGGTTGATATAGATTAAGATGTATGTAAAACATATGTAATGGACTCTAATTTTGATGATACGAGGATGGAGATGAGTACTTTAAATCAAGGGGGACTTTAGAAGGAAGCAAGCAGTGGCCTTTGGCCTTTCCCCCTCCCCAAACGAAAAAATTGCTATGCTAGTTTTCATAAAAAAAAAAAAAGGTGTCTTTAAAAAATTGCTGTGCGGTAAGTAATCAATGTGGATGGATAATCCTAATTCAAAGCATATGCGATTCAGTTACCAGAATCATAATCTTAATATAGTTGGTACGTGCAATTGTTTTTGAACAATGATATTTAGTCTATTTTAAATATAAAATTTAGAGTAAACTATTTAGTTCGTCCATTTTCATTTTGGTTATTCAAAATAAAATCTTTGTAATTTTGGAATAATTTTGTAGAGTATTTTATTTTAGTCATCAAGCGTTAAATCTCTAATGGTGATTAATCATATCGTCACATTATGTTTATACTTTCATTTTGGTCATCCAACTTTTAAGTCACTTTTATTTTGATAACCCAAAACAAATGTTCTTCTAACCGTTGATTGGGGTAAAAAAGTATTAAAGTGAAAAACAGTAGAAACTAAAATAATATATTTAATATTTGTCAAATTGTACTTTTATCCCATTACCCAAAATTCTAGAAATAAATTCAATATTGAAATTTTACATCAAAATAAATTAAAAATTTCAACAAATTTTTATCCCTTGATAATGCCAATCGACTTATTACTATAAGATTAGAATTAATTAAATTAATTAGTTTAATATCCATCTAAAATTTAAAATTTATTTTATGTTTCCAAAATATCCTTAACTAAATAAACTCAAATAACTCATATTTAATAATTTGTCTACAAAACTTAAATTTTTTATTATATAATCTTGAATCTTACATATTAAGTTAAAAACAAAGAAATAATCCTATTAATTGCTTGTTCTTCGTTTGGGTAAAGAAGTGATAAAAAATTATGAGTTTTGTTTGGTATGGAAGATAAAATTAATTAATTAATTTAGGCTTAAGGGTTTAAAAGCCCTCAAATTAAAAAAAAAATTAAGCCCCTCTTTTTTTTGCACTCAATTGAGTAGTTTAACTTTCAAAATGCATAAAAAAAAACCTCAAACTTCTTCAAAAAAATAAATTAAGCCCTACTTTTTTTTCACTCAACTGGGTACTTGAACTTTCAAAATGCATAAAAAAGACCCTCAAAATTTTTCAAAACAGCAATTAAGCCCTGCTCTTATTAAAAATTTAAATATTAAATATTAAGTATTAAATTTTATAAAAAATATTAAATTTTAATGAAATATAAAAATTTAAAATTTATTAGAAATTAGAATTTTTTAATAAAATAGTAAAAATAAAAATTGTAAAATTTTATAAAAATCATAAAAAATTAACGACCCTATTTTTTCAATTAAAGTCATCATGTGTCGCATAACACAACAGTGACATGTTGCGAAAAATGATAAAATAAAATAAAATCAATAAAATTTATAAAAAATTATAAAATGCTTCTTTTGGTACGATAAATTTTATAATTTTTTTTCTGAAATTTATATTTCTTTACATTTTGTATAATTATTTTATGAATTTATAAAATTTTATATATATTTTATATTTCTATATATTTTATAATTTTTTACGATTTTATAAAATTGTACAATTTTATATATATTATTTTATGATTTTTAATAATTTTTAATATCTTAATTTTATTAAAATTTAATAATATTTATAGCTTTTATAGCTTTTATTTTTTTCTAATTTTTCATAAAAGCAAGGGCTTAATTTTTTTTTTTTTTAAGTTTGAGGGTCTTTTTGATGCATTTTGAAAGTTCAAGTACCTAATTGAGTGCAAAAAAAGTAGGGGCTTAATTGCTTTTTTTGAAAAGGTTTGAGGGCTTTTTTATGCATTTTTAAAGTTTAAGTACCGAAATGAGTGTAAAAAAAACAGAGGCTTAATTGCTTTTTTTTTTTAAAAATTTGAGGATTTTTTGCACCCTTAAGCCTTTAATTTAATTAATTCCACGGATTTTTCTTTGCATTTAATTAACTTAGCATGGAAGATTAAAGATCATATAATCAAAAGAAATTTGAGTTTTCTAAACAATTATTATAGATGATATTAAATAAAATTTGAAAATTTAGAAGGAGAATAAATTACTTAATTTCAATATTATAGTAATTAATTGATTGGCACTATCAAGGGATAAAAAGTTTTCAACAATTTATTTAATTAATTTTAATGTCTTGAAATTTTAATTTTCAATATTGAAAAGGAAAATAAAATTAGAACTTTTGGAAAAAGGGTAAACAAGTACAACTTGACAAATTGTTAATGGACTATTTTAGTTTTTACAGCTATTCCACTTTAACCTTTAACTTTATTTTTGCCCTGATCAATACTTTAAAAAGGATAATTTTTTGGGTGACCAAAATGAAAGTGTAAACATGATGTGGCATGTACAGTTATCCATAATTAGAGATTTAACGTTTGAACAACTAAAATGAAAACACCGTAAAAGTTGGGCAAAGAAATTGCAAGAATTTCATTTTAGGTGACCGAAATGAAAACGTCCTAAAAGTTGGGTGACCAACTGGATAATTTACCCTTAAATTTAATATCTGCAGAGTGAAGCCAGAAATTTTTTTAAGTGGGACTAAGATTAAGTTATATATTTTTATGAAAGCTAAAATACAATTTTAAAAGGATTAGATCAAAATTTTAAAATTTTTAGAATGACCAAACTATAAATTTACCATATATATTAGTATGAAATTTTATAAATTTTGAGGGTAGCCTGCCTGCCTAATATAGAAATCCAAGAAATTGTGTTCGTATAAAGTTGAAGAATGTGAAGGTCTTTGCAATTCATGTAGATGTTAGGTGGATTTGAGAAACATTGGAACATAGGTTGAAGAGACAGATTCAGCCCAGCATTATTATATTTTATTCCAAATTTTACGACTATATGCGTTAATTTGATACGAAGTCCAAAATGTAGATATAATATGTGATTATAGCATATGGATAGAATTGCCCATGTTGGAGATTGTGAAAGGGAAATTAGAAAGTTTTAATCATAACCGTTCGATGGGCTCATCAATTTAACTTTTTGTTTTGGATCAATGTGGTTTCACTTTGGACCAAATGCATAATCCTTGCCAACCGGTCTCTTTTTTATATTTTCCAACTTGATCTCAAATTCAACTCTTTCCACCCACCAAACCCCAAACATTAAATACTTATTTACATTTATTCTAAAATTTATAAATTTTAAAAATTCTAATTAAGTTATATGATTTTACTTATAAAATTACAATCAAGATATTTTTGTTATGAATATCTTATTAAGTGGATGTCCATCAAGATCAAGATAAGTTTTGATTTACTTTAAATTTTAGTAGTGATTAGAAGTAGATCTCTCCTTATGCCTATAAATAAGTAAATATTCTGATTGATCAATAAAATACGCTCTTTCTTTGCTCACCCATTCTCTTTATTCTTTATTCTGTCTTTTATTTTATAAACGTTATCAGCACGATTCTATTTTATTTTATAATACGGTCACTCCAAATCTACTGCTCAAGTTATTGTCGATTGCTTTCTAGAGCTATTGCAATTTCAGTCTTCAATTGAGGCTTGCGCACTATGGGTAATCATTATCCAAAGAAATTTATATAATCTTTACGTGGTTGATGACGATGATGTTAAATATCTTTAGGTATCATGTTTATTATAATTGAAGACTAATCATGACAACATAAATAGAAAATTTTTGATTTGAAATCTACGTATATGAAATAAAGAATTTTTGGGACGTTTATAAGTTCATCCTAGTAAATCTATTGCATTCACGAAGTGAAGCATAAAAGAAAATATAAACCAATATTATTCCAATATTTGGTAGAACAAAATTAGTTGAAATATTTAAAGATTTTGGCATATTCCAAGCGAATATTGCATATAATTGTTTGGAAATTATATTTATTTTGTTGATTTAGTGACATTATAAACTTCATTGATTTAGATATTTCCAGTAGTAAATGTCATAATAGTACTTATATCTTGATACAAAGTAAAAGAATAACAATAAAATTATCAATTTGTTACAAATTATATTGACATTATTATTATAATTAAAATGCATGTTAAAGTAAACTAGAAGTTTCTTGATACAAATGTATTTACTACTTGGCGTGATCAGTTAGATCATCCTGGATCATATATGATGCAAAAATTAATTGAGAATTCATATGGACATTCATTAAAGAATCAGAAGATTTTTTAATTTAAAGAATTCTCATTTGTTGCTTATTCTAAATGAAATTTGCTTATTAGAAACTCACTAGCTAAAGTTGAGATTTAATATCTTGCATTTCTGAAATGAATATGGGCTCATTCATCCACCATGTGGATAGTTTTGATATTATATGATTTTGGTAGATGCATCTACAAAATAATCACATATGTGTTATCAACTTGCAACCCGTCGTTTGCAAGATTGCTTGTTTAAATAATTAATTTCAAATCATGCAATTAAAACAATTCATCTTGCTAATACTGATGAGTTAATATCTCAGTCTTTTATTGATTGAGTTTGAATTTTTTTGTAAAAGTTTGTTATTTATGCATAATGGTTTAAATAAATTATTGATTGAACACCTCTAATTAATGTCTAAATCATTACTTATGATAACTAAACTTCCTATTTCAACATGAGAATATGTTGATTTACGTGTTGCATGCATCAAGCCAATAAGTTATAAATATTATTCATTACAATTGGTTTTTAGTCAAGAGCTAAATATTTCTCATCTTTGAATTTTTTGTATGTACGTATATGTTCCAATTGCTCCACCACAACGCACAAAGATGAGTGAATCCTCAAAGAAAGTTGAAAATATATATTAATTACAAGTCTCCTTGAATTATTAGATGTTTTGAATGTTCTTGAGATTCAATTATGATATGATTTGTGATTACTATTTAGATTCGATAGTTTTCCCGACATTAGGTGAAAAGAAATAATAACTTGTAATTAGTTAGGGGGAGTAATTTGAACTAGAAGTTCAATAAGGATAACTCATTATAAGTTCCAAATATGAAAATTCCCATAAAAGAAAATAATGCATCAAAAAGTTCCAAATAATGCATTAGAAGTTCAACTGGGTACTTGAACTTTCAAAATGCATCAAAAAGGCCCTCAAACTTTTTCAAAAAAGTAATTAAGCCCCTACATTTTTTTCCACTCAATTGGGTACTTGAATTGTCAAAATGCATCAAAAAGACCCTTTAACTATAAACTGTAACAGTTGATCGTTAAAGTTAATTGCCTCTAATTTTTTTTTCAGTTAAAACCACCCCATGCAACAGCTACTACATCACATGTGACAAAAAACATTATAAACAATACAAATCAATAAAAGTTATAAAAATTATTAAACTTTAATAAAAAAATATTTAAAATTTACTAAAAATTGAAAAAAAATAAATCGTAAAAAAATATAAAAAATTGTAAGCCCTTTAACCATTGACTGTTAAAGTTAACGATCCCCATTTTTTTCAATTAAAGCCATCAAACGTCACAACACAACATGACATGCGGCGAAAAATAATAATAATAAATCAATAAAAGTTATAGAAAATTAAAAAATACTTCTTTTGGTATGATATTTTTTATAATTCTTTTATGAATTTTATATTTCTTTACATTTTTTATCATTTTCTTACGGCTTCATAAAAATTTCTATATTTTTCTATATTTCTATATATTTTATAATTTTTACAATTTTATAATATTTTTCTAATTTTAATAAAAATAAATATTTATTATATTTCTTTTATTAAAATTTAATAATTTTTATAACTTTTATTATTTTTTGCCACATGTCACATCGTGGTTGTGACACATGGTGACTTTAACTGAAAAAATTAAAGGTGGTTAATTTTAATGGTCAACTGTTAAAGTTAATGATAAAAGGGTTTTTTATGTATTTTGGCAATTGAGTGCAAAAAAAAAACAATAGCTTAATTGTTTTTTGATACATTTTAAAAGTTCAAGTATCTAGTTGAGTACAAAAAACATGATTTTTTTTTTTAAAATTTGAACTTTTACACCCTTAAACCTAAAAAAATAGAGACACTAAAATGTAACCTTAAATATATAAAAAAAATGGAAAGAACAGTTTTACACTATGTTTGGATTGCATTAAAATTAGGAAAAGTAAAGGAAAGTTTTTCCTGGATAATTCCTTTTATTTAATTAAGGGAAATTTTAATTATCTCATTTTGAAGGAAAAGCTAGAAAGTGAGGTTATTTTTTTACATAGTTATTTTATAAAAGGACATAATTGGAAAAATTATTATAATCAATTATTTCCTTTCTTCAATTTAACGAAACAAAGGTGGTAAATGTTTTTTTTAAAACTAGAAAGTATAGCGATACATGGGCATCCCTTTCGAATCAGCTGCAACGAGGGAAGCCATAAATTGGGCATGTTTGAATGCATAATAACCTGGTTTGCCACATTATAATTATCCTCAAATGAATCAAAATGAAAGCTACTACCCTTCCTAGCACAGGCATCGGCACAATGATTTCCTTCTCGAAACATATAGAGACTTCAGACTTGTTGAAAGTCACTCACATAGTCCTGCAATCAGTCACAATGGGATCAGGCATCAAGTTGTCCATTTTTGAATTCTTAATGCAACTAATAACAGAAGTGGCATCAACTTGAATAATTTATTATATATATAAGCACGAATTTGAAAAAAATTTTAAATCGAAGAAAATGTCTTTTAATGATCATTTAATTACTAAACCGGTATTAAATAAATATTTTTCAATAATACTATGATAGAGTTTTAATTTGTTACACAATAATAAATAAAATCATATCAATAATATTATTTTTGTATAATGAAATTTTTATTGGTTTGAACTACACAATATGCCATAATGTAGCGGACTAGGATCAATTTTTAAGTTGTTGAACCAGTACCAATTAGCAAAAGATTAAAAGTTTATAAAAGAAACAAGGAAAGCAAGAATAAAAAATAAATAGAATTTGATGGAAAGGTTATTCCCCTTGAAGAATAAAGCTTCAATACAAACAACTAATGGTGAAGAATGAAAATTGACTCTCCAAGTATGAATTGAGAAACTCGAAAGTTGAAGAATTTTCCACCAGCAATTCAAGAGATTGAAATTATTATTTTTTCCCGAAAATCACAAAAAAAAAGAGTTGTTCATAAAAAGCTAATCAAAGTATGTTTGAAACAATTATAATAATCAAAAGAGTGTACCAAATGAAAGAGACCAACGTATTTATAGGCTCATACGTCTTAGGGCTAGTTTAGCAATGCATTTAAAGATTGCTTTTAAAAAGTGCTATGGAAAAATGCTTTTAAGAAGTAATTTTGAAAAGTTTGGTTTAAGATTTGAGTGTTTAGCATTGCTATCAAAAAGTGCTTTTGAGAAATAAAATATATATTTTAAACATGTTATTATCAAGTAACAAATATATATTTAAATAATGTTCAAATTAGTTAATATTATTATATTTTAGTAAGAATATAAAAATTTATTATAACTTGTTGTTAATATTTTAATATATAAAATATAAATTTTAAATATTTTAAGCAATAAATATTAATTATTTATAAAATTTAATTAGAATATATAAACTATATTTTAAATATTTAAATATAACCATTAAATATTTATAATTAGATATTAACACATTTGTATTATTTTTAAAAATATTTTTTATTTTTAATTAATGATTTTAACACATTTTTAATTAAGCAGCAAGAAAGTATTATGTTATTGGAGGGGTGAAAAAGTAATTAGGCACCAAAAGTGTTTTTTGAAGAGGAAAAGCTAAAATTTTAGCTTCTCCTTTTCAGAAGTGTTTTTCATTTCAAAAGTACTTTTGAAAAGCTAAAAATTTCAACCAAAAGCAGCTTGTTTGGCACAGCTTTTCTTCCAAAAGTACTTTTGAAGGCAAAAATAGTCTTTTTAAGCACTACTAAACAAGCCCTTAGAGTACTCAAGGGACTAAACTTTGATGGATAATATCAGCACTTATCCAAAGAAGTTTAAACTATCTCAAAACTCCTGTATCTTAAGACTTATAGAACAAATGAAAAACTTTTCAACTAAAGGCATAAAAATTTCATTTGTGGCCTAATTCATAAGAGTAATAGGTTGAATTACATCATTATTAACACTTTAGAAACAAAACAAAACTATTAAACTAGGCCAAACACAAGAAAAGCCGAAATATCAACTAGGTGAATCTAAATAAGCTGAATACTCTAAATGGGCTTAGATCATAAAAAGGAATGTTCTTTTGGGTTGCTCTCTTCACAAATTAAACCCTTCTAGGCTTATTAGAACCTTCCATCTAGATTCCTCTCTTTGGTTTGCTTTATTGGTCACCATAAAGTTTGTGTTGGATCTGGTGCACTAAATATAGTATTTTCGCTAATATACACTTGTAATTTTTCGAACAGGTTAGTTAATAAAAAAATTATTGATTAAAATTAATATAATTTGTATTATTTTCCTCAAATGATTTTTGCACGCAAAGCAAAATGGAATAAAATATTGCTCATTGATTGTCTAATGTTTAACTAATACTAAGCGGTATTACGTGGTTGGGTCGTAATACGAAAAGATAGCTTGTATTAGTAGACGAACCTAAACATGTTCTTAATCTCGGAAATCAGCAAACAATTGAAAGACTAATATATCGCCTATTAAGTCTAATTGGGGAGATGCCTTGTCTTGGGCATTGGATCAGATGACTCCTAAAAGATAGAGACATAGATATGACTAGCAGTACATTGGACAAGACCCAAGCAAAATAGATCCTGAATTCATTTATGGATTTATTTACCTGTCACGTTCATAGTGTAACATACCTAAATCCTGAGTGGATGGCGGACTATGTATGCGTGACTCGTACGCTTTGATGTTAGTAAAAGCCTGAGTTCAAATAGATAAGGAACCGAAAGATAGTGCGTTGGGTGTACGACTTCTGTAATATGTAGCGTTTTTCACAACAGTGGAATTCATAACTCAAAACATGGGTAAATGATATCCTCTCATTGGCATTACATGGTTGATGAAAAGTAAACGTGATCACGGGCTGTTCGTCTTTGTGATGGATGATTTGATCACTATTTAATAGTGATTGACTTTTCACGAATGAAGATACAATGGTTACCATGAGATAAAATAAGATCATATTGGGAGAATGAATATTATTCCAAAGAGATCAAGGATATCCTATGAGGGTAACACATTAATGACAAGGTCATTGGACGAACACTGAGTAGTTGCTTTAATAATGGTATGTTGTTGAGGAGAGCTCAGGTACGATACTGTAGTGGAATGACTTCGTGACTAAATAAGTTTATAATTAATAGGCGAAAAGCTGGAACTTAATTATAAATCATTTGAGCCTCAACTACGTATACCCAATCGATCCTTCCGCTAGCTCGTTGAAACCAGAAATGAATTGCTTGTTTGAATAGAAATGAACGGAATGAATTGAAAAGGAGAAATGAGAAACATTGAGGAATGATTTTGATTTTCTCCAAAATGGAGAATTGAAATCATTTGGAAATGAATGTAGGTTTCCAAAAATGGAAATGAAAATGAAAACGGAAAATGGAAACTTGTAATCCTATATAAAATTACTTAAAAAATGATGGAAGAATGAGTTTATATTTTTGGACTATTTTGAAGCCCGAACATGAAAATAAATCATTCGGTTATAGTGAACATGTTGAGTTGTGACATATTTAAAGAATTTTCTCGAAATTTTACTGGAGGCAAAATTGCCAAAATTTTACCAGGAGTAAAATAGCCAAATTTTACCAATGGTAAAATTGTCAAAATTTTATTGGGGTAAAATTGGGGTGAGAAAATTATTTAATGTGTAGATATTAATGTTTATTTTGGGGAATAGAAAAAATGAACCGAGTTGGATCATATTATAGAGTACTGGGTCAAAAAGGCCTAAGAAGTAATTGAAATTGGACCCGATGTGAGAAAGACCCAAAACCCCACATATTACATGAAGGGTCCGACAACCTTAGTAGAAATATAAGGGTGAGTCGTGTAGGAAAGTTAGGTTTGAAAAACACAACGAAAAATAAATTTAGGAAAAAAAACTAGAGTTTTAATTTTTTTTTCCAAAACAAGAACTTGATTGTGATATCTAAAGTAATAAACACTTAATCAAAATTTTACCTTTTTGATTCATTTAGAATGAAAGCTTCGACCGAATAGTCTTCTCCGCTATCCTCAAGCTCACTTCTACTAAGTGTGGGCTCGCTTCGAATAAGAAAATTTTTCATAAAAAATTACCAGTAGGATAATTTCGTAATTTCTCTAAACTTTTAGGCCAAGTTGTAAATCAAAAAAAATCTCTATAAATTTTCTAAAATAATTTCTTCAGAGAATTTTCTCTTTACAACATTCTCTTGAATTCAAGTGTGCGTAAAATAATGACCCAAGACTATCGTTATATATGGAGAATTTAGAGAGTTCAATTATGATTAAACTTAATCACTTTAATATAATATTTATCAAGATAAATAATAAATATTAGATTAAATTTAATGTTAAATATTATTGAATTAATAGAATATTTATTTATAAGGTAAACATTAAATCAAATTAAATATAAGATAAAATAATCACTTTAATATTAAATTAATAAAGTACTATTAAGATAAGTATTTAATTAAATTTAATATTAAATCTATTAAAATAATATTATTTTTGGAACAATTAATTTGAAATCAAATTCTTTGGTAAAATCCCAGTAAGAATGTAATTCTTCCACTATTTAACCACCGAAGACCCGCCGCAGCTGACCATTTGCCGACCACCAGAATGTTGCCATCGGCATCCCGAGCTCATCCGGTTGCTGCCGGTTCGATCCAGGTCAATGACGGCCTGACCAGCTCAGTCCAGCCACCTGTTGGACTGTCGATCCGATTTCACATACTAGGCCCGGTTTGACCAATTTTTGAGCCTTGGTCTCGATTTTGGGCTCCCGAACCCAATTTACGATCTCAGGTTCAACTTCAAGTTCAATTACCCATTGGACTAATTGTCTGACTTGAAAATTAATTTTCAAAAATATCATATTAATTTTAATTAATTTGATTGATTTAATTTTACTTAATCAAAATTAATTTTCCCAAAAATCACTTTGATTTTCCAAATAAATTTTTCAAGAAAATTCTTTAATCAAATTCTCTAGTTAAACAATTCTTATGACCGACCAATTTAATTCCACATTGAACAAATCAACTCAATTAAATTATTTCCAGAGTTCTAGAATTTTCTTCTGATTCAACTATAGTCCGATCAAGCTTTTGTTGAGCTTGCAGAGAGACCAATCGAACATATACAATTAGGCTTTAATAATTGCAATTATGTCCAGAAGCATCGTTCTGATAGTTCGCAATTACTTAATCATGGATTCAATCCACAAGAAGCATATTTATTGAAAAATCTTTATTGTATACACTTTACAAAAGCAATTCATCCAACTGCTTTGTCCAATGACCTCATCATGCGTGTGTTACCCTCATAAGATATCCTTGATTAATTTGAGTTAAATTTGCTCACTCAATACAATTTTATTTTATCTCATTGTCATCATTGTGTCTTCTTAATGATTAATATAATCACTGTCAATAAATGACTATGATAAATTGCTCATTCGAGAACAAGCAACCCGTGACCACGTTCAATATTTATCAATCCACACAATGTCAATGAGAGGATAAGGTTAACTCTTTAATTGAGCTATGAATTCCACTGTTGCTAGTAAAGTCATGACATGCACAAGTCATATACCCAACAAACCGGCTATCGGCTTGATCATCTTTAGAGCATAAACCTCCACTTATATCAAAGCACATGAGTTACATATGCATGGTCAGTAACTAACTCTGGATTTAGGTAAATCACACCATGAACGCCACAAGTGAATTAATTCACAAACGGATTCAAAATTAATTCATCTTGGGTCCAATGTACTATTCTATCAATGAATACAACTATGTCTCTACCTGTGGAGTCAACTAGCCATCTCCCCAATTGGAATTGTAGATGACATAATAATCATTTTCAGTATTTGAATCAAATGTTCACTTTGATTCTTTTACGGGATTACAGACTTATTTAGATTATCTACTAAAGTAAGTTGTCTTTCTCGCAATGTACACATTCTTACAGTGCCACTTATCATTAGTTTGAACTTAGACAATCAATGAGTTAATATTTGCTTGTCACAATTTCTCTATGCATGTAAAATATGAAAAATAGAAATACAGAAGACATAATAGTGAAATGTGAAATTAACTGTAATATGTTTCACATTCCCATATGCTCAACGTGTTTTTTAAAGCTACTAGTTACGAGAATCTTAGTAAACGGATCAGCAAGGTTATCTTCAGAAGCTACTTTCACTACATCTACAATTCTTTCGGCTACTACCTCTCGTATCAAGTGATACTTCCTATCAATATGTTTCATCCTCTTGTAACTTCTCATTTTTTTGGTATTAACTATTGCGACACTATTATCACAATACAGTGTTATAGCTTTTTCCATACCAGGAATGATTTCAAGATCAGTTAAGAACTTTCAAAGCCATATTGCTTCGTTTGTTTCCTCAAAAGCAACCACATATTTGGCCTTCACAGTAGATTCAACAATGCAAGTTTGTTTTGCATTTCTCCATACTATGGCTACACAGCTTAGGACGAATACATTTCTCGATGTCGATTTCTCAATGTCGATTTTCTTGAATGTTTACAGGTTTGAAAGTTTGAGTATCCAATAGGAGTAAGGTTCTTCTGAGAATACACAAGCATATAATCTCCAGCTTTTTTAAGATACCTTACTATATGCTTTACAGCTTGTCAATGCCTGAAACCAGGATTCGCCTGATATCAACTAACCATTCCTATTGTGAAACAAATATCTGGATGTGCAAAGCATCGCATACATAAGGCTTCCAACTGCCGAAGTATATGGAACCTTACTTATATGCTCTCTTTCTTCCGCTGTCTTAGGAAAACCATCTACAGAAAGATGAAAACCTAATGTAATCAGATGAGTGCCTAACTTCGCATCGGTCATTACAAAATATTCCAGTACCTTATCGATGTACGAAGCTTGTGATAGAACTATCATTTTATTTTTTTGATCCTTAAGGATTTGAATTTCAAGAATATAACTAGCTTCACCCAAGTTTTTACGCTAAATTATTCAACTAACCATAAGTTAACCAACTACAATTCTCCTACATCATTTCTGGTAAGTAGAATATCATCGACATACAAAATAAGGAAGATTACATTTTTATCCTTTATACGCTTATAAACCTAAGGTTCATCAGCGTTTTGCTCAAACCTAAAAGTCTTGACCGTTTGATTAAATCTTTTATTCCATGAGCGAGATGTCTGCTTAAGTCCATAGATGGATTTTAGCAGTTTGCAAACTTTCTGCTCCTTTCTCTTAACAACATAGCCAGTGGGTTAACCATGTAAATGGTTTCATCAAGATAGCCATTCAAAAATGTTGTCTTGACATTTATTTTTCAAATCTTGTAATCGAGGGCAGTGGCAATGGATAAGAGTATGTGAATAGACTTCAGCATGGTTATCGAAGAGAAGGTATCATCGTAATCGATGCCTTCTTTTTCTGTGTAGTCTTTTCCTGCAAGTTTAGCTTTATGTGTTTCCACTTTTGATTCTGCATTTCTCTTCTTCTTTTAGATCTACTTACAGCCTATAAGTTTAATCCCAACTGGTAAGTCTACAAGTTCTCATACTATATTGGATTTCATAGAATCCATCTCGGCATCTATGACCTATTTCCAGAGTTTAGAATCAAAATCCTACATAGCCTCATTATAAGTAAATGGATTATCATCCTTATGATTGACTTTCGTATTATAAATACTACCATCATACACAAAAAAAGTCCGATTTCTTAGAAACTCTCTCACTACGATGGATTCCCCTATGTTGTTGATTGTTTTTAGGTCTTTCTACAACTTTCTCGAGAATTAAACTTGGTGGTTGTTCTACAACTCCCTAAAGTTCCTCGGGCACCACTTTACTTTGAGGCTTAAAGTTCTCCATGTAGCTTTCCTTAAGGAGCATGAGTAGAAACTTTAATCGTATTATCTTTTGAATTGTAGAATAATCCACCATTTGTTTCTTTCGGATATCCTACAAAAATGTACAATTCTATTCATGCATCAAACTTCTTGCATCTTTATCTAAAACGTGTGCTGGACAACCCCATATTCTAAAATGATTTAGAATGAGTTTCTTCCCATTCCACCATTCTTAAGGTGTCCTATAAGCATACTTGGTTGGCACATCATTCAGAATATAGCAAGTCGTTTGTATCACATATCCCCAGAAGGAAGTAAGAAGTTGTGAATAGCTTAACATTGAACGAACCATGTCAAGCAAGGTTGTATTCCTTCTATTAGCTACGCCATTCTATTGTGGAGTGCAGGACACAGTTAACTGGGATAATATATCGTTTTCTATGAGGTATCCTAAGAACTCGTTGGATAAGTATTTCCCACCTCGTTCAGATAGAAGATTCTTTATGGATAAATCTAATTATTTTTCCACTTTTGCACAAAAATCTCAAAATTTATCAAAGGTTTCGCCTTCGGGGTGCATTAGATAAACATATCTATATCAAGGATAGTCGTCGATGAAAGTCACGTAATAATTATAACCTCCTTAGGCACTGATGTTCATGGGACCAAATACATCAGTGTGCACAAGTTCTAAATGTTGGTTGTCCCTTGTACCTTTTGCATTAAAAGACCCCTTAGTCATTTTACCTTTTAAGTAAGATTCATATTGTTGAAGACTAACTTCCTTAAACATGCTTAAGGGACCATCTTTCATGAGTCTAGTGATTGTTTCTTGGTTAATATGATTAAGTCTTAAGTGTCATAGGTACTGCTCATTAGAGTGAGAAGTTTTAAGCTTTTTATTCACTATTTTAGTTTGAAGCATCGATTAGTTATTTGGTTTATAAAGTAGATATTGTTTTCCATCCATCTATTATAGATTAAAGAATGATTTATGTGAATAGAAATCCCTTTATTGAATGTCACGGTATAACCGTCATAAAATAAACATGCTATAGAAATTAAGTTCCTCTTAAAATGAGGTATATAAAATACATTTTTTTTAATTTCTAAAATTATCAAAATGTAAAATAACTTCTCCCACTACTTCGGCTGAAACATAGCTCCCATCTCTGGTCTGCAACGAGAGGTTCCTATCACACAAACTTCTCGTTTCGCTGAACCCTTATAAAGAAACACACACATGGTTAGTGGCTCCAAAATCAATAACCTAGTTGCCAATTGATTATTCCACTAAGCAAGCTTCAACCACAAAGAGTTCCATACATTTGCCCTTTCGACTAGGTAATCAAAATACTCCTTACAGTTTGATCTGAAATTCCCTTTCCTATTGCAAAATGAACACTTGATCTTTTTAGGATCTTTTGACTTCTTAGCCTTCTTCTTATCCACACGAGGTGGAACTGAAGACTTAGTCAGTTTCTTCTTTCCCTTAGCTTTCTACTTCCTCTTAGAGGATGAGGGGCCTACAACTAAGTTTGCCTCGGGTTTCTCCTAAACCGACTTACCACCATTCAGTATCAACTTATAGAATTGTAATTTCTTCATGAGCTGAGTCAATGTAAGCGCCTTGTTCCCTAAGTTGTAAGCGGCCCTAAAACTAGCAAACTCATTGGTTAAGGATTTAAACACTATTTTAATCTGAGTGTTCACGTCTAGTTCAACCCTATTGTCCTTCGCTTCTGCAAAGAATCCCATAAGCTTAAGCATATGTTCTTTGACCGGAGTGTTGGGTTTCTGTTGAGAGTTCATCAAATTTGTAATAGCGGATTGTCGAGCCAATGCGACTTGGCCTCTAGGCAAATCCTCCAAATTTTTCATGATCTCTTTAACAATATGGAAATTCTCGTGTTGCTTTTGCAACACACTAATCATACTCGCTAACATATAACATCGAGCAATCGAGTCAGAATCTCTCCAGCGATTCCTCACTTTAGGCTGAGCTTCAGGAGGGCACGTTTCGTCAAGAACGAATTTGTGTTTTTCACAATTGAAAACTATTAGCAAGTTATGTTTCCATTGTCGAAAGTTATCTTTATTCAATTTATTCTCAGTATGAATGCTAATAAGAGGAGTAGGAGACATATTTGAACTTGAAAA
This sequence comes from Gossypium raimondii, assembly GCF_025698545.1. Lineage (NCBI taxonomy): Eukaryota > Viridiplantae > Streptophyta > Magnoliopsida > Malvales > Malvaceae > Gossypium > Gossypium raimondii. Next base: position 38,061,028 of record NC_068577.1, read on the forward strand.
AAATAAAGATTTCACTAATTACTATATTTGTATTAAGCAAATATTTTCATTTCAGCAACATATCAAGAATGCAGTATGATGCATACGTCTTGTATTAAAACTTTAAAAAATATTTTTTTTCGTTGCTACAATCATTCTCACACCCATTAATGATGTCGCCTTGGAGTCCCATGATTAACTAGCAAGAATATGAATTACATCCAATCAGTTCATGAATTTTAGTTCTCAGGACTCCACACGAACCAACAACTGTTTTAACGTTTGACCATAATTTCTAGCTTAAATTTTCATAATTTTTTTAAAAAAATTCATGATTCATAATTTTTAATTTTTAATTATTTTTTCAATATTTATAATTTATATTTTTTTCATTTTGTAATAATTTTAATAATTCTTTTTTCACTTTCATAAGTTTTATATATTTTTTATGATTTATGTATATTATGATTCTTTATAATATTTTAATGATTTTTATTATGAATACCAAATTTCCTAACATGACACATCTTAGCGTGCCATGTGGTGAGAACAACTCCCATAAAGGTTGTCGTTGCTCTTTAACGGTTGACTGTTAATTTTAGTAGTTAAAGGGCTTAATTGATTGAAATTTTGATGTTGAAAGTCTTTATTGAGTGTAATATATGAATTTAAATTATTTTTTTGAAAAAAAATGTAGAGACTTTAAAGACAATTTAACCTTAAATTTAATTTTTATGCTAAAAGAAATATAATTTTACAATAGTAACATTATTATCACAATCTAAAAAAATAAATAATTATTTAATTATATAATTGTTAAAACCCCAGCTATTCATTGATAATTCTATCATGAATTTTAAACATGGAAGAGGAGTGTTGTGTTGAATATGTAACAGCCCGAATTTGGGACTAGTCGGAATAGTAGTTTCGAGACCACAAATTTGACGAGAAAAAAAATTATTTTCATTATATTTTTATGGTCTACGATTTCACAAAATGATTTTGTGAAAATTTCGTTCGAAAATTTTGACGTTTGGGCACTCAATCTAGTCAAAAGGACTAAATTGTAAAAAGTGCAAAAGTTGAGTTCTATATGTTAGAGGTGTCCAATTGTTATGAAATTTTAAATTGGAGGTCTTTATATGGTAATTAGACCATTGGTTAATTTGGTGGACAAAAATGGGTATGGTTAGGCATGTTTCCAAAGTTTTTCATTAAGGGTATTTTGGTCATTTAGTTATTAAAATAAATTAAAAACAAAATTAAAAGCCAATTTTTGTCCATCTTCAACCCCTAGGCTGAAAATTGCATGGAGAAACCATGTCTAGGGTTTTTCAAGCTTTCAAGCTCGATTGTAAGTTCGTTCTATCCCCTTTTTAATGATTTTTATGTTTTTGAAATCATCGTAACAAGATTCACCTATTTTTACCATTGTTTTGAACTAGGGTTTGTGTTTAAAAATTTACCCATGAATGATATGCATGTATTTTGATGTTTTATGGAAGAATATGAATGTTTGGAGTGTGATAAACGATTTGTACTAAGTAATTTTCGATGAAAATGCCTAAAAGGGTTAATTTGTAAAAGTTATAAAATATGTCACAAGTGTGTAAATAACTGAGTATTGTGGACTGCTATAGTTATGAAAATGGTTCAGCTAGGCCTAAAATGCAAGGAAATTGAATAAAAATTATTTTACAAGCCTAGGGGCAAAATCGTAATTTTGTGAAATTTTAGGGGCAAAAACGTAATTTTTCCAAAGTATGATTTTTGGACTGGAATGAATAGTGTGAAGGTTATATAAGTTAAATGTATTGTTATAAATCAAGAAAGACGAGAAACTGAAATTAATCTATAAAAAGAAAAGTGAGAAAAAGTGAAAAATTCCCGAATGAACCTTTGGAATAAAAAGGGATACGAATGAAGTGACATAAATGATCACATGTGAGGCACGGATTTTTTGTAGGCCACAATGTAAAAGTGAAAGTGATGGTCACGTGTGTAGTACTATGTGCAGGCTACTACGTGTACTGGAATGATAGGTCACATGTGTAGTACTATGTGCAGGCTACTATGTGTACCGGATAGTTTCGATCACGTGTGTAGTACTATGTGCAGGCTACTACGTGTATCGGATGGTAATGGTCACATGTGTAGTACTATGTGCAGGCTACTATGTGAACCAAACATCATTGATTAGTAAGGTGGTTGCTATGTGTTGATTCCACCGGACATCATTGATTAATAAGGTGGTTGCTATTTGCTGAATCCACCGAGTATCTGTTATTATTCCGAAGTGTTCATCGGGAAATTGACTAAGTGTAATTGAATAATGAATATAGGTGTGGAATTGAATTGAATATCGACTTAGAAATGGAAAAGTGAATTTTGAATTGAATTGTAATTGAAAGTGAAAAAGTGAAATTATGAAAGAATTCATTTAGCAATAAAACAGTTTAGACAGCAACAGTTATGTGACTTTGAAAAATCATCAAAAATGGTGAAGATTGAATTAGAGGTTGAATAATATATGAAATTGAAGCCGAATGAGTCTATTTCAACATAAAAGAAACAAAGCAAGCAAAAGAGTTATATATTTTGAGATATTTCAAGTTTAGTTAGATAGAGTCAGAATGAGTTCAAAATCCCCTGTTCTGACTTTGGAAAATTGTCAAAAATTGTAAAAAATAATTATGGGATAAATTTTATATGTTTAGAATCCTCAGTAAAATTATTTTCAATAGAAACAAACAGAAACAATATTCAAATTCTGTACAATGAGATAATTAATTTTTAGTGAAGAGAGGTCAGAACTGTCGAGCAGTGAAATAGGGTAAACTTTAAAGAATAAACTGTACTATTTTGATAAACCAAAAATTCTGAAAATTTTATGGTAAGAAGATATGTGAATCTAGTTTTGGTGAAAATTTACTGATCTTAATTTGGAGTTCTGTAGCTCCGGGTAAAAATAATTTAGTGACTCTGACTCGAATAGACAGCTTTGAATATACATGTGAGTGAATAGTAAAATTGTAGTTAATGTTGTTTAAGTGTGTTATACACATTAAGGATGTGGAGTGGAGAGAAGGAGGAGGAAAATTGGAAGAACATATGAATGATTTGTGTATAATTGGCCATATGCTCGATTATAATCGATAAACGATTGAAAATAAATGATGTTTATAATTGTGCATTATTAGTTAGAGTTAAAGTTCATGTGAGAAAATAAAGTTTCATAGTATGTGTATGTGGTATACTTGGTATATGATTTGGCATGTAGCAATGTCAGAAATGGTTTATGAATTAACTCATGTTGATAAGTTTGATACATAAATAAATGTGGTTCTTATCCATGATTATAATGCTTATACTATATGTTTATTTGACTAGCATGTTTGGTATGTATGCTTAGGCTTTGGCCAAGTTGTGGCTGGATTACGCCACATTAAATTTATAAAATTATGCATTGAGATGGTAAATGTCTAGATGGAAATATGCTTGTGATCATAAAAGGGTGGTAAGGTTTAAAGTTTGTAATCTTTATTAAAATGGTTTATCATGTGGTTAGTCTTCAAAAAGACTAGCTTGCGACTATGGTTGAGTGTAATGTTTATATCTTGCGTGATATGCATAGGAAACGAGAGTGAAAAGGAAATGAAATACTAGGTTCATACTTGAAGTGTAAAATGATGCAAAAAGGGGAGGTTAAGTCAAACGATAAATATGTATTAGTATTGAACTTAATGAAATTGAATTGTACGTGAATTAAATGGAAATTACAAATGATATGATTTGAATTAAATGAATTATTGTGGTATTGAAATGTATATTGGATTGAGAAATTGAATTGAATCGTGAACAGGAGAATCGTGAATTAAATGAAATAGAAATGAAGTATTGAATTGCATGAGTATGTATTGGGTCTTAGAAGCCTTATTTGTTATAAATATAGTATTTTGAAGTTATAACGTGAAGATTTATAAAAGCATGTTAAAAATTTGAAGAGTTTAAATTTAAATGAAATTTTATAACTCGATTTAACATGTTTATAAGTGTATGTGTTCTGGTAATGCCTCGTCCCTATTCCGGCATCGAATACGGGTAAGGGGTGTTACAATGTGACATCGCCAGATTCGGTCATAACGTTTAGACCGGATTTGGGGTGTTACAGAATAACACTTAAATTTCAAAAAGTATAGATAAAATGTAGTGGTTATTGTATTAAGGAAAGAAAATTTTCAATTTCATTATTAATATTATTTACATTGAATTTTTTATCTCTCCATTAAATAATTAATAGAATGTTGACATGACCTTTCTATTGAGAAATTAATAAATTTAATCATAAATTTTTACACATTTTGTTAATTTGGTGTTCATTGTAAAAAGTTATTAAAAATTCTAAAAATAAATAAATAATTCAAGAATTTTTTAAAATTTTATAAAAATTCAAAATAAATAAAAATTATAAAATATTCCAAATATATAAATAAAATTATAAAATATTGAAAATATTACTAATCTTTCACCATTCACTAGACCTACCTAAGGGTTGAATAGCTTGGACCTGACTAGGGTCAGGATTAGACAAGAATTTTTGCACCTTGGACCAGCCCGGCTTGATCCAAATTTAATTTAAATAAGAAAAATTAATTTTAAAATTTAAATTTAATTACAAAAATAATAAAATATCTATTAAAAATATCATTTTTAAATTTTTTTTTATATTTTTTGAATGGTGAAATGAGTTTTTTAAATCAACCAAACCAATTCAAAAACAAAACTGAACTTAAATTTTTTTAAACCAAACCTCAGTTGGATCCATCCAACCCATGGAAACCTCTACCACTCACCACTTAATTGAAGACAAAAGACAAAAGACAAATCGGTTAGCTGCATGTAGAGACAAAAATATTTCTTTAATCAAATAATTGCGGATAAATCATAAAGTACAATGATCCAAAAGAAAGGAACTTTAACTGAAGGAAGTTGAAAACGTTAAACCTCACACGATTTTTGCAGGTTTTTATTTTTATTAAAGAAAACGAAATAACGATATATTTTTGCATGAAATGCTCCACATGTTTCCCGATTACTTTTCTTCATCTGTCAGCAACCGTCAATGTGTCGTACCTTAACTTTTTTATTATTTTATAATTTTATTTTTATAAAAAATTAATTTTATTTATTTATTTATTATTATGAATATTTTACTATTATGTTAATTTTTATCAAAATCAATATAAGTTTGATATGCTTCAAGATTCTAATAGTCATTAGAAATAAAGTTTTATATTGTGTATATTTATTATGTCTATAAATATAAATTTTGGAGAAACTTTGTAGTTATCCCCATTGTAGGGGAATGTATGTTATTTTGATTAAAGTTTATTTTGACTTTTCTTCTCTCAGTTAAAATTTGTTTTTAGTTTCCCACTTAAGCTCTAATTAACTTAGAGTTGTAGTCATATATGCTACGAATTTCAGCCTATAAATAGGCCTTAATTACTCTAGGTTTTACACAACAAAAATTATTTAGATTGAGAGAATTGTGTTCTTTGTTTCGAATGGTTTTTTTGCAGGGCTTAAATTTTTTCTTAATTCTCTCTATCTTTTGTTCTCTCCTTTATTATAAGAAAATCTCATTTTACCTGTGATTTTTTATCATCTCTCGAGGAGTTTTTTCACATAAAATTTGTGTCTTCGATCTTTTCAATTCTTATTTTATTCACTTTGTTCGTTGTTTAATCGAGTTTATCTTCTACAAACTAGTATTAGAGCTAGTTTGATTTCCACAATCAGCTCGTTCAGAGATGACAGCGCCAACGTTTGATATTGAAAAGTTTGATGGAATTACAAATTTCAATTTGTGGCAAGTTTGGATGACGACAATACTAGTTCAGAACGGTCTGAAAATGTTGTTATAAGGAATAAACCTGCATATATGGATCAATCAGAATGAGAAGAGCTCGATGAAAAGGCTCTATCCGCTATTCAATTATGCCTTACGAATAATGTGTTACAAGAGGTTGTGATGGAGAAAACAATGTCTGCGTTATGGAGGAAAGTAGAAGCCTTGTATACGACAAGATCTTTGGCCAATAGGTTAGTATTAAAACAACGTCATTTCACATCCAGAATGGCCAAAGGTGAGTCCATTAGAACTCATATCAGCGAGTTTGTTACCCTTCTTAATGACTTAAAAAATCTCGAAGCAAATATTAGTGACGAGGATCAAACTATGTTGTTGTTATGCTCTTTGCGCTCTTTTTATAAAACTTTCAAGGAAACTCTAATTTATGGGAGAGATCATCTCTCGTTCGAGGATGTGAAAGGGAATCTTCTGAGCAAGGATAAACTTGACAATGAGTTAGGTCCAAACAAAAAATCAGACGGGCAAGCCTTGTTCTAGTTGTAAGAGGCAAACAACAAAATAGCAAGACAGATCGAAATAGGTCTAAAACAATGTCCAAATCCAAAAATCGTGATAAATATTATGGTTATTGTAAAGAGGTGGGTCACGTTAAGGTAGAATGTTGGAAACTTTAAAACAAAATCAAAAGGGATGCCAAAAACGACGATAAAGATAAACAAAAAGCTATAATTGCTGATGCTAGTGTAGTCGAGGATAGATGTGATGATTTCTTGTTGGTGTCAATGAGCAAAAGCTCTCATCTTACTTTTGAATAACTCTCCATGTAAAATATCTAGAATTGAAATAGTACAAATTAGGATGCATGATGGAATTTTTCAGACACTGTCAAATGTCAGGAATGTTCCCAATTTAAAGAAAAATCTTATCTCATTGAAAATTTGGATTCTAACAGTTGCAAGATAGTCATTGAGTCAAATGGTTTAAAAGTTTCTCACGGCGCTTTTATTATGATGAGAGGACAGAAAAAAGGCATCCTATACATTCTGCAAGGGTCAACGGTTACTAGTGCAGCTACGATCATCGAAGAAAAGTCAAAATCACCACCACATCGCGACAAGAATCAACCTGACATTGTAAAGACACAACGCGACTCTCTCTCCGTCAATTCTGATTCAACCAAACTTTGGTACATGCAACTGGGTCATATAAGTGAGAAAGGTATGACAACCTTGTGCAATATAGGTCTTCTCAAAGGCACGAGATTTGGTAAGTTAGGTTTCTACAAGCATTGCGTTTTTAGGAAACAAACACGAGTCAGTTTCGATTCAGTAGTGCACAGAATAAAAGGGACTCTAGATTATATTCATTCCGATTTATGGGGTCCATCTTCTGACATCTCAAAAGGAGGTAATAAATATTTCCTAACTCTTATTGATGATCACTCTAAGATATTTTCGGTTTATTTCTTGAAACAGAAAAGCAAAGTCTTCAGAATATTAAAATAATAGAATACACTGTTAGAAAAACAAACTGAAAAATCCATGAAGCGATTGAGAACGGATAATGGTCTTGAATTCTGTTTGTCAGAGTTTAATGATTTCTGTAAACAAGAAGGAATTAAAAGACATCGAACCATTGTTAGAACTCTGTAGCAGAATGGAGTTGCAGAAAGAATGAACAAAACCTTGTTGGAAAAAGGCTCAATGTATGGTTTCTAATACAGGCTTAGGTAAGGAATTTTGGGCTGAAGCCGTGAACCTAACAAGTTATTTGGTAAATCGATCTCCTAATCGAGCATTGAATAGTAAAGTTCCAAAGGAGATATGGTCAGGTAATCCTCCTAATTATTCTAATTTTAGAAGTTTCAGTTGTTCTACTTATGCTAAATTTAGCAAGGGAAATCTAGAAACAAGGGCCGTTAAATACATCTTTTTGGGATGCTCTACCGGTACAAAAGGTTTTAAGTTGTGGTGTACGAAATTTGACAAAATAATTATTAGTAGAGATGTTACCTTTGATGAATCTACATTGTTTCGATCAGAAAATGGGACTTCTACTTTTAAAAACACAACAAATCAGAGTGTCTCGAGCAAGGTGGAGTCAAAAGCCGAAATAGGGGGTGATGTCCCGTCGAGAAAATGTCTAACATTGCAATGACATGACGAACAAAGGTCTCATCCCGATGAAGAGTCACATGACGTCATAACAACACGACAAAATTTTGATTCCTAGAAGATTGAAGCTATTTTGAATATATTTGGGGCTCCATTTAACCGTCAAGTACCCTCACCATCTCAGTTAGCTAATTATAAGTTGGCTCGTGACAGGAAAAGATGAGAAATCTAACCACCAAAAAAATATTATAAAGGAAACCTAGTGGCTTATGTTTTAAGTGTTATTGAGAGTATTGATTCAATTGATCCTTCGTGTTATTATGAGGCAGTTCAAGCATCTGATTCTAGTAAATGACTCATTGCAATGGAAAAAAAGATGGAATCACTTCAAAAGAAAGAGACCTGAAGGCTAGTTAAACCACCCATTGGTAAAAGAATCGTTGGTTGCAAATGGGTGTTTAAAAAGAAGAAAGGTTTGAATCCTAACGACACTAGGTACAAGGTAAGACTGGTTGCAAAGGGCTACAATCAAGTGGAGGGAGTTGATTTTCATGATGTTTTCTCTCTCGTAATGAAACATATGTCCATTCAGGCACTTTTGGCTCTTATTGCATCAAATAATCTTGACTTAGAGCAGTTAGATGTAAAGATTGTCTTCCATCACGATGACCTTGAGGAGGACATCACCATGCAACAACTAGAAGGCTTTAAAGTTGAAGGTAAAGAAGATCATGTTTGTCTCTTACAAAGATCTTTGTACGGTTTGAAGCATTCTCCTTGTCAATGGTATAAAAAGTTTGACTCTTTCATGTTGAGTATTGGTTTTTCTCAAAGTAAGTATGACAATTGTGTTTATTAAAAATGTCTTGATGATGGTTCTTTTATATATTTGCTGCTTTATGTTGATGATATGTTAATTACGGCTAAGAATCCATCTGAAATTGATAATCTTAAAACCATACTTAACTCTAAGTTTGAGATGAAAGATTTAGGTGCAGCAAAAAAATTTTGGGGGATGGAAATTTTGAGATATAGTAATTCTGGAAAATTGTTTTTATTGCAACAAAGGTACATCAAGAAGATCCTTAAGCGATTTGAGATGCAAGATTCAAAATCGATAAGTACTCCTTTAACTACACACTTTAAACTCTCAATTTTAGATTCCGTACGAAATGAAAAAGATGAAAGGGACATGTCAAAAGTACGTTACTCAAGAACAGTTGGAAGTTTGATGTATGCAATGGTATGCATTCGTCCCAATATTTCACATGTTGCTAGTGTTGTTAACCGATGCATGGCCAATCCTGGTAAGTTAGACTGGCATTCAGTTAAGTGGATTTTCATATATGTATGGGGTAATTCTAACATGTGTTTAGAGATTGGAAAAACTCAAAAGGGTTTAGTCGGATATGTTGATTCTGATTATGTAGGAGACTTAGATCAAAGAAGGTCTCTCACAGGCTACCTATTTGCTTTTAGGAATTGTGTCATTAGTTGGAAAGCGACACTTCAAGCTATAGTGGCTTTGTCGACTACTAAAATAAAATACATGACAATTACAGAAGTAGTAAAAGAAGTAATTTGGTTAAGGGGGCTATTTAGTGAATTGATAATTGACAAAGGGGCAATTGTCGTATATTGTGATAGTCAAAGTGCCATACATTTCACCAAAGATCAAATGCATCACGAGAGAATGAAACACATAGACATTTGTTATCATTTTGTTCGAAAGGTGATCATTCAAGGGGATGTTTAGATTTTTAAAATTGGCACAGAACACAATATGATCGACATGTTGACAAAGAGCCTTCCAGTTTCAAAGTTTGAGCATTGCTTGGAGATTTGTGAGAGAATGCCTCTTATTTTGACCAAATTTTATTTTGGTTTTTCTTCTCTCAGACATATATGCTACGAATTTTAGCCTATAAATATGCCTTAGTTACTCTAGGTTTTACACAACAAAAAAATATTTAGATTAACAGAATTTTGTTCTTTCTTTCAAAGGGCTTTTCTTGTGAGGCTTTGTGTTTTTCTTTTAATTCTCTCCATCTTTTATACTCTCATTTATTATAGTGAAATCTCATTTTTCTCGTGGTTTTTATCCCCTATTGAGGAGTTTTTTCATGTAAAATTTGCGTGTTCAATCTTTTTTTATTATTTTATTACTTTGTTCGTTGTTTAATCGGGTTTATCCCCTACATCCGTTGATCAATAAAATTCATACGTTATCGTTTGCTCTCTTATTTCCTTTATTATTTAATCTCTTTATTGTTTATTTAATAACACGTTCTCAACACGATATTCCATAAAAATCTGTCAAAAAATTGACCCATGTAGCAATAATTCTTTTTTAGCCTCTTTAAGCGTTAAGCCACACCATTAGAAAATTTATGTCAAAATCAATTGCTTTGCATCAGGCAGAAAATAAAAGAAAAAAAAAATAAAACCACCCATACTTGGATCTTTTAATTTACAGGTTCTTTCAATCACTTGACTAACCAAACACCACTATTAATTTATATCAATAATCTTATAAATCTTATTGCCGATAGAGAAGAAAACAAACAAAAAACTACCAAAAGAAGGATTCAAACCCATGCCCCTAATAAAATCCCTCATCTTATACCGCTAAGGATTGAAAGAATTGTAGATTTAATATGCCGAGAAATCTATATAACCAGTTCAACTTATCTGATATGTTTTCCCTCTATTTTCTTATTTTTTGGTTAAATTATTTTATGAGGAAAAAATATTACTTTAAAGTTTCTTTTAAACAAGAGTTTTTTATTGAGTTAAATTATGCATGATATTTGAATAATTAGATATTTAATGATTAAATTCTTGTTATTAAATATGCTTGATATTTATTCATATTTAAAAAAATGCTTGAAATTTGATTAAAATTATAGGAGATTATTCATGACAAAAACATGCATAAATGCATTTTGAATTGAAATTCATGCACGTTTGCAGTAGTGGTTAAAAAATGTTAGTATTTGCATTATGTTAGGTTTTTATATTTGAGATGTGAGCTTTATCCATACCAATGTTTAACTATTAAAGATCCATTTTAATTGTGAAATAATTTAAAACAAAGAAAGAGCTTGTTATGATTGGATGCACCTGAAGTTGCAAAAAACTCCTATTTGCTTGTTATGATCAGATACACCTGAAATTGCAACATTTTAATATTACCATGGGAAGAATAAAACTAATGAGAACTTGTTGGAGAAATTTTTTTAACTTTTCGTGTTTCAAACATGCTCTTGCAGTAGCAATATCATGAATAAGATTTTAAGATATGTTTTGAATGTTTACTTATTGTTGAATAAAATAACAAGCTATTACTCAAAATAATAAAGCTTGTCCTACTAGATCTGTTCCATTCCTTGAAGCGAATGCAACAATACATGTTGTATGCCTAAACATTTAGTTAATGAAAATGAAATAACAATACTTGTTGAATAAAATAACAAGCTATTAATGAAAATAACAATACATGTTGTACACCTAAACATTTAGTTAAAACTCTATCAAGATTCTATCAAACGAAAAGGAGCCAATGTGAAAATGAATAATAAGAATGATGTTGAATCAAATCTGGCATGCCACATTCATGATCATGATGAATCTAAATAATAAAGGGATATCTTATTAGTAATAATTACTTTTTGTCACTAAAGGTGGAAACATAGAGATGAATAAGAGAACAACAAAAGTTCTCAATATAACCCTTCAAAGAATAAAACAACTTATGAAAAGTTATTGGATATGTACCTATTGTACACATATCTTATTATTCAATTAATGTTCCTTAAAAGGAATAATATATGTCTCATGGTCAATACAATAGAGGATATTATCTTTGGGGATATAAAACATTTTCCTTGTTTGGTAATGAAACAAATCAATCTTTAGTGGTACAAAATTAATTTAAGGCTCCAAAAGAGTTAATATATTGTTACCCTATATTTATGACAATGAAACATGTTACTCTTTCATAGTGTAAATTTAATTCAAGGCTCCGTAAGAGCTAAGACATTGTATATTTGAAGAAATAAAGTGATAATTAATGCATTTTGTTCTAGTTAGTCTCAAAGAATTTATTATTTTTAAAAATATTTTTGTAACAAATATCATATTGAGACTGTGGGTGAGGAGAAGATTAATTTCTACATATTAAATATGTTAGATTTTGGTAATAATTTTGTATTAGAAAACTACGCATTTTCCTCTAGTTTATACTATGCAAATATTAGTACGGTTAAATCACATACAATGGTAAATAAAATTTTACATTAGTATCCTTGAAACATGTGCATAGTAGACCAGAAATTTACTAGTCCAAATATACTAATTAGTTGGCATGAACGGTTAGACCATCCCGATCAATAATTGCGACAATATGTGAATTTGAACCAGGCTGAGATGCGAAAATCCCTGTCCAAGCCCAATCATAGTCGGGTTGAGGGGCTATCAAACCCTTGGATAGGTCTATTTTGGCGATTCCAACTTTGATTTCACAAATCTTCGTAACATCAGAGGGAGAGAAATGATAAAAAATTGGATAAAATAAATTACTTTGAATGAATTATCATTATCTAGATCCTTGGAGAAAGTAATTTGAACAAGAAGTTCAAAAGGATATTTCACTTTATTGCAAGTTTGTATTTATTGACCTAATAAGAATAACCAAGTCTTAAATACTATAGTTGATGTGTCAAAGTCCTAATAGGACAATCTGTTAGAATAAATAATCGTAATGAATGCCTGAAGCATGGTAGAATTGATTCCAATGATGAAAATTCTTGTAAATATAATAATAAATCTAGGTGGCCTTATAATGGAGGCGAATGCTCTTGAAGAGACCCAATACATAACTAATTATTAAAAATCCAAAAAAGATTCAGGTACCTGAAGATGGAAATAATGAAAATAAAGATATCTTGATAAGTTATGTTAATACAAGAAAATATAGAACCATGGAAATAAAGTGTTGTCTGTAACGATTTTGCAATGTTGAAATAATGAAAGAAAATGAGGATCTTGGATATGTTGAGAGATATAGACATGGAATAGATTGTCCAAAATGGAAGACACATCAAGTAGAATTAAATTCGTAAAGTTTTTGGACCAGTAGCCCAAACATCTAAAGGTATAAAGCTAGTGAGGTAAGAATGCATCGTTTTGTGAAAATCAAATAAGAACAATGAAGTTTTTCAATTCCTCGCGTTGATTATGAAATGTATAATTGTTGGGAAATGTGGTGATATTGTAGTAAACATGTAATTGTTTTCTATTTATTTGAACGATGAATAAATAAGTAAATAAATTTAATTTCACATTTCACTATTATGTCTTTTGTATTTTCTGCCTTTTATATTTTGGATGCATAGCGAAATAGTAAAAAGCAAATATTAGCTCATTAATTGTCTAAACTTCGAACTTAAGATAAGTTGCATTGTAAAGAACACTTACATTGTGAAAAACACAACTTACTTCAGTAGATAATCTGAATGAGTCCATAATCTCGTAAAAGAATCAAAGTGAGCATTTGATTCAAATACTGAGAAGGATTATTATGTTGTCTACAATTCTAATTTGCGAGATGGCTAGTCTTGGTTACCAAAGTAGTTGACTCCACGAGTAGAGACATAGATGTATTCATTGATAGGATGATACATCGGACTGAACCTAAGATGAATTAATTTTGAATCCGTTTGTGAATTAATTCACTTGTGATGTTCATTGTGTAATTTACCTAAATCCTGAGTTAGTCACTGACCATGCTTATGCAACTCATGTGCTTTGATATAAGTGGATGCTCATGCTCTAAAGATGATCGAGCCTATAGCCGGTGTGTTGGGTACATGACTTGTGTATGGCATGACTTTATAAGGAACAATGGAATTCATAGCTCAATTAAAGAGTTAATGGTATCCTCTCATTGGCATCGTGTGGATTGATAAATATGGAACGTAGCCATGGGTTGCTAGTTCTCAAACGAGCAATTTATCATAGCCATTTATTGACAATGATCACATTAATCATTAAGAAGACACAATGGTGACAATGAGATAAAATAGGATTGTATTGAGTGAACAAATTTAACTCAAAGGAATCAAGGATATCATATGAGGGTAACACACACCTGACGAGGTCATTGAACAAAGCAGTTGGATGAATTGCTTTCGTAAAGAGTATACAACAAGGAGATTTCAATCATAATACTTCTTGTGGACTGACTCCATGATTAAGTAATTGCGAACTATCAGAACGATGCTTCTGGACATAATTGCAATCACTAGAGCCCAATTGTATATGTTTGATTGGTCCCTCCATTAGCTCAACAAAAGCTCGATTGGACTACATTTGAATCAGAAGAAAATTCTATGACTTTGGGAATAATTTAATTGAGTCGGTTTACTCGATGTGGAATTAAATTAGGTGGTTGTGAGAATTATTCAACTAGAGAATTTGATTAAAGAATTTTCTTAAAAAATTAATTTGGAAAATCTAAGTGATTTTTGAAAAATATTAATTTTGATCAAGTAAAATTAAATTGATCAAATCAATTAAAGTTAATATGATATTTTTATAAGTTAATTTTCAAGTCAAACAATTGGCCCAATGGGTAATTGAACTTGAAAATTGGACCTGAGATCATAAATTGAGCCCGGGAGCCCAAAACTGAGATCAGGGCCCAAAAATTGGTCGAATCAGGCCCGATATATGAAATTGGGCCAACGGTCCAATCGGTGACTAGACCGAACCGGTCGAGTCGTCATTGACCCGGACAGAATCGGCTCAGGGTGTCGTAAGGGTGTCGCACCTGCATCATTAGACATGACAGTGCCGGTGGTTGTGACTGCGATGTCTCGGTGGCCGGCGGTGGTTGGTCGTCGGTGGTTGAAAGTTGGAAGGGTTACACTCCTACTTGGACTCTACTAGAGAATTTGATTTCAGATTAATTATCCAGAAATAATATTATTTTAATATTTTAATATTAAATTTAATTTAATATTTATCTTAATATTATTTTATTAATTTAATAATATTAAAGTGATTATCTTAATATTTAATTTAATTTAATGATAAGGTAAACATTCATTATTTTAATAAGATTTAATATTAAATTTAATCTAATATTTATCAAGATAAATATTAGATTAAATTTAATATTAAAGTTATTAAGTTTAATTATAGTTGAACTCTCTAAACTCTCCTTATATAAAGAAAGCCTTGGGTCATTATTAAAGTTGTAGAGAGAAAAATCTCTGAAGAGATTGTTTCAGAAAATTTCTAGAGATGTTTTTTTGATTTACAACTTGACCCAAAAGTTTAGAGAAATTGTAAAATTACCCCACTGATAATTATTGTGAAAAATTTTCTGATTCGAAGCGAGCTCACACTTGATAGACGTGAGCTTGAGGATAGCAGAGAAGACTACTCAGTCGAAGCGCTCATTCTAAACGAATTGAAAAAGTATAAATTTGATTAAATTTTTATTACTTTAGATATCACAACCAAGATATTGTTTTGGAAAAATTTTTAAAACTCTGGTTTTTCCCTAAATTTATTTTTCGCTACGTTTTCCAAACTCATTTTTCCAAACAATAACATTTTTGTATGGTGGATGCAATAACTTTCTTTTGTGATGGATATAATAACATTTAGATTTCTTATTAGTTTGGTAGTTTAATTAGACATGTATCTAATGGTTATTGTTACAACCTTTCATATGAATCACTATATAGTAAAGTTTATATTAAAATCCTTGAAGGATTTAGAATGATAAAACATATAGAAATTCCTCGAACTTTCAATATGTTTGCGTAAACATTTATACAAATTGAAATGATTTAAGCATATGTTGTAAATTTGACTCAAGAAATAATAGTTGAAGGAAGATTATAAAATGATCAAAATACATATTTATACTTTTATAGAATGATCATGATCAAAGTTTGCTATGATTATTGATAAATTTGTTTACGTGGTTATTTGTAAAGTTAATATTCAATATTGGAATATATAGAATATCGGATATCATGTGATGTTGTCATGAGGGGGAGTAAAGACGCGTTGTACTTTTTTCCTTTTAATCGGGGTTTTAACCCATTGGGTTTTCTTGGTAAGGTTTTTCATGAGGCAGCATATTATGCGTATTCCATATATGTGAGTATCCACTAATTTGGAGTGGACGGTGACAAATCCATCCCTAAAAATACTTATAAAAGCAAGAATGCTTGCATAAGAAAGATTAAAAGTTATAGAAGAGGAGGCAAAAACTTCACAATTTTCATAAGAAAAAGAGAAGACCTTTTAGACAATGAGAAATAATAATAATAATAATAAAGAAGTACATAAAACTAAAGACAATGTGAGTCTAAAATGTCATTTACTATTCAAAAATATTCTGAAAATAAAAATAGATAAAGTGGACGAAGAGCCACAACTTACTATTAATTTAAATTTCATCACTACAACAGTTAGAATATCATCGTCATTATTTCTAATCTCATCAAACTTAATATTTCAAGTTTAGTCTTGGATAACTTCCTAGTTTTTCCTGTGTCCCGATGATGGTGATATTTAACCAGCAGCCTTGAATTAGAGGAGGCAGGGACGGAATGAATTTTCCCGAAGTAGAAAAGAGATGATATCTTTTGAAGGTAAACATAGAAAGTGGATGTCCAATTATTCACGTTTCAGAACCCATATCGTACCTATCTTCTCTCACTAATTTACATATATTATATTACTGAAATAAAAAGAGTAGCTATTTTTCAATCATTAAATATAAAAGTTGTTCAAAATTTACTTTCTTTTGGCCATTGGTAATAAAATATTTGAAAATAATGAAAAAGAAAGACCATGCTGTTCACAGGTTTAATATCTTATTATTATTATTTTAAATAACCATGGAACCGCTGAAAATTCAATTTTCTTTTAATATTTTAATGCTGCCCATAAATTCCTCCGCTCCAAACACTTACTAAAGCTTACTGCAATGTCCGATCCTGCAGCTGCTGAAACTCCACTTTTAGATGACTCAGTTAAAGGCTGCCTTGATTTCAAAGGCAGACCTGTGCACCGTTCAAGCTCCGGTGGATGGACTTCGGCTTCTTTCATAATTGCGGTTGAAGTTGCTGAGAGGTTTGCTTATTATGGAATCTCTTCAAACCTCATAACATACTTGACGGGGCCTCTGGGTCTGTCCACTGCCGCCGCCGCTGCACAAGTTAACGCCTGGTCAGGGGTGGCCACGCTTCTCCCACTCCTGGGTGCTTTCCTTGCTGATTCTTTTCTTGGCCGATACCGTACCATCATTCTTGCTTCCCTTGTTTACATTTTGGTAATTCTATTTACATTTTGGCCAACAACAAATGAATGCTTCATCATAATTTCTTCCAATGATCCACTGAGCTATTCAGCTAAGAATTTTGTGTCGGCAGAGATAAAATTATAAAATTGTGTCAGGAATGCTTAAATTAATCTTTTAATTTTAGGAGGACTAGAAGTGCAGTTAATCCATTTACCCAAAGGAAGTCAACGCCCAGCTTCGTCCCTGGCTCAAACTCTCTTGAACTCATTCGTCATTCTCAAATTAGAGAAGTTGCTTCCACTGCTCAAACAATTACTTTGAAACTCAATTCAAGATTTGAGAAAAATAGCTCTAACATCGACTTGTAATGGAGCAATTTGTCGCTTGACTTAGCTTTCCTGTTGAAGATTTGATGGTTAATTGAACAGAATAAGCTGAATTATTTTAATTTTTTTTGCTAGAGCATTTGGTAGTTGCTTTCCATAAATGACTTGAACTGGAATTGTTTTATTTACATGCAGGGGCTAGGCTTGCTGACTCTGTCAGCCACTCTTCCATCTGTCACCACTTCCGGTGCCCCAAATGCTGATAATGTCACATTAAACACTTCATCAATGCTTCAGTATCAAGTGATACTATTTTTCTTCTCACTATATCTGGTGGCATTCGGACAAGGTGGGCACAAACCATGCGTTCAAGCATTTGGTGCTGATCAATTTGATGCAGAACATCCTGTGGAGTGCAAAGCCAAGAGTTCATTCTTTAATTGGTGGTACTTTAGTATTGCTGCTGGTATCTTACTGACGCTTTTGATTTTAAACTACATCCAGGAAAACCTTAGTTGGGTTCTTGGATTTGCAATACCTGCTATTGTGATGGCTGTTGGACTGCTTGTTTTTGTGCTTGGAACAATGACTTACAGGTTTAGTGTCAAAGGGGATGAAGAAAGCCCATTTGTGAGGATTGGTCGAGTTTTCATTTTGGCCATTAGGAATCGTAAAATAGCTTCTTCAGCAATTGCTACAGAGGAAAGCTTGAAGCAATTCAAGTACGTGATATATTTTTTCATCTAAAGGAAATTAGGAAATAAACTGATATGGAATGGATTTTCTATTGTGGTGGCAGATTCCTCGACAAAGCCCTGCTTGCTCCAGACAGTACAATGGAGCAAGGAAAAGTGTGTAGCATGAGAGAGGTTGAAGAAGCAAAGGCTGTTTTAAGGCTTGCACCAATATGGGCTACATGCTTGATTTATGCAGTTGTTTTTGCACAGACATCGACATTGTTTACTAAGCAAGGTGCTACAATGGACAGATCAATTACAAGAGGAATTGAAATACCTGCTGCCACACTTCAGTGTTTCATTAGCTTTTCAATTCTTCTCTTCATTCCTATATATGATAGAATAGTTGTTCCTTTAGCAAGAGCCTTCACTGGGAAACCAGGAGGAATTACAACGCTTCAAAGAATTGGAACTGGAATTGCTGTGTCTGCTATAGCAATGGTGATTGCTGCTTTAGTAGAGATGAAGAGGCTTCAAACTGCTCGAGAACATGGGTTGGTAGACAAGCCAAACGTGACAGTTCCGATGAGGGTATGGTGGTTGGTCCCCCAATACTCACTGTGTGGATTATCTGATGTGTTGGCAATAGTAGGTCTTCAAGAATTTTATTATGACCAGATGCCAAATGAATTAAGGAGCATCGGTATTGCACTCTACCTTAGCATCCTTGGTGTTGGAAGCTTCTTAAGTAGCTTTCTCATCTCTGTAATTGAGACAGTAACTGGTAAAGATGGCAGAGATAGCTGGTTTGCAGATAATCTTAACAGGGCACATCTTGATTACTTTTATTGGCTGCTTGCTGCACTTAGTGCCCTTGGATTGGCTCTCTATGTATATTCTGCAAGATCTTATATTTATGCTAGGCGAAGCTCGTCGTAAATAGCTTCTAGCCCATGTTGCTGGGATACCTAAGAAATGAATACAGTATATCATTTCAACATAAATAAATTAAATAAATTTTGTTTTTCTTGAGCTGTTGAACCCTTTAAATAAAATGGCATGTGGATCATTTTTAACTCAAATTTTTCAAATAAAAAGGATTCAATTATTTAATTAAAACTACATGTACTGATGAAATAACAAAGAAACTAAACTGTATCAATTAATCATATGAATAGTTGATTTACAAGATCTATTTATACAACATAACAAACCCACAACTAAATTTTCACTTATTTCACCAGCTGCGACTTAGTTTGGATGAGCGGTACATTTATTTCCGATAAATTTAAAAACAATGGTGGTAGTGAGATTAGTTACTGTAGCGATGAGATTAAAAATAATGATAAGGTGTGTGTTTGGATTTAAACATAATATGTGTAATTGAAGCGAAAATAAAAATAACTATTAAAAACATTACATTAAATTAAGTTATATGTGTAAAATAAATAATAATATTCCATATTAAATAATATATATTAATTTTTATTTATGTTAAAACAAAATTTTATTAATAAACAATTACATTACATATAATTCATATATCTACTTATAATTAATTCATATAGATTTTTATAATAATAAAATTTATTTATTATATAACTCCATTTTAATACGATAAAAATAATAAATTATTATAACTTTTATTTATATATTTATTTTAAAATATATTTATAGTAAATATTAAAATAATTATGACAATAAACATGTAATTTATATATTTTATGATAAATTTATATATTTACTACATCAACATATAACATAATAAAATTTATTTAATTACTATCTAATAATAAAATTTGTAATTTACTTATTTGGATGCCCAAAAGCCTTATTTTCACACCCATATAAAGGATAAAGTTGTAAAAATATTATCCACTGTAGTTACTTCTTGTTTACTGGTGTTTGACACTAGTTCCAAGACTTTCTCACCGATGCGTTGAAAAATCTTTTGCCGGCCAAATTTGTTACTATCCAAACGGATATATATGGTGCGATTGTACCAAAATTAAGAGTATACGTATTTTACCAAAAACAACTGGGCATCCAAAGGAGCACTAATTCTTCAACTTTTGCACCATATCTAGGGTTAAGCGAGTTAAATCTCTAAAACTAATTAGCTTGTATATTAATTAAATGTAACATTGAAAATGTACTGAAATTGAATCGTAATCTGAATATATAAAATAACCTATGAATTAAATTGTGGGAGAATGTGAAATGGAATGAGGAGAAGGGCTAGAATTGAATAGAAAGTGTAAAGCACTAAGTGGGTGGTTGAACCAAGCTTAAGCTAAGTTTGTGGAAAGAGATGATCAACGCCATTAAAGTTGTTGAAAATTTTGAGATATTTCATAAATAATCAAATCTCACATTTTTAAAGGAAGACATTGAGACCCTTATTTATAAGCAATTATATTTCATTGAGCAACTAAAAGAAAGTTGAAAAACTGGACTCATGCATAAGGCCCAAAAAGGTCAATGTAATGTACATTTCAGCCTTTTTGTTTTTAGATTTCTTTTTCTACTGAAAATTGCGGTAAAAGTATTATAGAAGCTCTTGTATTAAGAGTCAAATTGTATTTTGCCTCTTTTATTAAAAATAGGTAAAATAATCCATGTACATTAGATCAAAGAGTACATTGGTCCTTTTTGTTAAAAAAATCATCTATTTGTACTGTTAAAAATTGGTGTGATTGACAGAATAACTAAACAGTTACACGTGGCATGCCACATATGCCTCATGCTAATATACATGGACTAGTTTATAACAGTAAAAATGGAAGAAATTTTTAACAAAAAAACCAATTTACTCTTTGATTTCACATATAAGGATTAATTTACCGTAAACTACTTAATTCAATCCACTTACCTTTGCTATTTCTAGCTAGTAAAAGTCCTATAAATAGCACGACTGACTTTCACCCTAAGCACATCTAAAAAAATATGTCATTCTCCTCTCTCTCTTCCTTTTGAGTTTGCTAGATACTTTTTATTGCAATCTATTATTGACTCTTGTTCTTGTTTAATAATGGAAGAGCTTGATGAGTCCTAGAGGATACGCAATATAGAGAAATATCCTTAAAGACAGTGACCAACATGCCTCAAGATATTCAACTTGTATTCTAGGTTCGTTAAATTGATAACTATTTGCCAACAATCTTAAGGATATTTTTGTACTTGAATGATGTTCGCACTGTGTTGTTGTTGCCATTATTGTCATGATGCTACCTATGCCATATTTCCTAATGTCCCATGTGCTTGTTGTTATTGTCATCTTGTTGCTCGTATCTCAAAGTTGTCAATATTCCTATTGTTTGAGATTCTCATGCATCACTAACACGTATAAAAAAAGTGGTGATATCTAAATATTTTTGAAATACTAGAA
Organism: Gossypium raimondii; assembly: GCF_025698545.1. Lineage (NCBI taxonomy): Eukaryota > Viridiplantae > Streptophyta > Magnoliopsida > Malvales > Malvaceae > Gossypium > Gossypium raimondii. Next base: position 38,082,715 of record NC_068577.1, read on the forward strand.
TTAATTTACTTTTGGGAAAAAATGATCATATGTAAAGTATGTTATTTATATAATGAAATGTTTCAATGAAACATGAATCCATGATTTTATGTTGCATGAATTCATTTATTATTATTAGAGAATTAGTAGGCCTAAGTTAGAGTTTAATATGGTGAAATTTTAATATAGTAATAATGTGTATTTACCTTTAATTTAGTTAATTTTATTTTGACCTTTAATATGGGTTGGACCAAACCCAAGTTCAAATATTAATATTTTAATAATAAGATATTAAATTGGACATTGGGTTTCACTTGAGTTTTGTTTAAAGTTGTATTAAAATTTTAACCATGATGATAATTCTTGTTTGCCATGTTATTGGATTTGATTATGTAAGCTTAATTTATTTACTTTAAATTGTATGCTCGTGTGTACCCGCGTGCATGTGTGAGTTGAATTTATTTTTTAAACATAATTTATAATGAATCTATGGTTACAAGCTCAAAATAAAATTTTGAGAAAAGAATGGGAAAAAGGAAATTGTTTTGTACGGCAAATTCATAGTTAGTTGCTAGGAATAAGTGTGATAGTGTGAAAGTGCATATTTAGGAATGGTTTTGGCTAGGTAAAACTTGGTACTTAAAAGCGTCATGTACACCACCTCTCTTCCCTTGGAACCTACTTGGTGCTTTATTCATCAATTATGCTCACTATTCCAGTATCTAATTGTGATGACAAACTGAGCTACTATATAACTTTGTGCAAAAATCAATAATGGAGAAATGATAATCCTATTGATCCAAATGTTAATTTGGTTGAAGTAGATGATATAATTTTGTGGTCATTCCTCAAGTTAATATTATGACTAATATGAAAGAGTAGATGATAGACAGTAGTGACACTCGACACATTTGTGGTAATTAAAATACATTTGTGTCCTACTCCCAAATGGAAGAAGGAGAAGAGACTGTCTATCTTAGAAACTCTTGAAACTACACATGTACTTGGAAAAGGCAAGGTTCTGTTCAAACTTACATCTAGAAAGACCTTAGCTTTAATGAGATGCTTCATATTCTTGATGTTTAAAGCAATTTGGTTTACGTTGGATTATTAGGAAAAGTTGAAGTGAAAGTTTTATTTGAATGTGACAAGGTCATAATAGCTAAAAATATATTTTTGTGAGAAATAAATTTTGTAACCATATATTATTTGTTGTTTGATTTAAAACTTATTAATGACAATGCTAATCTATTTGTTTGTCTGATTGAAATATCATGATTTACGTGGTATGTTAATAATAAGATTTGTGAATATATGTTGTTCAGAATGAAATAAAATTAGAGCATTTAAATATTTACTAAAATGTGTGGTTGGTAAATCAAATATACTTAAAAATTATTTGTATATCATTTGTGTGTGTTATGAATTGTTCAAGTGTCCTTTCTTTTGGGTTATGGATCTATCACACTTTTTGGGTTTCGAGAAAATTTTAAGGTTACAATAATTCTTAATTGATTTCCATTTCAAATGATTTTCTAATTTTACAAAAATAAATTTTAAAAACCTACAGGAGATGATGTTCCACGATCTACTTACAAACCCAAAATTTAATAACCTAAATACAACCAATCTAAAAACTAGGAACCACAATCTTTGGTAAAATTAATAAATATAAAATAATAAACATTCATTCATTCACATATATATAAATTCAAAACATGCATATAATACAATAATGCTACTTCTTATCAATTTAATCAATCAAAAGAAATATAGTACAACTTGACTTTAATACCAATTATTAAAAAATTTAGTTTAAAAATCAATTTTATTGTATAGCGGAAAATTATTTTTTTTTAAATCGAGCTGTTGTGTTATTTAGAGAAATAAACCATTTATCAAATTAGTTCATGTGTTTTAGGTAAGACAAATTTATTCGTTTCTCGACTTTCTATCAAAACAATCTTCTTTGCCATTTTCAAACCGTCGACTTTTTTAAAGTACAACTCCAAATTTACAAACCGTTAACACAATAAAAACTTTATTGATATTCTAATAGGGAAGATCCATTTCTCTTTATGAGTTAGAAACCAAAGCTGAACTCTCTCAAAAAAATAGAATTTATTAGAAAAATAAATCTCACTATAAAACAACAGAGTGACAACACTTACTGTGATATATTTTTACCTACTCATAGTCTCTATTTATAGAGATAATCACAAGAGTCTTAGCTGAACAAGAGAATGCAAAGTAATAATATTTTAATAGAAAATATATAGTCCCAATAGGACTATACATATTGGGTGGCGCCACTCTTCTAGGACTTGGATTTGTTGCCTATCAAGTATTAGATGAGCATGTTGGACTCATTCATTTATTAAGTACAATTATATGTTTTATCTGAACCTTAAACCAAGTTATATAATCTATTGAACCTAATAACTAACTTTCTATTCTCAAAATATTATTTATTTAATTAATTGAATTAATTAATTAATTTACTTAATTAAATTATTTGTTCAACTTAATTCTAATTTTGTTAAAGCTATGACAACTTTATTGTACTAGATTATATGAGTAAATAAATTTAATTGTCTTGTTCAATAAAAGCGTAATGACTAATCAATTGAATTTTCCGCTTATTCAATTATTTAATTGCAATCAATTAAACAATAACCTAAAGAAATTAATTTAATCATTAACTCATCTCTTGCTTATAGCGAGAAAATGCATTCACTACGGATAGTAATACATGTGATTTATTTCTCTTGATCGCCATTATTCATCATATCAATTCAAACGCAATCTATATAGGGTTGTGTCGAGTTAGCGGAGGGACGGACTGGACATATATATTTAGGGCACAAATAATTTGTAATTAAGTTCCAACTCTTTGCTTATTAATTACAACATTATTTAGTCATGGAGTTAACCTATTAAAAGTATCATGACTGAAATCCCTCCATTATATATCATTAATAAAGCAACTTAATTTATGCACGTCTAATTACCTCGCCATATGTGTGTTACCCTCGTAAGATTTTTTTAATCTATTTGGTTTAAATACTTCACCCAATATGATCATATTTTATCTTATGGTAACCACTATATCTTAGATCATGAAAATGTCAATTACTAGACAAATGACTCGTGGCCACATTATTTTTTCATCAACCATGTACTGTCAATAAGAGGATATCATTCACCTTTTATTGGGCTATGAATTCCACTATTGTAGCAAGCCATGCCATGCAAAAGTCGTATACCCAACGCATTAGCTTTCGACTCTATTACCAATTGAACTCAGACTTTTAATACATCAAAGCATACAAGTCAAACATGCATAGTTAATCACTTACTCAAGATTAAGTTAGGTCATACTATGAACGTTACAAGTGAATAAATTCATAAACAGGATTAGGATTAATTCAACATAGGTCCTATATAGAATTAACCTACACATGACTTGGAGTTAGCTACAGTAGTTTTCACCTTAAAAATTTGGAGACAATATGTACAGGGAGTGATGCCACATGTTTACAAACCACAAAAGCTTGAAGTATTTCCTTACTCAAAAGGAGCTAAATTTGAGACAGAGATGCTGGATTGAACTGCTAAAGGATTATGACTGTATTATGATTATCGCTCGATGAAAGCTAATGTGGTGGCAAATGCACTGAGTCAAAAATCACTGGCATCTTTGAAAGTTATGAACGCTCATTTGGCTATAGAAATAGATGGCGCAATTCTAACAGAGTTAAGGGTCAAACCAACATTTCATCAACAAATCTAGGGTGCTCAAACAATGGATGTTAAGTTAGGAGAAAAAAAGAAAAACATGTGGAAAATGGTCAACTGAGTGGGTTTACCATAATTGATGATGGGAGTTTGTACTTTCAGGGAAGATTATATGTTCCCGATGATGTCAAGTTGAAACGAGTCATTATCAATTAAGTTCTTAGTAGCGTTTATGCAATGCCTCCTGGAAGCAATAAGATGTACAATAATTTGAAAGCATATTATTGGTGGAAGAGTATGAAAAGAGACATAATAGGTTCATGTCTAAGTGTTTGGTGTGCCAACAAGTCAAAGCAGAACATCAGGCTCTTTTTGGACCGTTACAACTCATTTCAATTCTTGAGTGGAAATGAGAACGAGTCTTCATGGATTTTGTGTCTAGACTACCTCTGACACCGAGGGAAAAATGATTCAATTTGGGTTATTTTCAATAGATTGACCAATTTAGCTCATTGTATATTTATCCTAGTTGACTACTCTATAAAGAAATTGGTTGAACTTTACATTACAGAGGTCGTGAGCCTACAAAAGGTGTCGTCATCTATTATCTCTGATTGGGATTCGAGATTTACATCGAGATTTTGGAATAAGTTGCATGAAGCTGGGCATAGTTAAATTTTAACACTACCTTTCAGCAATAGACAAACAGCCAATCGAAAAGAGTGATATAGATTCTAGAAAACATGTCGAGAAGCTGCATTATTGAGTTTGAAGGCAATTGGGAAAAATATCCACCATTAGTTGAATTCACTTACAAAATCAATTATTAGTCTAGCATTCGGATGATACCTTACGAGGCATTATATGAAAGAAAGTGTAGGATTCCCCTGTGTTGGACTAGATTAGGTGAAAGTAAGTCACTGGGACCCGAGTTAGTTCAAGAAACTTAAGACAAAGTGAGAATTATTCATGATCATCTAAAAGATTCATTAAACTGTTAGAAGTCTTATGCTAAGTTATAAAGAAAAGGCATTGAGTATAATGTGGGAGACAAGGAATTTTTTAAGGTATCACCATGGAAGAAAATGCTTCAGTTTGGTCGAAAAAGAAAATTAAGCCCATGATTTATTAGACCTCACGAGGTACTAAAATGTGTTGGGCTAGTAGCATACCAAAACGCTCTGCCCTATGAGCTATAAAAAATTCATAATGTTTTTTATACCTCTATGCTGAGGAAGCATAGGTCTAATCATTCACATGTTATCACTCCTGTGAAAGTGGAAATTCAACCCGATTTAACATATAAAGAAGAGCCAACAAAAATTTTAGCTCAAGAGAAGAAATAATTGAAGAACTAAAAGGTTTCATTAGTGAAAGTGCTCTAGCACAATCATATGGTTAAATATGCTACTTGGGAAAGTGAGTAAGTTATGAGACAATAATGCCCCAATTTTTTTATTCAAGTAAATTTTAAGGACAGAACTTTTACAAGAGGGAAGGGTTGTAAAGCCCCAAAAATTATCAGTTTTTTTTGTCTTTGATATACTAAGAAATTTATTAGAATTTTGATATGAGAAATTTAGATGTAGATGTGACACCAAACTGTTTAACCAATCTCGTGTCTCTTTTATTACTTCTTCTTTACTTGTAACTTATTGTTCTTAATCGTATCATTCAATTGTCGTAACCTAATGTTACAACTGTTGTGCATTTTTAGGAAATAATGATGATTAGGATTGAAATATATTTTATATATTTTTCTAAGTACCCAAATATTATCATTTTTTTCTCATTTCTCTAAATCCTTAAAATCTTCTAAAGCTAAACTCCATAGCTATGATTACTTTTACATTAAGTTACAACACAAATCTATCACAAACATCACCCTTTAAGGCAAAACAATAGTAGCCAAAACGAACATCATTATTCAATAAAGAAGAAAGAAGGCGATGAAGCAATTGGTGTATTAAGAGCTAACAGATACTTCAATGGAGCAAGAGATTCGAGTGATAGTTCAAAAATAATCAAAATAAATCCAAAGAACTTGGAATGTATGAAAGGTGGAGTAGATCAAGAGCCAATAAAGCCAATAATACATCGAGGAGCCCCAAGTACTCGTTTTGAATCAAACTAGAAAAAATTTAAACCCACCAATTACACAAATTGAAATTTAAACACGACATTCGTATTTGTGTAGCTAGAATCTGTCTTTTGTATAATAAGCTAATTTGATTAATTTGTGTAATAAAGTAGTATTTGTAATTTGGTTTAATTTTATATAATTTTTCAAGGAAAAAAAATACTTTTTACATAAAATTTTCAGTTAAGTTCATTTTTAAACTAAACCAATTGAAAAAAATTTCATTTTGATGTAGCCAATTTTATTTCAAGGTTGGTTCGATTTCAGTTTGGGAGAAATATAAAGTCAGTTAAGTCGATTTTTGGTATTTTCAACCGAACCAACTCATTGCTCACCCCCAGTGATGGGCGTCGAAACCACCAAATATAAATTCCTACACTTTAACATAATTAAATAGTAGTATAAAGTAAAAGGGTCAATCCCACAGGGATTGGATTACTAAATTTCTTGTTTTCGTGACCAAATTTCTGAGTCTAGGCAGCTATTGTGCCCTCGACCTATGCATGCAAACTGTAAAATAAATGAAAGGGGGAATTTAGTTGATAGAGAAAATAAATTAACAAAAATATAATATAATAAAATAAAAACAGATTTGAGATTGCAAAATAAAATTAAGTGAATTAAATTAAATCGGGGAACTAAATATATTAAAACTTAGCATCAGCCTCGGTATCCCTTGAACTTGAACCGATCCTTGAAACAATAGTTTTTCTCTTCAAATCGATAAGTTGGTTATAGCGACTAAGGACGCCTCAATCGCCAACTTTTCCTCTTGTAGTAGATTCCGGAACGACCTGCAATTCTAACCACGTGACACGTGTCTGTAATTTAAGATTTCGACAGCTTTGCGATCTAGAAAGCCCAACTGGAAGTAACGGCCTCAACCGCATGGGTCATTTAAATCCGATCACTATCTCCCTTAATGGAATCCAACTAGCTTTTTCTAATTGAACATGCCAATTTTTTCGAGGGAATTTGAATACAGCACGGCTGACTCGACTTCCCAACTATACGTCAAACAATTCCAACCCAACGCTCGTTTTTTGAATTGAAATTGAATCAACTTTAAGGGACGAATTTGTACTATCCCATACACCGGAAATATAGTGAATATCGTATTGAAAAGTTTTAGTGTGGGTTCATATCTCACGATTATTTTGTCGAAGTGATAATCGAGCTAAAGCTAAAAGGGACTTAGTTAAACATGAAATAAATCATGCTAATTGGTATCTAGAAGTGATTTTTAATGGAAATGGTAGAAAGTGGAAAGGGAAAGGGACTTGAGAGGCAAATTAGCTAAAGTGTAGAAATGAATGGCAGAATGTCAAGACGCAGAAATGGAGAAAAAAGAAATGAATTGTTTTATTCCAAAACTAAGTGTGTCTTCAAGTGCAACCAACACTAGGTATTTATACACATTACTCATGCTAAATTTATCATGTTTATCCAAAAAAATCAACTAAAAATTTAAATTTAAAAATCAATGTTTAAACTAAAGATCAAATTCAAACTATTTATAAGATTTTGACAATTTGAAAAATAATCTGATTTGAACCAGTCAACCACTAATTCTTTTAATTCTTCAATTTGGCCTTCCTTTTTGCTTTTCGTTCCAATTTAGTCCATTTTGTTTGATTTTGAACTTTGGCACACCAATTTCATCACTGATAAGAAAAACACAAGTTTAGTAGCATCTTATTCAAAAATTAGTCAAAAATAAATACATTAAAAGCACAAATTTAACTTGCTATCACCTAGTTACATCAACTCCCACGTCATCAATTTTCAACTTTTAGTTACCACACCACTTGCTATGTCATCACTTAATGGTTGCTTGGGGCTTCAATAGAAAACCTAATTTGAAGGCTTAATTGATTTGTAGTTTTTTTATTTATGCTCAATTGTGTGTTATTTTCAATTAGGGGCTCAATTGATTATTATTTTTTTACAAGGGTTTTGTTTACCGTTTAAGCCAAAGAAAAATAATATGGTAAATACAAACATATCAAAATTTACATAAAATAGAAGAAATAATTAACAAGTAATATGTATATAAATATTTATAGAGAAAATATTTGGTACATTGTTAGTGGAGATTTTAGACTCTACAAGCAAGGGTAGAGGGTTGACAAGTGTCCTATTGAGATATAGTAAAATATTAAAAATACATATTTAGAAAAAGAGACACATGTCAATTTTTCAAGATTGCTTGTGGAATAAAAAAAGTATACTATCAATGTACCATATACTAACACATACTTATAATACCCGAATACTTAATTTTATTTGAGAAAAAATGATGAAATTTGTGAACTGATAAAAAAATCAAATTTGGTCACAATGGGAATTGAACTGCAACCTTCAACTTATGTATATTTAGTTCTATTTATTTTATGGTTGACATGGCTTATATATACTATATAGTAAAAATAAAATATAAACAAATGGAACACTTAAATTTTTAATTATATTTATGGAGATTTATATATATATATATATATCAACATGCATTAACACATTAAAAAATCAAAAAGAGAGAAACATTCTTTATCACGTGCAATATTCAAAAACTAGGCGAATGGTCAAATCAATCAAATCATCTTTTGAAATACGAAAGGTTTCAACAAAAATAGTAAGTTTAAAAAAATAGGTTGAGCAGACCCATTTGAAATAATGGTTAAGCTTAGACTTTAATATTCAAACCCTAAGTTGACTTAACCTAACCCATTTTCAAGTTTATATGTTCTTTTTTCTCCTCTTTTCAAAATAATAATAGTAGATTAATAATCAAGAAACCAAGATAAATCCCAAGACTAGTTTCACGAGCCGTGGATCAAAGCTCGTGATGAATGCACACAAAACATCTTATGGAGGTCAATTGATTAAATGGGCTCATTTGACCCACTTGAATTGGCCTGAGAGAATTTTCAAGAGAATTCTCATCTTTCGAGAGTTAGGCTGACTTAGGCAGATTTGAAATAAAGAAATCACCTAAAGTCACGCAGTTTATCAGACTTAATTCTAGCCCCGTAATACTTGGTGTAACATCCCAAAGTTTAGCTTAAAAGTTTTGAGAAATTATTTTAAAGATGAGTAAATTTCCTAGTGGTTAAAAGGAAAAAAGCAAGCATAGTAATTAGATCAAGGTCCCAAGTTTGAATCCCTTCCCTTGCAAAATAGCAAAAATTTTGATAGACATTTCCTTCTCATTATTTTTGTGTTGCCCCTACCTAGGTAAAAATCTAATTTTTATTTATTTTTTCAGCCTTTAGCCATTTTCTTTTCACCCACTATTTTCTCTTCAGTTTTTCTTTTCTTCTCCCTTGTGTGTCCCTGCCCAAACCACCAAGATCCACCGTCCCTTTTTTCTTTCTTTTGCAATGGGTTCTTGCACCATTCTCCTGTTCTTCTTACTTTCATTTTTCCATATTTTTCCATCTTTAAACCTGAAATCTTTAACCCCCAAGAACAATCTCCATTGCCACCCCTTCCTTCTAGCTAATATAAGTGATATTTTTCTTTCGTTTTCTTGGCGAATCTTTCAAGAAAATACCCAATTTTATATATCTGGAATTGGGTGATTTTTAATGATTTTATGGGTAATTTCCACCCTTCAAAAGTGATTTCAATTGGCTTACAAATCAGCCCCGATTTACCACTATGAGTGGTGGTGCGCTACACTTTAGCACTACTTTTCACCTACAGACGGATGGTCAAATTGAGCGGATTATTCAGATACTTGAGGATATGTTGAGATGTTGCATTCTTGAGTTTGAAGGTACGTGGGAACGATACTTGCCACTGATTAAATTTGCATATAATAATAGCTTTTAATCGAGTATCAAAATGGCACCTTACGAGGCTTTGTACGATTGCAAATGTCGAACACCTTTGTATTGGACTGAGCTCAGTGAGAATAAGATACACAGGGTTGATTTGATCAAAGGGACTAAATAGAAAGTGAAAATAATTCGCGATAGTTTGAAAGCAGCGTCAGATCGTCAGAAATCTTATGCAGACTTGAAACGGAAAGATATTGAGTTTCAAATCGGGGTAAAGTATTTTTGAAAGTCTCGCCATGGAAGAAAATACTCTAATTCGGTCGTAAAGGCAAATTGAGTCCGAGGTTCATCGAACCGTATGAGATCATTGAACGCATTGGGCTAGTTGCTTACAAATTGTTGTTGCCACCTGAGTTAGAAAAGATACACAATGTGTTTCACGTATCGATGCTTCGACGATACAAATCTGATCCCTCGCATGTAATTACTCCGTCAAAAATAGAAATTCAGTCCGATATGACTTATGAAGAAAAACCGATTCGTATCTTAGCTCACGAGATTAAAGAACTACGCAATAAGAAAATTTCGTTAGTAAAAGTAATGTCTCATCGACACGATGTTGAAGAGGCTACGTGGGGACCCGAAGATGCTATGAGACAGCAATATCCAAATCTGTTCAACGGTAAGATTTTCGGGGACGAAAATTCCTTAGGAGGGAGAGTTGTAACATCCCGGTTTAGACCCTAGTCGAAACAGTGGTTTCAGGACCATGAATCTGAGTCATAAAAATATTTTAATTATATTTTATGTGTTTATAGCATGTTAGAATGCATGTGTGAAATTTTCGTGAATTAATTTTACCGATTGGTTGTTTAATTTTATAAATGGACTTAATCGCTTAAATTGTAAAAGTGGCTTGCTATTTGTTAAAGTGCTATATGGCTATGTTCTTTTAATGTGGAGGCATTAAAATGAAATTAGGCCATTAAATGATAGTATAGACGGTATTGGACAATCATTATTAAGCTTTTATATTATTTCATTAAGAATAGTTTGGTAATTATGTTAATAATGATAATAAAAATAAAACAAAACATCACTTGTTCATCTTTTTCATCACCATTGCCGAAACTTAAAAGAAAAAGAGTTCCTAAGGTTCGTTCTTGTCTAAGCTTGATTAAGGTATGTGTTTAGCTCGGTTTTTGATAATTTTTTACGTTTTTGAGATCATTGCTTTGTGTTTTAGCTAGCCCATGCTTGAATTTTTGAATTGGTTGTGCATTTTGTGATTTTCCATTGAAGAGAGCTTGTTGTTTTTGTTGTTTGATGATGGAAAATAAATATATGCTGTTGATTATCATGTTTAATTAAGTGATTTTTAGTAAAAATGCCTATTTGGGATTAAATTGTGAATTTTGTAAATTGAGGGGTCAAAATGTGAAATAAATGAAAGAAATGGGCTGCTAAGGACCTTAGTGAAATTCAGCCAAGCATGGGTGTGGTGAAATTTTAATATTTTGTATTTTGTGAAATAGGGACTAAATTGTGAAAAATTTGAAATGTTAGGGGCAAAAGTGTAATTTTCCCATTTATGTGTATTTGGAATAAATTTTAATGAAACGTGTTATTAAATAGCCAAATTTGAATTTATATAGATTAAGAACAAAAGAAAACGGAATTATATCGAGGAAAGTCAAAAGTGGTCGAGTAGTCGACTCCATCCGTTCGTCTTTGTCCGAGGTAAGTTCATAAGTAAATAAATGTCGTTAATTTTGAATGTATATGAATTATAAGTGCCGAATTTAATTATTAAATATATTTGGGTATATGTCGAATTTGATATATGGGAGAATTAATTACGAGCTTGAATTGATCGAATTACGACGTCCGAAAGCCCCGTACAAACCTTAGGAATAGTTAGGATACATATGTCATGACATAGGATTCTGATATGTGATTACATGTAAGACCATGTCTGGGACATCGGCGTCGTATATGATTTCGTGTAAGACCCTGTCTGGGACAGTGGCGTTGATATTTGATTACATGTAAGACCACGTCTGGGACGTTGGCATTGTACGAGCTTTCCGAGTTATCTGAGTATCCTATTTTATTTCAAACGGTTCAACGGGCAATGGTACGGTAAAACCGAATGTGAGTTCGAATTAAACAATTCAGGTATGTTTGAGTTTATATGAAGTTTGAAAATAAAGGTAGGTGTTGTTGTATAATATGATATTGTGAACTAATTGTTTAAATGTGATTATAAATACATGTGTTTGAGATTGGGAGTATTCAAGCCTACTTGAAATAATCATACTAATGTTCATTTGATAATTTAATTGCTTATGACTTATTAAGCTATTCAAGCTTATTGTGTGTGTTTGTTCGTTATTTTATAGATTTTGGAAGTTAGTTACGAGCTCAGGGATCGTCAAGGAAATCCGTCACACTATCGATTGCTATTTCGGTATTTTTTTTTAAAAACTTGATCTTTGAACATATGGCATGTATAGGCTACCGATTGTTGTTGTCGATTTTGAAGTTGTATATATGTAAAGCCATGCGAAAATGGCTAGTAATGATGTTTATGTTTATGCATTTTCAGTCATGGTATAAGTTCGTGTTGGGAATTATGTTTCATGAAATATGTTGCGGTGTGCTTGATATATGATTTGGTATAATATGCAATTGTGGTTGTTATAATTCGGTTCAAGTGAATTAAGCATGGTTGTTGGATGTGTTTGGGCATGGTTTATTATTGATTTACATTTTGACTGTAAATTGTTTATGTATTAGTTTGGGAAATGGCAGTGATGAGCTGTTATATTTGGTTGATGGTAGGTAAATGAATACATATGTGCCTATGTCATGAATTTTGGCATGATTTATAGCATATGGAATTGGCATGTTTTGAATTGGCTAAATTGCATGAAAAATGATTAATGTTAGTCAAGTGAGCAATGTATGAATTGGTTATGTTGCAAGTGAAATTCGGTCATTAGGATATGCTTGTATGTATTTGTACAATTTTGCTTAGTTAACCATGAGGTATAGTTCAACTCAGGCTAATGTGCGCATGTGGGAAAGCTTATAAATGAATGTTTTGATGTAAGTTGAGTACATGAAAATGAAAAATGATTAAATAAATATTATTGATATGTTTAATTTCTAAAGCATGATTAGTATATGTTTTATAAGTGGTAAAAATCATGTTGGTTTTCGTTTGGTTAAGTAATGCAATGTGTGAATATTATAAGTTGAGAACTACATGGTTTAAATTAATATGGTCTTATGCGCATAGTCTTGTGATGAGTTAAAATGGCTAGGCATATTTGGTTTGGATTGGGTTTTTTTTTTTTTTTTGAGCATGCGGATTAGGTATGTTATGAAATGTCTTTGATGTTCAAAAACGATTAAAGATATTATAGTGATTTGCGTATGAATTAGTAATGCACATGATTATATTTGATTAATTGGTAATGTTTAAAAAAATCGAAATAATTTTGTGCATGATTTGTATTTAGTGATTGTGACGAACTGTGCTTATGTTTGGTAATGTCTCGTAACCCTAATCTGGTGACGGATACGGGCTAGGAGTGTTACATTTATAATCTATATGAATAGATCATTAAATATAACGGTTGGATTATTAAAATATTAACCATATAAAAATTACGAAAATATATAAAATCACTTAAAGTTTCACACAGATAAAATATATATAGTATATCTACTTAGTTAGTTGTGTACCCAATAATTATCCTTAGGAAAAAAAATATTACTAACTCATATACTATAAAATGATTAAAAAATACTCTTATCAAATGTAGGTGCAAATTATATGATGGACTAAAATACAATACAAATATTAAAAAAATTAATATCATAAAAAATAATGAAGTAGATAAAACAAAACAAATTCTCTAAACTTAACGCAACAACAAATTATGGACAATACATTACAAATAATATGAACAAACAAATTATACTCTGAACTAAACCACTAAATAAATAAATAAAATACTGCGAGAAAGAACAAAGCTTAAATGGTAAAAAGCCATTGTAAAATAAATTATTTTTATTTATATATTTTTAAATTTATTTTTTAAAAATATTTATGATTTTTTAGAATTAAGATGAAATTAAGAACATTTGTAAATTTTGAGAGTTAATTTTTAAAATTATAACTATATCGATATAATATATAAAAGTTGAGGCTGAATTTATTATCATATCGTCAACTTACTGTTTGTGATTTTAACTTGAGCGATCAAAATAACTAAATTATATAACGTGTGCTTAAATTATAAACCTTTTATTTTGAATACTTCAAATGAATTTTTATATATGTATAACTTAATTTAAAAATTAGGGAAATTAGATGAAAGTTTCATATTTTAATTTAATGGTATTGAAATTATACTTTCTATTCCGACATTAATATGAGCTTACGGGATAATGAAAATGTATTTTTAACTTCTAAACATAGTTTACAATAGCTGATCCGCTAGCCTGATTTATGGGCTGATAAAAAAAGCCCGAGAATTATAAAAACAGCTTGGTCCCGGCGGGGCTCGAACCCGCGACCTTCGGCTCATAAGACCAACGCTCTAACCAGCTGAGCTACGGGACCAACGATGAATATTGTCGTGTTATTTTATTTATTCTTTTTCTAGATGATGCAAAATTTTGAATTATAATAATCTTTTAATTTTAAATTTTAAAAGCGGCACTCTAGAGTATATTTAAAAAATTAAGTATATACAAATGAGACACTTGTCATATTTTCAATCATGGTGAAGTTATGTACAACATGCATTTATTTATTTGCAAAACCATAAAAACTTAAATGGATCATCTTAGTCCCTACACTATTAAAAAGAATCAAATAAGTCCAAACGTATTTAAGTTAACATTTTATTTATAAAAAGTATCTTGAATTGTAGTTCAATTCCAAACAAAAACATTATTTGCAAAACCATAAAACTTAAAATTAATAACTTTTTAAACAGAGATGATACTTTTTAAAAACAATAAATGATAATTCTATTCCAATTTATTTTATTTAATTCTTTTTAATAGTAAATAAATTAAATTAATCCATTTAATAATAAAATGATAGATATTTAGCAATTAATATCATGACATAGATAGAGGCTATGTTATTAGTTATATTACTTTTTATTGCACTAGTAACCAACAACAACATTTCGCTTTTGTAATTAAAAGTGATGTTAAAAGTGTTTTTCACTTAAATATAAAACTATAATTTAGGTGTATTTGACATTTGCGTTTGAGAGTAAAAATTATTAAAATAATTTTATTTTTATTAACTATTTAAAAGGTATATAAAAATTAAATTAAGTTATTATTTATATATCATTAAATTAAATTATTTAAATATTTTATGTATCATTGTATTAAATTATTTAAATATAATTTATCATTATATTAAATTATTTAAATTTTATTTATTATTATATTTACTTTTTTAAATATTTTATATATCATAAAATTTTATAAATAATTTATATTAATTACTTAAAAGGTATTTAAAATTTAAATTTCATGTATCATTATATTAAATTATTTAATCATATAACTTAATTATTATTTTTTACTTTCTACTATCAAGTCTAAAAATGACATTTTAATTTTCAACCATAATTTTTACAATAATAGAGAACACTAAAACTAACAAACATACATTTTCACAATACTTTTCTATCACACTTTTGAAAAGCAATTTTTTCTAAAACACTTTTGAAAAATAATTTTAAATATATATAATACATCAAAAATACTAAAAATATTAAAATAAATATTTCTCAACAAATTGAAAATAAAATTTAAAAATGTATATTTAAATAACACTAAAATAGATGTAACTTAACAAGTAAATGCCTCTAAAATAATAACAAAATTAACAATAAAACAAGTGTTATAAAAATATCCAAATAATAACAACAAAGTAGTAGTAAGATAATAGTGAAATGGTAGCAAAATAGGGAGGAAACAACAAGAAAATAACATTCAAACAACAAAATATAGCAAAATTTTGTCCTTTTGTGAATTTGGGTCGGCCCTAGGTAAAAATACCTTACCTAAGGCCCAACCCGTTTTTTAAACAAGCCCTTTTTTTTTCCACAAATTAATTTTTCAGATCTATATTTTTATCCAAATTCTCTCACTTTTCGGGCAAGCATCTAGCTTGACTCATGAACAATTCTATGGAGAACTAACCTTTACTCGACTTTTTATTATTTTTGAAGCATACATTGTATGAAATGATTAGTCAATAATTATCCAACGTTGAAAAAAAAAATAACAATAGCTACATTGAACTAACACTCGAAATCTAAGTAACATATATAACTGGTTAAATTTATCTAAATTTTTATATTCTTTGTAAATTTAGAATTTAATTAGATATGCTCATAGTCGGGTCATTCGTCTAGGCCCAAAGGCCTATTTAAAAAAAGAGAGGGTTTGGACAAAATATAAGGCCTGAAAAATAGGCTTGGGTAAAATTAAAAGCTCATTTCTTATATGGGTCAAGCCTTGGGCAAGATTTTCTTGATCTGAACCCGGCTTAGCCCGAATATATTATATTATAAAAATATTATATTAATTATACATGTTAAGTAATTATATATATTTATATTTATACTAAATCACTAACCCAATAACAATTAAACTCATTAACCCAAACCTAAAAAACAAACTTACCCAACTAAATAATCCAATCCAAAATAAAAAATTTTAAAAAGTATATTTAATACAATAAAATATTTATTATATTTATCAATGTTTTTAATATAATAAAATATTTATTATATTTATGGTTGTGTTTTTTTAATATAAATACTTTTAATATATTTTTAATGTGTTAAAGTGGTTTTTTAGTGCATTCGATGTGTTATATTTTAAAAAAAATATTTTTAAATTAAAACTAATCTAAAAAAATTAAATATGGGCGGATTTAGTCGGGCTTGGATTTACCTTTCTTAAATTGAGTTGGGCTTGGACAAAAAAGTAAGCCCATTTTTCGGGTCGATTAGAGCTTGGAAAATTGGTCTAGATACTTTGTATGGACCCGATCCGGCCCAGCCTATGAGTACCTTTAAATTTAAGCTCCCTACTTCTATTTCTAAGAATTTAGTTCCTTTACTTTTTAGATTTTAAAATTTAGTTCTAATTTTTAACTCTCTTAAAATTCGTCTATTAAATTCATTGGTGCAATATTTTGAAATTAAAAAAATACTCACTTTGTAGTCATGTAATTAAAAAAAAAGGTTATTGTAATGAACTGAATTTAGCAAAAAAAACTATGTTAACAATTAAACTTGTATTTTAAAATTTAAAAATAAAGAGACTAAATTCTTTGAAATAAAAGAACTAAATCCCAAATGTACAAAAAACATAGGTATTTAGAACATATTTTAACCTATATAAATTTATAACTTGCATCCCCTAGTATATATATAAGATTTTGTAGAATATATAAAGAGAGCTAATCCTATGACACTAAATGCAACAAGGGACCAATAAAAGTAATCAATATGAGCCCTATTTAGATTATTTGCAAACCAGCTATCTCGACCACTCCCACTAGTCACTTTCTCAATAGTAGAGATGAGAAAACTGCTTAAGAAGTTTCCAACACCAAAGATGATAAGGTAGAAAGCAAGACAGATGCTCTGCACCTCACCATAAAAAAATTCTTGAAAACCACCATTATCACAAACACTCAACTAGGCAAACATCGACCTCAAATCAACCGACGACTTCCAACTCAAGGCATCCGCAGTAATATTTGTCAAGATCATTTTTACCAAATAGTAATGATAATCATTAATCTCAAACGAGTGATTATGGTCATGTTCTTTTATAATTTATTCTTTAATCAAGTTATGAATTCCACTATTGTAAAATAGATCATGAAATACATAAGTCATGTACCTAATATACCAACTTTTGACTTTAATACCAAAGAAACGTATGTTTTCAATATATTAAACTACATGAGTTAGGTTGTAAACCCCAAATTTCGTATGTGTGATTTGCTAAATTTCGTCATAAGTAAGTATTTGCCTTAGTGGTTAAGTGATTTGTGTATGTGTTTGAGGTCTTGGGTTTAAGTCTTTTGAAAATTTTGTTATTTTTGTTCCTAGCCTTATCCTTAATTGTTTGGCTTATATTATATTTCCGGTCAACTCATGTCAAAATGAGCTTGTTGGTTTAAGTGGTAAGGTGTTAGCTTGCTCTAAGGTCTTGTGTTCAAATCTTCGAGTGGACGAATGACAATAATTTTTGCTTCTCTATGTGTGTGTCATTTAAGTATTAGAGGTTTGGTGGAATTGAAATTTTATGGTAGCTGGATGAGGATTAGTGGAATAGATTTTGTGGGATTTGGTTGGTAGTGAGGGTAGTGGGGAGTTGAGAGTATTATCTTGAATTTAATTTAATTTTTAATTGTTTCCAAAGTTCCCTCTTTTCCCCACGCTTTTGTTCCTCTACAAATTTTCTTATGATGTTATTTTTTAGGTCCCTTCCCATTTTTTCTTTCTTCAATTCTGACATCTTTTTGCTCTATTGAATCGCTGTAACTTGGATTCTTTTAGTTCTTCTTGCGGTTTGGTAAGTAGGGTTTATGTGTGTTCTCTTGGTTTAAGGATTTTTGGAGTGACGAAGTTGTGGTAACGGTTTTTGTAGCAGGAAATTAACAGTTGTGAATCTGTTGGTTTAGGTGGGAATTGTGAGTTTAACACTCCTCCAATGAATTAATTCTCGTAGGGAAGTGTTGTTCGTTTGAGGGTAAGTGATTCTGTCGATTTGGGATAATTGTGGTTGTTGAAGTTTTGATTATTTGGGAAGTCGATGGACTTTCGTTTCGTAAATTGGAGTGTTCATGAGGAATAATTTGTTAAGTTTGTGATGTTTTTAGGTACTGGTTGTCTCGTGGGGGCATTCGTATTGAATCTAGACTAGGTGTGTAACGAGAAACCCGAAAAATAGCGACCGACGAAAACTGAAATTGGGAACTCTCGACGCCACATGGCTATGTGCTACGCCGTGTATGACAAACAGTCTAGGCCATTTTGGGCCTTGTGGACCACACGGATGTGTGGGCTCAAAATTTAAAAATTTTCCCTAGGGTCGTACATGTTGTCCCGATTGACTATGGGTTTTCCATGGGGTCGGTATGTGGTTATATAAGCTATAAAACATAAATTCAATTAATCTGTTAGTATGAAACTTGACGTAAATAACGTTTGATATGTATGATCTATTATGTATAAAGCATGTTTTACATATATTATACGAGCATGTATGATATCTAAACTTGGGCATCTGTTATTTCTGTTTATATCTGATTTCGGGGCGAGACATATATTATGAGGAGAAAGTGTTCTGTGAGAGGCGATATCTTTCCCATTATACTTGTAGCACTGTTGCGATTATTCTGAAAAGTATCATACCGACACTAAGTGGTGTGTAGGGCTGGATGGGTCTTTAAGACCTATATAGTGTGCAGGGATGGTTAGAGATGGTATATTACGAATGGGGGTAGGATTGTAATTTACATATGCTTCTGATTCTGTATGAGATACACATATGTATCTGTTCTGTCACATTGTAAATCTGGAAATAAATCTGTAATTTTTTTTGTTAAGTTACATACTGAGTTTCAAAAACTCACTTTCTATTTGTTTGACACTTTCAGGTAACCCTCAGACTTAAACGGGTCAGTACGATGGGAGCTCGGTTATGTCCATATTTTCATGAACTTATTTTACTTCAATTTGACTTATTTAAAATTATGGTTTAAGAGTTTTGTAAATTTTAGACTCTCTCTGAACATTTGGGATAACTTTTTGTTTTGGATTTTTAGTTTGGATTTTTTGTATGATACTTGATTAAATGACCATATTTTTGTAATCAACAGTTTTTGATAAAACAAACTCGATTTTCCAAAATATAACGATCTAAGATTTTTCCACTGCAACATATTCGATTTTATTAAAAAATGTAAACAAACAACGGTTTTAATTAAATAAACGTGACAAACATGTTTTCAAATAAAACATGTTTTTTAAAGTAACAAAGGTTCACGCTGTTTTTAATAAACGAAAACTGAATTTCAATTCATTTTATGTAATCACTCCAGATTCGGTCATAACGTCCAGGCCGAGTTTGAGGTGTTACATTTAGTGGTATCAGAGCTAGGTTACAAAACTCGGGCTGTAAAATTTTGGGTTCAAAATTGTATTTGTAAAAACTGTTTTCTACGTAAAGCTTAATTTTAAATCTGAAAAGTAAGTTGTGGAATATTGAGTCTTCGGCGCTGATCATGTAAGTACTTCTGACTTAGAAAAACTTTAGTTTAGAAACTTCTGAAATGATTAGAACTGTATTGTGATAATTAGAGACTGAAATATCTTCGAAACTCTCTCTGATAACTTTTGAGTATAAAATATCTGCTAGTAAATACTAGAACTAATTCATAAAATTCGTAATGTAGATATTTATTAAGATAAGCATTCGTGGATCACATGGACGCAGTACTGGTGGGCGCAACGGGCGCCGTAGTGGGACTCGAGCTGAGTCGTCTTCAATGGGTAGTATGCCCAATATGGATACGAGTGAGACACCAACTACACCTACTGTTGAGACCAGGTCTCAAAGTCGCTTGATTGAGGACGACACATTATCCCAAGCTATGCTTAGAGTGTTGGAGAGGGTCACTAGACCCCTATTCTAGTTCTCAGAGCCGTGGGTTGGTAACTAAATGACTCCAATCTAACGATGCGAAGTTGTTTAGAGGCATCACTAGAGTCGCCCTGACTATGGCCGAATATTGGTTGGAGGCCACTAAGAGGATCATGAATTATATTGACTGTATCCCTGAGTAGAAATTGAAGGGTACAGTATCTCTGCTTCGCAATGAAGCATATTAGTGGTGGTTAACTGTTGAAGAGGGTACTCAGCTGAATTAGATTACTTAGGATCAGTTTAAGAGCGCCTTCCAGAGTAAATATGTGGGGGCGAATTATGTGGATGTTGTAGACGCAAGTTTATGAACCTTACCCAGGGGGATAGCACTGTGGCCGAGTATGAGGCCAAATTTCTAAGACTGAATCATTATGCTCGTGGGATGGTATCAATTAAGTATGAGAAATGTGTCTGCTCCACAAAGGGATAATTTAAGGGTTTTGATAGCTCCACAAAGGGAGCGGGAATTTTCTGTCTTGGTGGACAAGGCTAAGATCGCTGAAGAGGTTAAGCGCGTTGAGCGCCAGAATAGGGACCGTGAGAAGGGTAAGAATAAGAGGGATTCAGAGCCCTCTAGTTTTGCTCAGAGGCCTAAAAATGGGCTACATCTGATGGGCCTTCGAGAGTTAGGGTTCCAATTGCTCCTATTGCGGCTCAGCCATGTAGAGATTGTGTTAGATGCCATTCGGGCGAATATTGGAGAAGGTTGGGAGCGTGTTTGCAATATAGGTCAGTGGAGCACCGTATCAAGGATTGCCTACAATATTCTAATCAAATGTAAGCTTTGGCTTCGAGATTTTTTCAGCCTCAGCGGACAGTTTAACAGCCGCATAGGGGTCGTGGTCCGACCAAGGGTGGTAATAGTATAGGTAGAGTTAGACTGAGGCGAGGCAACCTGCGTTGGTTTATGCTGCTAGACATCGTAAAGGTAGAGACGACGCTGGTGTTATTACCGGTACGTTTTTTATTAATACTACCCCTTATTTTGCACTGATAGATGTAAGTTCAACACATTCTTATGTAGCTAATTCTATTTTCGTGAACTTGGGGATTTTTTTGAAAGCATTTCCGATGAGATTATTGTACTTAGTCCGTTGGGTTAATCTGTTCGGGTTAGTAGACTGTATAGGAATGTACCATTGGAGATACAAGGGGTTGTGTTTCCGGCTAATTTAATGGAGCTACCATTTGGAGAATTTGACTTGATTTTAAGGATGGACTGGCTCGTGGAGTGTCGGGTTAGTTTGGATTGTGCTACTAATAGGGTACTTTTGAGATCTGAGAATGATGTTGAGGTGGTTATGATTGGCAAGCGTTGGGATTACTTATCCAATGTGATCTTCGCTCTTATGGCCGAAAAGTTGGTTCAAAAAGAATGTGAAGTGTATCTAGCTTTTGTGAGTGATTCAGCTTCTATGGGTTCGTCTGTTGAAAAAATTCGAACGGTTAAAGAATTTTTAGAGTTTTCCAGAGAAGTTATCGGGTTTGCTTCTGAATCAGGAAGTTCAGTTCGAAATTAAGATTTTACCGAGTACAGGTCCGGTGTTCATTACTTCTTACCGTATGGCACCGAAGGAGCTTGTGGAATTAAAGGCTCAACTTCAGTAACTTATTGATCGTGGGTTCATCCGTCCTAGTGTGTCTCCGTGGGGGACACCAGTGTTATTTGTAAAGAAAAAGGATGGTACCATGAGAATGTGTATCGATTATCGTCAGTTGAATAAGTTAACAGTGAAGAATATGTACCCACTTCCGAGGATTGACGACTTGTTTGATCAATTTCATAGGGCTTCTATGTTTTCTAATATAGATCCTCATTCTGGGTACCATTAGCTTTAAGTTAAGGAGGTTGATGTCTATAAGGCTGCTTTTAGAACTTCATTTGGTTTGACGAATACTCTGGCAGTATTCATGAATCTTATGAACCGAGTTTTTCAGCTATACTTGGATCAGTTCATCGTAGTTTTCATCGACGACATTTTGGTATACTTTAAGATCAAATATAATCATGATGGGGATCTTAGAGTAGTTCTTCAGATACTCCGAGAGAAATAGCTCTACTCTAAGTTGAGTAAATATGAATTCTAGTTGAGGGAGGTGACTTTTCTGGGGCATGTGGTTTCTACAGAGGAGATCTAAGTTGATCCTAAGAAAATGGAGGTTGTGCTTAAGTGGAAACAAGCCTAGGAATGTTTCAAAGATTCGCAGTTTTCTTGGACTTGCAGGTTATTATCAGAGATTTGTCGAGGGGTTCTTGTTAATTGCAACTCCTCTGACTATGTTGTTGAGTAAGAACGCCTCATTTGTCTGGACTGATGAGCAACAATCGAGTTTTGAGAAGCTCAAATCTGTTTTGACTCAAACTCCTATTTTGATACAACTTGAATCTGGTAAGGAGTTCATGGTATATAGTGATACGTTGCATGTCAGTTTGGGTTGTGTTCTGATGCAAGATGGTAAGGTTGTGGCTTATGCGTCCCGATAGCTTAAGTCACATGAGGGCAACTATCTTATGCATGACCTTGAGTTAGCTACAGTGGTTTTCGCCTTAAAGATTTAGAGGCACTATTTGTATGGTGAGAGGTGTATTATTTACGCCGATCACAAGAGCCTCAAGTATCTCCTTACACAAAAGGAGTTAAACCTTAAGCAGCGTCAATGGATTGAGTTGCTTAAGGATTACGATTGTATGATTGAGTATCATCCCTGTAAGCCCAACGTGGTGGCCGATGCTCTTAGTCGTAGGGCAATGTCTGATTTGAGGGCAATGTTTGCTCGCCTAGGTTTGTTTGATGATAGGAGTCTGTTAGCCGAGTTGCAAGTTAAGCCGACTTGGATTGATCAGATATGAGATAAATAGTTGGGGGATGATTCTCTAGTTCTGTAATTCCGTCAAGTAGAGGATGGTAGCACGTCTAATTTTGGGTTGAATAGTGATGAGGTTCTGTGTTTCTGAATACGAGTTTGTGTACCTAATGATTCTGATTTGAGGCAGTCTGTTCTGAAGGAAGCGCATAGTAGCCCTTACGCTATGCATCCCGGTGGAAACAAGATGTATCGGGATCTCCGCGAATTGTACTGGTGTCCTGGTTTGAAATAAGAGGTAACAGATTTTGTTTCTCGATGTCTGACGTGCCAACAAGTTAAGGCTGAGCACCAGTTACCTTCGGGTTTACTTCAACCCTTAAAGATTCCCTTATGGAAATTGGAACATGTCACTACTAAATTCGTTAGTGGGTTGCCCTTAACACCTACTAAGAAGGATTTTGTGTGGGACATCGTGGATCAGTTGAAAAAGTCTGCCCACTTCATTCCTGTTTGGACAGATTACTTGTAACAGCTCGTTTTTCAGTGGTGTCGAAAATCGTGGTTTTGGGTCTATAAAATCCAATAAGAAACTTTGTAAATATTATTATTTAATATTTACGATCAAATTTGGTTTTTAAAAAGATTTTTGATTTGATAAATTATGATATATAAGCGAGTTATTAAGTTCAAGTGGTTTTAGAAAATGAGGTACCGGGACTTTGTTTCTATAAATCGAGTCATAAATATTTTTATAAATATTTAAGGAGTGTTATTAAGGTGGTATTAAAGTTTCGTTGAAAAATTTTAATGTTCGATGGTTAATTAATTAAAAGGACTAAATTGTAAAAGAAGTAAAATTTGATCACTATTTGATTTGATTGATTAAATGGTTAATTGAATAAAGGAAAAGGAACTTAAATGATAATTAGACCATTTAAGAGGTTAGTGGACAAATATAGACATAACTTTGGTGTTTTATTTATTAACCAAGGGTAAAATGGTTAATTTGATAATTAATTAAATTAAATAAAACATAAGTAAAAGATATGGTTGTCATCTTCCTTTCTCTTTTGTTTTTTCAACCGAAAGACATGGTTATGGAAGCTAGGTTCCGTCGTTCTTCATTTTTGTGCATGTAAATCCCTAAGCTATCTATTTCTAATAACTTTTATGTTTTTGAGATCATTGCAATTAGGTCCAACTAGCCCGTATCTTCGATTTTGAAATTGTTAAAGATTTTGAATGATTCCATTGATGAGCCTTGTGATTTTAGATGTTAAATGATGAATTTGAAATATTATTTGTTATTTAAAAGTATTTTATTAAGTGATTTTTTATGAATTTTCTAATTAAAGACTAAATTGTTAAAATAGTAAAAATGTAAGGATTAAATGTAAAATTGTTGCATGAATGGGATTTTTTTGATACCATGAACATTCTTCTAAGCTCAATTTTTGGTAAAAATGGTTAACTTGCATGTTTTGGGCTCAGGGACTAAATTGAATAAAAGTAAAGTTTTAGGGGTAATTTTGTAATAATGTCAGAAATGACCAAATTGCTTAAAATGAATTGTTTTATTGTCTAAATCAATATATTTAGTGAAATTATAAATTTAGATCAAGATCGGGTGGAAAATCGAGGAAAATGAAAAATTACCAAAATGTCTCTAAACTTTGGTATTTCTGCAATTTAGCCTGGTAAGTTCATCTGAACTGTATTCTATATAATTTTGATTTAATTGAATGTTAATATGTGATTATATTGTGATTAAATATATATATATATATATATATATGTTAGTATGAATTTTACCGTGTTATGAAACAACGCAAATCTAATGACATACAACGATTACTGAGCCCTGTTTGAACCTTATGAATTTGTAGGATACAAATGATATGTCATTAGGGTTTACATGATTCAGGTGCTGGTCTTGAACGTCCTACCGATGGCTAAAGTCTGACATGTGTTACGAACACTCTACAGGTCGTGTGAGCAGCATCGTGTAGCTACGTTTCGACCTACAGCTCTTGTGAGCATTCTGATTCACAGCTTGTGTAAGCATACATGTACAGGAATTGACGGATTACAACTATATGATTTAGCACACTGTGTGTGTGCTATCCCAAGTATCCAACGGTATTCTAAATGGTTCAACGGGCAGTATTCAGATAATAAACAATAAGAGAATGATATGTTTTATAAAATGTACATATATAAACATCCTTGATATGATTATACATGAAAATTATATAGGTTGAGATGAGTTTTAAACTCATGAGATACATATTGTGGCTAAATGACTATTTATGTTAATGTGCCTACGCTTTATATCTTGTATGCTAATGTGTTTGGTGTAAATGCTTAGCCTTTGGCCAAGTTGTGGTTGGATTATGCCACGTTAAACTTATAAGTTATGCATTGAAATAGTAAGTGTCTAAATAGAAATAAGCTTGTGATCATGAAAGAGTAGTAAGGTTTAAATTATGTAATTTCTATTGAAATGGTTTATCATGTGGTTAATTCCAAAAGAGCTAGGTTTAAATGCATTAGCTTGTGGCTATAGTTGAATGATATGCTTATGTCTTGTGTGATATGCATATGAAACGGGTTTGGAAAGATAATGAAATAGTAAGTTCATACTTAAAGTGTAAAATGATGAAAAGGAGAATGATGAGTTGAATTGATGTTGTTATTTAAGTTAAAGAAAGTAAATGCAATGGAAAGTAATGAAATTCAAATGAAAGTAAGAAAATTTGGAAAGGGTTTAAAGTTTTATAAAATCCCAAGATTCTAGAGATGATATGTATATGTGATGCTGTGGATTTATTCACTTTGTGCGTTGTTGAATATGGTTTCATGAATCTTGCGGTATTGGTATATGATTATTCTTGACATGTATAAATTTCATATATGAAATGGATTGATATGACTAAATTTTATACTAGCTTACTAAGCATTCATTGCTTACGTAGTTGTTTGTCTTTTACTTTTCAGATTATCGGAAGCTCGACCGGGTTGGAAGCTCATCAGAGATCTATCACACTATCCAGTGATTATATCAGTGGATTTTGATGTCTTGGTTAAGGTTATAATGGCATGTATAGGTGAACTTATGGTTGATGATTAGTTGAATGTTAGCTGATGTGTTTGGTATGTGTATTGGTATATGTCGTTTTGAGTGATGCAGCCTTGGTACATTTGGTGTCTTGTTGATATGTGTTAATTTGATAATGTGTTAAAGCATGCTTGAATGACCAAAGTGATATATGATGAAATAACCTCAACATGGTCAAGATATTGTATGTTTTTGAAAGGTTTTGAACTAAACAAGGCATGAATCTAATATGGTGTGGTGATTATGTAGCAATTATGTTATGTTTTGGCATGGAAACAAGTTAATTGATATTGGATAAATATGCACATGTATAGGTGTTTTTGGTTGATGTTTTAGCCATTATGTTTTGGCTTGTAAGTTTGATGTTTTGAAAGATTGAAATGGTTGATATGTGGATATATGTATGTGGTCTTTTGATGGATGACTTTATAGTCTTTATGATGCTTAGATGATGGAAGTTGAACATGGTTATTTTGGTATTAAAAATGTAGTTGGTATTTATGGCTTATGATGCTAAATGTTAAATGGTAAATTAAGTACATATGATTGTGGATTTGATATGTGTACAAAATGGTAAGTTTTGGCTAAACTAAGCATTTAGTTATACATGTTTAATTGTTGTGATTGAGGTGTCTTTTGGGCATATTGGTTGTATGCTTATGTATCAAATTTGAATAGCTTGTTTATGCATGGTCTTAATTCAAATTGAAATTGAAGGCTTGTTTATATGTGCAAAAGTGATTGTAGGTATATGCATGAATGGGTGAGAAAAATGGCTTGGAAATTACCTATTTTGTGTTCACACGGACATGTGTCTCAGTCGTGTGTAACACATGGCCTGGCGATATGGCCGTGTGTCCCCTGTAGTTTTCAAAGGGTTGCAAGTCAGGCTGTTACACGACCTAGCACACGACCTAACACACAGACGTGTGAGGTCATTTCGAAGGGTACATGGTCTGGCACACGAGCGTGTGGCTTGGCCATGTGACTAAAGTCAGTGAGTTACACAGGCATGAACACGGGCTGGGACACGGCCGTATGTCCTTACTTCGAATGTCCATACAGTTTGAGACATGAGCGTGTCTCTTGACCGTGTAAGTCACACGGCCGTGTGACCCCTACAGTTTTGAAAATTTTTATTATTTCCTGAAAAATTCTATAAGCTTTCGATTTAGTCCCGACTTGTTTCTAATGTGTTTTTATGGCCTCAATGGCTCGTATAGGGGACAACATGTATGCCATTGATTGATTTTGCTATGATTGATATAGTGAATTGAATGTTTCTAATTTTTTTTATACTTTTGAAACGTAAACTCCAGTAATGCTCTGTAATTCTATTCCGACGACAAATACGGGTTAGGGGTGTTACATTACTCTCTTCAAAAGTTGGTCAAGTTTTATGTTTTTGGGGATCGTAAGACTTCATGGGTTTCCGGTCTCAATTATTTATGATAGAGATCGTCAATTCACTTCTTGGTTTTGGAGGAAACTTCATGAGGCTTTGGGTTCGAGGTTGGACTTCAGTACTACATTCCATCCTTAGACAGATGGTTAATCTGAGAGGGCGATTCAAATAGTGTAGGATATGTTTTGCAGTTGTGTGATAGACTTTCAAGGTAGTTTTGAGTATTTTTTTCAATTAGCCGAGTTCGTCTACAATAACAGCTTCTAGTCCAATATTCAGATTGCAGCTTACGAGGTTCTATATGGTGTGAGCGACGAATTTTGGGTCCTGAGTTGGTTTCTGAGACTGCGGATAAAGTTAGACTGATTCGGGATTATCTTAAGGCGACTTCTGATAGAGAGAAGTCCTATGCAGATCTGAAAAGAATAGGCATTGAGTACTCCATGGGTGATTATGTGTTTCTTAAGGTGTCTCCATGGAAGAAAGTTATACGGTTTAGATGTAAGGGCAAGTTGAGCCCTAGGTTCATTGGGCTGTATCAAATTCTGAAATGTGTGGGACCAGTCGCTTATCAATTGGAGCTACCTCCGAAGTTAGATCGTATTCATGACGTGTTTCACGTCTCTATCTTGAGGCAGTATGAGTCGGATCCATCTCATATTGTCTTTGTTGAAGAGATCAAGATGTCAAGGTCTTGAAGAGAAAATCTATTCCATTAGTGAAGGTTTTTTGGCGGAATCATGGTATTGAGGAAGCCACGTCGGAACCTGAGGACTCAATTCGTCAACAGTATCTACATCTGTTTGGGTTAGGTAAATTTTGAGGCTAAAATTTCTTTTAGGGGGTAGAGTTGTAACGCCTCAATTTTCGTATGTGTGATTTGTTAAATTTCATCATAAGTAAGTGACTGCCTTAGTGGTTAAGTGATTTGTGTGTATGTTTGAGGTCTTAGGTTCAAGTCTTACTTTTGGAAATTTTTCTATTTTTGTTCCTAGCCTTATCCTTAATTGTTTGGCTTATATTATATTTTCGGTCAACTCATGTTAAAATGAGCTTGTTGGTTCAAGTGGTAAGGTGTTAACTTGCCTTAAGGTCTTGTGTTTGAATCCCTGAGTGGGCGAATGACAATAAATTTTGCTTCTGTGTGTGTGTCGTTTGTGTAGTAGAGGTTTCGTGGAATTGAAATTCTGTGGTAGTTGGATGAGGATTAGTGGGTTAGATTTTGTGGGATTTGGTTGGTAGTGAGGGTAGTGGGGAGTTGAGAGTATTATCTTGAATTCAATTTAATTTTTAATTTGTTTCCAAAATTCCCTCTTTTCCCCACGTTTTTATTCCTCTGTAAATTTTCTTCTGACGTTATTTTTTGGGTCCCTTCCCCTTTTTGCTTTCTTCAATTCTGACATATTTTTGCTTGATTGAATCGTTGTGGCTTGGATTCTTTTGGTTCTTCTTGAGGTTTAGTAAATAGGGTTTATGTGTGTTCGCTTGGTTTAGAGATTTTGGGAGTGACGAAATTGTGGTAATAGTTTTTCTAACAGGAAATTAACGGTTGTGAATCTTTTGGTTTAGGTGGGAATTGTGAGTTTAATGCTCCTCTAACGAATAAATTCTCGTAGAGAAGTGTTGTTCATTTGAGGGTAAGTGATTTTGTTGATTTGGGATAATTGTGGTTGTTGAAGTTTTGATTTTTTGGGAAGCTGATGGATTTTAGTTTCATAAATTGGAGTGTTCATGAGGAATAATTTGTTGTCTCGTAGGGGCGATTGTATCGAATTTAGACCATGTGTATAATGAGAAACCAAAAAATCAGCGAATAGCGAAAGCCGAAATTGGGAACAATCAACACTATATGGCCATGTGACGAGCCGTGTGGTAGGCCATGTGCAACACACAATCGTATGATAGGCCGTGTGTGACACACGGTCTAGGCCATTTTGGGCCGTGTGCCAGGCCGTATAGGCCACATGGACAAGGCAATTTGAGTCGTGTGGGCCACACAGGCAAGGCAATTTGGGCCGTGATTCAGAATTTTTCTTTAGGATCGTACATGTCATCCCGATCGACTGTGAGCATTCCATGGGGTCAGTATGTGGTTATATAAGTTATAAAACATAAATTCAGTTAACCTATTAGTATGAAACTTGACGTAAATAACGTTTGATATGTCTGATATTATGTATAAAGCATGTTCTACATCTCTTATACGAGCATGATGATATGTAAATTTGGGCATCTGTTAATTCTGTTTATATCTTATTTTAGGGCGGGACATATATTATGAAGAGGAAGTGTTTTGTGAGAGGCGAGATCTCACCCATTATACTGGCAGCGCTGTTGCAATTATTCTAAAAAGTGTCATACCGACACTAAGTGGTGTAGGCTAGATGGGTCTTTAAAACCCGATATAGTGTGTAGGGATGGTCAGAGATGGTGTGTAGCAGATGGGGATAGGAATGTAATTTGCATATGATTCTAATTCTGTATGAGATATACATTTGTATCTGTTGTGTCATGTTGTAAATATAGAAATAAATTTGTAATTCTGTTTTCTGTTAAGTTACACACTAAGTTTCAAAAACTCACTCTCTATTTGTTTGACACTTTTAGATAACCCTCAGACTTTGGCGGGCCACAGCGACGAAAGCTCAATTATGTCCATATTTTCATAAACTTATTTTACTTAAATTTGACTTATTTAAAATTCTGGTTTGGGAGTTTTGTAAATTTTGGACTCTCTCTAGACATTCGAGATAACTTTTTATTTTGGTTTTTTAGTTTGGATTTTTGGCATGACACTCGATTAAATGACCATTTTTCTACAATCAATAATTTTCGAGAAAACAATCTCGATTTTCCAAAATATAACGATCTAAGATTTTTCCACTGCAACATATTCGATTTTATTAGAAAATGTAAACAAATAATAGTTTTAATTAAATAAGTGTGACGAACATGCTTTCAAATAAAATGGACTTTTTTTAAGTAACAAAGGTTCACGTTGTTTTTAATAAACGAAAGTCGGATTTCAATTCATTTTATGTAATCACTCCAAATTCGGTCATAACGTCCAAGCCGGGTTTGGGGTGTTACATAGGTACAAAAGGTTAGTCACTTACTCAGGTTTGAGGTAAGCTATATCATGAATGTTACAAGTGAATAAATCCAAAAACAAATTCAGGACAAATTCTACCTGGGTTCAATCCAATGCATTGTCAATCTAGACAATAACACCTATGTGCCTATCTTTAGAAGTCAACTACTATGATACCCAAGATAAGGTATCTACCAATTGGACTTAAAAAAAACATAATAGTCCCCATTAACTAATTGTTCATTTTGATTCGAATAGACAACGTACAATTTTAGATTACCTACTAATATAAGTTGTCTTCTATATCATAATCCTTCCATATGGAACAACTTAATATTAGTAAAACCCTTAGGTAATCAATGAGTGCATATTTGCTCATTCATTTTGTTTTTCTTGCAAAAATCATTTAGACAATCATACAAAAATATAATAAATTAATTATTACAAGTAAAATGACAAAATCATTGCACTAAGGAAAAAAAAATCTAAACACCTTCTGATGTGAGCTCGTAATCAATTTAGAAATTACAAGTCATTCAACTGCCCGATCATTTCTAAACAGGTAGTTGTTACGAAATAAAATAATATAGGAATCCTTAATTCAACAACTTGTATGAGAAAAGAACCAACGCAATAGAACGTGACCCGTTTTCTATACGACAAACAATTGGAAACAAGAATTAAATTTGAACAGACCCCGACCCATTGTTTATGAAAGAAACAAGAACCGAAGGTATAAGAAAAGAAAGAAGAACACCACAAGCAAAAAGCCTTGATAAGTTCAGTTTGTATGTTCTTAAGAACTCAAGAGAGAAATCTCACAAATCACGTTTATATTCAAAGTAGTCTAACCAAAACAATGTCCTCTTACAAGTTATTTATAGGTCTAATATGACTATTCAAATGCTTATAAAGGACCTTTCAAATTCAACATTTAACTAGCTGTTAATACAAGTATTTAAATTTGATTTAACTCATGTTGGGCAGTCGATAAGTCATGTCTTTTCACTTGATTCATGTGTAGTTGAAAAGGCATGTCTCTTCACTTGTTGATGACTTAATGTTCCCTTAATGTGTTGCTTGGTGTCCCTATATCTCCCTTAAAACCGAATGTCAAAAGACTTGTGCAAAGACCTCTTAAAATGACATGATAATGAGCTTTGAAGGCACAAAAACTGATCAGATTTGAAAAGTCTTCCTTGGTCCATTTGAATAGCCACCATAATGAACTTTTGAATGCTTGAAACTGTCCAAACTTGAAGAGTCATTGGTCCTATGAACAGTTTGAACAACCACCATAATGAGCTTTGAGTTCTTCATTATCCACCAAAAATGTTTCCTTTATGCACCAACAATTAAGTGACCGAATGTACAGTCTTTTATGCCAAAACTAAACAGTCATTTGAATGTGACAGCCTTTGATTCTTCTTGGCAAACGAACAGCCTTATTGTAGCTTTAAAACATGTGACTAGCCTTTTGAACTTTCCTAGGACAAACAATTGAACACTCAATTAATTTATTTAAGATACATTAAACATTGCAAACTTTTCACATTCTTATTCAACTTGTCAATTAACTAGAGACACACATCTTTATTCATGAAAATAAACACACTATAACTTATGCATTAAAAAGTAACAGTCAAAATAAATGACACACTTCACACACTTATGAAACTAACTCATGCTTAAACATAATTAACAAATAAGATGCTTAAATGCATGGTTTAATTAAAATGCAAACTAAATAAAAAATGAGCTACATAATGCATGACATAATTTAATATGCAACTTAATTAACATAGGAGTTACTTAATACATGACATAATTAAAACACAAACTTTATGAACATATGAGATGAATTAATGCATGAATTAATTAAATGCAGAACACATAATGTAAATCATAATTAAATATGCAAACACATAATGCAAGTCATAATTAAATATGCAAACTTATTAAATGAAATAAAACTTAATTAAATTAAAAAATCCTTCAAAACGTTGGTCCAATAATCAATTAGGCCCGTGAGATGTTTCATTTTACACTTGCGCCCCTCATGCTTGGGTCAATCCCGACATCGTCGAACTACATCGTAACATGATGTGGTTGTGCTCACATCACCTTCCATCTCAATTGAACATCAACAACAAGATCTCCACTTAGTTTGTCATGTGTCTAGCTTTGATACCAATTGAAAGTTCATTGATTTTTGCATGTTAATTATTTGTTCAATTGCAACTACATGATGAAACTACTAGTAGGGAAATAGAGATGGACACAAAAAAGATATTCACGCAATTTAAAAACCTCCTACATCTGCAGGACCCTGCCAGAATAATCCGCTGTGAACAAGAAGTACAGACTATGATTTAAGTTTAACTCACTCACAAATCGTAACCTCACTCTTATAAGTCAAACTATATCACTCTTTCTAATAGGTCAATTTTGACCTGAGTCTAAAGACCAAAAACAAATAAAAACAAAGCCCAAAATACCCTGGCCCAAATGGCCCAAAAACAAACAAACAAACAGAAACCCTAAAATCTCTAGCATTTAGCCACGCTACTGCCCCCATGTGCTTCTGTCAGCGCGTCCACCGCCCACCTCAGCCCGAGGTCTGCTCCTCTGGTACGGCCTTGCACCAAGATGGAAAAACCCTTCCGTTGACCTCACCCCGCCTGCAAAAAGAGACAAAAATATAAGCAAAAAAAGTGAAGAAACAGTGGCAAAGATGAAGCCAAAACAGTAGATAAAAGTGCCTTGTAAATCGGCTATAAATAGCCTAGAGAAATAGATTGTAAAGGGGGATTTTTCAAAAAAAAAAACATTTGAGAAATAAAAAACAGAAATCGTTTTTTTAAAGGTGATTGCTTTTATTTTATTTTTTTTTCTGCTCTTGTTTTTCTATTTTTTTCTTATTTCGAAATAAAAAAAAGAGAAAGAAGGAATTTTTACCTCTGTTTGTTGTCGCTGGAGGGGTACGGGGGGCCAAGG
Organism: Gossypium raimondii; assembly: GCF_025698545.1. Lineage (NCBI taxonomy): Eukaryota > Viridiplantae > Streptophyta > Magnoliopsida > Malvales > Malvaceae > Gossypium > Gossypium raimondii. Next base: position 38,116,552 of record NC_068577.1, read on the forward strand.
GAGTGCGTCGAAAAAAAAAAGAAATTTTTCAACTTCTCGGCCGCCGTGTACGATGGCACTGGCACCGGTGACCGGCAGCCGGCACAGTGGAGGATGGTCGGATTCTGGGTTTGCCCAGAGAGAGGAAACTGAGAGAGAAAAAGTTTTTTTTTTAAAAAAAAAAAAACAAGAACTGAAATGAATTTTTAGAAAAAATTTGACTTAAATAGACCCATGAAACGGCGTCATTTTGGGCTTGAGCACCTATAGCCAAAACGGCATTGTTTTGACCTGTATCGGACCGACCCGACCCGAACCACCCTTAGGATCCGCGTGTTTCTGCGGTAAAGGGGATATTTGCGCGCGAGTCCCTCCGCTTTTGCGCCTTAGTGTGATCTGGTCCCATTTTGTTTTTTTAATTTGGCCGTATAATTTTCTGCGTGTTCCATCTTAGTCCGCGCTGAAACGCTGTGCATTAGGGCAAGGGATATTGCCCAATCGGTCCCTCGCCTTTCTAGCACGCCCTATTTCAGTCCCGGGCCATTATTTTTATTTTTATTTTTACAGATTTAAACCCCGAAGTTCGTTTTAAAGTTTAATTTAGTCCTTTTTTTATTTTGTTCATTTTCTTATTAAAATTAATATATTTGATATTATCGTTGTTAGTATTAATTATTATTTTGTTATTTGCTCATTTACACCTTGCAAATTTAAAATTTTGTTATATACCTATATACATACATGCGTTTTTATAATATATATATACACGTACACATTTTTATACACTGTCTATATATACATATATATACTTATACATTCTTTATATTTTATAACTTATATGCATATCTATATATCTATGTGCATATTCTATTTTCATATATATATATATATATATATATATATATACTTTTGTATACCTTCTATAATTTTTATATACATGCATGTACATATACACATTTTAATTTACATACGTATATATTTATGTATATGCTTACCTATATATATTTTATATAATAATTTTAAAATATATACATACATATATATATTTTCATATTTCCATAATTTTATGTATACACATATATATCTTTTATATTTTTATAATTTTATTCATTTTCTTTGTTTATTTCTTTATTTACATTTTATTATTATTTTGAAAGAATGTTTTAATTTTATTTGCTTATATGCATTGTTATTTTGTATGTCATTGATTTGTCCTTTTATCTAATTTATTTTCATTGCTATTACTCGTATTATTTATGCTACATCATCGTATTCATTTTTGTTTTGTTCGCATATTGACACCGTGTTTTATTTCTACTATTTCGTGTTAGATTAATTTTATTCAATGCATAAATTATGTTTTTTGAATAAGTAAAATCTCGTGTTTAGATTCGAGAAGGTCGTACCCTAACTTACTGGGTTTCGATTTTCACAATAAATCTAAATACACGAATCTTTTCAAACTCAAGTTTTTAAACAATCTCGGGAATTAAGAAAAGATCGTATCCTAACTTACTGGGCATGATCCCTTTTTTAAACTCGAGATAATTAAATATCTTTTTAAATAAGTAAATTTTTGACATTCATTCGTGCATTGGGAATTCAAGACATCGTGTCCTAACTTACTAGATATAATTCTCTTTCTCGATTAACGTGAAATATGCAATTCTCCCAAAAATTTTCAACATTTCAATAAAGGATCGTATTTTAAATCTCTTAAAAGTTTTCAATTTTCGACACTAAGACATTAATTAATCAACTAGGTATCAATTTTGGGCGTTACGAGGGTGCTAACCCTTCCTCGTACGTAACTGACTCCCAAATCCGTTTTTCTAAATTTTGTAGACCAAAATCGTTGTTTTAATAAAATCAAATTGTTCATTAAAAACAACCACTTTTCGAGGTGACCCGATCACACTTCATCAAAAAATATTGGTAGCGACTCCTGTTTTCTTTTTCATTTTCAAAATTCAAGTCGACCCCGTTTTATCAAAAAATGGTGTCAACACTCTCCTTCTAATATTTCCCCTTGAAAGCTTAGATGTAAACTAATTGAATCAATTCAATTTACTTACAAATTTTGCACTCAAAGATAATTTATAATTAAACAAATATGTGCTCTTGAGTTCGTACTAACCTAAACAAGTCATTTAAAATAAATACAAAATAGGCTTGTTAAACACAATAACTAATTCCTATAAAATAGCCACTTAAAAAGTCTTCAAGTAAGAGAACTTCGATCACATATCTTATTTAAGTGAACTTTGATTGCATTAGTTTGAATCCGATCTATGCTTAGCTTGATTCTTCCACATAAAGTTTTCACTAATATGGTACTAACAATCCTTGGAAACCAACAATTACTAATCTAAATAAATTTAGTCAATATATGTCAATCAAATAAGAAAAGTTATAACATTCTACCAACTTTCCTTAAGTTGCAACTGATTTTGTAATTGATAGTTATAACTAGACCGGCCCAGAAAAAATTTTCGACCCGCCTCCTAGGCCCGGGCCCGGCCTGGCCCGAAATATGGGCCTGAAATTTTGCCCAAGCCCGGCCCGGGAAAAATATCATAAGCCCGACCCGGCCCATTTTTAAAATAAACATTAAAAAATTATTTTAAAAATAAAAAAAATTTATTTTAAAATTAAAAAATAAAAATATATTTATTATATTCGGGCTGGGCCGAGCCGGGCCCGGGCCAAAAAAGTAGTTCCCGAGGCCCGGCCCATTTTTTAAACGGGCCTCATTTTTTGCCCAAGCCCATATTTCGGGCGGGCCGTCGGGCCGGGCGGCCCATGGACAGGTCTAGTTATAACTAGCACTAACAAAAAAATATATATTAGGTTTTTTATGTTTAAAGTGTTAATATCATTAAATATTAAATTAAAAATAGCATAATATTTTATTATCATTATTTGAAATTGATAAAGATACTTGAATTAACCATTTATACAAATAGATGATTGGGTTAAAATTTAAGATCCATATTTTAAATCAGATCAAACAGGAACATGCACGTGTAATATTAATACCATACATTAATTCGACTATCAATGAACACTTTACCAAATATAAAGTTATCCAAACATGTATTCCAACAAAATAACCAAAGCTATAACTAAGTTTTCGTATTTCTACATAAAGCTAATATTTCTCATTATCATATAATTAAACAAAGTTGTCGTATTTCTACAACAAAGTATGATCTCTAATTATCATATAATTAAAATAAGAGTTTAGATCCTCTACCGTTTCATGTACCACCACTTCTACTTCTCTTAAATTATTCTTGGTCGATGTGGATATTCAAACATATATATTTTCTTCCAAAGACACACATATTAAACACATCCTTGTGTAATACTTAAGTGTTAGAGATTAGGTTTTCGTAGAAAAAAAAAACATACGAAGACGAAAATAAAATGACAGCCATTGTTATCATCTGAATTTGTAAAAAAATCACCATACAAAGCAAGCAATTTCTTTTCCTGGTATCATGCCATTCCCAGGTCAACAACAAATATCTGAAACCTCGAACACAGATCCTCACCGATTCTTAAAATGTAAATAGAGAACTTCATTGAATACAATTATCTAGATATACAATATGAATTATGGAGAAACAAATATCTTAATTAAAAATGGTATATATATATATATATATATATATATTATAGCTATATAGTTAATAAAAAAATATTTATAGTCTACGTCAATATTGTACAAGTACAATTATACCAATTGATCTTCCAGGAGCAGTACTAGGCAAAGCAAAGCAGAGGTCCTGATATGAGGTCTATAGTTAGCTTCAGAAGCAGCCACATCTAGGTATTGCATGCTGAAGAATGCAACATCGTAGGTGGTAAATCTAGTAATTACAGTGTGGATCTACCACCCAACTTTATCACTGTAGGCGAGACGGTTTACACTAAAAGCTCTTGGTAGTCGATCAATCTTTAGCTTTGCATTTGCATCTCTTTTGATGCTCTGTGAGTTCCTGCGAACATCCAGGTTTCTCAGTACCCTATCTTTTTTTTCTTCTTTTACTGCAGCACCACTAATATAACACAGTGTTGCCTCTTTTCTCACTTTGTTACGATTTAACAACGGGCAGGGGGAAGTTGCATGTATTTCTAAAACTTTAAATCCACTAATCCCTTGAAATCAAATGGATAATTACTTTTTCAGACAAATTTAATAAAGGAGTACCTGAATCTGCCTTTGAAGATATTTAACATACTCCACCGCTTCTTCCAGCATGTCCGCCGTGTTGGTTTGCTGATAGTAGAAAGAAATTACAAAGTTAAGTAGTGTAAGATACAATTTTCAATAATCTTTGAAAGATATATTCAACATTGACATTTTAGACAAATCCGATCATTTTTCATTTCCAAGGTTCAGATGATTTGAGATAGACGGCGGGATATTTTATTTAACGCAAAAATCTTAGACAAATCCAAGTCGAATAGAGAGAATTAAATGAGCAGTCACTTAGCAGTGTTATTTGCACTAAGCCAATTTATGAAAGCTCCCATGTTATGTCAAGATTAATAACAACAAACTAATATTTTCCCACTCATTACTTAAATAAGAAAAGAGAAGATAAGGAAAATGAAGACAACTTGTCACAATGGCCTTCACCTTGTTAGAAATAGAAATCATAGTCTCAAAGCCTTTCAGGGATACCTTTTAATCTGCTAAGATGAAGAAGTGACAAAATTTTCAAGACATTTGCTAATACATAGCTAGATGAAAGCAACTTAAAAAATGGTATGATCTTGAATCCTCTAACAATTGACATGGTAAACATTTCTAATACTAGACTTCTGTTTTTTTCTTATAATGCTTTATTGTATTTGCTCTTGTTTTAGCCCATCATTAAATGGTCCAAACCGTGACAAGCTGAGTTAATTGAGAATGTATACAACTCATAAAATCTTAATCCACTTAGTCCCAATTTGTGTTTAGGAGCCTCATCTTGTGACACTATAAAACCTCATCCTTCTTGTTAAGCTCGATTGATCAATTTTAGACAAAAGCTTAAGCTTATAGCAAAGGGCACGACTATTATATTTAAGTTTCAACATGAAACTGCAGGCATATGAACCCAAGTGTAGAAGAAAAGTGAACAATAACAAATAGCTTGATGAACAACAAAACACTGGGTGAAGAAATACTGAGGGAGGAAAGCGGTTGTTATGATTCGAACTTGAAACTCTGATACTATGTTAAATTTGGGAAACCAAATAAAGCTTAAGCTAATAGGAAAAGACATAACTATCATATTTAAGTTAACACTTACCAACTTCAACTAACTCCTAGATAGTGAACTCATCAATAAATCTAGAAAATTTCTATTGAGGCATTACATCAAGTAGTATTAACAGAAATGTCATCGTTTCTGAAATCCACAGAAATTCCTCCTACTTCATAAAAAGTTAAAATAATACATGAATATATCTTGCTTTAACATTAGAAGATTATGCATGATATAATGTTCACCTGAACATAAATTTATAGGACAGCCAAGAAAATATGAAGTACTACAGTTTTACTCAAATTAGAGCTTATGGATATAAAGTTCCGTTGCACCCTAAGCATGCCAATTCCATTTGGCTTATGCCTTATATGATAAACAGTAACGCTAATGGGGGAAAAACATTGATCAACTTAAATCGCTTAAAGATCTGAGCATAACAAAGTATGAATCCATATCGCAAGTTTTTTTATTTCAATCTAAGAGAGAGATCTTTCCAATGCCTTTCCTCCACCAAAATAACTCTTCTTTCCCCCTACAATTATGGAGTTGATATAAATCTTTCTATTGATAAAAAAGCAACTTTTTATATATAACCATGAATCAAACACATCTCTTTGCTTTTAATAGGCACTCAAGCTCTATCAGAACCATCAGCAGAAGATACAAGTACCAACCACATCCCACAGTTGAACATTAAGCAACCATTTCCAAAGGAACTAGAGTTTCATCTCTTTTCTAATGTGTTTCCATGAACCTTTAGGACCCTGAAATTTTGACAAATTCCTTCTCTTTTCTTACAAACACAGAGGATATTTGTCACTAAAAATAGGATAATGGCCACCCCATGATTAATTACTTCATTTACTTATAGTAATAAAATCCTGGTTACAAACATGACAAGTACTGGGGCGGCCAGCCCCACACTTAAAGCCTAAGGCTGCAAATAACCAACATCCTCCAAGTTGAACTAGTTCTCTAATAAAAAACTTAGCCAGTTAAACATATAAAACTGGGAACTATATACTAGATATAGAGAAATAGTGCTTTAAGTGTCGCTATAAGCTACAAATGCCCATTCTACCGAAATTATCCAATCTATATTGATATATAGTTGTTCTTCAATCTCATTTATGTCTCTTGTAGCCAGTCAGACAAATCAATACATTTCGCATTAAACTTAATTAGGATGAAACATTAATATAGGTTAGAAAGTCCTTTTGTAGAATGATAGCTACATACTGAACTTGAATTTTCCGATTAAAATAGATCTCAAGATGTAGCCTACCTTATCCATGTTGGGGACAAGCTCCTGAAGCTTTCTAATGCGATCGCTAATCCGTGTTCTCCGAACCTAACAAAAATAGTCATGGATAGTTAGAACTAAACATAAACACCATTTTACTTCTTAATTATCAGCAAATGAATACAATTACCCTTTCTGCAATACTTCGAGGATGAGTAGCACACCCTCGCTTCGCACGGACCCTGCAAGGTACCGAATCCTCCAAAAGTTTCTCCATATCTACATCTATAAGATTAGATATCCCACCAGAAATCTGATCACTTGGCTCTCCTTTCTACCCAAAAATAGAAGGAAAACAAAGGGTATTGTAAAAAAAAAAAAATGGGGATTCAACCATATATATTTTTGCTCAAAAGAGTAAATTTATCCTTTCCTTTTTGGCTAAAAATGTATGGCCATTAGTTGGTCAGCTTTGAAAAGAAATAGTAAAGCCTAAACCATTAAAAGAAGACTAAAAAGAATATAATAAGATGACGATCAATATCTATCCTTTCACAGGCAATTCAAAGACGGCAAAAACATAAAACAGAAGTATTCAAAATCCATATAATAGAAAAACTAACAAGCTGTGGAAGTTGAAATATAATATTAGTATGGCTATTTCTTAGTCTTACCAACTGAGAATGGAACTTTGTTGGTGGGAATTGCGTATCAAGCTCGCTAGCCCTCTTACTCGAGGGGGAAACATCCATAGTTGGCGATAAATAGTCATAATTTGCAACAACTCCAAAGTTAGAGAAGTAGGCATCAGAGGAAGCAGCAGGATTATTCCCAGGAAAATCAGCTGGAGAACTGTTTTGCCTCTGGAAACCCGAAGGCTCAAACAACCCAGATGGATAGGCTGAGTTGGGAAAAAGCAATGAATTTCGAATGGTGGGTGTTGAGGTTGAATTTCCAGTTAGTAGCTGAGTCAAGCACTGGCTAGGCTTCAAAGGGTCCTCTTCTTCTTCCTCGAGAAGGGCTTCTAACCAAGTGGCTGGCGCTGAGCGGAAACGGGCGAGTCCAGCTCGACTCCCTTCAGCGCCACCGCCACTAGAGCTGCTACTGCCGCCAGGCGTCGGTTTCATCTGCTTCTTTGTTCAGCTTGAGGAGTTAGCTTTGTGAAGCTATGAAAAACTCTCCTTTTTTCTTTTTGGTTTCCTGTTCAGCAGCTTTCCCTTTTTCGGTGTGGGATATGCCCTAACATAGCTTATTTTTGCAAGTTCTTTTTCATTTAAATGATTTTGAGCCGTTCGATTAGAACCAAAATGTTTCGGAAAAGAGAGATCCAACGGTGGCAAAGTTGGTTCTATCAAAAAAGGGAACATGTAAGGCCAGAAACTGCAACCTCATCATTTTCTTTCAGATCAGACCTCCTCTTCACCGTAACCTCTGGAAAGTAAAGTCCGTTTCAGATGCAGGCATTTCACGTGACAGTCACGGGCCAATACATTTCAGAAAAGCATGCACGTGGAATATACGGCTTAATAATGCGTGGGTAGGTTTGTGTGAAATATTATATCTTTTTTTGGTTAGAAAATATGTTGCTAGATGTGGCAAAATTAAGGAGGCGGAGGCAATTTCACCCAATGTCCACTGTAGATTTGATAACAAGCTTTTAATGTGTCAATTTTAGTGCCCTTTGTATCCTCCTTTTATATATAAATAAGAATTATTTAATTATGTTTTATTTTTAGGTACATAATTTAAATTTAAACTCACCTCCAAATTATATTACAGTTTTTACTTAGATATTTTTTTTTTTCTCATTTTACCTAAAAACACATTACCAAACAATAAGAACATGCCATATAGTATGTTCTTATTAAACATCGTACGTTTTGGAGTAAAATGAGACAAAATTGATAATTCAAATATCATATTTGACCAAATAAAACTTTCAAGTACCTAAGTGAGAAAAGTGATAATTTGAGGGTCAATTTTGTAGTTAAACCTTATGCAAACTATGAAATAAATTGGGATTGAGAAAAGTACAATACAATGGCGTTGTCAAGGTCGACTCGGGGGTTGTCATTGTCGAGGGAGTGTGGAGGGATCACCATGGGGGTGGATTCTTGAGTTTAACAAGAGGTTGAGACAGTGCGCTGTCTTCAATGCTAAGTTATGGAGTATTTTAGACGGCTTGACATTACTACAAAGCAAGCAATATGACAAAGTATTGATTCGAACATATAGTATGGAGGTTCTTTAGGCCATTCAAGAATCATTCTCAATTACATCTTGTTCCACACTTATCAGACATATTCAACAGCTTTTGTTAGAAATGGGTCAATGAAAATTTGAATATATTCCTAGAGAAGAGAACATAGAAGTTGACCCATTGCCAAGATGGCTTTTGACAAAAATAAAAGTCTAGATTCTGTTAGTTTTTGATATATTAATGTGATTATTTTGTTTGGTTTTTATAAAAAAAAATCATGACATAATGTTTAATGAGTAGACTAATCTATTTAAATAAAAATTAACATTAAAATTAAAATAATAAAATACATTCTCTAAATTTCAATTACTAAGATAAATGATTTAAATAATGTAAAAATCATTAAAAATTAAGAGCATGAACGCATATTTTCCTTTAAATTGAATCATGATAATAAACTAAGCAAAACATTAAATAATTAATGCATGATTTAAAGACAACATAAGATAAATAATTACAAAATAAAACAAACACAATACGAATAAAATGGTTGTGTCATAAAACTGTAAATTATTAATGCATAAAATATATATTTACAACAACAAATTTATAGTATTCTAAACATATTTAAAAATAGGTTATTATTATATGTCATGGGTTCATGTACTCTTCTCAAATTTAGAATTTAGTCTTTATACTTTAATTTCTAAGAATTTAGTCCATTTACTTTTCAGATTTCAAAATTCAGGTCCAATGGTTACTAATGTTAAGATTATTTTGTTAAATTTAAGTTTCTTACAATATCATTTTTTAATTAATTTGCTACCAAGTGAGTATTTTTTTATATTTTAAAATGTCACACCAATCAATTTAACAAAAAATTATTATTGTACTTGAATTTTAAATTAAAAAAACTAAACTTCTGAAAATAAAAATATATAGACTAAATTCTAACTTAAAATATAAATACTTTTGGCATATTTAAACCTTAAAAATAACTCAAACAATTTTCTTTTTCCTTTTTTTCCCTCCTTTTTCTCCTTTCTTTCCTCTTTCTTCTCAACCCCATCGTCCCACAGGCCATAACCCAAAAAAAAAAGTTTCAAGCTTAAGGCCTTATATCTACAGTAAACCTGTGTTATAGATTATAGATAATTAATCTAATACACTATTGATGATTTTTTTATAGTATTTAAATTATTTAATAATATTATATTACAGCAGAAATGAAAATTTGAAGGTAAATATGTTCCAAATAGAAAAGAAAGTACAAGCCAAATTGAATAAAAATATAAAAATCAAGAGTAAATTTTGTTATAATGGCTTATATATAAAACATTAAAATAAGTTTTTGACAGTAAAGTTTTAATGAATGAACTATTTTGTACTTTTATCTATTATATATTGATTAGTTTTTTTTCATCATTTAGATGAGGATTTAGGCTACATATGTTACTATTTACCATAAATAATAGGGATTTTTTATAAAAATAAATTAATTAAATACAAAAATGGGGTAGAGAACAAATTAATTATGAAAATAGGATGTTTGTTACAGTATTTTTAGGTGTTGTCTGACATGTTGGCGGCATCGTTGATTTTTTTTTTTAAAAAATAGGTCTAACAAAAAAATTTGAAAAGGTGAGAAAAAAGTTTGTGGTGTCGCCTGATACATTAGCAACACTAGTAAATATAAAAAAAGTCTGATAGAAAAAAAAAAGATTAAAGTTGTAATCCCAACCCCTAACAATTAATGCCTCACTTTTTTTTAGCTAATGTCTCACTTCCAAGCTTTTAATGTTTTTTTCTTTGTTAAAAAAAAGAAAGGGTCTGATATGAAAAAAAAGCTGAAAGTTGTGGTTTTAATTTGTCAAGCAGCACTCAAAGTTATTGTAGTAAACACCCTATTTTCATAATTAATTTTTTTTCCACCCCACTTTTGTATTTAATTATTTTTAATATTATTTTTATAAATAAAGCCCAAATAATAGCATTAATTTTCTTTTTTAAATAAAGATTGTTTCGTCATGTAAGTTGGGGTTAAAATACGTAAATAATACAATAATTTTACTCTTATTATAAATAATATTTTATTTATTAACAAGTGTTATTGTAGTGATAAGGTACATTGTACTTTTAATGATAGATGTATAATCAAAATTTTAATAACGACATTGTTAGAATGGACATCCACAATTCTTAACATAAATCGTAAAATGGATACTAATAATACCAAAAATTATATTTCATTTATATTGTTATTAATATCTTATAAAATTTTAAAGTAAACTATATTTATTAATAAAGTATAAAATCTTTATGGTGCATTATTTTGAATTTTTAATATAATTTATCGAAAGAGGTTTATTTATAAATATTATTTATCTGCAATTATAATAAAACAACAGTAAAATATCATTACCAAAATTGTAACACCCAAAATTTGGACCCAAAATTTTGATCGAATCCTGGAAGTCACATTGGCCACCGAAATGACTCAAAACAAAACACAATTTTAAGTACAAAAATTTCTATCGAAAATCTTTTTCCTTTTCATGTGTAACGAAAATCCGATATAAACTTAATTTACATGATAAAAAAATGGTTTTAATTGCCGTTAAAATTTAAAATGGATATTTTCTAAAACATTTTGAATACATTTCAGATATAACGAATCGTCTCTCAAAATTTAAAGATAATATCGTTGTAGCTAAAAATCCGTCGTTTGACTGTGATTCAAAATTCGTAGATTTGACATTTCAAAGTTGGAGCGTTTCAAATATCACAGTCTCAAAAATTCTTATTATTTCCGTTTTCGTAAAAATCACGTATGAACTTCCAAAATTTAGGTTCAGTATAAAATCTATAGTTTCTAAAGTCCACCTCAAATAATGCTGTACGAGAGTCCAAAATAAAATTTATACCACAGTTCATATAAAATATTTACAATCCAAAATAGTTCAATTATTAAAAATTGAAGAAAAACTTTATTAGATTAATTCAAAACATATCAATCTGAGACCTCTGGCTGCCGAGTCCAACTTCAAAACGTGGAAATTACCTAAAAGGAAGAAAAACTAAGGGGATGAGCTACACAAGCTCAGTGTGAGTCTGAAACATAGGCAAATGGCAAAAGACAGAGTAACACAACGAATATTTCAGAAAAGTATATGTATATAAATAACATACGAAAATCTCAAACCAGTAATCCAATTTACAAAATTTTTACATTAACAACAGAACACAATTATATTATTCCAACATTCCTTTAGACAAACATACACTTAGTTATGTAATGAATGCAATGAACCAAAATCACACCCAACCAATCAAACACCACTCCGACCACATTGCACACCACAATTGGGCTACAATAGGCCCATCCACCCTGCACACCACAAAGACTATTGTAAGCCCACCCACCCTACACACTATGATACTGGAACTAAGCCACTCAAATGATAATATGCAACTGAGTTGACATATGTATATATACTTTGCGGTATTACCGCTATAACAAATTTTTGCAGTTAAACCGTCGAATCAGACTTCCTTCTCTCCATAACCAAATCTCAAAATTTTTTCATGAAAATGAAAAAATGCACACTATATGCAAACAAACATAAAGAAACAGAAATACAAATATTCAGTCGATCAAATTCAGAATAAGTTATACATGTATTCAATTACTAGGTAACATCTCAAATCCATTTATCACATTACATTAACACTTAAACAAACAGTTAAATTTAATCCTATAATTACAAATACACACATGAGTCCAAGCTGAAAACGAGTCAGTTTACAAACAAAAAATAAAAATTGCAAAAATAGGGTCACACGCTCGTGTGGCTGCCCGTGTAGCCCCGAAACCACACCAAAACTAGTTGAAAATTGTGAAATATGGCATCAATTCAATCTCTAAATAATTTAGTTTCAGAAACACACCTTAGAACGTGATTCTAACATCAGAAACCAGTCAATTCGACTGAACTCAACCAATTTGAAACTCAATTTAGAAAACGCACAATATCTTTAATAATTCCAATCCTAAACCAACAAAGAAATCAAAGCAGACAATTTAAATCACAAAAGAGACTATACTTACTCTAAACCGTTCCAACACTATGACAAGCGAATAAATCGAAGAACTACCGAAAGCCGGATAGACGACACAAAACTACCAAAAGGGCAAGTAAAGCAATAGAGAAAATAAAGGAAGAAAACCAAAAACAAATTTACAAATGAGATAAAAAAAAAAGGATGCAAAAACAATAAAGATCCCAAAAACCCGAAATTGACAGAATAACTCTAAGGGTGGGTTTGGATGGGCGATTGGGTGCGGTGCGGTGCGTTTAGCCTACTTTTTTTCTCACACTACAGTGTTGCTACAGTATCTAATCTCACCGCCACCGCTATTTTTATACTAACTGCAGGTAAACGCACCGCCCATCCAAACTCACCCTAATAGTACTATCGTGAGAAGGAGAGAGAATGTGAGAGAAAGAAAGTAAGTGGGAAAAACGTGGAAACAAATTTTGGAATATATATATTTTTATTTTTAATTTAAAACTTAACTAACAAATAAATAAAAGCAAGGAATTAACAATTTAGTTAATATCTAACAAAACCATTCAAATTTATTTATTATTACTATTAAAATAGATTTCAAAACAAAATATTCAATATCCAACTTGTCAAAACCCCTTTCAAAATTTAACTACCAAAAATACAAAAAAAAAAAACAATTCCCACATTGCATACACATAGACTCAAACTCGAGACAAAAGATAAGCTACCAAAAAGTTAGCTACTAAACCAACAGACTCATTTTTCTCCTAAAGCGTAAAAATAAATTTAACAGTCCCACCGAACCACTGATCTAACCAACTGACCTGAATAATTCTAACCCCAATTTTGGGGTATTACAAAAATAATAATTATTAAAATTTATAGTAGTCTTAAATTACAATATTAATATATTACTTATATAATTTTATATAAATATTATTTTAATACTTATAATATAATACTAGTTTTAAATGTATTTAAGCCTTAATATAACATTTGATACTTGAAATTGACATTTTTTTTTAAATTTGGTACCTAGACCATTTTTTTTGTCCAATTTGGTTCTTGGACTATACTTTTTCCTAATTTGGTACCTAATATTTTGTTTTGGTCCAATTAGATACTTGAACTTGTTAACGTTATACAAATTACACCAATATACTAGCAATATTTTTTTATGAAGTAACAAAAATAATTACAGCGTGTTTGGTTCGTTGTTTTCCCCCCTCTGCATGCGTATTCCCCCCTATGCAGCAGGCCCACCAGGAAACGATTGTTTGGTTCGCTGTTTTCCCATTCCCCGCCGAATCGGTTACTCCCCCATTACATTGATTGCGCGTAATAGGCATTACGGCCCCTCAGCGCCGATTACCCATTCCGCGTCTTTCCCTTTTTTCTCTTCCGTTTTCTACCCTCGTCCTCAACGCTGTCAAAAGCTTCCCCAAAGTAATCGACAGAGTCCTTGACGTTGTCAAAAGCTTCCCCAAAGTCGAACCTTCCAAGGTCACCCCCTTTTCTCACATCCATTTCAAGATTTATTGTTTGATTTTATATTTCGGTGCTTGGGTGCTTAGGAAGAAATGATTTTGAAGTTATTCTTTTCTGGAACTACTTGATATTTCACCTGATTTATAGTGTTTTATGTGCATTTTTGGGTTTCATCCCCAAAATTGAAAGCCAAATCTTTCACCGGTAATCAATCATTTTTATACAATTTCTTTTCATGCTCATGTTTCCTTGTTTGGGTTTCTTTCAAAATTTCTGAATCAAATTGCTCTAGTTATTGGTAGATATTAGAAGAAGATGGTGCTGGTTTTGGCTTTAGGGGATTTGCATATACCCCATCGGGCGGCTGATCTCCCTCCCAAATTCAAGTCCATGCTAGTTCCTGGAATGATCCAACACGTCTTTTGCACTAGTAATCTTTGCATCAATGTATCCCATCTTTCTTTTCCTTTCTGGATTTTTTTTTGTAGCTGAAATCATAGTTGAATTTGGTTTCACTTCTTTAGCACTTTGGGTTTTATGTTTCTCAGCAAGCAATTGACTATATTAATTTTCTCTTCATTTTTTGGAACTATGGATTGTTCATTCCTTTGTAGTAGTTATGCTAAATTTATGCCTAATTTAATTTGGATTTCATGTTTTTGCCCAATTATTTTCTCTTTGAGCTGTAATATGCGAAGAGATATTATTTGCTAGTTTGAATTTGGGAAAAGCAGCAGAAGCTACCATACCTGAATTATCAGTATTTTAAATGATCACCAGCAATTGTTTTATTTGATAATTGTAATTTTGATCCGAATAGCCATTGCTGCTACCTTGCATTTATACATGCAAAGAACGATTCCTGTCATGTTTGATCTGAAATGCGTATAATCACGTGTCAGATACTAGTTTGTGCCCAACTCTGACATGAGTATGTTCAAAATTTCTGAAGCTTTTCCGTATATTTGAAGGATTTTATCTCAATCCTTTGAATATGTGTAGGGCATATGTGCCACTTTTGAGAAAACGAGAAGAGTCCGTGTAGCATAGCATTAAGTAGGATTGAAGTACATATTTGGTTGAACTTAGAAACATGTAGGAAGTTAGTCACTAAGGGCTAGTTTCTCATTGCTTTTGAAAAGTGCTGCAAAAAAATGCTTATGAAAAATGCTTTTGAAAAGCTTGGTCTGAAATTTAAGAGTTTACTATCTGTTTAGTATTGCTTATGGCTCTAAAAGCACTTTTGAAAAGCTGTTTTTCTCTTATTTGCATAGCCAACAGCAAATCAAATGAACCTGATTTGTTAGCTTTAGCTTTATGGAAATTATGCCATAGTATTTCTACCAATTGAACTTTTATGGTTTTTGTTTATCTTATTAAAATTACCACTGGCCCAGCTAATTCAGACTAAAATTTTAGGAAGTTCAAGATTACTTGAAGACACTTTGTCCTGACTTGCAAATTACCAGAGGTGAATATGATGAAGATACAAGATATCCCGATACCAAAACATTAACTATCGGATAATTCAAGTTGGGATTGTGCCATGCCATGGCCATCAGGTATTATTTTCTTCTTTCCGCTGGTATATAGTATTGGACTCTGCATTTTAAATCAGTAAGTAGTTTGCCATTGATGCGGTTTATAAATTTATATTGAAGCATGCATCTCCTGCTGTGAAAAATATGTGATTTCATGCTAATGGTGTTAAATAAATATAAAAATAATCGTTCATGCCTTACATTTCAAGTTAAAATATGTTCTGTTTGGAAAACTTGTAGACAGAGATCTTGCTCTCTTTTTTTGAAGCTGCTAAAGGATGCACGAAGGATCTACAGTTTTATGCATTTGTAACTTGTGATTCTTGTGGTAAGTAGCGCCTAAAATTTGTTGGAATCATGTTGTGTTCAAGAACCATACAAGCACAAATGTAATCCACTAAATGCATAATCCCTGTAGTATTCAATTTACATTTGTTTAATACGTATTCTCATAATCTCGTTACTGCTAGAAATCAATTTTTGCTTAATTTGTTGCAAATATTTTCCAGCATCTTTAAATAAATGTGTTTGTCTTCTCTTTCCATTTGGATTCGGTGTTGCCTTCAACTCCGAACATCCACGTCAAATAAAATAGGGTCTGTGGGTTGTTCACAGGCTAGTGCTGACTGCTATTTATGGCTCCATACTGTTTATGTACCATTCCAAGTGGAGAGAAAGGTAACCTGGTATGTTCATCTAAGTTACTTACATTTTTTGCAAGTTGATTAATCATAGACTTACTGTTGCTTCTTTGTCCTTCTGCAGCAAGACCTGCATTCTACAAATATGTTGCCTTCATGTTCATCTTGAATGCACTAGAACTGTTTGCTTTACCTAGAGCTTCTTCCTAAAGATCAATATACCAATATTGCTGTGGGAACATATCCAAAAATGTAGAATATGCTTTACCTAGAGCTTCTTCCTAAAGATCAGTTAGTCCTTGATTTTTTTTTTCAGTATGTACTATGTGTTATCAAGTAGATTTGGAGTTTGAATATCTACATCTAAATTATTTTCATTTCCAAGCAGAGATCTTTTCTGATCAATTTTCTTGTAACAAAATAAATAGTATCATTGTGTTTGTTATTGTAGAATTACAAGAGTCTTGTACTAATAGAATTTGATGGAGTTTGAATGGCTCACAGGTTTGATGGAGTTTATTTTTAATTCTTTTTAATTTTTAATTATGTTCAATTATAATTAACACTACAAAATTATTTCAACAAACGAAACAAAAAAGAAGAAGTAAAATGCTACAAACAAATCATGTTTTCTTTTTAAAAAAAGAAAGATATTTAACACACTATATTATTCAAATGGGTTTTTTAATAATAATTATTAAGTCATCAATTAATCAAATCCACAAAATCAATTATTTTAGATTATATTTTATAGTATTATATATTATGATTTTAGTAAATTCATATAAAATATTTAATATTAAGAATTTTATTAAATTATATATTTATATTAAATTATATTTAATAATAATTATTTTAGATTATATTTTATAGTATTATATATTATGATTTTAGTAAATTTATATAAGAATATTTTAATATTAAGAATTTTATTAAATTATATTTTTATTAAATTATATTTAATAATTATTATTTTAAATTATATTTTATACTATTATATATTATAATTTTAGTAAATTCATATAAGAATATTTAACATTAAGAATTTTATTAAATCATATATTTTAATTAAAATATATTTAATAATAATTATTTCAAATTATATTTTATAGTATCATATATTATAATTTTAGTAAATTCAGATAAGAATATTGATTATTAAGAATTTTATTAAATCATATATTTTAATTAAAATGTATTTAATAATAATTATGTTAAATTATATTTAATTTATAGTATCATATATTATGATTTGAGTAAATTCATATAAGAATATTGATTATTAAGAATTTTATTAAATTATATATTTTAATTAAAATATATTTAATAATAATTATGTTAAAATATGATTAAATTATTTATTATTGATATTAATAATCTTATTAAAATTTAATAACAATAACAATAACCATTTACCTAAACAAATTTCTGCTAATGGTATTTTAGTCATTTTAGTTTTTTCCCTTATGCTATTACACCTCCATTCCATTCAACCAACCACAAGAATACTATTACGCCTCTATTCCATTACATTGAACCAAACAATTGATTTGCTATTACGCCTCTATTCCATTACGCCTCTATTCCAATACAGCGAACCAAACGTGCTGTTAATGTATGACTTACATGAGGTAGATCACATGTACTTTTTTTGTATTTTAAATATTCAATTAATTTTATTTTAATTAATTTTATTAATTTAAAATAATCAATTTGTTTTATTTTGAGTTTTTATACTTTTTTTATTATTCAATATTAATTCACTCAATGCATAATTTTTTAGCACAAATTTTCCCAAATTAGATGATACTTTTTTGTGGGATTGAGGGCTTTGTAAAAGCCAGGCTATGCTTTAAGCATGCAGTCTCATTTGAATCATTCTTGCCAGTTAAAATAATTTCAACCTCAATGAAAAATAAAATTTGAGTATATTGTTTTGTGAAACATAGGAAACTCCAAATAAATGCAAGAATTAATATATATAGAGGTTCCTAAGCTTGACAACTTGGTACCTAAACTATTTTTGGACCTAACTGGTACCTAAATTTAGAAATTGTAAGCCACTTAGTACTTCTTTAGGTATTTGACTAGCACTGTTAAAATACATTGACGTAGCATTGACAGTCAATAGCATGGTGACATGTGGCAAAAATGATTTATATTATTATTTTGAAATTTAAAATATAAAAAATAAAAAATACATACATTTATAAAAAGAATATTAGAATTATTATTTGACACTAAAATGAATCTGGACAACAAATTATCTAGATACTTTTAAACATGGAAAACCATTTGTCTATTCCAGACATGTTTTGTTAATAATTTTATATATTTTAATTTCTCATAAATCATCATTTTTTATATTGTTATTCATTAAAAATACATAAAATTTGATATTTTATAAATTCATATGTTTTTATACATTTTAGATCTTATATATTTTATATAAATTATATTTTATATATTTGGATAAATATATTTTACAAAATCTAATATTTTATATATTTTTATAAAATCTGATCTAAAATAATATATTTTATAAATAATATATTTTATATATTTTTAATTCTATAATAAAAATTAAAATATAATATTTTATGAAAATAAAATATATAAAATGACTCAAAAACATGTTTGGAATGAATCTAAACAAATGGTTGTCTGATTCAAATGTATTGGACAATCAATTGTCCGAGTTCCTTCTACGTCAAATAATAATTTTAATAATTTTATAAATTTATAAATTTTATTTTTCAGATTTTGTATATTATAAATTTCAAAATAATAATAACATAAAAATATGATATGCTGTAAAAAATTAAAAATATATAAAAAAATACTAAAAAAAGTAGGTCTAGAATGAACCTAGACAAAAAGTTATCCAGATTCAAATGAGCCTAGACAACCATTTGTCTAGGTTCATTCTCTATGTAAAAAATTATAATGATTTTATAAATTCTAAATATTTTTATTTTTACCATGTACCAAAATGTGAGACTGTCACATGTCACTATGCTATTGGTAGTCAGTGCCACTTTAGCGTATTTTAATGTTGCTAGTCAAGTACCAAAAAGAAGTACAAGTTAGCTTAGGGCTAGTTCTTCATTGTTGTTACAATTAAAAATTCTTTTTCAGAAGTGCTTTTAAAAAGTGTGATAGAAAAGTGTTGTGAAAAAGTATGATTTGTTAATTTTTAGTATTCTCCATTGCCAACAAAAGTTGTGGTTGAAGGTTAAAATGTTTTTTTTGGATATGATAGTGGAAAGTTAAAATTAGTTAATTTATATGATATTTAAATAATTTAATATCATGGTACATGAAATATAAATTTTAAATACTTTTAAGTAATTAATATACATTATTTGAAAAATTAATGATGCATAAAATATTTTAAAACTTAAATATAATAATAAATTATATTTAAACAATTTAATATAATGATAAATGTTTAAATAATTTAATATAATGTTACATAAAATATAAATCAATCTAATTTTTTGTATAATTCTAAATAGTTAATATAAATAAGGGTATTTTAATAATTTTTGCTTTCAAATGTAAAAGCTAAATGTAACACTCCTTATCCGGTCCGATTGTCGAACCCGAGCTACAGATTGCTACAACAGTTAACAAGATCAATCACATACACTTAACATAAAAAAAGTCAATAAATCAACAAATACAAGTCTTGAATCATATTTATTATGAATTAAAGAAAATTTCGAGTCTTAATCGAGCTTACAAAAGCTCTAAAGTTAACCCCGAATACAAATAAGGACTAAATTACAAACTTGTATACAACTAGGGAAAAATCATAAAACAGGGTCACACAGTCGTGTGGCCAAGCCGTGTG
Source organism: Gossypium raimondii (assembly GCF_025698545.1). Classification (NCBI taxonomy): domain Eukaryota; kingdom Viridiplantae; phylum Streptophyta; class Magnoliopsida; order Malvales; family Malvaceae; genus Gossypium; species Gossypium raimondii. The sequence goes on from NC_068577.1 coordinate 38,136,838, forward strand.
ACAGGGTGAGGATGTATAGTGCTAGGTCACATGGTCGTGTATCCAAATCATGTCACACACTGAAACTGTGCAAAACAAAGTCATATTACCGTGTCGCCAGGCTGTGTAATAACTTGATCCCGTGTGGACCTAAATGTAAAATCTTGCAAACATTTACACAGTCATGTAACCAAGTCGTGTGAGAGACTGAGACTGTGTCTAACCAAAACCACCGTGATCATACAGAGCACACGGTTGTGTCACTTGCCTGTGTGTGACAGAAGATCGCGTGTTAGCCCATGTGCACAAAAATAAACCTTTTCAATCGAGTTATTTAACTCAAACTTTTACCTAGACCTTATGCATACAACAATCAATTCTTACCTTAGCCATATACATGCAACAATCGATTCTTACCTAGGTCATATACATGCAACAATCTATTTCATACCTGCAACAATCGATTCTTATACTTGTTCCAAATGCACCAAAAGAACCAATACATATAACATATTTATAACTTCCACATCAAACATCAAACCATTATGCCTTATGCTTCAACCAAAATCTTATCTATCCTATTGTTCCATAACATAATCCAACTTACCAAATACTTATCTCATTTCATCACATACCAAACTCAAATACCACATTCAAGGCTCATATCATGATCAACAGCAGTGATATACCAAAATGACCACAACTTTGAGTAATCACAAATACAAATTACATTTACGAACACACACACACACACACACACACACACACACACACACACATATATATATATATACACAATTCAACTCCCATTACATACCACATAATCGAAATAAAATATCTTCAAGATCTACCAGAAAGGTGGTTGGATAGTATGATCTTCAAATTGATTCGATCATTGAGTTTCGCAAAATGATAACTGCAGGAAATAAGAAAATGAAACAGAGTAAGCTTTAGTTGAGCTTAGTAAGTTTATATGAAAATTAACTTAACATACCTTATTGTTATAACAATTTAAGTATTGAAAACAAAAAGGCACGACATTGTCTTATCATTGGCATCCTTACTTATATTCATATACAATTCCACAAGACAACCAAAAAGTTAGTATTTCATATTACGGGATCCTAGTATTTAAATTCATATACATGTATAACCATACTACTTTATATCATACCATTCATCCTTGTTAGATATGTAAACATACCATACTACTTACGGGACCTTAAAGTTTCCAAATTTAGGTATCAATTAGGTCCAAATAAGTTTAGTTATCTAGTATGTATAAGTTGTCAAGTTTAGGTACCACCGTATATAATAACTTTAAATGTAATTATTCCTACATTAAATTTAATGCCTTCAGTAACATATTAATCATACATTAGTTATTTTTTCCTTCATAAAATAAAACAATAAACACTGTTAGTATTTTGGTGTCATTTGTATAACAATTGTCAAGTTTAAGTACAAAATTGAATCTAAAAAAAGCTTATGTACCAAATTAAGAAAAAGTGTCAAATTCTGAACAAAAAAGCTTAAGTACCATATTAGGAAAAAAAATTAAGTTCGGATACCAAATCACCTCAAAAAGTTTAGATCTCAAATTTAGAAAAGTATCGAATTTACACTAAACCTGTGTTTAATAACAATTTTACTAACATATAAGGATTTGTTTGGTTTACATTTGCTTTTGATTTATGGAAAAATAAAAAATTTATAAAAAACATATGAATGAATATTTTAAAAAGAATTTTGAAAAATAAATAAATAAAAATTATAAAATAATAAAAATAATTTTATTATTTTCACTAAAATTAAAAAATTGAAATCAAAATGTTTTAACATTAAATTTAATTAATAAAATAATTTTAATTTAAACTTATATAAATAAAAATATTTTCTAAAAATTTCAAATTTATATAGCTCGAGCCCTAGCAACTTAATTATATCTTGAGTGAAAATTGAATTTGAGTTTGAATTAGGAATAAAAATATATATAAAAAAAGTGATAGGTTTGATTTTCTTATAAATAATTCAAAAAGATAAGATAAAGGAGAATAACTTATCACAATAAATTAGATTTAGAAATATAATAAAATTGTAACTCCCCAAACTCGACCTAGACGTTATAGCCGAATCTGGAGGTGCCACTAAGAAGGGTTTAGAAAACAAAGTCGTTTCGATAAAGCTTTGTGTAGTTGTTTGAAAAATCGTCCAAATTTTATAGTTATCACTAATAGCGTTATTTAACTATATCATTTGCAAAAACATAACTTATAGCAGAATGTTAGAAGTCGTTATATTTTGAAAATCCAGTTCATGTTTTCAGAAAAACCTTTATTTTAGTAAAAACTATATTTTTAGTCAATGTGACAATAAAAGATAAAACGCCTCCAAAACCAAAATAAAAGTTAAACAGTCCAGAGAGTCCAATTATTACAAAATTTCCAAAAATAATCCTTAAATTAAAATAGAAACCATAATCTTAAACAGTTTACGAACTCGTGGTCACCGTGAGGCTCCCTTACACGGATCCGCCTAAGTCCGTGGTTTACCTAAACAGAGCAGACAAACAGATGTGATTTTTTTTAAACTCAGTGTGTAACCTAACGGATATAAACATGCAATACATACAGAAATCTCATATACAGTCAAATACAGATTTAGACTGATGCCTTTTTCAAATACAGGTAACATAATCAGATAACTAGTACAAATATGCAAAATCCTACCCCCATCCTCTAAACAACCATCTCCGACCATCCCATCATACCATGTGGGTTAAAAACACCCACTCATCCCTATACACCATATAGAGTTGATGCATATATATGATTCCCACCCTAAACATATATACAAAATACAGATACAAATAAGTCATGTTTAACATGCTCGCATACAAATAACATATATAAGTATTCAACAGAACAATCAGACATCCATAACAGTGTCCTACTCAGAGCAGACTACCAGAATATCAGATCTCATAATTTATGGTATGGTTAGCCCTTACCGACCTTACCCGTGTGACCCTAGGAAAAATTTCAAAATTATGGGCCCATATGTCCATGAGGCCCCACACGGCCTGGCCCAAAACCCATACGCCTGTGTGGCATGCCCGTGTGGGCCCATTCGCCTGTGTATCCCACACGCCCTACATGGTATTGCCTGTGTCCCCCATACGGCTACACCCACACCACCACACGGCCATGTCTTGCGCACATCCAAGCCCTCGTCAAACACACGAAACTCAAAGTCAACCAACACCTAAAATCGATACAACAAATCTTCCAAAGTCAGTCTTAACTCACAATTAACCGAACCCACGAAATCGATAACAGTTCAAAACAAGTGTTCATCACTTACCTCAAAACTCCGAATAATTTTGACTACAATTCCATAAGAAGAAAGCCTCGTTCTTCACGATTCACTGTTGCCAAAACTTAAAGTCAACTAACGAAAAGAAAGAATAGAATCGATTCAAACAACTTAAGAAATAACTTCCTTAATCCACACAAAAATCACCCCTTATGCTTACCAAATCGCACAAAAACACCGAAGAACTAAAAAGCCAGAATTGAATGGAAGGATTGCGACAGAATTTTAAACACAAGAAAGCAAAAAGATTTCTGCCAGTCAAAAGAAAAAGAACGTCAAAATTTTGAGAATTGAAAGAGAGAGAAAAATAATAACAAAAAATAAAATAAACCAATCAAAAAATCCCCTAAATTTCTCCCCACTAACCCACTAACACCCAACTAACTCAGAATTCCAACTCTACTGAAATTCTCTAGTGCAACTAAGAAAAAATAACATCCACACTTGCATAGGGATTTGAACATATGACCTCTAACACTCTAACTCCCTTACCACTTGAACCAACAAGCTCATTTCGATATGGATTAACAGATAATTTTATATAAGCCCACTCAACAAGGGTAAGGCTGTGATCCAAAATAACAAAATTTGTTAAAAGTGGGACTTGAACCGAAGACCTCATACAAACACCCAGAACACTTAACCACTGAAGCAGATACACATTTTTGTCATGTATTCACAAAAACAGAAATAAATTATTCAAGGAGTTACAACTCTAGCCCCTAAAAGAACTTTCGGCCTCAAAATTTACCTAATCCGAACAGATGAGGAGACTACTGCCGTATCGAGTCCTCAGGTTCCTACGTGGCTTCCTCAGTGCCATGATTCCGTCACAGAACATTTACTAACGGAATGGACTTCCTCTTCAGAACCTTAATATCTCGATCCAAAATCTGAATTGGTTCCTCCTCAAAATTCAAATTTGGTCTAACCTCGATCTCCTAAATAGAGACAACGTGAGATGGTCAAATCGATACTGCCTCAACATCGAGACGTGAAACATATTATAGATATGGTCCAACTCTGGAGGTAGCTCCAACTGTTAAGTGACCGGTCCCACACGTTTCAGAATTCAATACGGCCCAATAAATCTAGGGCTCAACTTACCCTTTCGACCGAACCTTAGAACTTTATTCCACAGAAAAACCAAAAGAAATATAAAGTCACCCACAGAGTACTCGATATCTCTCCTCTTCAGATCTGGATAAGACTTCTGTATAGCAGAAGGCGCTTTCAGATGATCTCGAATTAGTCTAACCTTATTTTCGGACTCAGAAACCAACTCAGGACCCAAAATCCGTTGGTCACCCAACTCAGTCCAACATAGCGGAGTACGACACTTACAGCCATACAAAGTCTCGTAAGGTACCATCTAGATGCTAGACTGGAAATTATTATTATAGGCGAACTCAGCTAACGGCAGAAAATCCTCCTAACTACCTCAGAAATCTATCACACAACTCCGAAGCATATCCTCCAGTATCTGAATCACCCTCTCAGATTAACCATCGGTCTAAGGATGAAACGCAGTACTGAAGTCCAATCTTAAACCCAGAGCCTCATGCAGTTTCTTTCAAAATCGAGAAGTGAAGCGAGGATCTCTATCAGAAATTATCGAAACAGGAACCTCATGCAGTCTTACAATCTAGGAGATATAGAGCTTCGCTAACTTTTACAGAGAGTAGTTCGTCTGAACTGGAATAAAATGAGTGGACTTAGTCAATTAATCTACAATGACCCAAACATAAACCACTAACGAAGTCCATCGTCACTCGTTTTCATTTTCATAAGGGAATCTTATCAGGTTGTAACAAACCTGAAGGTAACTAGTGCTCAGCCTTAACTTGCTAGCATGGTAGACAACGACCAACAAAATTTGTAACCTCACGTTTTAAACCTGACCACCAGTACAGTTCACTGAGATCCCGATACATCTTATTACCACAGGGATGTATAGCATAAGGGCTACTATGCTCCTCCTTCAGAATCGACTGTCTTAGATCAAAATCATTCGGTACACAAACCTGACCTCAAAAACTCAAAACATCATCTATATTCAGCCCAAAAATTGAAGTGCAACTACTCTCAACCTAACGAAATCGCTGAACCAAATACTCATCCCCAACTACTTACCCCGAATTTGATCAATCCAATTTGGCTTAACTTGCAACTCGACTAACAGATCTCCATCATTGAACAGACTAAGACGAGCGAACATTGTTCTCAAATCAGTCATCTCTCTTCGACTGAGAGCATCGGCCACCACATTGGCCTTACTAGGATGATACATCGTGCAGTCATAGTCTTTAAGCAACTCAATCCATCGGCGCTGCTTAAGATTCAACCCTTTTTGATTAAGGAGGTACTTGAGGCTTTTGTGATCAGTGTAAATAATACACCTCTCACCATACAGATAATGCATCTAAATCTTTAACGCAAAACCACAGCAGCTAGCTCGAGATCATGTGTCGGATAATTATCCTCATGTGACTTAAGTTGGCGGGACGCATAAGCCACAACCTTACCATCCTGCATCAGTACACATCCCAAACCAACGTGCGATGCATCACTATAGACCACAAATTCTTTACCAGATTCAGGCTGTATTAGAACAGGAGCCTGAGTCAGAACATGCTTGATATTTTCGAAGCTCGATTGTTGTACATCAGTCCAAATAAAAGGAACTCCCTTGCGCAAAAGCCTAGTCAAAGGAGCTGCAATCAGAGAGAACCCCCTAACAAACAGTCGATAATATCCCGTAAGACCCAGAAAACTATGGATCTTAGATACATTCTTATGCTGTTTCCAATCAAGCACAACCTCAATATTTCCAGAATCAACTCGGATCCCCTCAATAGAAACCACGTGCCCCAAAAAATTTACCTCTCGCAACTAGAACTCACACTTGCTCAACTTAGCGTAGAGCTATTTCTCTCGGAGTATCTGAAGCACTACTCTAATATGCTCATCATGCTCATCCTTAGTCTCAGAGTAAACCAGAATATCATCAATGAAGACCACAAAAAACTGATCCAGATACGACTGAAACACTCGGTTCATCAAATTCATGAATATAGCCAGAGCATTTGTCAGACTAAAGGGCATAACTAGGAACTCGTAGTGCCCATAACGAGTCCTAAACGCCGTCTTATGAACATCCCCTTACTTAACTCTAAGCTGATGATACCCAGATCAGAGATCTATTTTCGAGAACACTGAAACCCCTCGAAACTGCTCAAACAAATCATCGATCCTCGGACGTGGATACTTATTCTTCACAGTCAGTTTATTCAATTGCTGGCAGTCAATGCACATCCTCATGGTACCATCTTTTTTCTTTACAAATAGAATTGGTGCCCCCCACGGAGACGCACTAGGATGGATGAAACCAGATCTAGAAGCTCTTGAAGTTGAGCCTTAAGCTCTAAAAGCTCCTTCGGTATCATTCGGTAGGGAGCTATGGACATCAGAGTTGTACCAAATAGAAGCTTAATACCAAACTCAACTTCTGATTCAGAGGTAAACCCGGTAACTCCTCAAGAAAGACATTTGGAAACTCTCTCACTATTTTGATATCTCCGACAGAAGAGTCCCTAGAAACTGAAACACTAACGTAAGCCATATATGTCTCACACCCTTTCCAAACTAATTTTTCAGCCACAAGAGCGGAGAACACATTTGACAGATAATCATGACGCTCACAAATCACTACTATCTCTTTATCATCCTTGGTCCTCAAAACAACCCTTTTAGTCGCACAGTATAGACTAACTTGGTGCTCTACCAACCAATCCATACCCAGAATTAAGTCGAAATTTCCAAATGGTAGCTCTATTAGGTTTCTCAGAAATATAGCCCCTTGCACTTTTAACGAAACATTCCTATAAAGTCTACTAGCCCGCACAGATTGCCTCAACGGATTCAGTACGATAATCTTACTAGCAGTACACTCAACAGAAATCCCCAAGTTCTTGGAAGTAGTACTAGCTACATAAGAATGTGTAGAACCTATGTCTATCAGAGCAGTATAAGGTACATAAAAAAATAAAGAACGTACCTGTGATAACATCAAGAGCGTCTTTATCCTCTCGGCGTCGATCAGCATAAACTAGTACAGGCTGCCTTGCCTCAGTCTAACTAGCACCTCTATCTGGTGCTCTCTGTCCCCGGCCCATACCACTACCACCCCTAGTTGGTCCACGGCCCCTAGGTGGTTGCTGAACTGCCATCTGAGGCTGTACAGAACTCGGTCTTGAAGCTTGCATCTGATCAGCCCGTTGTAGACACTCTCTAATACGATGCTCTAAAGATCCACACCTCAGAAAAGTCGCCAACCGCTTCCAACACTAGTCCAAATAGCGCCTACCACAATCACCACATGGTTGAATCCCAGTAGGAGCAATATGAACCTCCACTTTAACAGGCCCATCAGGTTTGGCCCATTTCTTAAGCTTCTGAACAGAACTAGAGGGCTCCAAATCCTTCGTATTCTTGCCTCTCACCATCTCTATTTTAGCACTCCACACACTTAACCTCTTTGGCGATTTTCGCCTTATCCACTAGAACTGCGAACTCTTACTTCCTCTGCGGAGCAATCAGAACCCTCAAATCGTCTTCAAAACGGACGCATTTCTCATACTCAGACGCCACCATGCCTCGAGCGTAGCAGCTCAACCTCAGAAACTCGGCCTCATACTTGGCCATAGATCTATCACCTTGCGTGAGATTCATGAACTCATGCTTACTAGCATCAACATAGCTCACCCCTACATACTTTCCCTGGAATGCAGTATTAAAATAGTCCCAGTTCAGACAATCCAGCTGAGTACCCTCCTCAACTGACAACTACCATTGATACGCATCGTCGTGAAGCAAATGGACTGCACCCTTTAGTTTCTACTTGGGAGTACAGTCTATATCATTCATAATCCTCTCGGTGGCCTCCAACCAATACTCGACCACAGTAGGGGATACTTTAGTGACACCTCTAAACAGCTCAGCTCTATTGGACCGGAGTCGTTCAGTCATCGACCCATGACCCCCAAATCTAGAATGGGGTCTAGCGACCCTCTTCAACACCCTCAACATGGCTCGGGACAATGCGTCGTCCCAAGCCAAGCGGCTTTGAGACCCAGTCTTAGTAGCAGACGAAGTCGACAGTGTTTTAATTTGACATACTGTCCAAAGAGGAAGACTCAACTCGAGCCTCTTACGACCTTTACCGCGCCCACAATTACCATTACCACGAGTCTCACAAGCGCTGATTGTAAATTTTAAATTTATCTACATTATAAAATTTTATGTATCAGTTCTAGTATTTATTAGCAGATATTTTATGCTTAAATTATCATAATTTCAAAAGTATTCTAGAGGTTTTAGTCTCTAACTAACTCAGTGTAGTTTTCAAAAAGTGTTAACTACAGTGTTTCCAGTGTAACACCCCTTACCCGTATTCTACTTCGGAATAGGGTATAAGGCATTACTAGAACACTTACACATATAAACGTATTAAACCGAGTTACAAAATTTCATTCAAATTTAAACTCTTCAAATTTTTAACTTACTTTTATAATTCTTTACAACATATCCTCAAAATACTATATTCATAACAAATAGGGCCTATGAGACCCGATACTTACTCATGTAATTCAATGCTTCATTTCCATTTTATTCAATTCACAATCTTTCACGTTCACAATTCAAATCAATTTCTCAATCCAATATATATATTTCAATACCACAATAATTCTTTTAATTCAAATCATATCACTAGAAACTTCCATTTAATTCATGTACACTTCAATATCGTTAAGTTCAACACTAGTACGTATTCACCATTTCACTCAACGTTTATCGATTATACTATTCATTAACACATTTATAAAATTCTTAGTATTACAATGAAAACATCACTTAAGCTTAAATAACAACATCAAATCAACTCATCATCCCCTTTTTTGTCATTTTATTCTTCAAGTATGGACTTAGTATTTCATTTCCTTTCCACACCCATTTCCTACGAATATCACACAAAACAATAACATATCATTCAACCATAGTCACAAGCTAGTACATTTAAACATAATTCTTTTTGGAATTAACCACATGATAAACTATTTCAAGTAAGTTTACATAATTTAAACATTACCACCCTTTCCATGATCACAAGCATATTCCCATCTAGGCACTTACCATTTCAATGCATAACTTATAAATTTAACGTGGCATAATTCAGCCACCACTTGGCCAAAGCTTAAACGTGTACACTACACATGTTACCCAAATAAACATATAGCATAAGCATTATAAGTATGGCCAAGTTCAACATTTATTCATGTATGAAACTTACCAACATGAGTTAATCCATAAACCATTCATGGCCTTACTTCATACCAAATCATATACCAAATATACCACACTCACATACTATGAAACTTTATTTTCCCATATGAGCTTAAATCATGATCAATAATACACAAATGTAAACATCATTTCTATTTTAACGTTTATCAATTATAATCGAGGATATAACCAATTATACACAAATCAATCATATATATAATTTATTTTCCTCCTCCTCCTCTCCATTCCACATCCTTTATGTATAAAACATGCTTAAATAGCATTATACATAATTTCACTATTCACTTATATTTAAATTCAAAGCTGTCTATTTGAGTCAGAGTCACTAAATCATTTTTATCCGAAGCTGCAGTGCTCCAAATTAAGATCCGTTAATTTTTCCAAAAACTAGATTCACATGTCTTCTTACCGTAAAATTTTCAGAATTTTTCACATGGCCAATTAGTACAGTTTATTCTTTAAAGTCACATCTATTTCACTACTCAACATCTCTGACCTCTCTTCACTAAAAATAAATTATCTCATTGTACAGAATTTGGATGATATTTCTATTTGTTTCCTTTGAAAATAGACTCATTAAAGATTCTAAGCATATAAATTATAACTTGTAATTATTTTTTTAAAATTTTTAATTATTTTCCAAAATCAGAACAGGGGATTCGGAAATCAATCCGACCCTGCCTCACTAAAATTCAAATATCTCAAAATGTATAACTCTTTTGTTTTCTCTGTTTCTTTTATGTAAAAATAGACTCCTTAAGATTTCATTTCATATCTCATTCACTCTCTAATTCAATTTCCATCATTTTTGGTGATTTTTCAAATTCACACTATTGTTACTGTCCAAAACTATTTTGTTGCACATTTTACTTTTTCATAATTTCATTACTTCTTTTCATCTTACTCAAGGGTCGATTAAATATCAAACCCAATATTCATCACGTAACCTTATTCGATTTACATATATTTTCACTTATCCATTTTCCCTGATGAACACTTCGGAATATTAATTGATACACGGTGGAATCAGCACTTAGCAACCACCTCATGTTCAAAGGATCCCGGTGGAATTAGCACTTAGCAACCACCTTATAATCAATGATACGGGGAATCAGCACATAGCAACCCCTTTCACAATCAAGGATACGGTGGAATCAGCACTTAGCAATCACCTTATAATCAATGATACGGGGAATCAGCACATAGCAACCCCTTTCACAATCAAGGATACGGTGGAATCAGCACTTAGCAACCACCTTATAATCAATGATACGGGTTCACATAGTAGCCTGCACATAGTACTACACATGTGACCATCACTATCCGATACACGTAGTAGCCTGCACATAGTACTACACACGTGATCATCACTTTCACTTTCACATAGTGGCCTACACACAGTCCATGACACACATGTGATCATTTCTGTCACTTCATTCGTATCCCTTTTTATTCTGAATGTTCAATCGGGAAATTTCTCACTTTTTCTTATTTTTTCATTTTTCACTAATCAAAGTCAATTCCTTGTCTTTCTTGACTTATAATAACACATTTAACATATTTAACACTCACATTATTCAATCCAGTCCAAAATTCAAATTTTGGAAAAATTACATTTTTGCCCCTAAAGTTTCACAAAATTATAATTTTGCCCCTAGGATCGAAAATTAAAATTTATTCCTTTTTCTTATGTTTTATGACATGCTGAACATTTTTCCCTTCTATGGCAACATCAAATTCTCACTCTAACACTTACTTATGAACATTAGGTATTTTTACCGATTATGTCAATTTACTCGTTTTCACTTAAAATCGGCTAGCAAAAGTTATTTAACATAATTTAAAGCTTCATATTTTACCATAAAACATCAAAATAAACATATTTCACCTATGGGTATTTTTCCAAATATGAACCCTAGATTAAATTATTGCTAGAATAAGCTAAATCAAGTTACCGAGACTCTAAAAACGTAAAAAAACATAAAAACGAGGCTTGGAATGACTTACTATGGAGCTTGGAAGCTTGAAAACCCTAGCAATGGCTTCCCCCTTGTGAAATTCGGCCAAGGCTTGAAGATGATGATTTTTGGCCTATTTTGTCTTTTTAATACATTTTAATTACCAAATTACCAAAATACCCCTAACTTAAAAATTCCCTATTTCACTTATCTCATGTCCATTTTTGTCCACAATGTAACCAATGGTCTAATTACCATTTAAGGACCTCCAATTTAAAATTTCATAACAATTGGACACTTCTAACATGTAGAACTCAACTTTTGCAGTTTTTACAATTTAGTCCTTTTGGTTAAATTGAGTGCCCAAACGTCGAAATTTTTGAACGAAATTTTCACGAAATCATTCCGTAAAATTGTAGACCATAAAAATATAATAAAAATAAATTTTTCCTCGTCAAATTTGTGGTCCCGAAACCACAGTTCTGACTAGGCCCAAAATAGGGCTGTTACATCCATAGTATACTATCTAAGTTAAGAAATACTTACAGGATTGGTGCCGGAGACTCGGTGTACCACATACTTTCTAAAATTATCCAAATTATTTGAAAATCAATTCTTTTTGAAACACAATTTTGGAAACCAAAATTCACAGCCCGAGTTTCGCAACCTGACTTTGATACCACTAAATGTAATGCCCCAAATTTGGCCTAGATGTTATGGCCAAATCTAGAGATGTCACTAAGAAGAGTTAAGAAAACAGAGTCGTTTCGATAAAGCTTTATGTAGTTGTTTGAAAAATCGTCCAAGTTTTATAGTTATCATTAATAACGTTATTTAACTAAATCATCTACAAAAACATAACTTACAGTGGAATGTTAGAAATCATTATATGTTGAAAATCTAGTTAGTGTTTTCAAAAAAACCTTTATTTTAGTAAAAACTATGTTTTTAGTCAATGTGACCATAAAAGTTAAAACGCCTCCAAAACCAAAATAAAAGTTAAACAGTCCAGAGAGTCCAATTATTACAAAACTTCGAAAAATAATCCTTAAATTAAAATAGAAACTACAATCTTAAACAATTTATGAATTCATGGTCACTGTGAGGCTTCGTCACACTGATCCGTCTAAGCCTGTGGATTACCTGAACAGAACAGACAAACAAATGTAAGTTTTTGTAACCTCAGTGTGTAACCCAACGAAAATAGACATACAATACATACAGAAATCTCATATACAGTCAGATACAGATTCAGGCTTATGCCTTTTCAGAATCAGATAACCAGTACAGATATACAGAATCCTACTCCCATCCTCTACACACCATCTCCGACCATCCCATCACACCATGTGGGGTTAAAAATACTCACCCATCCCTACACACCATATAGTGTCGATGCGACACATTACAGAAAATATGCAGCCAAGCTGCCAGAATATAGGCGAAAGGTCGTTGTACAGACCACTTCCTTCATATATACGATTCCCATCCCAAACATATATACAGAATACATATACAGATAAGTCATGCTTAACATGCTCGCATACAGATAACATATATAAGTATTCAACAGAATAGTCAGACATGCATAATAGTGTCCTACTTAGAGCAAACTACCAAAATATCAAATCTCATAATTTAGGGTAAAGTTAGCCCTTATCGATCCTACGGTAGGCCCACAGCCGATCGGAATGACCCGTACAACCCTAGGGAAAACTTCAGAATTATGGGCCCACATGCCGGTGTTGGCCCATATGCCCGTGTGACCCACACGTAAGGATTGGCCTTGCCCGTGTAGCCTACACGACTTGGCCCAAAACCCACACGCCTGTGTGGCTCACACAGCCACACCTATACCACCACTCGGACATGTCTCGCACACGGCTAACCACATGGCTAGGCACACGCCCGTGTGGCGTAGACAGAATGGTTTTTTGGCTTTCACCAAAGCACCCAAAAACTCTGAACGATTTTGACTACGATACCGTAAGAGGAGAGCCCCGTTCTTCACGATTCACTGTTGCCAAAACTTAAAGTCAACTAATGAAAAGAAAGAATAGAATCGATTCAAACAACTTAAGAAACGACTTCCCCAATCCACACAAAAATCACCCCTTATGCTTACCAAATTGCACAAAAACACCGAAGAACTGCAAAACTGGAATTGAATGGCAGGATTGCGGTAGAATTTCAAACGACAAAAAAACAAAAAGATTTTTGCCAGTCAACAATAAAAGAACGTCAAAATTTTGGGAATTGGAAGAGAGAGAAAAATAATAAAAAAATAAAATAAACACAAAATCAACAAATCAGAATTCCAACTCCACCGAAACTCTCTCATGCAACTGAGCAAAAATAACATATAATTTTATATAAGCCCACTCAACAAGGGTAAGGTTTGGATCCAAAATAACAAAATTTGTTAAAAGTGGGACTTGAACCCAAGACCTCATACACACACCTTAAACACTTAACCACTAAAGTAAATACACATTTTTGTCAAATATTTACAGAAACAAAAATAAGTTATTTAGGGCGTTACAAAAATGCTAAATGAGAGCTAGATAACTTTCATATTTTTAACCTATAATTTGATAGAAACACATAATATTTTGTTTTGGTGCTGTCTTCATTTATTCTTGACTTAAGGTATGTCTGTTTCACTGAAAATAGTTTTTAGAAAATAATTTCTGGAAAATGACCTATTTTTCTGAAAAAATTACACCATGTTTGGTTGGGGTCATTGAATGGTAAACCATTCCTTTGTTTGGTTGAGTGTAATACTCATTCAATGGAATGACCATCACTTCCCTATTACTTGTCTTCCTGTAATAGCTATATCTTGATATCACCAAAGAATAATTATGCCATGCAATATTGAATAACAAAAAAATTAATTTCCAAATTAATCCTTTAAAACTTGAACCTAGAAAATATAAAAATAAAATATTTGAAATATTTTAATATAATTTAATATAAAATAATTAATTTCAAAATATAATTTAAAATAAAATATTTTAAATATTTTAATATAATTTAATATAAAATAATTATATTAAAATATTAATAAATTATATATTTTATTTTATTAAATTATATTTAATAATAATTATATTAAAATATGATTAAATTATTTATTTTTTATTAAATTATTTTAATAATAATCGTATTAAAATTTTAATAACAATAATCATATACCTAAAAAATTCTACTAAGGGTACTCTAGTCATTTCAATTTTTTCCTTATGCTATTATAACATCATTCAATTCAACCAAACGCAAGAATATTATTACAATTCTATTCCATTTCATTCAACCAAAGCAGTTAAATTATTGATTACATCTTTATTCCATTACGTTCTATTTCATTACAACTCTATTCCATAACAATTTTATTCCATTATAGCGAACCAAACGTAATGTTAATATTTTTCATTGTTTGGATGAGTCTGTAAAATATTTTCTTTTGTTTGATGATTTCTTAAAATATTTCATAAAAGCTGTTTTCAATGAAACAAACATACATTTGAGATTTTTTTATCTTTTCATTGTTTAATTGAGTTTATTTCATATCTATATTTATATTACATTTTTTAAATTTTTACAGATATTTTGTTAAATTCGGGTTTATTACAACATCATTTTTAGTCATATGACTACCAAGTGAGTAGTTTTATTTAAAATGTGACATTAACAAATTTGACAAAAAAATTAACAATGGCAATAATTGAATTTGATTTTCAAATTTAAAAGAAGAGGACTAAATTCTTGAAAATAAAAGTACCGTGACTAAATTACAAATTTGTGAAGAGTACATAGACTTAAGACATATTTTAACCTTTATACTACAAAACATTTATTATTAATATATTTATAATTATAATAAATATTTATTATTAAAATATTAATATTGAATATTTTCAATAATTTGTGAAGAATATTATTAAAATTTATTATTAAAATAAATTAAAATATTAAATAATTTACTAAAATAATAAATTATATTAATAAAGTATTATATGACTAAATATAAATAATTAAATATGTATGTTTAATAATATTCTAAATATTTTTAAAAATAAAAATAAAATTTATTATGAATATAATAATATTAAACTTGATCAATTTTACAGAAAAAATAACTTATTTTAAATTAAATGTAAGCCACATTTTTCGTTAGTTAAACTGTTTTATATGAAATAAAAACATAAATATTTAAAAAAACAATTTACTAAAATCTTTTACACCTAAACAATCACTTAATGATGCGACTGCCTGTATCTGTAACATTTACTTCCCTCCTCAATAAAGTCACGTCTTCCTCTCCCTTCTTCATCAGATCATCAGAAGATTTGGGTGTATGGTATATGATGTTATTTACCTATTTGCCTCGTCTTTTAACTGCACCTTGAATGTTTAGAGACCATGTTACTTGAAAAAACCAAGCTCCTTGGCTTACCTAAGCCCCTTGTTTTCCACCAATTTTATCAATCATGTTACATGCATCTATCTTTCGATTCTGTTACCTACACTAAACTCGTTCAGCACTCCACCAAATCTAGTTGTCTGCTCCACGGCAAACTTGCCCATACCCATATAATCAAGTCTGCTTTCAACCCATGCCTTTTTTTGCTAAACAATCTTTTAAATATGTACTCCAAAGCCGGTGAAATGGATGTAGCTCACCGATTGTTCGACAAAATGTCCAAACCAAATCTTGTTTCATATAATTCTTTGATCTCTGGATATACCCAGATGGGTGCTTTTGATAAAGCCTTGGAAGTTTTTGTCGAAGCTAGAAAAGCATGTCGAAAACTTGATAAATTCACTTATGCTGGTGCTTTAAATGTTTGCGCTCAAACTGGGGATCTCAAGCTAGGGAAGTTAATTCATGGATTGATTTTAGTAAGTGGATTGATTGAGAAAGCATTTTTGACCAACTCCTTAATCGATATGTATTGCAAATGTGAATGTGTTGATCAGGCAAGGTTTTTGTTTGAGAATTCCCAGGAGTTGGATGAGATTTCATGGAATACATTGATTGCAGGTTATGTCCGTCTGAATAAAAAGGAAGAGATATTGGAACTATTAATAAGCATGCATCGAAATGGCTTGGAGTTGAATACTTATACCATGGGAAGTGTCTTAAAGGCTTGTTGTACAAACACTGATGTAGGGATAATGTGTGGGAAAATGCTTCATGGTTGTATAATGAAACTTGGGTTTGATATTGATATTGTTGTTGGGACGGCATTGCTCGATATGTATGCAAAAAATGGAGAACTAAATAGTGCAATTAAAACTTTTAAAAGCATGCCAAACCGCAATATTGTCATGTATAATGCCATGATATCTGGAATTATGGAAACAGAAAGCATTAGCAAGGAATGTACAAATGAAGCCTGCAGACTTTTCTTTGAAGTACAAAGACAAGGATTGAAGCCCTCAAAATTTACATTCTCAAGCATGCTTAAAGCTTGTATTGCGGTTGAAGATTTTGTCTATGGCAAACAAATTCATGCTCAAATATGCAAGTATAACTTGCAGTCTGATGAGTTCATAGTAAGTGCACTTATTGAACTGTATTCCTTAATGGGATCAACTGAAGATGGTTTGAAATGTTTTATATCAACTCCCAGGCGAGATATTGTCTTGTGGACATCCATGATCGCTGGTTATATTCAGAATGGGCAATTTGAAAGTGCATTGAGTCTCTTTTATGAACTGATGGCATATGGAGGAAGACCAGATGAATTCACTATCTCAAACATTTTGAGTGCTTGTGCGGATCTAGCAACTGCAAGATTGGGTGAGCAGGTTCACGGACATGTTGTGAGAAGTGGCTTTGGGAGCTTCAGAATTGTTCAAAACTCACAGATTTGCATGTATGCAAAGTGTGGTGACCTAAACTCAGCTGATCTGATCTTTAGAGAGACAGAGAATCCAGATGTGGTTTCTTGGTCAGTGATGATCTGTAGTTGCGCACAACATGGATGTGCTAAGGATGCTTTAAACCTCTTTGGGTTGATGAAGGAACATGGGATCAGGCCTAATCATATTACTTATGTAGGGGTTTTATCTGCTTGCAGTTATGGAGGGCTTGTCGAAGAAGGATTAAAGTATGTCAATGTAGCCCTTCATCCTATCATTTCTAAGTTCATTTGTAGGTTTGATGTATATGCATGAGGATGTGTGGGGTCATAGTGACATAGGTTTGATGTATATGCATGAGGATGTGTGGGGTCATAGTGACAGGTTTCATCCAGAAATTTCAAGACTGAATCACCTCTAATTTTACATGCTACCCAATTTTTTTGCGATGGGAAATTGTCAGTATATGGAACATAATGATAAACTAACTTTAGTAAGCTGGGGACTTGATTTAGCATATATAAAATAGCACTTTGTTTTAGGCAGATATTATAGTACTTGTAAATACATGCACTGGTTTTGATGTCTCAACTTCCTCTTTTTCTTTTGTTATTGAACTGCTTTATTTCTCCCATAAGCATTCTGTTTTCCTATGCCATTCTCTTTAGGAGCTTCTGTGCAAACAGGTTTTTTTTTTTTTTTTTTTTGCTTTTATTCATAATAACTATGTGATTTACCTTTTGAGTTTCTACTGCAGATACTTTGAAAGCATGAAGGATGATGGTGTTGAAGCCAGCATAGAGCATTATTGCTGTGTTGTTGACCTCTTCAGTCGTGCTGGAAGGCTAGCAGAGGCTGAAAACTTCATACTCGCCTCAGGTTTCAAGAATAATCCTATTATGTGGCGAGCATTGTTGAGTTCTTGCAGGGTATATAAGGACACAGTAGCTGGGAAACGTGCTGCAATGAAAGTAATTGAGCTTGAACCCCAAGATTCTTCATCTTATGTTCTTCTTCACAACATCTATGCTGGTGCTGCTGTAGAACCATTGGCTGCAAGGATCAGAGAACTAATGCAACAGCGAGGGGTCAGGAAGGAGCCTGGTCTGAGTTGGATTTAGGTTGGAAACATAGTTCATTTCTTTTTGTGGTTGATATATCTCACCCTACAAGTCAAGTAATCTAGCGAGGTTGGAAGAAATTTTGGAGAAGACAAGGGAATTTAGTTATGTTAATGAGAGGACCGCTTCTAACTCAACTGAAACAAAACCCAAATGGGAGCTCAGTTATGAACTATCACAGTTTGAACCAGCAATTACTTTTGGACGTACTGGCTATAAAAATTGATCTTCTGTTAGGTGATGACATAATTGAAGCCCTGCCCTGATTGCCATTTGCCACAGAACAATTGAAGCTCTTGTCAAAGGTGGGAAAGGCAGAAATAATTCCCAGAGATCCTTTTCTATCTGTCATTCCAAGAAGATGATTCTTCTTATAGAGATTGATAACAGTTGGGTGTGAGTGTTGGACATGGGTATGCATCAGACACGGCTATATCCTATTTTTTTCAAGTCTTTTCATGTATTTGGAGGGTCCTTGGAAGGCAATATCCTGCTACCCATGTCCAGATACGTGTCTGACATGGGTGTTGGATACAGGTACTTCAAGAAAAATGAAGTCCAAGCATAATAGCGCAGAGCTCTGCCTAAGAGAAGCCACTTTTAAATGCAAAGTGAGCGGAAATGGAGGTATGCATCCAACCTCAAAGTTTTATTTTTCTGTATGGAAATACATAATTCTTGAGAAAGTTATAGCTGCTTCTTATCAGTTTCTAAATAGGGAGATTACACTTGTTAAGGACTTTTTTTTTTTTTTGAGAAGCCACAAGATGCAGTACACCAAATGTGATTGGTAACAGATACTCTCATTTTTAGAATCTCTTGTTAGGCTGACAAATTTAGCTGAAGGTAGGAAACCAATTTAGCTGAAGGGATGGGGATGATGTGGAGTTATAGTTTCATACAATCTATTCTCTTAAAAAATTGACTTAAAATGAATTTAAATATTTTCATCAAAACCAAAATAAGTTTGATATATTTTGGGCTCTAATATTCAATAGAAGTAGAGTTTTAGGAGAAGCATTATAAATATCCCTGTTGATCAATAAAATTTAGAGTTGTCTTGCTTCTTCTTTCATAATATGTTATCAACATAATATTTTATTTCTTTTCCACTATTTTTAAACACATCCTGTCCTTTTTTGAGGCAAAAGAAAAAAAAACTCTGAAAAAAAAAAAAATCTTCCATCACCCACACCAAAGGTTAAACCTGCAACCCTTCACAATTAAGCCAAACCACTCGACTACTTAAACTATTTGTATATTATATACGAAAAATACTATAAAAGTCATTCAAATTTGGTCATTTGGAGGCAAGAAAAACAATATTGGTGCCGCCAAAAGAATTCAAACTTGAGAAGGTTTTGAACCACTCAACTATTAACAAGTTTTTGTTGTATAATGTCAATAGCTTTATAAAACTAATCATCGCTGCAGAAAAGAAGAGAGTCAAAACTGCCGGAAAAAGACTCGAAATTGTGCAAAGATTTGAAGGCAATTTTTATTTAATGTTTAATATTGAGATTATTATTATGTTATTTTATGATTAATTATGATTACCTTGTTTTATTTCTATGTTGTCTAGGATGTTGAAAGATTTTATCTTAGAATGAATCTTTGTTTTATTATTGATCTTTGATTTATTACGGGTAAAGTTTAATTTTGGTAAGGAATTTTATATTTCAACCATTTTTTAATTGTAATATGCTTACTACTATTTTTTATTTTATATTCTGATGGTATTTGAATTTTTCTTCTCTAGGTTATTATTTTTGTGTAAAAGACATAATTGTTAGATATATTTGCTACTTACATGATATATATATATATATATTCACAACTTATTTTTGTACAATAAAATTCTCTTTGCTTGATTTATTCAATTTTTTTATATTTGAATTATGATTAGCTTGGGTATTAATTGAAATTATTAAGTATTTTTCGTGTGCTTTATTAATGAATAAAACGATTACGATCTCTTTGGTTGATCATTGATTTATTTATTTGATTTTAAAGAATTTATGTTATCTGAACGGTACTTAAATGTATGTATTGTAAGGCAATATTCTATCTCTAAATTGGTTTCTTACCTTTAGCTAAATTTGTGGAGTTACTGAATTATAGAGATTTTCATAAATTGAAATAGTTTGGAGTGGGTGCTTCTGGATGAAACATTGAGAAATTATATATTTGTGATATTATCATGAATTATGTGATTAATTATAATTTATCTTTATGATTAGATAAAGAAAGATATGATTATCGAATATGATAATTTTATCTAAAGTTTGTTATGTTTGGACGCACTTGAAGTTGCAAGTTTCTAAAATTGTGAGTATAACTCTACAAGATTCAAGATAAGTTCACAAATAAATTTATGTGAGAATATAACTAATGATAACCTGTTAGAGATATTCTTTTTAACTTTTCGTGCTTTGGATGTGCTCCAGTAGTAGCAATATCGTGAAAAAGATTAATATATATTTTGAATGTATACTTGTGGTAAAATAAAGTAACAAGCTATACAATGGCAAATAACAAAGCCCGTCCCACTAGATCCACTTCATTCCTTGAAGTGAATACAATAATATATATAATAAATTAGAAAGACGTAATCTTGAATGTGGATATAATAAGTTGAACTATAAAAAAAAAAGTCAAAGGGGATGGTCATAATAATTTTTCTCATCATCAAAAGTGAAAAAATTAAGATAAGCAAAATGAAGAACAAGAATTCTCAAGAGAACCATTTAAGGAGTGAAGATATCTTATGTTATCGATATGGTGTGAAAGGTCATTGGTCGTGTACTTGTAGTACGCCTAAACATTTATGATGATCATTTTAAATACTAGATGATAATATTTAGGATTTCTTTAATCCATATTGAAGAATTTATTGCTAGAATTTATTGTTATTGATATTCATTACTAAATTTCAAGTCTATGATTTGATTTTGATATTTATATGCAATCTTATGGTCAATTTACTTAGGATTGTATGTATTTTGTTTAAAACGAAATTCTAGTATGAGTTGCATCCTTTTGTGAATTGTGGCACTTATTACTTGATTCTTAGATATCTTACTAGTAATATCTTTCTTGCCACCGAAGAGCAAATGCATTGTTATCCCAAGAAATAAAGCGATAATTAATACACAATGTTCTAGTCGGTCTCAAATAAATTATTTTTAAAAAAAGGATATACGTTGTAATAGATATCATATTGAGACTTTGGATGATGAGACGATTAATTAAGTCTATTATATTGGGTAAGAATTTTGTATTGAAAAACTATCATTTTTTCCTCTAGTTGGTACTATATATATGTTAGTTTGTTTAAATCACATGAGATGGTAAACTTGAAGTTTACATTAGTATCGTTTAATCATATCATAGTAAGCCAAAAGTTTACATTAGTATCGTTTAAACTTGAAGTTTACATTAGTATCGTTTAATCGATCAATAATGATGCGACAAAATGAGAATTTACATGGAAATTTATTGAAGAACCTAAAGATTCTTTATTTTAAAGATTTTTGAAGTGTTGCTTATTCTCAAAGAATGTGAATTATTAAAACCTCATTAACAAAAGTTGAGATTGAATCTCTAGCATTTATGAAAGAAATATGGGGTCATTTATCAAACAAGTGGATGTTTGGATATAATTTTAGTAGATGCATCTACAAGATAATCATATATGAGTTATGAACGGACAATATGCGCTTTGTGAGATTACTTGTTTAATGATTAGTGTAATTACTTGTTTAATGATTAGTGTAAGAACAAAACTTTTAGTTTATGCAATTTAGACAATTCTTGCTAATGTTGGTAACTTTATTACTCAGGCTTTCAATAGTTATTGTATGCTAGATTGTCAGTGCGAGTAACTATCACAAAAGCTTGTTGTTTATATATATAAAATGATTTACCAGAATTAATCATTAAATACCTCCAGTTAGTGGCTAAACCATTACTTTTGAGGAATTTTTTTTTGTATATAATATGATATTTATGTGAATCAACACTTGTACACATCATGCTAATAAATTGTGATAAGTACTCCTCATTACAACTGGTTTTTAGTCAAGAGTCAAATACAACCCATTTTGGAGTTTTTGAATGTGTGATATATGTTTAAGTTGCTCCACCACAATGGACAAATTGTGTATTCAAAGAATGTTAAGAATATATTAATTATGAATCTCCTTATATTATTAGTTGTTTTGAACGAATTAGAGATTCAATTATGACATGACTTGTATTTTGATTTGATAGTTTTCCCAACATTAGGGGACATAAATAATAGCTAGATAAAATAAATTACTTGAAATTAATTATCATTATTTAGATCTTCAAAGAAAGTAATTCGAACTAGAAGTTCAAGAAGATAATTCATTTTATTACAACTTAACTACTAGATGCATTTATTGACTTTGATGAGAATAACCGAGTGTTGTATACCGACTAATGTTTTGATTTAAATTGAAGTCCCAGTAGGACAACTTGTTAGACTAATTGAAGGTAATGCATGCTTGAAGTAAGGTAGTTCGATTGGTTCCAAACATGAAAATTCTTATAAATGAAAAGAATAAATTTAGATGGTCAAATAGTGGAGGCGGTGCTCTTGAAGAGAACTAAGATGTAAGTAATTATTCAAACTCCAAAAGAGATTCAAGTACTTGAATATGAAAATGATGAAAATAAAAAGATCTCAATAAGTTAGGTCAATATGAGAAAATATGGAACCATGAAAATAAAAGTTGTCGACAATGGTTTTGCATGCAATAGTATTATTGAAATAATGAAAGAAAATGAGAATCTTGAATAAATTTGTCAGAAATATATGCATGGAATAGATTAATCAAAATAAAAGACAAATAAAGTAGAATCAAATTAGTGAAATTTTTGGACTTATAGTCCAAGTATCTAAAGGTAAAAAGACAACGAGGGTACAAATTGTAATGACCCAAATTCAAGGTTATCGGAATAGTGGTTTCGTAACCACAAATCCGATTTAAAGAGAAATTTATTTTAATATTTTTGCATGAATATTGGTATGATAGGAAAATCGTATGAAAATATCGATAGAAAAATTTTACCGATTTAGTGGTTAGTTAGAAAAAGAAATTATTGAAGAAATTGGGTAAAAATAAGGTATCGAGACCTCAATCTCGTAAAACCGAGTCAAAAATATTTTATAAATATTTATGAAGTGTTAGTAATATGGTATTAAAATTTCATTAGAAAGTTTTAATGTTTGGGTAGTCAATTAAGTGAAAATGACTAAATTGAAAAATGTGTAAAAGTTACTAGAAGGATTAAATAGCTCAATTTTTAAATGAGGAGGGACATAAATTAAAAATAACCCCAAAAGGAGATATTTTAGGCAAAATCAGGAGAATTGAAGAATTAAGGGTAAAATTGGAATATTGCAAAATTTGCTTTAAAAGTTAGGACTAAAGTGGAATTATTTAGATTTCTCTTTATTTTTCTGCATTCTCATCAGCCAAAAATGTCCTAAGGGTTTCTTCAAGCTGGTTTTTCATAATTTTTTCACCAAGTGAGTTAATACTTGCCTTTTTCTTATAATTTTTGTGTTTCTAAGACTTTTACAACTAGGTCCTATTACTAAATTCATTAGTTTTTGATTTTATGAATGAATTTGAAAGTTGACATGAATATGTGCTGGAAGTTATGATGAAATAGGATGAAATTGAAACTTTAATCTGTTTATGAGATGATTTTATTAGGTAATTTCAATAGAAATTGATTTGTAGGACCCAATTGTGAAAAAGTTTGGAATTAAAGTCTAGTACTAAAATTCTGATTTCCAAAGCTTATAAAGTAGTTTAAAGTGATGGGATAAAGTGTTCATTGAGAAAAATCAGCTCAATTGAGAGGTAAATTGAGCAGGGATGAAATTATCATTTATTGAAAGTTTAGGGAAAAATGGTAATTAACATCATACACTAAAACAGTTTTGGACAGCAGCAGTAGTCTAACTTTGAAAAATCACCAAAAATTTTATAGATCGAATTAGAGGATGAATAAAATATGAGATTAAAGATTATTGAGTCTAGTTTCTCATAGAAGTAACGGTTTAATCAATGGAATTGTAAATCATGAGATATAATAGCTTTTGCGAGACAAGGTCAGAATGAATTCGGGTTCCCCTATTCTAACTTTGGAAAATCATTAAAAATTGTAAAAAAATGATTATGAGTTATAATTTATATGGTTAGAATCCTTAATGAGTCTATTTTCAGAAGAAATAAACGTAAATATCATCAAAATTCTGTAAAATGAGATAATTAATTTTTAGTGAAGAGGGGTCGGAACTGTCAAACAATGAAACGGGGGAAACTTTAAAGAATAAAATGTACTTTTTGGATAAACCAAAAATTCTGAAAATTTTATGATAAGAAAATATGCGAGTCTAGTTTCAGAGAAAATTAACGGATCTTAATTTTGAGCTCCGTAGCTCAAGATATAAATAATTTAGTGACTGTGACTCAGTGAGACAGCTTTGAATGCACTATAAATAATAATGGAATTATAGAGAATGTTACATATGAACATGAAATGTATTAGATTAATGATTAAATTTATTTATTTAGATCCAAAAAATTCAAATACGAAGTTAGATCGAGGAAAAGAAAAATTTCGGGATTAGTAGATTTTTGTTTACGAACAAGTGTCGAGGTAAGTTCGTGTAACTTGAATTATATTCTTAAATGCTTGAAATGTTTGTTATTGATGTGAATATGATTTGGATGTTTATTGTACAATAATTGATGAAGTATTGATATTCTTGATGAAAAGAGAAAATAAATCCCGGTTGAATGGAAGGAAAATTCGATGGATCTCGGAAAAGGAATTGACGGTAAAAAGGATCTAGCCCGGACAGGTGATGCTATCTTGATATAGCCCTCCCGAAGAATATGTGGAAAATGGATTTAGCCCGGACGGGTAATCCGAATTAGGGTCTGAATTTAGCCTGGACTGGTAATTCAGATCCAAGCTCATTAGAGTAATTGTCGTTGCAGGAGATTTAGCCTGGACTGGTAATCCCGACAATACTCTATGAGTTTATATTACATGGGATTTATATATTACAGGGGATTTAGCCTGGACTGATAATCCCGCTATAAGGATAAGGTTCGCGGGAGTGTGCTCTCTGAAATGGAAATGTGCGCACATGAATATGAATTGACGGACTCGGATTTGTACACTAAAGTGTACCTCTGAAAATCCATCGAAATTCTGAGAAATTCAACGGGATAAATATGGAAAAATAACAAGGAAATGGAAATCATGGAATTGATGAGCTCATCAATCATGATATATATTATTGATACATGGAAATTATTGGGCTAATTTGAATGTTGAGTTTGTGCATGATAGGAGAATAATGTATTGAACGGATGTATGAATGTTTATTGCATTGTATTGAAAATATTAGGTAAGTATAATTCTTGTTACATGAGCTTACTAAGCACAAAGTGCTTACCCTGTTTCCTTTTCCCCTGTTTCATAGTGTTAAGAGCTCAGAGGTCGGATTTGGTCAGAGACGCATCACACTATCAATCTCAAGATCTCGGTATATAAAGAAACTTTATTTTGGAAATCAATGGCATGTATAAGCTAGTAAAGTAGATGTTAATGTGAAATGAATGTATAGTTAGTCATTGGTATGGCTAACAAATTTTGGTTTTGGTATGTGATGAAATTATCTTATGAATACGATAAATCTATCTTGAAAATATATTGAAATGGATTGGTTGTGTCGGATTGGTCTCGGTTTAAAAATTTGCAGGGAAGATTAGATATTTATAAAGGGGTTATATTGAATTTAAAAAAAAAATTATTCGGTAAAATCTGGTAATGCCTCATACTCTATTTCGGCGACGAATATGGGTAGGGGGTATTACACAAATGAAGTAGTTTTGTGAAAACAAAATAAGAAAATGAAGTTTTTCGGTAAATCCTGACATTGGTTATGAAAAGATTCTTTTGTAGTGGATGCAATAACCTTTAGATATCTTATTAATTTTCTAGTTTATGAAAGATTTGACATGCATCTTATGATTGTTGTTACAACATTTACATGAATCACTATACATTGGAAGTTTATATTAAAATCCTTGAAGGATTTAGAATGTTGGAAGCATAAAGAAGTTTCCATGAATTGTTCAATATATTTGCATAAATATTTATTGATTTGATTTGAACATATATATAATTATTGAAGGATCATGATCAAAATTTTTTATGATTATTGTTGGAACTCCCGAAAAGATCAAAATATATTTCCCTAAAATTTTTTCACACTCATGACTTTCAAAAGAATGGTGATATAAATGTTTAACAAATTTGTTCGAGTGATCATTTGAAAAGTTAGTATTCAAGATTGAATACGTAGAATATGAGATATCATGTGATGTTGTCATGAGGGGGAGTAAATATGCACTGTACTCTTTTTCCCTTAATTGAAGTTTTGTCCCATTAGGTTTTCCTGGTAAGGTTTTTAATGAGGCAATATGTTATGCATATTATAGATAAGTGTACTCTTTTTCCTTCACTAAGATTTTTTCCCACATATTTAAAAAAAAAGTCTTAGTAAGGTTTTAACGAGGCACATTATCTACCAATGGACATCTTAGAAGAAGTGTTATAAATATTTTATCATTAGGTGGATGTCCATTAAGATCAAGATAAATTTGATGTACTTTAGGAATCTAATATTCATTAGAAGTAGAGTTTTATTTCATTTATACTTCTTATGTCTATAAATATAACATGGGAAATCACTATTTTAATTGAAAATTGATATTTCTAATTCAAAAGAAAAAGAGCTCTATCATATATAATGAACTGCTACTCCAGGTTCTCACAAAAGAAAATCATTTCTTTCAATATTCACTCAAACGAATAACCCTAGTGATTGTATCTAGTATGCATATTCTGATAGGAAATAAAATATTCAATTGATTTTTCATTGAATGACTACTCATCTACTGTACTTTCATGGAAATAGAGGCAAGAAAGTTCTATGAAAAAATCATGGTTCAATTTGATCTTGTTTAAGGGAGAATTAGAATACAGATGTGGGCTAAGTAAATCAATGGATAGCCGCCTTGGTCTTGTTGAAAATACTACTGTAAACGAAGACCCGACTAGAAATGGTACGGATAAAAACATTCATGATTGTAGTGACAGCTCTAGTTATTACAGTAAGGTTGATCATTTAGTTGACGTCAAAGACATTCGGAATTTCATTTCTTATGACACCTTTTTAATTAGGGATAGTAATCAAGACCGTTATTCCATATATTTTGATAGTGAAAATCAAAATTTTGAGCTTAACAATGATTATTCTTTTTTGAGTGAACTAGAAATTTTTTTTATAGTAGACTTTGAAGAAACATTGTAAAACCCTATTGATCAATAAAATTTAGACTTGTCTTTCTTGTTTCATAACAAAATATAAATTGTTTGAATTTAAGAGTGATTTTAAGTATAAAGCATTCCCCAAATTAAATGAAGTATTATATATTAATTTAAGATGTGGCTCGATAATTATATTAATATTGTATTGGATGAAGTGTCAAGTAATAAAAGTGTCCATTGGTGCCACATCTGATTGTTTCCTAATATACTTACGTGCCTTACTTTATATATTATGTATGTATATATACATGTATATATATATGATGCAGAAAAACTTTAAAGATGTAAAACAAATTTGAATTAAAATTATAGATATTTAATTTAGAAGGGATTTTCTAGCCTAAACAAAGTATACATTATTGCTTGTGCTTAGAAATTTTTAAACTTTACTCATCTTAGAACTTCCTTCATTATTTGAGCAAGGGCTCAAGTACTGTAATTTTATTGTCCCCACATCTTGACCATTTTTTGGAGCTTATTACTCATCTGATTGTCTTTGATTCTTTTTCTTGCTCTTTGTTGGTCTCTTGCTCATTGTTCTATGTTGGATTAATGTTCTCTCTCAACAATCTTATGTACTGAGATGCATGAGCTCTTCATTTCAACTTCATAAATTTATTTTTCGTGGATACAGGTGATTTTGGTTCTCATTTCCTAAAGCTTGAAGCACCCATTTTTTCATTGTCTACTCTCGTTCAGGAGCTATAATGTGGAAAAAGAGAAGATTAAGATCCCTAGAATTATTTATTCTTATATCCTTTGAGCAGGTTCTGTCTTCATCTCATTCATTATGTAAGTTGGTGTGAATATGTTGGCAAAAAAAAAACTTCTTGTTTCAGTTGCTAATTTGGGTAGCCAAAGGCTATATTATACTAAGGTTGTAGAATTCCTCATAGAGAGTAAGAAGCAACCAAATTCAAAGGTGGGTTCATGTAATGAGTACTATTACAATTAGGGGTGATATCCGTTCGGGTCTTAGCTTTTTATACTAATTTTTTGTTTTGAATTTTTAGATTTATTTTGATAAAATGAATTTTTTAAACAAAATTTTAAAGTAATTTTCATATACATATATTTAAAAAAAAAACTTTTAAGTAAATACAAATAATCATTAACTTTTAAATGGATTTTAAAAAATATTTTTATATAGATCTTTTGAGTTATTTTCACTATTTTAAATATAAAATATTTATTTTATATTATAAAATTAAAATTAATTCTAAATTAATTAAAAATAAAATTCGGTTTAGTTTTGGTAACCACAAATTTTTAACTTACATTTCATAACCACCCAAACACTTTGATTCAGATCTATTTTCAATTTTCAAATTCTTCTTACTCAACCCTAATTAAAAGCATTGAAAAAGGAACGAAGACAATCTATTTAGCTTCACAATATATCAGAATGAATCAGGCTCTTACCTACCCTAAAATTAGATGAATTGATTTAGGTCAACGATTTAAAAAAACCTAATGACAAGCATTAAAAAGGGAGCGTGAATAATCTATTTACCTTCACAATAATCCATAATATATCATGCTTTTATCTACCTTAAACTTAGATAAACTGATTTAGGTCAAAGATTTAGAAAAAAAGGCACCATGATATCTTCTTTGAGTAAAAGTTTGAACTTGCAATTTTAATGCAATTGAGACATTGAGCACTTATGAAGATCCTCCCTCAACTTGAAATGTATTATCTCCTCCAATCTCACATTAAGAAATATATTATCTATTTCATGATTATCCCATCCTATATTAAAAGGTTGATGATTCATTATGATATATAAAAAAAAGGTAAATTACTTTAGTTGGTCACCTAACTTGTTGATGGCTTACATTTTGATTTTCCAAATAAAAATACTTAGCAATTTGATCACCATTTTTTTTTAGTCACCTAAATATTAAATCCCTAACTATAATTGGTTGTGAACACTATATCATCATTTTTTTACTATTTTTTTACCCTCGTTTCTACTGTTCATCATCTTATTCCCTTCAACACCACCCCTACTTCTACCATTCTTCTTCTTCCTTTGCACCCTACTTCCAGC
Organism: Gossypium raimondii; assembly: GCF_025698545.1. Lineage (NCBI taxonomy): Eukaryota > Viridiplantae > Streptophyta > Magnoliopsida > Malvales > Malvaceae > Gossypium > Gossypium raimondii. Next base: position 38,167,006 of record NC_068577.1, read on the forward strand.
ATTGCACTGAACTTAGTTGCGAGAGGAGGGATGAGCTCTATGAAAGGTTTAGTGACTCAAATCCAGAGACTATCAAGCACTACCTCTGATGTTTTAAATGCTACAAAATTCACTTAAACAGGCAATGACTCACTTCATGCCGAGTCGACTCGCTTATTTTCTCGATCAACTTGACCCTTTCAAACACTCTCTCGGTTACCTCTATTTCTTGTGAGTTATTTTCAATTTGTCTTTTCACAAAATAAATAAATAAATAAATAAAGACTCTGTTATTTTATATGGAATTTTGTTTTTTCTTTTGTGGTCTCTAGATCTTTTTCAAAATTTGATGCTTGGTTGCTAAGAAATAAAGAAATATAAAATCTATTTTTATATGTATTTTAATATTTAGGATGAAAAATAATTGCTAAGAATTTCATTAATGGTTGAACATTGAGGCATGCACTGCTGGTGCAGTTACAAAAGAGAAAACTAGTTCATATGTGCTAATCATTGCCAAGTTTCTCAGTTCAAGTGTTTCTGAGCAAATTCGATTGGCTTCTCATAAGTGCATAACTCTTACTTTGAACCAAATTATATATTAAGATTGCCAAATCCCTTTCTTGTTTCATGTTGGTATTGTTGATGTTGAACTCAACATGATTGCCAGTTTATATACGTCTGTAAGAGGTTCAAGGACCAAGTTCTGTTGCTCAGAGAACCCTTGCACGGGGTTGCTCCGATGCTGACCGCTATTCGAGGTCTCGTATGGATTTAACTCTGTAAGTTTTGAAATAGTGTGGTGGTTGGAAGTAGGGAGTAAAAGGAAGAAAAATAGTGGTGTGGAGGGGAAGAAGATGATGAATAGTAATAGGTAAAGAAATGATAAAAAATGATTATGCGGCATTCACAATTAATCGTCGTCATAAAATTTCTCTAATAGTGGTGACCAAACTTAAATATTTTTATCTGAGTAACAAAAGTAAAAACACCCAAAAAAAAAAAAAAAGATTATCAACTAGTTAGTTTACCCTATGCGTTGGAAGGTTTGTTCTTTTGAAAAAACCATAAGAGTGTCAGCCTAAAGCAAGCAATACCTTAAATTGGGTGCAATCCACGTAAGAATGTGGAACTTGACTAGCTTATGGATGTAGAGATTTGGGGAAAAATACTCTTTGATCTTATCACGTAGTGGAATCCTTAGGAGATGAAAGATATGTTGCATTAGGAAAGTTGTTCAAAACAAAAGATAATGATTCCCTTGTATCAAGGATTTCATTTCCTTTTTCCTTTCATTCTTTTCTGTAACTTTTTTGAATTAATTAAAAATACTTTCTCCTTGTCCTAAACTTACATATCAGAGCCAACCTTTCTATTAAAGGTCGAAATAGTCAGTTTGACCATAGTTGTTCCCAACAATAGTTACTCTTACACATAATCAAGAATTTACATTTGCTTAATTGGGTGAACCTAACATACGCGACTCATTCAACATCGTAGAATTAAGAGATCCGACGTGTGCTAAGTTCACATGTGAAAGCTTTAACTTAATAATAATTTTTATAGTCCAAGTTGAATCGAGAAGCCGGGTTTAGAAAGAGTGAGTGTACAGCTGTTAGCAATTGATTAAGTATTATATCACTAATTCATTCACCATGATATTCAATTAGAAGGTTCACTTGAGACCATTAGTTTTAGCTTAGTTTAACTAATTTATTCATATTAGCATTGATTGGTATTTTCTGGAGTTGGTTTAACAAAGTAAACATTTGTGTGAATTGGAACTCAATTTGAATTTCCAAATTTTTATCCCTTACCAAAGTAAGTGTTTCACTGTAGCCTATCATCACCCCTATCTGACCTAAATTCCCTCAGCTGGGGATAGCGCTCCGCTTTTTCCCCATGTTCACACTTGATTACTAATTCTGCTAGAGCTGGGAAAATCGAATAGAATCTGAGCATGCCAATCATAGGCCTTATGTCTTTAGACAGGGTCAAAACCCTTTTAGAACCGCTTCTGCCCTGTACGAGGACTAAGCTTCTAATATAAGTATAACGACAATCAACCATCGAGAAATTCTCTAAAGTTCGTTCCAGCTCGTTTTTATCCATGAGTCATGGAAGTTAATCACATCGACAGTGCATTTTGGAGAGAATTTTTGTTTTTAAATTTCACACATTTTTTATGGAAATTTCAGGGGAAGTTCTAACAAAGAAAGGGGTAAAACCTAATGACTTTCATCTACTCTACATACAAAATACTCAACAGTTGCGACAGAAGGTTCTTATATGATCTCCAACAAGTAGGGTTGAAGCTTAAAATGTGGGTTTCTATAGGAAGAGAAAAATAAATAAAGAAAAAAGAGTTGTGAACAGAAAATTTTACTAAAAAGTACACAGAAACAAGTGTTGCAAAACCAAACTGTCCTAGACTAGATCTTTACACAGGATCAAGTAGCATCCATCTCATCAACAGTTGAAGGTTAGGCGTTGGCCGAGGTAAACAAGATGCCAGGTGAGAGCCATTAAAGTGAGAATATTAAGCATTGATGAGTTTGTATTTAGCTTCTTCAGCCTCTCATTCAGCCTACCCATTGTCCGCTTTATCACTTCCTGTTCTGAACTAGTGGGTGCTACTGCTGGTGCTGGTGCTGGTGCTGGTGCTGGTGCCGTTGAGGGGCCTTTCCTGCTATTTTTAGCTACTGGATCTGCAACACTTGGTGACTCAGTGGCCCTGCTTCCCTCCGCCACAAAGTCATGTCTTCCTCTCCCGTCTTCCTTCTCCATTTTCATCCTCTCAAACATCACCTACAATATCATATCCAGTGTGTTAAATAAAAAAGATTTGGTATATACAATTAGGAGCATCAGAAATTAAGCAGGTTACCTTTGTGGCTTTAGGCTCCAAATACAGTCCATTGACCAAAACCATGAAAAGGGATGACAAAAGATTAATAGCTTGAAACACCTCTGGCGGGCTCGAGATCGATCTTTTCCTGTGCCACAATAAGTGCCCCAACAAAGCCATCCCTATACTATAAGCCATTGCCCTGAAGTAAACAGGGTATATCTTGCTCTGCACCACCCCAAACTGCTGTCTTGGTAGCTGTCCTGCCAGGATATAGCTGGAAATGAACGTAACCCACACACTCATCCCATATGCTGTAGCTAATCCAAGTAAGTTCACTATACCCATCACTGTATTCAATGCCTCCATTGAAGTCATGTACTTCAAACCATCAAGATACTTGTTTGCACTAGTTTTAACCTTGTTCGCAGCTCGGCCTGCTTCTTCCATGGCCTTTTCCTGAACGTTCTCCACTTGCTCTGATGTATTTGTCACTATATCAGCCCCCATCGTCTTGGCCGTGTCTTTTGCTGTTGTCGCCGCCTCCTTGGCCTTATCAATGGACTCTTTCGCCCTTTCTTTAACATCTTGGCCCTTTTGCACAACTGCCCCTTTTGCTTTGCCTAAAGCATCGCCGATAGCTCCCTTTTTATCTGCGACCTTGTCTCTGGTTTCATGTGCACTCTCTGAAACCTTCTCTCTAACCTCCTGCGCGGTTTCCCAAGCCTTGTCTTTAGCCTTCTCTTTGGCTTCATGTGCGGTCCCTGAAGCTGCTTGTTTAAGCTTGTTAGCTTCATGTGCGGTGTCTGACACCTTATCTTTGGCTTTACCAAGGGCAGTGGCGACCCTCTGGGTACATTTCCCGAAAGCATCGCAGATAAGTTCCCCAGGTGAATGTCGTCCGGAGCCAGCTTTTCCTTGTGAAATGCCATGGCCAACGTTGGGAAGCGCAGATGCGGCATCTTTCATAGTTTCCTTGCCAAAATATTCCCCTTGGTCTGTTTGCTGGTGCAGCGACGGGGATGAGATTGAGACTTTGGTGTTATGTTTGCCATCTTGGTCATATTCAACAACTATGACCCTATGGCCTTCTTTCAATATAACATCGTCCCTTCCGACTGCAGCAGCCATCGCCAGTGAACTAACTACAAGAAGACTCAAAAGCAAACCATTCGTCATCTTTGTCTTAGATGGGGATGCTCAAGCTGGGTTACATTTTTAATGGAGGTTTGCTTTAAAGAACTGGAAGATATGGTTTCAAATTGAGGAGGAAGAAACGATACGCATTGTGCATAGTCCACGTTGCCTGTAGTAGTCGAGAAACCGACGCGTTTGCATTGACTCAACCACGTTCTGATTCGACGTGGCTGCATTTCAGGGCTTTGTTAGGCTCTTATAACAACACCTGGAAAGAAGAGAAAATTCAAGAGCGGCTCCCAAACTTTTGTAATGGATAAGAAAGAAATAGAATAAAAGCTTTTGTTCCATGCTCCTTCAGCTGCCTCGTTCTACCAAGTATGCTGGGGTGACATGTAAGCATAGGAGAGATAATATGCTCCTCTTACCATACCGGTCATATAACTTTGCTATTTGATCTAGTAAGATATTAAATTTTATGGGTTTATAGAAATATCATTTAGTTTGATATAGGTTTATGCGTGTAGAAATGTAGTAAAACTTAGGTTATGATGGATGGCCCATAAGTATTAAGTTCATGGCATTAAGTTTTCTTTTTCCGAGTAGAAACTAAACAGAAACAACCTATTTAAACATAAAACATCTTGATTGTTTCAACTATTTCTTAAATAAATGAAAATAATTTTTATCAAAATTTCGACTACTTTCTCAAATGTAAGAATATGTTGAATTGAATTTGTATTTTTAAAATTAAGATAATATATATAATAAAATATCATTTTGAGAGTTACGAGGATGCTAAAATTTTCATCACGCGTAATTGATTCTCGAAATTTTTAAAACTTTAACAATTAATTTTGATAACAAAATATATCTATTAAATAAAGTATTTCTTAAACAAGGAGAGGATACCACTCCTTTTCCTTGAGTTAAAAATCCAACAAAACATCCCAATAAAAACCTTCACCCATTAATCCAATGAAGGTAATATCTTAAAGTTAATTATTACAAACCCAAACTCTTAATAGTATACGAACAATTTAAATGTGTATTATTTCATGAAAACAACAGAGTATATAATGAGAAAGATAATCTTTAGTGGCCAAGATCACTAAAATTCTCAACATAAGTGATTGGAACATCTACCAGGGCAGCTTCATCGATGATTGGAACATCTATCGGGGCAGCTTCGTCATTGATTGGAACATCTATCAGGGCAACTTCATCAATGATTGGAACACCTATTGGGGCAGCTTCATCATTGATTGGAACATCTATCGGGGGAGCTTTAGCATTCTGTTCGACTCCAATGCTGGCTTCGGCTTCTGAACTCACCACTGTTTTCATCTTTCTCTTTCTTCCACGCCTACCTATTGAATGAAGAAAAAACCATGGTTGAATAACTCTCAAAAAGTGCTAGATATAGATATGTGCTTTAGTTTAGAATCATATTGCCTAGTGTTTGAATACACAGTAGATATGGGTATTTCATGAAAATTGGAAAGTTAGAGTTAGGGTTAGAATATGCTTAAAAAGTGAGTGGAAAGAGAAAGATACCCTTTGGTGCAGTTGAAGCTGAAGCTGAAGCAGTAAGATTGGACATGTGCATATTCTTAGAATTTGTTCTCTCCATAGTTGAAGCCTCTAGTTCTTCATTCTGTTCTCCAGTTTCTCCATAAGTCAATAACTGCAAAAGTTGAAAACCAATATAACAATGATCGGGGAAGAAACTCTCAAATCACGAAAGAATTGTTACAAAGGAAAAGTTAAAAAAATAATGTAAAGAAATATGAGAAATGAACTTGTTTAGGGTTTAGGAAAATAGCATGCTTACTAGAAAAGGTGCTGGCGATTCACTTTGGCCATTGCTCTCATTTTTCTTCTTTCCACGCACGGGGAGAATGCCATCCGTTTCATACCTTTTTACCTCAAGAAGTGATCGAAGAGTAATATTGCGCTCTTTATGGCGATATTTCTGCAATAATGAGATATTATCAAACATCAGTGATAAATGAGATATATATATTTGCCTACATATGGGAAAAAATAGATCATAAGAGTTGTAAAAGTCATTTAAAGGTAATTACTTTATCAATCCTCCCATTTTTGCGTGGACTTTCTGTAACAATCCAATTGTTTATGAACTCAGGCAGTGGCTTTAACTGATATGCAAAGCATTTAAGATAACATTGTAAGAAAATGGTAGTTAATAGAGCTATTTGTTTATGTTTCTAAGGTGTGTGAATGCTTACCTTGTTGTATCTTCTCTTCGGAGTAGGAGCTTGAGCTTTAGGAGGCAGCATAGAGATAGGGGTTGCCTCTATTATATAACCAGTTGTTTCTGCGATTACCAATTTCAAACCATTTAGTAAATTCTGTCAGGACAATAACTTTGTTCTACTATATATGTAAAAAACTAATATAGTTTATATAAAACTAATATAGTTCTACTTCGGAGTAGGAGATTAAGCAAGGCATAGGTAGGTAAATGTGTCCTCTAAATAATCTTACTTATAAACTCTATTATTATTAGGTGAATTTCTTAGGTTGAAGAGAAGATATTGGCCTTAAGAATTTAAAGTGTAAATAGGAAGGAGTATTCATGTGTACAATTTTTTATGGGTGGTTTACACTATGATTAAGAAAATTAATACTTTCTAAGGAATATATATATATATAGAGAGGGGGTAGGTAGTAGATATAGGTATTCGATATGTGTACTTTATGAAAATTTAAAAGTTGGAGTTAGTGGTGGAATATGCTTAAAAATGAGTAGAAAGAGATACCTTTTGGTGCTGAAGCAGTAGCAGGATTAGGCATGTACATATTGTTCCAAGGTTCTGTCATGTGACATTGTTCTTGGGGAATACGCATTCCCGTCTTTGGAGAATTGCAGGTATCCACATTTTCAATATTCTCATAAATTATTATCTCATTAGTTGAAGCATCTGGTTCTTCTACATTCAATTGTTCAGTTCGTTCATAAGTCAATGCCTGCAAAAGTTGAAATGCCAATATGACAGTAACATGGGAAGAAACATTCAACTCTCAAAAGGACCATCACCAAAGAAAAGTTAAAATTTTTATGTAAATAAATATGAGAACTAAACTTGTTTAGGTTTTAGAGTTTATGAAAATAGCACACTTACTAGCAAAGGTTCATGTAATCCAATTTGGTCTTCATTCTCTTTTCTCTTCTTTGCACACCCAGGGTAAATGCCTCTCGATTCATACCTTTCAACCTCAGCTAGTGATCGAAAATTAAGATGCAACACCTTGTGTCGATAGTACTGCAATAAGAGGTATTATTAGACAACATTGACAATCAAGATATATTTTTACGAAAAAATATATTGGAAGAGTTATAATATTCATTTAAAGATGGTTACCTTGTCAATCCTCCCATCTGGGCGTGGCCTTTTAGAAACAATATATTTATTAATGTATTCAGGCAGCGGCTTTAACTGACATGCAAAGAATTCGAGACAACCAAAATTATAACACAAAATATCTATAAAAAAATTACAGTTAACAGAGTTATCTATTCAATTTCTAAGGTGTGGCTGCTCTTGAAATTATGTTCTTACCCTCTTGTTTCTTCTCTTTGGTACCTGGACTTGGGCTTTAGGAGGTGCGACAGGAACAGGGACTGCCGTTCCTGGTTCTATCAATTTTAAACCATTTGGTAAATCATGTCAAAGATAAGGACAATAATTTCTTTCTACTATATAAGTGTAAGCAAAATTGTACGACACATTGCTATATATTTAAAATATGAAAGAATCGAAAATTTATCTAAAAAAACCTTAAGGTAATGATAGAAAGTAAGAAACTATGTGTGTTTTACTTTTTCAAAATGAGACATGTTATTGACAAATAATAGTATCCAAACAAGACATAACTTATGTGGAAAGTGTTGAATAACTTTCATAAAATCTTCTTTGGAGTTAAACTAGCTTCCAAAAGTAAATTTGCTATTAATTTAAGTGTTGATTTACAAGAAAACAATAGCTTACAAAAATAATTTTGAAATCCTAAATTGTTTTTACTATTTGTATGAAATAAATTTTACCCGTTGTTATTTTTAAAAAAAATTATGAATTGATGTAGAAAAGTTGAGTATTAAACTTTAGGGATCAAATTGTTTTCTCCTCGTCATCTCTAGCCTTACACTTATTGATATTAAAGCTATAGCCAATTTTCCTATAGTTTAATTTAGAGATTATAGGGTTGCTTTTGCATGGTTGCAACTTGGAGACATTATAAACATTGCACGTCATTGGGGGAGATTTTATCTCTATGGAAGAGAACACTCTCAATCTTTCTAATTTCTCTAAAGGTACGATGTTAATCACAACTAACCAATTGAAAAAGTTGATGAATTATGATATTAGAATGCGGAGAGGAACAATATCTAATAAGAGTTCTATAAGTTGGTGATATCTCAGATTTCAAAAAATTGTAATGTTAAGGCAAAATTGTTGCCATAGAGTTTAAAGATTCTTCCATGGAAGATGAGATGGAGGGAGACAAATATGTGCATAAGGACTAGATTGGGTTGGTTATCATGGTAGGGGAGTTTTATGCTAATGCCTTGGTGAGTGGAGGTGGATGTTCGACTACTTTTAAGGTTTAAGTTTGTTCAATTTTAGTTATAGTTATAAAGGTGTCGTCATGGATTATGCATGGGATTGGCAATTTGTTGAAGAGCAGTATGTCTATTATGTTTTACTTTATTTTAGGGGTTTTGTTTGAGTGGTGCAAAGGTAATATTGAATTTTTTTAAGATAGAATTTAGGGAAAGGTCTCTTAGGAGGTTTTCTAATGCCTAACGAGAGCCTAAAGGATTATTAGTTGGCTTAGCTAATGTATGAATTGATCAATAGAGCATGTTTTCATCTTGGATGTTGATGTATCTTGATTTTGGATATGGATTTGTTTTGATTGTGAAAGCCCTTTTTTGTGTTTTTGTGCATACTGGAATCTGAGATTACTTTCTATAACCATCCTTATAACTAGCTTTTGACTTTCTAATTAATAAATATAATTTCCTTGTTGAGCAAAAAATATTGTATGAAATGTAAAAGTTTTTCACAAGGAAGGTTTTTAAAAAATAATTAGTGAGATAGATCGATTGATTTTGGTACACATGGCAAAAACGCTCCCTGCAGGAAGCGCTTTTTGCTAGCATGGCAGGAGAGAGAAGGAAAGCGTGCCTTGTAGGATGCGCTTTCAGTGAAAGCCTATGGGACTTCTTATTGACTAACTTGAGAAGGCATGGCGTGCCACAACTCGATATATGCATCATTTCTGATACGACACCTGAAATACATGTTATGATCGAACGACGTGGAAGCCTACGGGATCATGTACACCTTAGGTATTATATACGTCATATCGGGAAAAGTTATGGGCCAATTCCACAAAGATGAGGAACGACAATGATTTTTTTAAAAAAAATTATGTGCAATGTGCCTGCTGCCACGTTGGCGCACCCTGTTGGATGCGCTTTTTGCGAAAGCGCGTCCAGTAGAGTGCGCTTGGCCTATGTGGCAACTGCACCCCACAAAAACTTGTTTCCGTAAATTAAAACGAACAGTCTAATCCCTTAATTTTTCTTTCAAACTAGCATATATGCCTAATTTTCCCAAAATAAGAGAATGGAAAATTAATGGAATTTTCCCGGTATATATTCCCTTTTTGAGTTCTTTTGTTGATGTATATTCACCAAGGTTTAGGTTATATCTTTGCTTAAATAATGTGTTTTGCTGATTTAGTCTAAGTTTTTTTTCTTTCTTTCTTATTGTTTAAGCTATCAGTTTGAATTGTGTATGAGAACATAGGGCTTTAGGACCAAGGTGGATTTGCATTGCTTCTTCATCTCCTTGATGAAGCTTAGCTATAATTGGTTGTTGTAGAGTCTTAATGTTTTTTTGTTGTTGTTCTAGTCTAAGGTATGGTTCTTTCTTAGGTTTATACTATGTATACCTTTTTCCAAGGTCTGTGTTGGATTTTAGTTTTTGTAGTTTGTCAAAGGAAAACAATAGGATAATAGATCAATTAGAAAAATGAAGTATATGTATTTAATGAAATGTCTTATCCAAAATATGTACATTTTATGTCTCCATAATCTTTCTCATCCCATTTTTTTTATTAAGTTCAACATGAATAAATCTTCATCGGATAGAATCTAATCTAACAAGTTTTAAGAGTTTTTTTGGTAATTAGAAGTACAAGTAAGGATACTAAACATTGAACCTAAGTTTCCATGTCACACAACACAAATATCTTGACAGTAGTTTGTTTTCCATTCAAGAGAGTTCTATGTGATAATAGTGCAATCATTCTTCACTTTCTTTTTCAATGAACATTTCTATTACAAATTTTGGTGATTCTCAATCACTAGTTGACTAGGTATTTTTATATTTTTTATTGTAGGCCAACACCATTGCGAATTTTATTGTGAAAGGTATTCAATAGTAAATAATTCTTCTTGGCTATTAAAATTTTCTAAACAAGGAAATTTTCTTGCAATTATGGTAATATTTCTAACAATTTTGGCCTCTTCCTGAATAGGTATGTCTTTGTCACTATCCTATTTAGGAATTTCTCCAATAATCGGTAAAAAAAGGTATAAGCAATGTGATGGGTTTGGTGATATTTTTTTGTTTGTTGTTTTAAAAATAATATTGTACTATTCTATCTACTAACAATTGTGCTAACTTATATGTTTGCATTTTCATTACAAAATAAGTATTATCTTAGTTTCATATTTTATATAAGAAAAAGCAATCTAGACAGTAAACTACTTCAATTTTTTATCAAAATATTTAGGACAACATTGAGGTGTTATTCCAAAATTAATAAGTCAATCTTAGTATAACTTATAAATAAAAAATGAAAAGAGAAAAGAAGAAAACTATCTATATTATCAACTATTCTAAAAGAAGATTTATGTAATGATCTTATAATATTTGTAACAACAACATCAACAACAAGAAAAAATATAATGACGATAAGGTAATTTAAACAAAAATAAGCACAATAAAATTATAAAGAAGGAAAAATAAAAGAAATAACAAAGAGATTAATCCAACATTTTTACCCTAGTAAAATTGAATTCAAGAACAAAAATAAACACAATAAAACCATATCCAAATAAATTCAAGGAAGCCAATGTTTGGTTAATCTAAATAGAAGGTTATACATGTTAAACAAAAATTAAAGAAGAAAATGAAGATTGAGATGAAGAATCACCTAGAGGATTGTTATTTTGCAAGGATGCGAGACCTTTGACTCCATGTCTAATTCTTTGAGTTCACAAATCCTAATTACTTTTAGACTATTCAAAATGAACACTAAAATAATTTATCATCAAATCTAAAAGTAATTTATATGTTTTTAAAATTTAGTTGATTTTCATCCATTTTAGGTAAGTGAAACATATAGCTAATTATTAGTTTTAAATTTAGAAATATGAGTTATCTTTAAAGAGTAAAAAATCCAAAAGTGGTAGGTAGCATTTATTATTGCATAGGAAAAATATTTAATGCTGTTGATTTTATTTGGAAGTATTACCTAAAGGGCAAAAGTTGAAAAATGTTTTAGGGGGGCGAAATTAAATCTTAATTTTTACTATACTAGAAATGCAATTTCACCATTTGAATAGCCTATATCTTTATAATTTTTAAAGGATTAAAACAAATTTTTATCATTTTTTAGGGGGGGGCAAAGTACAATTTTACATTTACTAATTTAAAACTTTAAAAAATTTAAAGGGCCTAATGAAAAATTTACCATTTTAGAGGGGATTAGTACCCTTGCCAGCCCCCTTGGCAGCCCCTGGGTATCTATACGTAAATTTAGATTATTTCTTGTACATGGTATTCCGGCAAAACTTTGGATTTGTCAAATTTAAATTATTTCAAGTTGCATCATTTAGATTTTACACTGGAGCTATTTAATTTAATTTTTTAATTTTAAAATATAATTTAATCACATTGGAATAAGTTAAATTATTTGAATAAATTTAATTAAGGTTTTCTTAAAATATAGAGAATATATTATAAATAATTTTTTAAAACAAATAACTATCCTGTAATTTTAATTTTACTATACTTATATTTCATTAGACGATTCTTGCTAGTCTGTATATTACCAATGATATGCTAAAGACTCTCCCATCGCATTCGCTACATTCTAATGTGTGTCGTTGCACTTTATCACCAACTATATATCTAGTAGCCTTTTCGATCCAATCGCCTCGTGGAATGAGCCCTCACAACCTTACCACTTAACCGATGAAGCAAAGTTGTTATTGGTTGGGACTCACAATTGGCTCGCCTCCAAACCCACTATCTATATAAGTCTTCTAACTCTTTAGAAAGAGCCGATGATCTCCTCCCTCAAAAAAGCCATTATTTACAGTACTTACCTCATCTTACCTTGTGGCTCTCGACACCTCCACCATGGTGTGAACAAACCTTATCCATCACCCTCCTGTTGGTGTGTGGGGATAAAGATAAAGTTATGAGAAATTAACGCAAGTTTCAAGGCGTGTATCAATGCCACTTTCTTTAAGGTTATATCCGCCACCAGCTATATTATGGAGAGCAAAAGAGTTATTGATAATTGAACCTTGAGGATACAATGAAGCTCAATGGTTGTCTACGTTTTGCATTGATGAAAACAATCCACTAAACTCTAGTGGAGCATATTTTTTTTTTGAATTTTAGTAAGTATTGGGTATTAATTTCGGTCAAGGATTGACTTGAAAAAAAAGTGAAATTAGGAGTTTTAAAAGCTTAAGGGCTAGTTTGATCAAGGGAAGAATTGGGGTGCTTTACATTGATAATTGCCTAAAGGCCCAATAATCGATTGCCCTAAACCTAATTTGGTGTAGAAATCAGCCTACTTTTCCAAGCTAGGCCGTCATTATTTGAAAGAAAAAAATATTGTTTTGCTTACTATTTCTCTAACGATCATCCCTCTTAAAATTATTAATTGCTTTGCTCCAAGTTATTGCTACGATTTGGTTCAAATCATTGCTGCCATTGTCGCTTGAATTTGCTACTTTAAGTCCTTCAATAAACTACCCCTAACTACTTGTATTGAGGATATTTTTTTAATTGACGTATTTAGTAAATATTGATGTTTATTTGGTTAAGATGAGTTAGAACATTAAGAATTAATTTAATTTCAAATTCTTTTAAGTTTGTTTTGTTAGCTTAATTTTGAACTTGATTTTAGGATTTGATATAATTTAGTTAAAACATGTTTCTTTATGTAATCTTGTAATCATGATTTCTCTATTTATTAAGTTATGCTCGAGTTTCATTTTGTTGCCTTCACTTGATTGAATTTACTCGTAATGATTTTATATGTGATTTATTATTATTATTATTATTATTTAATTAGATGTTTAGATTAAGAATATTAACTTTGATTAAATGAATTAATTACATCTAATTGCTTAATTTTATTGTAGAATCTAGTTTAATTACATTAATAAAATTCAAATCTAGTTTTGGTTCCTTTCAATTTAGTTTACTTATATGATATTTTTCCAGATTTTGGTAGAATACTACTGAATTGTAAAAAGCTTACGTTTGAGTTTTTATTCCGTGCATAGGTTATTGATGGTTTGTAGGTTCGTGATCGAGCATTGCTGCCAAGGAGTCTTCGTAATCCTTATCTTGTGAATTTTTTTTACACTTAGATTAGCCTAGGCATATTCTTAGGATTTGTTACTTGGTCGAATTGGGTGCTTTGATCTTTATTTTGGAACTTATTTGATTATTTCAATTTCTTGTTAAACGATTTATTATTTGTGTCATAAAGTTTTACAATTTACGTGTGAATTGGTAATGATTGAACAATTGATTGAGCGAATCGCTTTGGCGGGCACTGTGTTGCTTCAGATTTGATCCAACTTTCTTATCGGGATTGGGATGTTACATTCAGTCAGTCAATACACAAAAAGAACCAAAAGAAAGATTTTCGGAGGCAACAAATATTTTTTTCTTTTCAAGGAATGCATGCATATACAATAAATGATATGAGCTCAGATGAATGTGGTTTCATTGGACCAATGGTCCTCAGCCACGAGGATGCTATGAATCCCAAAATGTACTAAAAAATAAAAAAGGGGAGAGGTTTTTTTGTTTCTTCTTTCCATTTTCTTTTTTTCTTCAAAATAAAGAGATGGGAAGGTTCCGATTAAGTGGTATCATCGGGCTTAAGCCTTACCCACGAGGAAACCCTAAATCCCCAGTCGATCTAAACAAAAAACTAAAAAAAAGTTTTTTTTTCTTATTAAAAATGAATAAAAAAGGAAAATAAAAAGAAAAGCTTTAAAAATATCTTTTATCGATCAACATATATGGTGCTTTGTTGCCGAAGACTAATGAGCCTTTCGGTTCACTAGGGGAAAAGCTAGCCAACAAAAACAGAGAGAGTAAAGAGAAAATCAAAAAAAGATTTGTTTTGAAAAAATTAAAAAATATGAAAAGGAAAAAGGGATTCAAGTTTAAATAGTGGGGAAAATGGGAAATTTGCTACACAATCCCTTCGTGTTTTCATTTTATTTTTAAGGCCTTCCGCTTTTTAAATTACAACAAAGATCCTTCCATGTTTTTCTTTTAATTTTTAAGGATCTTTTCATTCTAAAATTTCTTCATTGGTCCCTGCACGTTTTGATATATTCAAAATTTGAAATTCTGGCTTGGAAAATTACTAATTAAGTCGTTTTAGTTTCACTTTTTTTAAAAAAAATTGAAATTTAAATGTTATTCAAATAAATTTTATTTTATTTCTCTTTTAATTTAATTTTAATTTTATTATCATGTATTTATTTTTATTATGTGAGTGTCTTCAATTATTCTTATTTTGTAATTTTATTTAATCCATTTTCTTTCCTTTCACGAGATTATTTTTATTGTTTCTTTTATGATTATTTTGTGTTTATTCTTTATTGAGTACTTCTTTATGAATTTCCTTTGATTAATTAACTATTTTTCTATTATTTTTAGAATACTTTGATGGATAGTTAATAATTATATTTTTTAGAAATTAGGTTTTATATATATTCAAGTTATTTTAGAATTTGGGTTTTAGTATAATTTAGATTTAATTGGAGTTTGGTATTAATTTTGGATCTTATTTAGATTTTTTATTTTGAGATTTTAGATTTTAGATCTTTTAGGTCAGTTAGATTTCAATTTTATATTTTCTTTTATTTTAATTTTAACTTTGAAATTTCAAAATTTCAAAATTTAATAGATTTAATTAGAATTTAGTCTTGAATTGAATTTATTTTATTTTTGGCCCTAGGATGTAAATTTAGGTTTTAATAGATTTTATTAGATTTTAGTTCAGAATTTAGGTTATGGATCAGATTTATTTTATTTTTAAGCCTAAGATTTATATTTTTGGCTTTAATATATTTTAGAATTTAGGTTATGAATATTCATTGGATTTTTTTTTTAGAATTTAGATGTTAGTTGGTTGTTGTAGAGCCTTAATGTTTTTTTGAGCTATAGTTTGAGTTTCTTCCTTTCAATCCCCTCTTCCCCCTCAACCTTAATTTCAAGCGATTTTACTTAGCTAATGGAGAGAAAAAATAGCAAGGGGTTCAATTTAAGACCTCCTCTATAGTTACTCTTGGCTGGTACTAGGCTCAACCGCTTCATGTTTCTATAGTTGGTAATTCTACTGTTTGCTTGCTCATTGCATCTCGCGTGGATTAATCTCCTTTCCGAGTTCTTTTGTTGAAGTATATTTGCCAAGGTTTAGGTTATATCTTTGCTTAAACAATGTGTCTTGTTGATTTAATCTAAGTTTCTTTTTTTTTTGGTTTCTCATTGATTAAGCTGTCAGTTTGAATTGTGTATGAGAACATAGGGCTTTGGGACCAAGGTGGATTTGCAATGCTTCTTCATCTCCTTAAAGAAGGCTACCTCATTGTTCCATTGATAAGATCTTTGGGTCCACCATTCCTATGTACCTTTTTAGCTGTAGTTAGTTATTGTAGAGCCTTAATGTTTTTCTTTTGTTGTTTTGGTCTAAGGTATGGTTGTTTCTTAGGTTTATAATATGCATACATTTTTCCAAGGTTTGTGTTGAATTTTAATTTTTGTAGTTTGTCAAAGGAAAACAATAGGATAATAAATCAATTAGAAAAATGAAGTATAATGAAATGTCTTATCCAAAATATTTATGTTTTATGTTTCCATAATATTTCTTATTCCATTTCGTATTAAATTAAAGATGAATAAATCTTTATCAAAAGAATATAATCTAATTAGATTTAATTTTTTTTGATAATTAGAAGTACAATTAAGAATATTAAAGATTAAACCCAAATTTTCATGTCACACAACACAAACATCTTTATTTATGTTTTATGTTTCCATAATATTTCCTCATTTCTTTATTAAATTAAAGTGAAGAAATCTTTATCAAATAGAATATAATCTAATTAAATTTAAAATTTTTTGGTAATTAAAATTACAATTAAGGATATTATTTTCATGTCACATAACACAAACATCTTGACAATAGATTGTTTCCATTAGAGAATTCTATATAATAACAATGCAATTATTCTTCACTTTCCTTTTCAAGAAACATTTCTACTACGAAGTTGATCTTTCTCAATCACTAGTTGACTAAATATCTTTATATTCTTTTATCATAGGACGAATAGCATTATGATGAAAGGCGTTCAATAGTAAATAATTTTTCTTGGCTATTAAAATTTTCAAATAAGGAAGTTTTCTTTCAAAATTTTCAAATAAGGAAATTTTCATTCAATTATGGTAATATTTCTAACAATTTTAGCCTCTTTTTAATAGGTATGTTTTTATCATTAATAGGTATGTTTTTGTCATTAACTTTGTTTAGGTATCTCTAATAATCCTAAAAAATAATATTGTCTTGCCAAATAATTGTTTGCATTTTAATTAAAAAGTAAGTTTTTTTTATCTTAGTTTGCCAAGAAAGCCAACCCTATACTATAAGCTATTTCCCTTAAGTAAATAGGGTATATCTTGCTATGCACCACCCCAAACTGCTGTCTTGGTAGCAGTCCTGCCAGGGTATAGCATGAAATGAACATAACCCACACACTCATACCATATGCTCTAGCTAATCCAAGTAAGTTCGCTATACCCATCACTATATTCAATGCCTCAATTGAAGTCATGTACTTCAAACCATCAAGAAACTTGTTTGCACTAGTTTTAACCTTGTTCGCAGCTCGGCCTGCTTCTTCCATGGCCTTTTCCTGAACGTTCTCCACTTGCTCTGATTTATTTGTCACTATATCAGCCCTCATCATCTTGGCCGTGTCTTTTGCTATTATCACCGCCTCCTTGGCCTTATCAATGGACTCTTTCGCCCTTTTTTAACATCTTAGCCCTTTTGCAAAACTGCCCCTTTTGCTTTGCCTAAAGCATCGCTAATAGCTCCCTTCGTATCTGCGACCTTGTCTCTGGTTCCGTGTGCAGTTCTGAAACCTTCTCTTTAACCTCCTACGCGGTTTCCCAAGCCTTGTCTTTAACCTTCTCTTTGGCTTCATGTGCGGTCCCTGAAGTTGCTTGGTTAAGCTTGTTAGCTTCATGTGCGGTGTCTGAGACCTTATCTTTGGTGTTACAAAGGGTAGTGGCGACCCTCGGAGTACATTTCTCGAAAGCATCCCAGATAAGTTCTCCAGGTGAATGTCGTCCGGAGCCAGCTTTTCTTTATGAAATGCCATGTGCTAAAATTCAATACACTCAGGAAAAACTGAGTAAAACTTCCTCACCTGTCTTCATGAAAGCAGTTTACATGTATTTAATACAAACTAGTGAACAACCGTTACTAACAGCTTTGTAACTAACAATAACTATCAGTAACTATCAGTAACTAATAACTAAACATGTATTTACTTCTAATATGCCCCATACTTATCTACTTTCTTTCTCACCAAAACCCTCTAATTCATATCAACAACTCGAAGTTGACTTCGAAATCTAGTAAACACTGCTACTGATAGTGGTTTTGTTAGTATATCTGCAATCTGATTTGAACTAGGAACATGTCCTACTTGAAGCACCCCAGCTGTCACCTTTTCTCTGACAATGAACACATCCAACTCAACATGCTTGAATTTGGAGTGCATAACAGGATTACGTGCTACTGCTATTGCAACAGAACTGTCGCACCTTATCAATCCCTTATTATTAAATGAAACACACAACTCAGTTAATAAGGATTGAATCCACACCATTTTTGCAGCTACATGAGCAACACTCCTATATTCTACCTCAGCTGTGGATCTGGAGACCACTTGTTGTTTCTTTGAGCTCCAAGAAATTGAATTCCCTCCAAGAAACACATACAACCCGGAGGTTGACCTGCGGTCATCAACATCGGACCCCCAGCTTGCGTCTGAATATCCCTCAGGTAAAAACTTTGAAGAGCGAGTGAATTTCAAGCCATAGGTTAGTGTCCCTTGTAAATACCTCAATATTCTTTTGATAGCTTTGAAATGCAAGTCCAACGGCTTATGTAGAAACTGACACACCTTGTTGACAGAGTAAGCAATGTCAGGTCTGATGATCACCACGTACTGTAAGGCTCCAACAATACTTCTGTAATGATGCTCATCCTCAACAGGACTACCTACAACAGCTGACAGATGACAAGTAGTAACCATTAGTGTTGGCAGGCTGTTCGACCTATCCATGGATGCTTTTTGAAGCAAATCCTGAATGTACTTTGTCTGGGACAGAAACATACCTTTTAAAGTGTAGTGAACTTCGATTCTAAGAAAATAACTCAGCTTCCCTAGATCTTTTAAAGAAATTTGAGCATCTAGCTGAGTAACAAACTGATCAATCGCCAAAGTATCATTGCCAGTGATGATTATATCATCAACATAAACCAAAACATAAAATAGTTTAGCTCTTGACTGAATAATAAAGAGAGAGCTGTCAGCTTTGGAAGCTTCAAACTTTGTGGCTATCAAAAAATCTTTCAACTTTTGAAACCAAACCCAAAGGGCTTGTTTAAGACCATATAAAGCCTTTTTCAATTTACAAACAAGGGGTTCACCATGTAGTCCAAGTTGTTCAAAGCCTGGGGGCTGTAACATATAGATATCCTCACTCAAATCCCTATTCAAAAATGCATTATTGATGTCAACTTGTCGAAATGGACAATTTAGAGATACTACCAATGCAAGCACCACTCTGATTATGGTTGGTTTAACCACAGGACTGAAGGTTTCCTGGAAGTCAATACCAGCTTCCTGCAGATAACCCTTAACAACCAGTCGACCCTTGTAGCGAGCAATCGAACAATCTGCATGCCTCTTGATTCGGAAGATCCACTTACATCTAACAGCATAACGACCTTCAAGTAAAGATACAAGGTCCCAAGTATGATTAGCAAGCAAAGCATTGTATTCAGCTTGCGCTGCTGTTGTCCAAGCTGGACTCTAAAAGGCTTCAGCGATATTTGTAGGCTCAGTCTCGTCTGAGACAGAAGCAAATACCTTGGGCCTAAAGACACCACTTTTGGAGTGAGTCTGCATGGGATGAGTATTCGCACGCACAGGAGCTGATGGAGCTGCTGCGTCACCCTCAATTTGATCAACTATAGGAACCTCAGTAACTGTTAGGAGGTCAGTAGGAATATTGGAAGAAGACTGAGTAGTTTGCGACTGGCCAGGAGAAGGCTTCATACGAGAGACTCTGCCAGACCTGGGAGTTTCTAAAATGTGTCCACAGGAATTATTAGTTGCAACTAGAGGCAGCACAGAACATTGATGAAGACCCTTCATAGAATCAACTGAAGATTGCATGTAAAACCCATCATTAAAAGGGAACGTTGTTTCATCAAAACGAACATGACGAGACAGGAAAGTTCGACCATCTGTAGCAAGGCACCGATATCCCTTAGTATTAGGAACACCACTGAGAAAAACACACCTTTGAGACTGAAAATTCAATTTGTGCTGCTGAAAAGGCCTTAAATCGGGAAAGCAAGTACAGCCAAACACCTGTAGCAAACCATAGTCAGGTGTGACTTGATAAAATACTTCATAGGGACTAGAATGATTCAACACAGGAGTAGGGAGCCTGATAGTCAAGTAAACAGCATGTGCAAACGCATAGAACCAAAACTTTAAAGGAATATCAGATTGTGCCAAGAGAGACAAGCCCATATCAACTAGTTGCATATGTTTTCTTTCAGTGACACCATTCTGCTCCGAGGTGTAGGGACACGTGACCCTATGCTGCACACCAAGTCGAGCTAGCTCTTTAGATAACACATGATATTCTCCCCCATCAGTTTGTATCATTTTAATAGATCTACCAAATTAGACTTTAACAATCTCATGAAAATTCAAAAAACATTGAGCCATTTCAGACTTGGTTTTGAGAAAATAAACCCAGTGTATGTACTGTACACGTCAATAAAAGAGACATAATAAGAAAAACCATTTGAAAACAAATGAGCTGGTCTCCATACATTAGACACCACAAGTTCAAAAGGGAAAGAATACACAGTATGCGTAGCAGGGAAAGGAAGCTTGTGAGCTTTGCCTAACTGACAAGCTGTACAAACTTGCTGCAAATCACTCTGTTTGAAAAAAATATCACAAGCTTTCAGTACACAAGCAAGAACAGTATTGCAAGGATGGCCAAGCCTATTGTGCCACAAGGAGGATGAAGACAGTTGAGCAACGTTCAGCAAACTAGTGTAAGATTTCAAGGAAAGATTGGCACCAGTGGAAGCAGATGGAGAAAAATGAAATCTGTACAGACCTTCATGCATGCGGCCCTCGAGCAGAGTCATTCCTGTCTGAATATCCTTCATAAAACACAAAACTTGGTGAAACTCAAAGTAAACACCATTATCTTTAGCAAACTGTCCCACAGACATCAAATTCTTGCATACTGTAGGAACATGCAACACATTCTGAAGACGTACAAGTCTGGAGCTAGCTAAGAGAGTAGACGAGCCTATACTAGCTATAGACACAGACTCACCATTAGTCATAGTGACATGATTTGTACCTGTGTAAAGAGAAGCAGTTGTGAGATTGGAGGCATCAGAAGTGATGTGATTGGTCGCACTCGAGTCAGGATACTAGACTGAATCAGATTGTGAAGATGAAGAAGTTCAAAGAGGCATTGTATTGGAAGGAGTAGGAAAAAATGAGCCACAGTAATGAGATACGGCTGAACAAGCAGGTACAGAGGAGGGACAACCTGAGCCATGTAGTTGATGACAATTGACTTGCACTGAGGTAGGACCTTCAACACTAGAGAAATTTTCATCAAACCTGTGATAACAGGTCTGAACAATGTGATCCACCTTACCACATAATTGACACTATGGCCTGGTACGAGACCATCCTCTTCCATGTCCACGAGACCTGCTAAGAGACCAACCACGACCTTGTCCTCTATAGCCTTGCTTAGGATCCTAAGAATAGCGAGTAGACTCAACAGACTGTTTTGAGCCACCTTCATTATCTTGCTGTCGAGAAGCCAAATTTGCTTGACAGGGAGCTTCTGTTAACAACTCCCTTTGTCTTGCTTCACAATCGAGCAAAATCTCAGTTAACAAATTAAGAGATAGAGGAGTTGCTGAGGCAAATACCTGAATAGACTCAAACTCGAGTGAAAGACCAGCCAAGATAAGACTGACTTGTTCTTGCTCAGGACAAAACTACCAGCAACAGTCAAATCATCACTAAGTTGCTTTACCTTGGATACATAATATTTAATGGAAAATTTCACTTTCTTGAGCCAGTACAGAGCATGATGCATGCTCGAGACTTTAATAGTCTATTTTGCACTAAACTTTCTTTCAATGACAATCTATATGTCAAAACTTATTTTTGTAGTTGTAAGGCGAACCAAAATATCATTTGTCACAGTGGACAATAACCAAGAAGCTAGAAACTTATCTTGCTTCCTATGAACAATAAAAGCTGGATTTTCAAGTTGCTGACCATCAGAACTAATAACGAAAGGAAGAGGAGAGGGAATAGTACCTAACACAAAACCTTCAGGACCATAACGTTCAAGAATCAACAAAAGCTGATGCTTCCATAAAAGAAAATTGTGTAAAGCAAGTTTGATGGTGTCATGTTTGGAGAAGTAATGAACTGCTGGGGAACAAAAACTGCCATTTCCTTGTAAATGCTCAGCCTCTCGAGTGTTGGAGGAGTGACGCGATGTGGCAACTACTGGTATACTTTCAGGAATCTCAGTAGTAGCCATGAAAAAAAAACTTATACCAAGAAAACCTTTGCTCTTGATACCATGCTAAAATTCAATAAACTCAGGAAAAACTTAGCAAAACTTACTTATCTGTCTTCATGAAAGTAGTTTACATGTATTTAATAAAAAATAGTGAACCACCAATACTAACAGCTTTGTAACTAACAATAACCATCAGTAACTATCAGTAACTAATGACTAAACATGTATTTACTTCTAATACCATGGCCAACGTTGGGAAGCGCAGATGCAGTATCTTTCATAGTTTCCTTGCCAAAATATTCCCTTGGTCATTTCTTTGGTGCAATGACGGGGATGAGATTGAGACTTTGGTGTTATGTTTGCCATCTTGGTCATATTCAACAACTATGAACCTATGGCCTTCTTTTAATATAACATCGTTCCTTCCGAAGGCAACAGTCATCGCTAGGGAACTAACTACAAGAAGACTCAAAAGCAAACCATTTATCATCTTTGTCTTAGATGGGGATGCTCAATCTGGGTTACATTTTCTACAGAGGTTTTCTTTAAAGAACTAGAAGATATGGTTTCAAATTGAGGAGGAAGAAACGATACGCATTTTGCCTAGTCCACGTTGCCTGTAGTAGTCGAGAAACTAACGCATTTGCATTGACTCAACCACGTTCTGATTCAACGTGGCTGCATTTCAGGGCTTTGTTAGGCTCTTATAACAACACTTGGAAAGAAGAGAAACTTCAAGAGCGGCTCCCAAACTTTTGTAATGGATAAGAAAGAAATAGAATAAAAGCTTTTGTTCCATGCTCCTTCAGCTGCCTAGTTCTACCAAGTATACTGGGGTGACATGTAAGCATAGGAGAGATAATATGCTCCTCTTACCATACCGGTCATATAACTTTGCTATTTGATCTAATAAGATATTAAAATTTATGGGTTTATAGAAATATCATTTAGTTTGATATAAGTCTATGTGTGTAGAAAGGTAGTAAGACTTAAGTTATGAGGGATGGCATATAAGTATTAAGTTAATGGCATTAAGTTTTTTTTCTAAGTAGAAATTAAAGAGAAACAACCTATTTAAACATAAAACATCTCAATTGCTTCAAATACTTCTTAAATAAATCAAAATAATTTTTATCAAAGTTTTGACTACTTTCTCAAATCTAATAAAATGTTGAATTGAACTTGTATTTTTAAAATTAAGATAACATATATTTTATAAGATATCAATTTTGGAAATTATGGGAATGCTAAAATTTTCATCTTGCATAATTGATTCTTAAATTTCTTTTAAACTTTAAAGTAAACTCAAAATTAATTTTTCAAAGAGAAAATTTAAATTTTTATTTTTAAAATATGATTTTATAGGTGTCTAGGAAAAGAGCAATGATGACTTCCTCTTTTATTAAAACCCCATGTTATGTAAAAATCAAAATTATCATATATAAATTCAAACTTGTATGCTATAAATTATTTTCACCTACCTAGAGAGGTTTAAACTTTGTTTTCAAGTTCCTCAAAAATTGTTCTTTTTATGTTTGGCATGTTTCTATAGAATTTCTCAAAAGATTTTCATGAATTATTAAAATACAAATAAAATTGATGTAGTAGGAATAATAGAACCTTAATTTTGTGCATCCATATAGAAATTGGTTAAATGCAAAGAAGCCTAGCGGCTATTAAGTGTAGGTTCTTTTCTTTCTTTTGCCTGAAATATGTTGCCTTAAAGCTTCTTTTCAACCTCAGTGTTAGAGACCAAGTCTACCTAATGTGTATAAGGACAATATGTTCGTGTTAGTGTCACAGGGCTAGATCTTTTGTCTTGCAATCCGTGCGGCCTTAGGCAGTTTGCTCCAAACTCGCCTACATTAGCCTTTACTCCCAAAAGTGAGGATTCCTTTAGAATTCCTCTAAGGCACCAATTTGTATAGAAGAAGCGATTGTGCCAAAAGAAGCTACAAACGAATAATAGAAAGCCAAATAAAGAATGCACACAAAGTGTTTGAGTAAATGCTCAAAGAGTTCTGTTACTCTTAAGAATTCAACATACAACGGATGACCTACAAATGAGGGGGAGTCTCTCTATTTATAGTTGAGCTCCCCCAAAACTGACGATCAAGATCAAATTACATCGACAGACGAGATTAGCCTATCCCTTGATTTTATGGATTTACAAGATTACATCATATCAAATCAAATTTACAAGATATGGTTCCCCTACTTACTAAAAATAGCCTAAGTTGCCATATCTTCATTATCGGGCCAACCAGGCTTCAATTTGATAGGCTTCTCCAGCAGTTCTTTGAATCGAGCCAGTTCTCGTGGGCTAAATGTTCCCCATCTAATCGATAGACCTCCATGGGGCGCATCTTGTGCCATGGTCACAGGCTTTGCACTTTGGCCCGTGACATTAGGGTGTGCTTAAACTAGTGTTAAAGACTCCAGTGAGAAGGTACAATGTTGATGAAGAGATTGGATGGTGAATATCAGAAATCAAATATTTAAAAAATTGGGATTACAACTTCAACCTTAATATCATTGTCTTTAAGGATATTTCGTAAATTTGTATATTGTCTAAAATTCAACAAGCACTTTTGTTAACAAGTAGGTAAACAGAGAACAAGAAAGAACGAAACAATTAAAATACTAGACTAAGATTATAATTTTTTTTGAGAATAGATGATGTTTTGAAGAGAACAAAAAATGAATTGATTTGATTCTAACATTAAAAAAATCTAGAAAATCAAGTAATCTAACTTTAAACAGTGAGTTGGTACAATCGATGGTGGAATGATGAGGTAGGGAGGGCGAGCTTAGGCACAGTAAAAGTTTTTCCCTTGCACTGCCCCATTTTCTCCATACCAGTAAAAGAAGCAAAGAAGATTCCCGTTCTCAGCAAACCATTATCTTATAAAATACTACTCTAAATAGGGTAAGTAAAATTCGATTTGACATGAAAAAATTTAGAAACGTTAAAAATATAAATTATTTGAATCAAATTAATCGAACCAACTAGAATTCTTTTCGAACTTCGAATTTGAATCAAGTTGAATTTTCAACTGTGAATAACTAAATATGAAACTCTTTTACTTCCCTTCCCCCTCAAATGTCAAACCCTTTTACTTTCTCTCCAAAAATTTTACTTCCCTAAATCTCCAAAACTTTTTTTTATGTTACCTCCCCCAAATTACTTTCCCTAAACAAATTTATTTCCCCCAAACCCCCAAATTTTTTTCCCTTTTATGCCTCCCAAAACTTTTACTTCTCGCAAACCCCTTAAAACTATTTTTACTTTTGCTTTTCCCCAAAGCTTTTACTATCTACTAAACCCCAAATGTTTTTTTCGAATTTATGTCTACTATTTATATTATTGAATTAGATTTCACAAAACTTGTTTAGGTTTTAGAGTTTATGAAAATAGCACACTTACTAGCAAAGGTTCATGTAATCCAATTTGGTCTTCGTTCTCCTTTCTCTTCTTTGCACACCCAGGGTAAATGCCTCTTGATTCATACCTTTCCTGTCATGGCCCAAAATTAAGGTTATCGAAATAGTGGTTTCGGGACCACAAATTCGATGAGGAAAAATTTATTTTTATTATATTTCTACGACCTACAATTTCACGGAAATATTTCGTGAAAATTTTGTTCAAAATTTTTGACGTTTGGGCACTTATTTTAGTCAAAAGGACTAAATTGTAAAAAGTGCAAAAGTTGAGTTCTATATGTTAGAGGTGTCCAATTGTTATGAAATTTTAAACTGGAGGTTTTTATGGCAATTAGACCATTGGTTAAGTTGGTGGACAAAAATGGGAATGGTTAGGCATGTTTCCAAAGTTTTTCATTAAGGGCATTTTAGTCATTTAGTTATTAAAATGAATTAAAAACAAAATTAAAAGCCAATTTTTGATCATCTTCTTC
Source organism: Gossypium raimondii (assembly GCF_025698545.1). Taxonomy (NCBI): domain Eukaryota; kingdom Viridiplantae; phylum Streptophyta; class Magnoliopsida; order Malvales; family Malvaceae; genus Gossypium; species Gossypium raimondii. The sequence continues at coordinate 38,193,150 of NC_068577.1, forward strand.
ATTAGGCCGAATTTATCAAGGGGAGACACCATATTTAGAGTTTTCAAGCTTCCAAGCTCCATAGTAAGTGATCCCAAGCCCCGTTTTTAATGCTCTTTACGTTTTTGAGATCCTGGTAGCTTAATTTAGCTTATTCTAGCAATAATTTAACCTAGGGTTTATATTTGGAAAAATACCCATAGGTGAAAAGTGTTTATTTTGATTTTTTATGATAGAATATGAAGCTAGAAATTATGTTAAACAACTTTTGCTAGCCGATTTTAAGCGAAAACGAGTAAGTTGACACAATCGGTAAAAATCCCTAATTTACATAAGTAAGTGTTTGAGTGAGAATTTGATGTTGTCATAGAAGATAAAAATGTTCAGCATGTTATATAACATAAGAATATGAGATGAAGTTTAATTTTCGAACTTTGGGGCAAAAATGTAATTATGTAAAAGTTTAGGGGCAAAATCGTAATTTTTCCAAAGTTAGAGTCGAGGGCTGTTTTGATAAATGTGAGTATTAAATGAGTTAAATTTGCTAGTTTAGATCAGGAAGAACGAAACGTGAGGTTAGACAAAGGAAAGAATAAAGTTGAAGCCTAAGTTGGTGAATTTGGCTATATTTTGTACTGAGGTAAGTTTATGGTAAATAAATAAAATATTTCAATAATTATTATTAATATTGTTATTTTCCAGAAATTATGCATTTTTTATGAATTTATTTAATGTTGACTCAAGTATGAGATGACAGAGAATCGGTGTTAAAAGGCCCCGTTGAAACATGAGGAATGTATCGGATACAAATGTGATGACATTTGGGTAAATAGGTCCCGTGTAAGACCATGTCTGGGACATGGCATTGGCACCGATATGAGAGGTCCCATGTAAGACCATGTCTGGGACATGGCGTTGGCACCGAGATGAGAGGTCCCATATAAGACCATTTTGGGACATGGCGTTGGCACTGGGATGAGAGGTCCCCCGTAAGACCATGTCTGGGACATGGCATGGGCACCGATATGAGAACTCCCATGTAAGACCATATCTGGGACATGGCATTGGCAGTACATGAAACATCCCATGTAAGACCATGTCTGGGACATGGCTTTGGCATGTTATTAACAGAAAGAGACCCAAGTATCCTTATTGTTCCAATATGGCTCAACGGGCTAGTAAATAACTTATGTTCATGAAAGTTCAAGTGAGTTATAAGAGTTAAGAGTATATTATGTTACCCATTGAAAATCAACGTTTCAGCAAGAGAAAAGTAAGTCATAATTATGAGTTATCTAAGTAAACAAGCAAGAGAACGAGTAAGGAAGTAAGTAAAGAGGAAATTAAAGATTATGTCACTTGAGTATTATTAATTGTGTTAAATGTTGCTATTTATTTACTTGTAAACTTACTAAGCATTATGCTTACTTGTTTATTTTATTTTTATATAGCATTATTAATCAAAGTCGAGGACCCTAAAGACGTCGGAGATCGTCCACACTATCAACCACAACGACTCGGTATTTTATGATGAACTATGTTTGAACTATGGCATGTATAGGGACTTACTTATTTTGAATGTTGTATTATGATTTTGCTAAAGAATGATGTGTAAATATCTAAAGATGAATGGTTTTCAAAATGGTTAAGTATGAAGGTGTTTGTTGTTATACATGTCTATGTGATAAATTATGCATAGAAATCATGAAAGAGTAATAATTTGCAAAGAAACAGATTTCAAACAACAACAGTGACGTGATTTTGAAAAATCACTTAGGATAGATTAAAATGAATTAGAGGTTTTATGATATGTATAATGAAATCTTGTTGAGTCTATTTTCATGGAAAAATAATGGTTTAGCAAAAGGAATTTTATATTTTGAGATATGTGAATTTTGGTGAGACAGGGTCAGAACCATTTTTGGAGTCCCCTTTTTTGAGTTTAGAAAATCACTAAAAATTGTAGAAAAATATTTATGAGTTTTAATTTATATGTATAGATTCCTTATTGAGTCTATTTTATGTATAAATAAGTGAGAACACAATATGAATTTCCTACAATGGGAAAACTTATTTTTAGTGACAAGAGGTCAGGACAGTCGAGTGGTGAAATAGGGGAGACTTTAACTAATAAACTGTACTAATTGAATGAACAAAAAATTATGAAAAGTTTATGGTAATAAGATATATGAGTCTAGTTTTAGGGAAAATTTACAGATTTAAATTTCTAGTTTCGTACCTCGAGTTATAAATGATTTAGTGACTGCTGCGCGAGTGGACAACTTTATCATAGATAGTGAGATAAATTTTAAAAGCAAACTTTTATGCCCCGAACTAATAAGTTAAATAAAGTAATGCCTCGAGCTTGACTCTGGCAACGGTCTCGGGTAAGGGGTGTTACATTTTTTTGGTATCAGATCCAGGTTTAGTCGGTTCTCGGAATACTCAGTATGAATATGAGTCTACCTATACATGCCATACTTATATTTTGATAGTGTGACGACTCTTGACGATTTTAAAATGTTTTCTTTTATAGTTATGGATCCCGAACGAGTTGGCACTGATGAAGTAGAGAGTAATGCGCCCGCTCCCGCAGAAGGGACGGTGCCACCAGATGTTAATGTTAGTGAAAGGCCCATATCAGTTAGTCAGGTAGGAAGAGCTAGAGAAGCCTTCTTTTTGCCGAGTTCGTCCGTACGAATCCGGCTGTGAGACCTCTACCCCCTCACGATTCTCAGGTTCCCCATGTAGCTTCCCTAGCTACAGGTATAGTTATCAGAGAGAGACCTGCAGTTGATAAGATCCGGAAACAAGGGGCTGAAGAGTTTCAGGCTACCAAAGACGATGATGCCAAGAAAGTTGAATTTTGGCTCGAAAATACTGTCTGAGCTTTTGAAGAATCTTGTACACCTGAAGAATGTATGAAGTGTGTTGTTTCACTTCTCTGAGATTCAGCCTATCACTGTTGGAAGACTCTCGTGTCAGTGGTATCGAGTGAGAGGGTTACTTGATATTTCTTTCAGGAGGAGTTCCGTAAGAAGTATATCAACCAGAGATTTATAGATCAGAAAAGGAAGGAGTTTCTTGAGCTAAAACAAGATAAGATGACCGTGACTGAATGTCCTCAATGTGGTAGACGCCATCCCGGAGAGTGCAGAGCAAGTGAAAATGTTTGTTTTAGATGTGGTGCACCAGATCACTTTATTCGGGATTGTCCTGAAAAAGCTAATAGAGAAGTTATACCCAGTGCGAGATCAGGAAATGTTTCTACCAGAGGTAGACCACAGAGAAACCCAGGAGTTGGAGTGAATAACAGGGGTATGTCCAAAGACTCAGCAGTTAGATCAGATGTTAGAGCACCTGCAATAACATATGCTATTTGTGCTCGTGAAGAGGCATCCTCTCTTGATGTAATTACCGGTACATTTTCTCTTAATGATACTAATGTTATTGCATTAATTGATCCTGGCTCTACACATTCATACATATGCACAAAATTAGTATTTGTTAAAAATTTGTTTGTTGAACCTACTGAATTTATTGTTAAAGTCTCGAACCCCTTGGGCCAGTTTGTGATGGTGGATAAAGTTTGTAAAAATTGTCCATTGATGGTAAAAGGTATTTGTTTTCCGGTTGACTTGATGTTATTTCCCTTCAATGAGTTTGATGTGATATTGGGCATGGATTGGTTAACTCAGCATGATGCAGTAGTAAACTGTAAACATAAATATATTGTGCTGAAGTGCCAGAATAGAGAATTACTTCGGGTTAAATCTAATCAGACAGAGGAATTATCTGATGTGAATTTAGTGATGACAGCTCAGAGGTGTGTCAGAAAAGGGTATGATGTTTATTTGGCATATGTGTTGGATACTAAGGTATCTGAGTCAAAGATACAGGCAGCGCTAGTTGTATGTGAATTTTCTGATGTGTTTCCAGAGGAATTACCGGGGTTGCCACCAGAAAGAGAAGTAGAATTCTCTATAGATCTGAATCCGAGAGCTACCCCAATTTCCATAGCTTCGTATTGTATAGCTCCTATAGAATTAAAAGAGTTAAAGATGCAATTACAGGAACTTGTAGATAGAGGTTTTGTTCGTCTGAGTCATTCACTTGGGGTGCTCCAGTTTTGTTTATGAAAAAGAAAGACGGGTCTTTGAGACTGTGTATCGACTATCGGTAGCTCAATAAGGTAACTATAAAGAATAAGTACTCGTTACCTCGAATTGATGACTTATTTGATCAGCTGAAAGGTGCCACAGTATTCTCGAAGATTGATCTCCGATGGGGGTTATTACCAGTTACAGATAAAAGAGCCAGATGTGCCAAAGACAGCTTTCACAACCAGGTATGGGCATTATGAGTTTCTGGTTATGCCGTTTGGGCTGACTAATGCACCTGCAGTATTTATGGATTTGATGAACCAGATATTTAGACCGTATTTAGACAGGTTTGTAGTAGTTTTCATTGATGATATTTTAGTCTATTCTCGAGATGAAAATGAGCATGAGGAACATTTGAGAATAGTGTTGCAAATTCTGCGTGAAAAGAAGCTTTATGCTAAATTTAGTAAATGTGAATTTTGGCTTCGAGAGGTGGGTTTTCTCGGACATATTGTATCTGCAGAAGGCATCAGGGTAGATCCAAGTAAAATCTCAGCTATTGTCAATTAGAGTCCACTAAAGAATTATCTGAAGTTAGAAGTTTCTTGGGTTTAGCTGGCTATTATCGGAGATTTGTACAGGGGTTTTCTATGATAGCTTCTTCGATGACTCGTTTATTATAGAAAGATGTTAAATTTGAATGGACAGATAAATGTCAGCAAAGTTTTGACCGATTGAAGAAATTGTTGACGGAAGCACCTGTGTTGGTACAGCCTGAATCGGGTAAGGAATTTATTATTTATAGTGATGCATCATTAAATGGTTTGGATTGTCTCTTGATGCAAGAAGATAAAGTAATAGCCTATGCTTCAAGACAACTTAAGCCACATGAAAGAAACTACCCGGTACATGATCTTGAATTAGCTGCTATTGTGTTTGCATTAAAAATATGGTGACATTATTTGTATGGTGAAAAGTGTCATATTTATACTGATCATAAAAGCTTGAAGTATTTTATGACATAGAAAGATTTGAATTTGAGACAACGCAGATGGCTAGAATTGATAAAATATTATGAATTGGTTATTGATTATTATCCGAGTAAGGCTAATGTTGTAGCTGATGCTTTGAGCCGGAAATCTCTGTTTGCTTTACGAGCTATGAATGCCCGGTTGTCACTGACTGATGATGGTTCAATCATAACTGAAATGAAGGCTAAATCGATGTTTCGTAAACAAATATGTGAGACTCAGAAAAATGATAAGAAGTTAAAGGCTAAACGGGTACATTGTGAATCTGGTAATGATTCAGAATTCCAGATTGAGACTGATGATTGTTTATTATTCAGAGGTAGAGTATGTGTGCCGAAGGATACAGAGCTCATACAGAAGATTTTACACGAGGCCCACAGCGGTACTATGTCTGTACATCCGGGGAGTAATAAAATGTATAATGATCTGAAAAAGATGTATTGGTGGCCAGGTATGAAACGTGATATCTCTGAGTTTGTGTTAAGGTGTTTGGTATGTCAACAGGTTAAAGCTGAACATCAAGTGCCTTCGGGATTACTTCAGCCAATCACTATACTGGAATGAAAATGGGAAAGAATCACTATGGATTTTGTATCTGGGTTATCGATTTCTCCAAAGAAGAAAGATACCATTTGGGTAATTGTCGACTGATTGACAAAGTTCGCGCACTTTATTCCTGTATGTATGGATTATTCTTTAGATAAATTGGGTGAATTGTACATATTTGAGATCGTCAGACTACATGGAGTGCCAGTCTCCATTATATCAGATAGAGATCCCTGATTTACGTCTCATTTCTGGGACAAATTGTAAGAAGCTTTGGGTACTCAGTTGCGTTTCAGCACTACATTTCATCCTCAGGCAGATGGCCAACCTAAGTGTGTAATTCAGGTATTGGAAGATATGCTCCGATGTTATATATTAGAGTTTGAAGGTAATTGGGAAATGTATCTACCTTTGATTGAATTTGCTTATAATAACAGTTATCAGTCCAGTATTAAAATGGCCCCATATGAAGCTTTGAATGGTAGAAAATGTAGAACACTGTTATATTGGACAAAGCTCAGTGAAAAGAAGATACATGGGGTTGATTTGATCCGGGAAACAGAAGAAAAAGTAAGGCTGATTCGGGATGGTCTAAAAGCAGCTTCCGATCGTCAGAAGTCATATGCTTATCTTAAACGAAAAGAGATTGAATTTTAGGTGGGTGATAAAGTATTCTTAAAAGTGTCTCATTGGAAGAAAGTTCTCCGGTTTGGTCGAAAAGGTAAATTGAGTCCAAGATTTTTCGAACCATATGAAATCATAGAAAGAATTGGACCGGTTGCTTATCGATTGGCATTACCACCGGAACTCGATAGAATTCATAATATTTTTCATGTATCTATGCTACGACGGTATCGATCAGATCCTTCACATGTTATTACTCCGACAGAAGTGGAGATTCAACTGGATATGACTTATAGTAAAGAACCGGTTAAGATATTAGCACGGAAACAAATGAGCTTAGAAACAAAAAAGATAAAATTGGTGAAAGTATTATGGCAAAAGCACGGGATTGAGGAAGCGACATGGGAACTGGAAGAGACAATGAGGAAACAATACCTGAATCTCATTACTGGTAAGATTTTCGAGGACGAAAATCCTTAAAGGGGGAAGAGTTGTAATAGCCCAAATTTAAGGTTATCGGAACAGTAGTTTCGGGACCACAAATCCGATGAGGAAAAATTTATTTTTATTATATTTCTATGGCCTACAATTTCACGGAAAGATTTCGTGAAAATTTTGTTAAAAAATTTTGACGTTTGGGCAATCAATTTAGTCAAAAGGACTAAATTGTAAAAAATGCAAAAGTTGAGTTCTATATGTTAGAGGTGTCCAATTGTTATGAAATTTTAAATTGGAGGTCTTTATATGGTAATTAGACCATTGGTTAAGTTGGTGGACAAAAATGGACATGGTTAGGCATGTTTCCAAAGTTTTTCATTAAGGGCATTTTAGTCATTTAGTTATTAAAATGAATTAAAAACAAAATTAAAAGCCAATTTTTGATCATCTTCTTCATTAGGCCGAATTTAGCAAGGGGAGAAGCCATAGTTAGGGTTTTCAAGCTTCCAAGCTCCATAGTAAGTGATCCCAAGCCCCGTTTTTAATGCTTTTTACGTTTTTGAGATCCCGGTAGTTTAATTTAGCTTATTCTAGCAATAATTTAACCTAAGGTTTATATTTGGAAAATTCCCATAGGTGAAAAGTGTTTATTTTGATGTTTTATGATAGAATATGAAGCTAGAAATTATGTTAAACAACTTTTGCTAGTCGATTTGAAGCGAAAACGAGTAAGTTGACATAATTGGTAAAAATTCCTAATGTACATAAGTAAGTGTTTGAGTGAGAATTTGATGTTGTCATAGAAGAGAAAAATGTTCAGCATGTTATATAACATAAGAATATGAGATGAAGTTCAATTTCCGAGCTTTGGGGCAAAAGCGTAATTATGTAAAAGTTTAGGGGCAAAACCATAATTTTTCCAAAGTTAGAGTCAAGGGCTGTTTTGATAAATGTGAGTATTAAATGAGTTAAAATTTCTATTTTAGATCAAGAAGAACGAAACGCGAGGTTAGACAAAGGAAAGAATAAAGTTGAAAGCTAAGTTGGTGAATTTGGTTATATTTTGTACCCAGGTAAGTTTACGGTAAATAAATACAATATTTCAATAATTATTATTAATATTGTTATTTTCCAGCAATTATTCATTTATTTTATGAATTTATTTAATGTTGACTCAAGTATGAGATGACAGAGAATCAGTGTTAAAAAGCCTTGTTGAAACATGAGGAATGTATCGAATACAAATGTCATGACATTTTGGTAAATAGGATGAGAGGTCCCATGTAAGACCATGTCTGGGACATGGCATGGGCACTGATATGTATTTAAAATATGAAAGAATAAAAAAATTTACCTAAAAAAAACTTAAGGTAATGATAGAAAGTAATAAACTACGTGTGTTTTACTTTTTCAAAATGAGACATGTTTTGGACAAATAATGATATCCAAACAAGACATAACTTATGTAGAAAGTGTTGAATAACTTTCATAAAATCTTCTTTGGAGTTAAACAAGCTTCCAAAAGTAAATTTGCTATTAATTTAAGTTTTGATTTATAGGTAAGCAATAGCTTACAAAAATAATTTTGAAATCCTAAATTGTTTTTACTATTTGTATGAAATAAAATTTTACCATTTGTTATTTTTAAGAAAATTATGAATTGATGTAGGAAAGTTTAGTATTAAACTTAAGGGATCAAATTGTTTTCTCCTCATCATCTCTAGCCCTACACTTATTGATATTAAAGTTGCAGCCAATTTTCCTCCAGTTTAATTTAGAGATTATAGGGTTGCTTTTGCATGGGTCCAACTTGGAGACATTATAAACACTGCACGTCATTGGGGGAAATTTTTATCTTTATGGAAGAGAACACTCTTAATATTTCTAGTTTCTCTAAAAGTTCAATGTTAATCACAGCTAACCAATTGAAAAACTTGATGAATTGCTGTTTTAGAATGCATAGAGGAACAATATCTAATAAAAGTGATAGAAGTTGGTGATATCTCAAATTTCAAAAAATGGTATTGTTAGGGCAAAACTGTTGCCATAGAGTTTGAAGATTCTTCCGTGGTAATATTGAATTTTTTTATAATGGAATTTAGGGAAAGGGTTCTTGGGAGGATTTTCTAATGTCTAGCGAGAGCCTAAATGATTTTTAGTTGCCTTAGCTAATGTATGAATTTATCAATTGAGCATGGTTTCATCTTGTGTGTTGATGTATCTTGATTTTGGATATGCATTTGTTCTGATTGTCAAAGCCTTTTTTTATTGTGTTTTTGTGCATATTGGAATTTGAGATTACTTTCTAAAACCATCTTTGCAACTAGCTTTTGACTTTCTAATTAATTAATATAATTTCCTTATCGAGCAAAAAATACTATATGAAATGTAAAAGTTTTTCACAAGGAAGGTTTTTAAAAAATAATTAGTGAGATAGATTGATTGATTTTGGTACAGATGGCAAAAACGCTCCCTGCAGGAAGCGCTTTTTGCTAGCGTGCCAGGAGAGAGAAGCAAAGCGTGCCTTGTAAGACGCATTTTCAGTGAAAGCCTATGGGACTTCTTATTGACTAACTTGAGAAGGCATGGTGTGCCACAACTCGATATATGGATCATTTCTGATACGACACCTGAAATACATGTTATGATTGATCGAGGTGGAAGCCTATGGGATCATGTACACCATAGGTATTATATACGTCATATCAAAAAAAGTTATGGGCCAATTCCACAAAGATGAGGAACGACAATGATTTTTTTTAAAAAAATGTGCAGTGCGCCTATTGCCACGTAAGCGTACCCTGTTGGACGCGCTTTTTCCTATGTGGCAACTGCACCCCACCAAAATGACTTGTTTCCGTAAATTAAAAAAAAAAGGGTCTAATCCCCTAAATTTTCTTTCAAACTGGCATATATGCCTAATTTTCTTGAAATAAGAGAATGAAAAAGTAATGGAATTTTCCCGGCATATATCCCTTTTTTGAGTTCTTGTGATGATGTATATTCGCTAAGCTTTAGGTTATATCTTTGCTTAAATAATGTGTTTTGTTGATCTAGTCTAAATTTTTTTCTTTCTTATTGATTAAGTTATCAATTTTAATTGTGTATGAGAACATAGGGCTTTGGGACCAAGGTGGATTTGCAATGCTTCTTTATCTCCTTGAGGAAGGCTAGCTATAGTTGGTTGCTGAATAGTCTTAATATTCTTTTTTATTGTTCTGGTCTAAGGTATGGTTGTTTCTTAGGTTTACAATATGCATACCTTTTTCCATGGTCTGTGTTGGATTTTAATTTTTGTAGTTTGTTAAAGGAAACAATAGGATAATAGATCAATAAGAAAATGAAGTATATGTATTTAATGAAATATCTTATCCAAAATATATACATTTTATGTCTCCATAATCTTTATTATCCCATTTTCTTATTAAATTCAACATGAATAAATCTTCATTGGATAGAAACTAATCTAACAAGTTTTAAGATTTTTTGGTAATTAGAAGTACAAGTAAGTATACTAAAGATTGAGCGTAAGTTTTCATGTCACACAACACAAACATCTTAACAATAGTTTGTTTTCCATTCAAGAGAGTTCTATGTGATAATAGTGCAATCATTCTTCACTTTCTTTTCAAGGAACATTTCTATTACAAATTTTGATCTTTCTCAATCACTAGTTGACTAGGTATTTTTTATTTTTTATTGTAACACAACACAATTGCGAATTTTATTGTGAAAGGTATTCAATAGTAAATAATTCTTTTTGGCTATTAAAATTTTCCAAAAAGGAAATTTTCTTGCAATTATGGTAATATTTCTAACAATTTTGGCCTCTTCCTCAATAGGTATGTCTTTGTCACTAACCTATTTAGGCATCTCTCCAATAATTGGTAAAAAAAAAGGTATAAGCAATGTGAGGGTTTGGTGACATTTTTTTGTTTTTGTTTTAAAATTAAAATTGTACTCTTCTATCTACCAACAATTGTGCTAACTTATATGTTTGCATTTTCATCACAAAATAACTTTTATCTTAGTTTCCAATTTTATATAAGAAAAAGAAATCTAGATAGTAAACAACTTCAATTTTCTTTATCAAGATATTTAGGACAACATTGATATGTTATTCCAAATTAAGTCAATATTAGTATAACTTATAAATAAAAATGAAAAGAAAAGAAAGAAGATAAACATCTATATTATCAACTATTCTAAAAGTAGATTTATGTAATGATCTTATAATATTTGTAACAACAACATCAACAACAAGAAAAATTATAATGACGATAAGGTAATTTAAACAAAAATAAGCATAATAAAATTATAAAGAAGGAAAAATAAAAGAAATAACAAAGAGATTAATCCAACATTTTTATCCTTGTAAAATTGAATTCAAGAACAAAAATAAACACAATAAAACCATATTCAAATAAATTAAAGCAAGCCAATGTTTGATTAATCTAAATAGAAGATTATACATGTTAAAAAAATTGAAAAAGAAAATGAAGATTGAGATGAAGAATTACTTGGAGGATTGTTAGTTTGCAAGGTGCGAGACCTTTGACTCCATGTCTAATTCTTTGAATTCACAAATCGTGATTACTTTTGTGACTATTCAAAATGAACACTAAAATAATATATCATCAAATCTAAATGTAATTGAAAATTTTAAATTTAGTTTATTTTAATCCATTTTAGGTAAGTGAAAAATTTAGCTAATTATTAGTTTAAAATTTGGAAATATGAGTTCTCTTTAAAGAATAAAAAATCCAAAAGTGGTAGGTAAGATTTATTATTGCATAGGAAAAATAGTTAATCTTTGTTGATTTTATTTAGAAGTATTACCTACACGGACAAATGTAGAAAAATGTTATAGGGGTGAAATTAAATTTTAATTTTTACTATACTAAAAATGAAATTTCACCATTTCAATAGCTTATATCTTTATAATTTTTATAGGATTAAATCAAAATTTTATCATTTTTAGGGGGCCAAAGTACAATTTTACATTTACTAATTTAAAATTTAAAACATCTGAAGGGCCTAAATGGAAAATTTACCATTTTAGGGGGGATGGGCCCCCTACCAGCCCCCTTGGCTATGCCCCTGGGTATCTATACGTAGATTTAGATTATTTCTTGTACATGGTATTTGAGCAAAATGTAACATCCCGTTTTTCTGTGGTGTCAGAAACAGTGATTTCGAGACTACTAAATCTGACAAGTAAGGTAGTAAATATTATTATTTAATATTTACGAATCAAACATGCTTTTAAAAAGTTTTTGATATAGTGTTTTTTGTTATATAAGAGATTTATTAAGTTCAAGTCGTATGACCTTAAGGTTAAGTGATTTTAGAAAATGAGGTATTGGGACCTCGTTTCTATAAACTGAGCTGTAAATATTTTTATAAATATTTACGGAGTGGCATTAATGTGGTATTAATGTTTCGTTGAAAAGTTTTAACGTTTCGATAGTTAATTAATTAAAAATGACTAAATTGTAAAAGAAGTAAATTTTGATCATTATTTGCTTTGAGTGATTAAATGGTTAATTGAATAAAGAAAAAAGGGCTTAAATGGTAATTAGACCATTCAAGCGGTCAGTGGACAAATATGGACATGAATTTGGTGTTTTATTTATTTATTAACCAAGGGTAAAATGATAATTTGATAAATAATTAAAATAAAATAAAAACAAAAGGCTAAATTCTTATCATCTTGCTGTTTTCATCTTCAAAAAACTGAATTTCCATGGAAGCATGAAGCTAAGTTTTGGCCATGGTGAAATTTCATGCATGTAAGTCCTATTTAGCCCATTTTTTTTTGTAATTTTTATGTTTTTGAGATCGTTGCAACTAGGTCTAGCTAGCCCGTACCTTCGATTTTGAATGCCGCCATTGATGAATCTTGTGATTTTAGATGTTAAATGATGAATTTATAATATTGATTGATATTTAAAATTTTTTTATTAAGTGATTTTTGATGAATTTACCAATTAGGGACTAAATTGTTAAATTAATAAAAGTACAAGGACTTATTGTGAAATTGTTGCATAAATGGGATTTTTTTGATACCATGAACATTCGGATAAGCTTAATTTTGGGTAAAAATGGTTAATTTGAATTTTTTGGGCTTAGGGACTAAATTGAATAAAAGTAAAAATTTTGTGACAATTTTGTAAAAATTTCAAAAATGACCAAATTACATAACATATATTGTTTTACTGCCTAAATTGTAAATTGAATGAAATTATCAATTTGGATCAAGATCAGGTGGAAAATCGAGGAAAATGAAAAATTACCAAAATGCCCCTGAACTTTGGTATTTCTACAATTTAGCCAGGTAAGTTCGTATGAAATATATTTTGTATAATTTTGGTTAAATTAAATTTTAATATGTGATTATATTGTGATTAAATCAATATATATATGTCAGTATGCAATTTACCGTGTTATGAAATGACGTAAATCCAACGACGTACGACAGTTATCGAGCCCTGTTTAAACCTTAGGAATTCATAGAATACAAATGACATGTCATTAGGGTATTCGGGTGCAGGTCTTGAACGTCCTACCGACGGTTGAGGTCCGACATGTGTTACAAATACTCTATAGCTCGTGTGAGCAGCATTGTGTAGCTACGTTTCGACCCACAGCTCATATGAGCATACCAATTACAGCTTGTGAGAGCATACCGATTTACAGCTTGTGTGTGCATATCAATTACAGCTTGTGAGAGCATACCGATTTACAGCCCGTGTGTGCATATCAATTACAGCTCGTGAGAGCATATCGATTTACAACTCGTGTGAGCATATCGATTACAACTCGTGTGAGCATACATGTACAGGAATTGACGTATTACAGTTATGAGTTAGCACACTATCTCGGTTATCCAACGGTGTTTTAAATGGTATTACATAGTATATTGAAAGTGGAAATGGACGATATATGTATATGATACATGAATAAATGTTGTGCTCATCCATGTTTATAATGCTTATGTTATATGTTTATTTGGCTAACATGTTTGGTGTACATGCTTAGGCTTTGGCCAAGTTGTGGTTGGATTATGCCACGTTAAACTTATAAGTTATGCATTGAAATGGTAAGTGCCTAAATAGAATGCTTGTGATCATGAAAGGGTGGTAAGGCTTAAATTATGTAATTTCTATTGAAATGGTTTATCATGTGGTTAGTTCCAAAAAGAATTATGTTTAAATGCACTAGCTTGTGGCTATGGTTGAATGATATGTTCATGTCTAGTGTGATATGCATATGAAACGAGTGTAGAAAGGTAATGAAATAGTAAGTTCATACTTAAAGTGTAAAATGATGAAGAAAGGAATGATGAGTTGAATTGATGTTGTTATTTAAGCTAAAGATAGTAAATGCAATGGAAAGTAATGAAATGCAAATGAAAATAAGAAAATTTGAAAGGGTTTAAAGTTTTATAAAATCCTACTATGCTAGGTATGATATATATATGTGATGCTGTGGATTCGTTCACTTTGTGAGTTGTTGAATATGGTTTTATGAATCTTGCGATATTGGTATATGATTATCTTTGATATGTATAAATTTTATATTTGAAATGGATTGATATGATTAAAGTTTATACGAGCTTACTAAGCATTCATTGTTTACGTAGTTGTTTTTCCTTTACTTTTCAGATTATCAGAAGCTCGATCGGGTTGAAAGCTTGTCGAAGATCCATCACACTATCCATCGGCTATATCGGTAGATTTTGATAATTTTGAGTCTTGGTTATAATGGCATGTATAGGTGTCTTGTTTGATGAAATTGGCTATTATGTGTAGCTTATATATATTTATATGTCATTTTGGATGATGAACTAGTTGGTATGATATTATGAAAATATGGCATTATGTGTGGTTTTTATTTTGATGCGGTGGTGGTTAAATGAAGGGAATGAAATGATGTTTATAATGGGATTTTATGAATGGTTGATTGGTATGGATTGAACTAGTTCATGATATGGTTAATGGCTAGATATGGTAGCTTGAATGTGTTTGGCTTTAGGTCAAAATGGTAAAGTGCATGATATATGTGAAAATGGTCAAAATGGTATTTGTGTGCATATGTTTATATATGTGGTATACGAACATCATGAAAAATGTGATATTGAAATTGCTCAATTGGTGGTTTGATTGATGATTGAATTTGATAGATTGGTAGGAAAGTTTAATTGTTGAAATTGAGGTCTATAATGTATAAGCTTGTATTTGCATATGTTAGATGTGTCTTTAATACATGATTATAAGTATAATTGGCTTGTGTAAGTGGTATGAGTTTGGGTGAGAAAAATGGCTTGGAAATGGCCTATTTTTTGTCCACACGGGCAGAGACACGGGTGTGTGTCTCAGCAATGTGTGACACACGGCCAGGCAACACGGTTGTGTGTCCCCTGTAGCATTCAAAGGGTTGCAAGTCAGGCTGTTACACAGCCTGGCACACGGGCGTGTGAGGCCATTTTGAAGGGTACACGCCCTAGTACAGGGGCGTGTGGCTTGGCCATGTGACTTAAGTTAGTGAGTTACACGGACACGAACACAGGCTGGGACATGGCCGTTTGTCTCTAGTTCGAATGTCCACATGGCTTGAGACACGGGCGTGTCTCTTGGTTGTGTGACCCCTACAATTTGAAGAATTTCATCTTTTTCTAAAAAATTCTAAATGTTTTCGATTTAGTCCCAATTTGTTTCTAATGTGTTTTTAGGGCCTCGAGGGCTCGTATAAGGGACAATACGTATGCTATTGATGGAATTTGCTATGATAAATATTGTCAAGTAAATGATTTATATTTTTGATAGTTCTGAAATGTAAACTTCGGTAATGCTCTGCAACCCTATTTCGACGATGTACGGGTTAGGGGTGTTACAAAAAACTTTGGTTTGTCAAATTTAAATTATTTCGAGTTGCATCATTTAGATTTTACACTAGAGCTATTTAAAATAATTTTTCAATTTTAAAATATAATTTAATCACATTGGAATAAGTTAAATTATTTGAATAAATTTAATTAAGGTTTTATTAAAATATAGAGAATATATTATAAATAATGTTTTAAAATAATTATCTATCCTGTAATTTGAATTTTACCATACTTATATTTCATTAAAGGATTCTTACTAGCCTGTATATTACCAATGGTATGCTAAAGACTCTCCCATCGCATTCGCTACATTCTAATGTGTGCCGTTGCACTCTATCACCAACTATATACTTGGTAGCCTTTTCGATCCAATCGCCTCATGGTAGGAGCCCTCACAACCTTACCATTTAACCTATGAAGCAAAGTTGTTATTGGTTGGGACCCACAGTCTACTCACCTCTAAACCCACTATCTATTTAAGACTTCTAACTCTTTAGAAAGATGCGATGATCTCCTCCCTTAAAAAACCCATTATCCACTGTACTTACCTCACCTCACCTCACCTCACCTCACCTTGTGGCTCTCGTAATCTTCACCATGGTGTGAACAAACCTTATCCAACACCCTTCTGTTGGTATGTGGGGATAAAACTAAAGTTATGAGAAATTAACAAAAGTTTCAAGGCATGTATCAATGCCACTTTCTTTAATGTTCTATTCACCCCCACCTATATTATGGTGAGCAAAAGAGTTACTGACCGATCGGTTGTTTAACGTCACAACAATAATGAGCAAACGTACACTGTCAATGCAAGTATAGTAGACATATATTAGTCTATAGAATATTGATCGCACGAGGATGGTTGTCTTTTGTCTATCAATGTCAGTGGCATAAATGGATAGAAATGAGATAAATTGTGAGAGTAGGTGTCGAAGCCATAACTTGAAAACTACAAGATAAAATATGATAATGATAAATTGGGATTCCCAACGTGAATATTCAACAAAATGCTAAGTGCTCACAAGGTATAAAAAGTTTGGTGATTGTTGATGCAATAAATTTCAATGAATATCTTACCAAGTTTAACTTCTACATTTAATCAAAGACTTAAACATGCACACTTGCCATACCTTTCAGTGATGGATATGGAACACTATCAAGAACAAGTGGATTAAATTCTGCTAATCCTTAAGCAACTTCTGTTGTCGTGCTTGTTAGCTTGAACTGTCACTGCGCCTTACAGTGTCAGTGACCGCAATAACATTCCGTGTTAAAAACATTTAAACCCAAAGATTAACAATAGAATCAAGATTGAATAAGATAACATTATCCAAGAAATTATGTGTATTTCTATACTAACATGAAATAAAAAGTAATCACTAGCGTTTAGAAAAGAAAAATAAAAGAAACAAGTGAAGATTACTATTCCTAGGCAACTCGACTTGAATCTCTCTGTTCCCTCTTATGTCTCACTCAGGGCTCCTCCTCAAGAGTTGGTCAACATCCCTTTCACATCGGTTCACCCGTAGGAGACTTAAGCTGCCATAGCTGAAAACTTCAATGGATAGGTTAAAGAAGATGATAATCCCCCAAAGCTCTTTTTTTTTTCTTTTTATGTGAATATTTATAGTTTTCCCCAAATAGCCCAGATGTCCTTCCATTAGAATCATGCCGCGTCTGTACATATAAGTTAATTGTACCAGACTGAACAACTCACGTATTTTTGTTCCTATTTGGACAGCTTTTAGGTGCTGCGACAATTTTGGGTGCAATCTAAAAATATGTGCTAAAAATAACTAAATGGGAACAAGTTAACTAATAAGTAGGGAGAAAATATATGTTCTTTCTAGTACTATCACATCCCCAAACTTGAGTTTTTACTTGTCCTCTAGGAAAACAAAAACAGGCAAGGGCTACACAAGAATTCACTAAGGCAAATGATCATTCTAGCAACTTGAATCACCTAAAATCTCAATCAATGATTCACATTTAGATGATAGAATATTGCATCGACAATACATAAGTATGAATGAGTAAGATTGCATCTTCATTAAAACTAGCATCGTGCTTCAAATCCTAATTTCTATCTACCAATATAACATTTATTGTACAATATATGTCTCTTTTTCTCTTTTTTTTTGTGAATAAGGGATATCGTTGAATTACTGTACCCTTGTTCCTGAGAAGTAACGATGGAGTGCAACAAACCCTTAGGGAGTACGTAATTGCCCCGACACACACTCGTGCAGTGGCAGCCTTTGGGAAGATTCATTTTTCTAATTCTTGCATTGGAGTGTTCCCTCTTTAACATTTCACAATACACCCACTTTTGAGTGTCTCTTATTCATAACTATATATACATATGAGTAGCTGTAAAAGGCAGATTCATTCAAGATTCAAGGAATTCTACTAGTCATCCATTACTAATGCAACCTAAATCATTCATCAAAGAATTGAAGATAGAACACTTAGTCAAATTTATCAGACTCATTCTTTGATAGTTCACATGATTCAAGAATTAAGCATCGAATGTAACAAAAAATTTCAAACACATTTGCATTAACCCCAAATAAACCTAGCATGCTTTATTAAAAAAATATTATGAAATGTAGGTGTATTTTCAAACCCCATATGCATTCCCCCAAACTTAAAGTTTGCATTGTCCCTAATGCACTAACATGAAAATGCAATGACAATAAAAATACAATGATAATATTCACTAAAAAAATAAAAATTATAGCTACATGCGATGTATGAATACTTCAGCTAAAACTTAAAATAAACTAAATCAATTTTCCTCGCCCATCATTCTGGCTGCACGATGTCTCTTCTTCCTCCTCTTTTTCTCCTCTTTCTTGAGCTTTTTATCTTTGGAGCGCTTTCTCTTCTTTTCTTTAGGCTTCGCACGGTCCTCGAATCGCTCCTCAGTTTTTGGCGCTGCCCCAGCATCATCGACTGCTTCTTGTGTAGGAGTGGTTACCTTGAGTGGTCCGGTATAGACCACAATTGCTAATGAATTGTGGTGCACCTCATTTGTTACCTCTGCAGCTTCCACTAGTCTAGCTTCATCTCACTCCAGATTATCATTAGTTGCATCCACAAACTCGAATGCATTGAAAATGTTCTCAACAGATTATTTTTTCGTAGCTTCTGTCTCAGTATTTTCTTCCTCGGCCTTCTTGTTTACAACTTCAACACGAATGTCCTTCTCTTCCACAAAAACTTCCTCCTGAACAGCAGACGCCTCTTGACAAGCAATGATGTCACCCTCGACCAGACTATCAATCCTTTGCATTCACTCCTCAACCTCCATTGAGTCCTCTTCTTTCTCAACATCAGAGACGTGCACAATGGGAGGGGATTCCACCGATCTGTCTTGGTCATCGAAGTTATCTTCCTTGGATGAGGGTTCATAATCTCAGATGATCGGTATGAACACTGGATATTCTGGGAGTGGGGTTGGGCTTAACTATCTTAATGCAACTATAATGGAGTTGTTATAAGCCCTAGTATAAGTATAGAACAAATTTTGTGATCTGTCCAAATTCTCTATTGTCCTGAGAAGCCGATTTTACTTATTGTTGATAGAATTGGCCAACTTCTCGATATCTTGCATTTTGCGCAACAATGATGTCTCTGCAGTTAGGTCTGTTCCCTTGCTTTCTGCCTTAGTTTGGCCCTTCCTTGTATTACTCGTCTCTACCTCCTTCATTGTTAGTGTATCTTTTCCACGAGTCATTCTTTCAATAGAGGCTTCATTTACCGGACCCTTATTTTCCAGGACGTCTTCATCATCATGCGGCATGATCCCTTTCTGTTGGCATAGTAGCATCACCAAAGACAGGAAAACTAAAATTCCAGTTTTCTTTGCGGCACAATCAAAAATTTCTTGGTGGAGTATTGCACCGACATCAATCCTTCTACCCTTGACAATTGAATGTATCAGACACATTCTATCGAGGTTGACTGTTGTGCTGTGAGTAGAGGACAGTAGCCTGCAGTTGACAAAATGAAACCAGATTTTTCTTTGCAGCGTCAGGAAGTGGTGGTGCATCATATAATTCTTTTGATGTGAACCTGTCCACAATGCTTATTCGACACATAAATCTTTCACCAACCGGTTCCTTTTTTCGTCTGTGATACCCTCAATAAACTTAGAGTGTTCATTGACATCCACTTTAGTGATGTACAACTCATTGATTTTTGTAGCATCCTATGGGATTAAGCATTCTCGAAAAATGATAAACTCCAACTCATGGTCATAAAGGTTAGCGTAAAACTCACGTACTAATGAAGGAGAATAGCTTTCAGGATGTGTGTAGAAAGTCTCCCACTTCAACTTAGAGATGGTTCTAGAGACTTGCTTGCCTAAGTCTTGCTGTTGCGAAAGGAAAATTCCCTATTTTGGGTGGAAGTTTCACTTTAAAATGTTGTTTTGAAATTGGTCCTTGGCCACTTTCGTTAAAAAGATCTCCGGCTCCTTTTTCTCCATTGGCATGGAGGATTTCGACTCACGAACTGCAGTTGCAGAGGATGAGTGTTCTTCAATAGGTTTGGTGGCTTTCTTGATTGATCCTCTCATTCTTGCCATATTCTAGTTTTTTTGTGGAGTAAAGATGGTTTAAATTTGTAAAGGTACAAGCTTGGGAAAGGAAAAGTGAATAAAAATGACTATTTTGTATGTGTTACAATCGGTACAGTAAAGAGGGGTTTATAGCGAGTGAAAGAAGAAGGAAAGGCGTGAGTTTTCTGAAGGGAAATAAAGCTGGTAGGAATAATTACATCCAATGAGAATTGCGCCTGCTTAGAGAAACAAGACGGCTATGTGACTTTTGATCAAACGATAGGATCTAAAATTTCTGATCTGCCTTCATTCTTGTCGAGTTAGAAGTGACAGTACAATAGTATGAACTGCGTTGACAATAAAGCCTAAGTATGTCAATAATGGTACCTAATTATTCTATAAAAATAGAAATAAATAAAGAAATAAAACAAACTTGAACAAAAATAAAAATAAAATAAAAATAAAATTATATAATAAATTTCATAAGAATTAAAATTTTTCAACCAATTTGATGGTCTCTGCCTGCTTATGATCAATATTCCCAAGATAATGTTTCAATCGCTAGCCATTCACTTTGAACTAGTGTCCATCATTCAAATCTCTAATTGTGACTGCACCATAAGGAAATAATTCGACAACTTCGAAAGGTCCAGACCAACGAGAGCATAATTTACCCGGGTGCAGTTTCAGTCTAAAATTGAATAATAAAACTTGTTGAGCCGCGATAAATTGTCGTTGCAAAATAATTCTGTCATGCCATCATTTGGTCTTTTCTTTGTAAATTACAGCGTTTTCATAGGTATTTCGCCTAATCTCCTCTAGTTCAATGATATCTAGTAGCCTTTTCTATCCAGCAGCTTCATAGTCCATGTTCAATTGCTTAATTGCCCACATTGCTTTGTGTTCCAGTTCAACTAGCAAGTGACATGCTTTTCCAAAAATTGATTGATACAATGACATCCGTAATGGAGTTTTGTATGCTGTCCAAAATGCCTATAAAGCGTCATCCATTCTGGAAGACCAATCTTTCCTCGAAGGGTTCACAACCTTCTCAAAAATGTTTTTAATTTATCTATTCAATACTTTGGCTTGTCCATTAGTTTGCGGATGATAAGTAGTAGCCATTCTATGATTAACTCCATATTTTTTTAGTGCGGCTGCCACTTGGTTGAAATGAAAGTGTGTACCCTGATCACTAATCAATGCCTTTGATGTGCCAAAGTGGGGGAGTATATGCTTGTGAAAAAATTTAAGTACTGTCTTTGCATCATCCTTCGGAACTGCAACAGCTTCAACCCATTTCGAGACGTAGTCAACATCTACTAATATATAAAGATTTCCAAATGAACTTGGAAATGGTCCCATAAAATCCATACCCTAAACATCGAACAATTCAACCTCCATAATTGGCTACTGCAACATTTCATTGCGCCGGGATATAGAACCAGTGCGCTGACGCCTATCGTATTGTTTCACTAAATTGTGGGCGTCTTTGAATAATTAAAGGCAGTAGAATCCTGATTGGAGAACCTTAGCAGTAGTTCAGATGCCACTGAAATGACCTTCATAAGGAGCATCATGACAGTGCTTCAGGATTGAAAGCATCTCCTCCTCCGAAACACAAAGCCGAATAATGTTGTCACTGCATGCCTTGAATAAATACAGCTTGTTCCAATGATACTTCACTAATTGACAAAGAAATCTTTCTTTTTAATGGCCTGTGACACCCAATGGGAGTTTTCCACACACTAGATAATTAACCAGATCTGCATACCAAGGGGTTGCATCTATAGCAAATAACCTCTCATCTGGGAATGCGTCGACAATTTGAAGTATGTTTCCTTCTTCACTGCCAACTTCCAATTGAGACAGATAGTCTACAACTTGATTCTGTGAACCCTTACGGTCTTTTATCTCGTGTCGAATTGTTGCAATAGTATGATCCAGCGTATCAATCTTGGTTTTGCATCCTTCTTCGCAAAAAGATATCTCAATGCCGAGTGATCAGTAAATACGGTAACCTTTACGTCGACAAGATAAGAATGAAACTTGTCGAAAGCAAAGATTACATCCAACAATTCTTTCTCTGTAGTGGTATAGTTGATTTGAGCCTCTGTAAGAGTTTTGCTAGCATAGTAGATAGCGTGAAATATTTTTCCTTTGCGTTGTTCTAGAACAACACCCATAGCAAAGTTGCTTGCATCGCACATAACCTTAAAAGGTGGAGACCAATCTGGTATAACGATAATGGGTGTATTTACTAGTTGCGTCTTTAATTGAATGAATGCCTCTAAACCTGCATCGTCAAAGAGGAATTTTTGATTTTGTTCCAGCAATGAGCATAAGGGCTTTACAATTTTTGAAAAATCTCTAAAAAATCTTTGGTAAAACCTCGCATGCCCAAGAAAACTGCGAATACCTTTCACATTTGTTGGTGGAGGTCATTTCTCAATGATTTCCATTATAGCTTTGTCTACTTCAATTCCTTAAATAGAGATGCGATGGCCTAACATAATGCCTTCAGTTGTCATAAAATGACATTTTTCCCAATTTAGAACAAGATGTGTGTATTCACATCGCTGTAATACTTTATCTAAATTGTTAGCGCAATGATCGAAATTATTCCCATAGACTGAGAAATCATCCATAAAAACCTTTAAAGAATCTTTAATCATATCCGAGAATATTGCGATCATGCACCTTTGAAATGTGGCTGGTGTGTTACAAAGACCGAAAAGCAAAAATACCAAAGCGACAGGTGAAAGTTGTTTTCTCTTGATCCTCCTGTGCAATAACAATTTGATTGTACTGAGAATAGCCGTCTAAGAAGTAGTAATAGGCTTTTATAGCAAGCCTGTCCAACATTTGGTCAATGAAAGGAAGTGAGAAGTGGTCCTTCCTTGTGGCAGCATTAAGTTTACGATAATCCATACAAACTCGCCATCCCGCAGGAATGCGTGTAGGAATTAATTCATCTTGCTTAACAACTTCCTTCATCCTCTCGTTTAATCTTCTTTATTGCTCAATCAACTGCTTGCCTTCATCTTGCAACTTGATCTTGTGCATACAAAAAGATAGACTAATGCCTCGGATATTGGTAATACTCCAAGCAATAACTCTTTTATGTTGCTTAAGAATATGGAACAATTTCTCTTCTTGAGTTACATCTAGTGTTGTAGAGACAATAATTGGGAGAGTATTGTTATCACCAAGAAAGACATATTTAAGATGAGTAGGTAATGGTTTCAATTCCAGAGTAGGAGCTTCATCGATAGATGATTTAAAAATTGGAGTTGTTCTGTTCGCTAAGTCTAAGAATTCAATCTGCCATCCATGCCTGAGTTCAATATTATTGGCGTTAACCTTGCTGTCACAATTATCTAAGAATTCATCATTAGATGCCACTGCAAAATCCTCTAAAAGTATTGTCTTTTGCTCATTGAATTCTTTCGTAATTAGATCATCTAGCACATCAACAGTATGCCATTCTTCTTTATTCTTGAATTGAATAGACTAAAAAACACTGAAGGTAACGTGTTCATCATTAAGTCGCACGGTCAGTTCACCTTTGTAAACATCAATAAGAGTTCGTCCGATGGCTAAAAATGGTCGTCCCATGATTATGGGAACCTCCTTGTCTGTCTCGCAGTCAAAGTATGATAAAATTAGTCAGAAAAATGAATTTATCCACACGAACTAAGATATCCTTGATTTTCCTTTCAGGTTGAGCCAAAGATCGGTCAGCTAGTTGCAATGTCATTTCAGTGGGTTTCATGTGACCAATTCCCAATTTTTTGAAAGTAGATAGTGGCATTAGGTTGATGCTAGCTCCCAAGTTGCATAAAGCCTTACCCAAATAATAGTTGCCAATTGAACATGAGATAGTAAAACTCCTAGGATCTTTCATTTTGGGGGGCAACTTATTAGTCAAAATAACAATACAGCCCTTTGTGAGTGCAATAGTTTCCATAGCACTGAGCTTTTTCTTCTTGGACAGGAGCTCCTTTATAAGTTTCCCATAATTCAGAACTTCCACAAGAGCGTATACTAAAGAAATATTGACCTGAAGTTACTTAAGTGTGTTCAGGAACTATTGGTACTGCTTATCCTGCTCATTCTCCCTGAATCTTTGTGAAAAAGGTAAGGGTAGAGATACATCTGATTGCGCCGACACCTTTGATTGCGTCAACAGTTTCGAGGGTCAGACGTTAGGCATATGAGTGACAATTTATGGAACTGCTTTGTCTAATGCATAGACAACCGCTTCAGATTCGACCTTCTCACTAGGGATAATTTCACCAGTATCTTGAGGTGCGAGAGTAGAGTCTATAGTCAGCTCGTGAGTTTGTTTACCACTCCTAAGTGTGATAGCTTTGCAGTATTCTTTCCCCCTCGGATTGGGATTTTTTGTGTCACTAGGTAGTGTGCCCAGTAGTTTCGTATTCAGATTCAAAGCAAGTTGTCCTAATTGTGCCTCCAGCGCTCGAATATAGTCCCTTGCACAATAGCTTCTGTGCGAGTCATATGCTCTTGCATTAGAGCCTCAAGAGCTACTAACGGTTCAGAAAGAGAAGTTTGCATGTACTATTGTTGTCGATGTTCTGGAACATGCTGATTCGGTATTGAAGAGTGTTGTGACTACGTATGATTCTGGTGTGGATGCATCTGGCTTTGTTTTGGATGTATCTAAGTGTGCTAACTGTAGTTCTGCTGTTGCTGATTGTAATTCCCTTGTCTTGGATTATAATTGCCTTGAGTAGATATATTTCCATATATGAATGTCGCAACATTTTATCCAGCATTTTCAGTTCCCCAAGACTGTTGGTTGCATGCATAATTATTATAAGAGTAGCCATAAGAATTATTGCGGATGTTACTAACATAGAAGGAATTCTCTGCATGTTGTGGAAAATCTTCATCGCTGTGGTTGTCACTACAAATCTCACAACAAAAGGTAGGAACATCAACTTGTTGAGGGACTTGTATAGGTGCAACATCACTAGTCCCTTGTATATTTTTTTATCATATTTGGAAGAGAAGAAAATTGAGCACTAAGTGCAGATATTGCGTCCAGTTCAATAACTCCCAGAGTAGCTTTTGCTTGTGCAACTCTAGAGATAGGATATTGATAATCATTCTGAGCAATTCTCTCCAAAATTCCATTAGCATCATTATAAGTACAGTCCAGCAAAGGTTTATTGGCTGATGTGTCGACAAGATTCCTCGTGTATGTATTCAACCCATTATAAAAAATCTCAATTTGTGTTTCCTGTCTAATGCCGTGTATGGGGCAACATCGAAGAAAAAAATTATAACGTTCCCCTGTGGTGTGAAGATTCTTATCGTCCAACTAATGATAAGCTATAATATCATTTTAGAGACGAGCATTCATTGTCGGTGGGTTAAATCACAAAACAAACTGTGTTGCTAGTGCATTCCAAGAAGTAATTGATCTGGTAGGCAGCCCAAGGAACCAAGTACAAGCTCTTCCCTATAAGGAATAAAGAAATAATTACATCTTCAAAGTGTCATTAGGAACGCCTTGTTGACTAAAGGAAGCACAAATCAATAAAAATGATTCAAGATGTTCTCGTGCATCTTCATGTGGCAATCCAGCATATTGCCCATTAGAATTCAACATTTGAAACATTACTGGCTTGAGGTCAAAATTTCTAGCTTGGATTGCTGGCCTAACAACTCCCGGTTGTAAGTTATCTAAGACAGGTACTACAAAATCTCGTATAGTCCTGTTTTGTATTTAAGCGTCTTGCTACAACACTGGGTCATTAGCATTTTAGTTCTACATCGGGGGTATGACTGCATTGTTTCTTAGGAAAGCCATATTCCATTGTTCTTGAAGTCTCCTCTGAACAGTTCTTTCAATTTCTGGATCAAAGTCGGCAATAAAACTCGAATTGCTTCGGGTCATACAACACCTGAAATAAAATGTGAAGATAGCGACAAAAAGAAAACAAGTTATTAACAACTAACGCCATCCTCAACAATGGCGCCAAAACTTATTCGGCTGTTTAATGTCACAACAATAATGTGCAAGCGTACACTGTCAATGCAAGTATAGTAGACAAATATGAGTATGTTGGATATCGATCCCATGAGTATGGTTGTCTTTTGTCTACCAATGTCAGTGCAATAAATGGATAGAAATGAGATAAATTTTTAGAGTAGGTGTCGAAGTGATAACTTGAAAACAACAAGATAAAATATGATAATGATAAAATGGGATCCCCAGTGTGAATATTCAACAAAATGCTAAGTGCTTATAAGGTATAAAAAGCTAGGTGATTGTTGATGCACTAAATTGCAATGAATATCTTACCAAGTTTAACTTCTATATTTAATCAAAGACTTAAAAATTCACATTAGCCACACCTTCCGATGATGGCTATGGAACACTACCAAGAACAAGTGGATTAAATTCCTCTAATCCTCAAGCAACTTCCATTTTCGTGCTTGTTAGCTTGAACTGTTGCTGCACCTTCTAGTGTCAGTGACTGCAATAACACTTCTGTGCTAAAAACATTCAAACCCAAAGATTAAACAGTAAAAGCAAAAATTGAATAAAATAACATTTAACGCAGAAATCATGTGTACTTCCATACGAACATGAAATAGAAAGTAATCACCAGCGTTTAGAAAAAAAATAAAAGAAAAAAAAGGAGAATACTATTTGCTAGACAACTCGACTTGAATCTCTCTATTCCCTCTTGTGTCGCACTTAGGGCTTCTCGTCAAGAGCTGGCCTACATCCCTTTCACGTCGGTTCACCCGTAGGAGACTTAGGCTGCCATAGTCGAAAACTTCAAAGGATAGGTTGAAGAAGATGATAATCCCCCAAATCTCTCTTTTTTTTTCTTTTTATGTGAATATTTAAATTTTTTCCCCAAATAGCCCAGGTTTCCTTTCATTAGAATCATGCTGCCTCTGTATGTACAAGTTAGTTGTACCAGACTAGATAGCTCACATATTTTTATTCCTATCTGGGCAGTTGTCAGGTGCGGCGACAATTCTGGACGCAATTTGAAAATACTCATGCAACGACATCAGTACCAAAACATGACAAAATTAAGGATAAATAAGCTAATATCCATTGAGTTATAAAATGTAAATTACTGATCTGAAATTGCTAAAATATGTGCTGAAGATAACTAAATGGGAACAAATTAACCAATAAGTAGGGAGAAAACATATGTTCTTTCTAGTAGTATCACTGATAATTGAACCTTGTGGATACAATGAAGCCCGATGGTTGTCTATGTTTTGCATTGACGGAAACATTCCACTAAGCACTGAGTGGAGCAAAGTTATTTTTTGAATTTTAGTAATTACTGGGTATTAATTTGGGTCAAGGATTGACTTGAAAAAAAAGTGAAATTAGGAGTTCTAAAAGCTTAAGGACTAGTTTGATCAAGGGATGAATTGGGGCACTTTACATTGACAATTGCCCAAAGGCCCAATAACGATAGCCCGAAACCTAATTTGGTGTAGAAATCAACCTACTTTTCCAAGTTAGGCCATCATTATTTGAAAATTTTTTTTTGCTTACTATTTCTCTAACAATCATCACTCTTAAAATTATTAAGTGCTTTGCTCCAAGTTATTGCTACGATTTGGTTCAGATCATTGCTGCCATTGTCACTTGAATTTGCTACTTTAAGTCCTTCAATAAACTACCCCCAATTACTTGTATTGAGGATAGTTTTTTAATTGACACATTTAGTTAATATTGATGTTTATTTGGTTAAGATGAGTCAGAACATTAAGAATTAATTTAATTTTAAATTCATGTAAGTTTGTTTTGTTAGCTTAATTTTGAACTTGATTTTAGGATTTGATATAATTTAGTTAAAACATGTTTCTTTATGTAATTTTGTAATCATTATTTCTCTATTTATTAAGTTATGCTCGAGTTTCTTTTTGTAATTTACGTGTAATGGTTTTATATGTGATTTATTATTATTTAATTACATGTTTAGATTAATAAGATTAACTTTGATTAAATGAATTAATTGCATCTAATTGCTTAATTTTAGTGTAGAATCTAGTTTAATTACATTAATAAAATTCAAATCTAGTTTTGGTTACTTTCAATTTTAGGATTTGATATAATTTAGTTAAAAATGTTTCTTCATGTAATCTTGTAATTTTGTTTTTCTATCTATTAGGTTATGCCCGAGTTTCTTTTTGTTTGCATCACTTGATTGAATTTACTTGTAATGATTTTATATGTGTTATCTATTACTTAAATATCTTATAATTTTTCTAAATTACTAGTTGTTGTGAATTTCTTATAAATTGAATACTCTTATTATTGATATTGTGTATTGAAAGTATGCACATGTGGTCATGAATTGATCAATAAATGTTATATTTATTCTCGACCCTTGTAAAAGTTATTCAAAAGTTGTCCAAGTATAGTTGACATGCCATAGAGTATAGAGCTCTTTAAATATGTGTTAATGCGGGCTGCTATATACACTTGGCAATATCGTATCATTGCGCTTTGCGCATTCGGTGTGCTGGTTGGCTAAGTCATGCTTTGCACACACTAGAGTATTATTATCTTTATATCGTATCGTTACGGGGTTCGAATGGATACTCTTGTATTCGACATAGTCATCCCACAAATGGTTACTTGGGTTAATTGGTTCTTTATGGTGTCGAATGTGTAATGGTTAATTTATATTTTACCTTGTCGTATTAAAGTGATACTATGATTTTTATGCTTGATCCTTTTCGATTGTGGTTCATTTTATTGAATAGCTTTTAGAATTAAATGATTTAGTTTACTTATATGATATTTTTCCAAATTTTGGTAGAATACCACTGAACTGTAAAAAGCTTACGTTCGAGTTTTTGTTCCATGTGTAGATTAGTGATGGTTTGTAGGTTTGTGATCGAGCATTTTCGCCAATGAGTCTTCGTAATCTTTATTTTGTGAAAATTGTTTACACTTAGATTAGCCTAGGCATGTTCTTAGGATTTGTTACTTGGTCGAATTGGGTGCTTTCATATTTATTTTGGAACTTGTTTGATTATTTCAAGTTTTTGTTAAATGATTTATTATTTGTGCCATAAAAATTTAAAATTTATGCGTTAATTGGTAATGACTGAACAATTGATTGAGCAAATCACTCCGACAACCGCTATGTATCTTCGGATTTGATCCAACTTTTTGATCGGGATTGGGACCTTACATTGAGTCAGTGAATACACAAAAAGAACTAAAAGAAAAACAAAAAGATCGAAATACAAGAAAACAAAAATAAAGATTTTCGAAGGTAACAAATATTTTTTTCTTTTCAAGTAATGCATGCATATACAATAAATAAGATGAGCTCAGATGAATGTGGCTTCATCGGACCAATGGTCCTCAGCCACGAGGATGCTATGAATCCCCGAATGTACTAAAGAGTAAAAAAGGGGAAAGGTTTTTGTTTCTATTTTTTTCTTCCCATTTTTCTTTTTTCTTCAAAATAAAGAGGTAGGAAGGTTCCGGTTAAGTGGTATCATCGGGCTTAAGCCATAACCACAAGGAAACCTTAAATCTCAAGTCAATCTAAACAAAAAACTAAAAAAAAGTTTTTTTCTTATTAAAAATGAATAAAAAAGGAAAAGAAAAAGAAAAGCTTTAAAAATGATATTTTTCATCGGTCACCATATATGGTGCTTTGTTGCCGAAGACTAATGAGCCTTTGGGTTCACTAGAGGTAAAGCTAGCCAACAAAAACAGACAGAGTAAAGAGAAAATCAAAGAAGGATTTGTTTTCAAAAAATTAAAAAATATGAAAAGAGAAAAGGGTTTCAGGTTTAAATAGTGGGGAAAATGGGAAATTTGCTACACAGTTCCCTTGTGTTTTCATTTTATTTTTAAGGCCTTCCACTTTTTAAATTACAACAAAGATCCTTTCATGTTTTTATTTTAATTTTTAAGGATCTCTGCCTTTTGAAATTGCTTCATTGGTCCATGCACATTTTGATATATTCAAAATTTGAATTTCAGCTAGGAAAATTATGAATTAAGTCCTTTTACTTTCACTTTTAAAAAATTGAAATTTAAATGTTATTC
Source organism: Gossypium raimondii (assembly GCF_025698545.1). Classification (NCBI taxonomy): domain Eukaryota; kingdom Viridiplantae; phylum Streptophyta; class Magnoliopsida; order Malvales; family Malvaceae; genus Gossypium; species Gossypium raimondii. The sequence goes on from NC_068577.1 coordinate 38,223,412, forward strand.
AAATAAATTTTATTTTATTTCTCTTTTAATTTAATTTTTATTTTATTTTTAGTATCATGTATTTATTTTTATTACGTAAGTGTTTTCAATTATTTTTATTTTGTAATTTTATTTATTCTACTTTCTTTCTTTTCACGAGATTATTTTTATTGTTTCTTTTATGATTATTTTGTGTTTATTCTTTATTGAGTAGTTCTTTATGAATTTCCTTTGATTAATTTACTATTTTTCTATTATTTTTAGAACACTTTGATGGATAGTTAATAATTATATTTTTTAGAATTTAGGTTTTATATATATTCAACTTGTTTTAGATTTTAGGTTTTAATATAATTTAGATTTAATTGGAGTTTGGTATTAATTTTGATCTTATTTAGATGTATTATTTTGAGATTTTAGATTTTAGATCTTCTAGGTTCGATTAGATTTGAAATTTAGACTTTTGAGTTTAAATTTTCCTTTATTTTATTTTTAATCTTGGAATTTGAAATTTTAAGTTTTAATAGATTTAATTAGAATTTAGTCTTGAATTAAATTTATTTTATTTTTAGCTTACCCGAGTTCTTTTGTTGAAGTATATTTGCCAAGGTTTAGGTTATATCTTTAATGTGTTTAGTTGATCTAGTCTAAGTTTTTTTTTTTTTTGTTTCTCATTGATTAAGTTATCAGTTTGAATTGTGTATGAGAACATAGGGCTTTGGGACCAAGATGGATTTGCAATGCTTCTTCATCTCCTTGAGGAAGGCTACCTCATTATTCCACTGATTAGATCTTTGGGTCCACTATTTTCATGCACCTTTTTAGCTATAGTTGGTTGTTGTAGATTTTTTTTTATTATTCTAGTTTAAGGTATGGTTGTTTCTTAGGTTTATAATATGCATACCTTTTTCCAAGGTCTGTGTTGTATTTTAGTTTTTGTAGTTTGTCAAAAGAAAATTTTAGGATAATAGATTAATTAGAAAAATTAAGTATATGTATCTAATGAAATGTCTTATCCAAAATATGTACGTTTTATGTCCCCATAATATTTCGTATCCCATTTTTTAATTAAATTCAACATGAATAATTTTTCATATGATAGAATCTAATCTAACTAGTTTTAAGATTTTTTGGTAATTAGAAGTACAAGTAAGGATACTAAAGATTGAACTTAAGTTTTCATGTCAAACAACACAAACATCTTAACAATAGTTTGTTTTCCATTCTAGAGAGTTCTATGTGATAACAATGCAATTATTATTCACTTTCTTTTTCAAGGAACGTTTCTATTATAAATTTTGATCTTTCTCAATCACTAGTTGACTAAGTACTTTTCTAGTTTTTTTATTGTAGGACAACGCCATTGCGAACTTTACTGTGAAAGGTATCCAATAGTAAATAATTCTTCTTGGCTATTAAAATTTTCCAAACATGAAAATTTTCTTGCAATTATGGTACGATTTCTAACAATTTTGGCCTCTTCCTCAATAGGTATGTCTTTGTCACTACCCTATTTAAGAATCTCTCCAATAATTCGTAAAAAAAAAGGTATAAGCAATGTGATGGGTTTGGTGACATTTTTTGCTTGTTTTTTGTTTCAAATAATATTGTACTCTTCTATCTACCAACAATTGTGCTAACTTATATGTTTGCATTTTCATAAAAAATATTTTTTATCTTAGTTTCCAATTTTATATAAGAAAAATATATCTAGACGATAAACAACTTCAATTTTTATCAAGATATTTAGGACAACATTAAGTTGTTATTCCAAATTAACTCAATCTTAGTATAACTTACAAATAAAAAAATTAAAAGGAAAAAGGAGAAAAATTATCTATATTATCAACTATTCTAAAAGAAGATTCGTGTAATGATCTTACAATATTTGTAACAACAACATCAAGAACAACAAAAATTATAATGATGATCAAGTAATTTAAACAAAAATAAGCACAATAAAATTATAAAGAAGGAAAAATAAAAGAAAAACAATGAGATTAATCCAACATTTTTTATCCTAGTAAAATTGAATTCAAGAACAAAAATAAACACAGTCAAACCATATCCAAATAAATTCAAGCAAGCCAAGGTTTGTTAATCTAAATAGAAGATTATACATGTTGCACAAAAATTAAAGAAGAAAATGAAGATTGAGATGAAGAATCACTTGGAGGATTGTCAGTTTTCAAGGATGCAGAGACCTTTAACTCCATGTCTGATTCTTTGAATTCACTAATCGTAATTATTTTTTAGACTATTGACAATTAACACTAAAATTATTTATCATCAAATCTAAAAATATATATTAATTTTTAAATTTAGTTGGTTTTCATCCATTTTAAGGAACCGAAAAACTTGGCTAATTATTAGTCTAAAATTTGGAAATATGAGTTGTCTTTAAAAGTAAAAAAATCCAAAAGTGGTAGGTAGCTTTTGTTATTTTTTAATACTAAAGTGATAGGTATCTAACATGTGTAGGAAAAAAATTTAATGTTGTTGATTTTATTTGGATGTCTTACCTAGGTTTTTGCAATTTTTCTTGTAATAATTGGATGGTCAATGCAGGTATCTATAGGGGTGAAAGTAGAATTTTCTTTTAGGGGGCCAAAATTAAATTTTAACTTTTACTATGGTAAAATGAAATTTCACCATTTGAATAGCGTACATCTTTATAATTTTTAAAGGATTAAATCAAATTTTTATTAATTTTAGGGGGGCCAAAGTGCAATTTTATCTTTACTAATTTAAAATCTTAAAAAATTTAAAGGGCCTAAATGGTGTCGAATGTGTAACAGTTAATTTATATGTTACCTTGTCGTATTAAAGTGATACTATGATTTTGATACTTAATCCTTTTGATTGTGGCATAAAACTTGAGTTCAATCTTTAGTATCTTTACCTCTACTTCTAATCACCAAAAAATCCTAAAACTTGTTAGAATAGATTCTATCTGATGAAGGTTTACTCATGTTGGCATTCATAAAAAAATGTGTAAGAAAGAATATGGAGACATAAAAATATACATATTTTGGATAAGTCATTTCATTTAATACATATACTTGATTTTTCCAATTGATCTATGATCCTTTTGTTTTCCTTTGACAAACTCCTAAAACTAAAATCCAACAAAGATCTTAGAAAAAGGTATACATATTATACACCTAAGAAACAACCATACCTTAGACTAGAACAACAAAAATACATTAAGGCTCTACAACAACCAACTATAGCTCAAAAGGGACATGGGAATGGTGGACCCAAAGATCTGATTAGTGGAACAATGAGGTAGCCTTCCTCAAGGAGAGAAAGAAGCACTGCAAATCCACCTTGGTCCCAAAGCCCTATGTTCTCATACACAATTCAAATTGGTAACTTAATAAATAAGAAACGAACAATAAACTTAGAGTAGATCAACAAAACTGTCACATCCCGAAAATCGGGTTAGTAGAAATCGGGTTTTGTGTCATAGGAATTAAAATAGGATAAAATAAATAAATAGTTAATAATAGTAATAATAATAATTAAATAAAATAATAATGGTATTAATAATTGGGGCATTAGTAAAAATTAATGGAGATTAGTTTGGAATAGTGGTTAAAGTAGAGGTTAAATATGTAAATTAAGACTAGTAGTTAAAAAGGGAGTTATTAGAACAAGGGAGAAAGAAGAGAGTACTTAGAGGGTAAATAGCCCAATTTTAAAAAAAATTACTTGGATATAAAATCCAGTTGCCGCCCAATTTCTCTCCATATTTTTTTTTTCATTTTAAAAATTTGTTAAATCTAAATTGGAAAATTTTCTCTAAAAAATTTCTGCATACCTTATATTTTCTTGGCATCCAAACACCCCTTACTCCTTCAATTTTGCAAGAAAATCACTCTTTCTTCACCAATTTCTCACCTAAACTTAGCTCGTTTTTGCTTAATTCATAAAAATTCATTGAGGTTTTCGAACTAAAGGTAAATATATTGTTTTCTTATGTATTAAACTTTTATTAGATTTTTTTAATTTGAATTTTCATAGATCTAAGCAATAAAATTAAAGATCCTTGGTTTTAAAGCTATCTTTTGCATCAAAATTGCGAATCTCATAATAATGAGCTAAGAGATGTGTTTTTAAAATGAATTTTAGTATATTTTGACAAGATTAAGAGGTTCAAAAATTCAATTTAACAACATCTTTAAGTAATTGTATGAATTAAATGGTTTTCTTTTGAGAATGAAAATGAACAATGTTTTTTCGAAAAACAATTAATTAAAGAAATTGAGCAAAGTTAAAGATCTAGATCTATAATTAAACCTTAGTTAGGGGGTTTGTAACACCCCAAATCCAGCTTAGACATTATGGCCGAATCTGGAGGAATTACTTTAGTTTGTTTAAAAAAGAACCAGAAGTTTAATCCCAACTTTAGAAATTGTGAATTCTAAAAATATTATTTTTAGCAAAACACTTGCATGTTATTTTGGAAATTACACACAAAACTTATTTATTTTATAGAAAAACTCTTAATTTGATCTCATTTGAGAACTTTTGATTTTAGTGTGTGTTTCAAAATATTACTATGGCAAAACTGTTATGTATTCTAGAAAATCTTATACTTCAATACTCTTATTTTACAGTGGAACCACCAAGTCATATAGCTGCAGATTTTTCTTTGTACTGATTTTAATCTTGAAAATCGATTTCTAAATCGTATGTTATCGTCATTATACACTAAAAATACCAAAATAAATTTACAAACCAAAAGATCAGAAATAAACTAATTATAAACTGATTTATTTACTTATCCAGAAAATCTATCCGAAATCCTACATGCCGTCTAATCCTAAACTTGAAGATTACCTAAAGAGTTAAAGATAGAAAAAAAGGGTGAGCTATAAAGCTCAGTGTGTAACAAACTCAAACCATGAGTAGAAATAACACAACAATCAAATCACAGAAATCCAGAGGATCTCATATCGATCAATTGAGCAAAATTAATAGTGCATACTTATGCCAATGTAATACTTTGTAGAAAACATAATGCATGTTTTTCAAAAAAATTCTTACCCAAATCCGCTACACACTAATAGAATAGTTGTGGTCAATGCCACCAAAGATTGCAGTTAAAACTGCCAGATCGGATGTATGTGGTCAAGCCACTAGATTGCAGCCAAGCTGCCAGAACAAAAATGTGGATAAACCACCAGATAGTACAAATCATTAACTGCCAAAACTTCCTCCTTTCCATATTATCCCCACCCCATGCAATGTGACATGGCATGCATATATTGAATCAGATTGAAAAGCATGTAAAACATGCAGTTGTACAATATTAGAGATCAGAAGGCATAGCATTCCATGCTTTAGTAGAACAGACGTATCACAAATTAAATATAAACAAATCAATTTTGCCGTAGCGTTACATGCATGGTCATATAGCAGAATCCAAATATACGCAAATCTAACAGATTCAGACATCATATGTTAATACTCAACATAGCAAACGAAAACCTACCATCAAAATTGACAGAACACAGATCACACGTATATAAATCACACACCTTAAACACTTCACATACAAAAACATATTAATAGGTACCTTATTTTTAACTCTTATTAAGTAGTATAGACCCCATGGAAAGTCTAATTGAAAATTTTTGAGTCAAATGGGCCTAGGTGAAATTTTTTAAAAAGTGGGCTCACATGGCCGAGTGGCCCACATGACCTAACTGGCTAGCCGGTGTGGCCCACATGGCCTGTCACATGACCTCACACACACATGTGTGGCCCATGTAACCTGTTACATAGCCTCACACACACCCGTGTGGCCCATACGGTCCAATTGACCCTACCCGTGTGACACACATGATTTGGCACACGGCCTGACATATGGCTGTGTGGCGTACACGGTCTGCCACACGGCCATGTGACATCGACAGAATGCATTTCAAATTTTCCCCATTCGTTGTTCTTCAAGTTTTTGGTTACACACCTTACTGATTTTTAAAGCAAACACCACGACAAAAATTCTAGAATCCTAATTTGACAATTCACACGAGTTAATTATCACAATTTTAGCAAACCCGAAATGCTAATTCAAAACTAATGTCAATAATCAAACTTTATTACAGCGAAATTAGCCTCTAACAGCGGTGATAGTCACTCACCCTTGATGAAACGATAGTTTCTAACAACACTTTGATCATAGGAGGATCAACCATCTCACGAGCTTCACCTAATATAGACACAGAATAAATCAAAATCGATGCTTAACCCCTTTAATAATCAACCTAAACCACAAAATAAATAATACACATTCCCACTTCACAACCCCACAAAATGATTTACTTACATTGAAACTTGATATTGCAGTGACAAAATGACTAAAGAATAGAAACAAGTGAAGAAAGTAATGGCAATTTTTAAAATGAAAAAAAAGAATTGATGAAAGTAGAGAAAATCTTTTACTAGAAATACAACTTGAAAACCAAAATTGAAGAAAAATGGAGATGGGGGAAAAATGGGACAACAGAAAAAGGAGGATTTTGAGGAAAATTTTTAGGAATTTAAAAAATAAGAAGTTTTATTAAAAACTAACCACTTCCCCCACTAATTTGTAACCTCCCAAACCTAACCTAGATATTATGGCTTGATTGGGAAGGCTACATTAGCTACTAAAATGGCCAAGCTAACTTACGTTACTTTTGAAGATCTTAAATAAACTAATTTTAGAGAAAAATCACAGTTGTAATACCAGATTTTGGCCCGGGTCTAAAAAGCCTAAACTACAACGGGCCTATAGGGCCCAAATCCAGACCCGATTTTTGAGGCCAAATACGGTGGCCCAAAACAGATTCAGGAAACCCTAGGGTTTCATGGGAGAAACTCACGCCGCAAGCCAAAGCCTCGCCCTCCGAATCTCCCACGATCTTCGTACCTGCACATCAAGAAAGGAAACAACAACATATGGAAAGAAAAAGGATTTACAGATCAAATGAATATCAAACAGATTTGTTTCTTGATTGTTTATTATTTTATCAGGGCTATAAATGGCCATCGAATATACTGTAACGTGGGGGGGATTTTGAAAAAGCAATAAAGAAACGAGTATTTTCACAATATCAATCTGAGAAAAAACAAAATAGAGGTTAAAGGTAGCGATTTATTCTCTTTGTCTCGGCTCCTTCGATTTTATTTTTTTATACGGAAAAAAGGGTAAAAAAAGAGGTTTACCTTGCAACGCCTCCAGATCTGCACGAAGAAAGCCAACAAGCCTCTTTGGGATGCGGCTTCGACCACCATTCGCGGTGGGTTCACGACGAAAGCGCGGCGGCACAGAAGCTAGGGCCGAAACCCTAGCAGAGAAAGTAAAGAATTTTACATTTTTTTTTCTTTCTGGTTACAAATGGTCATTTCATTTTTTTTAAAAAAAATTTCAGTTTAAATAAAAACACCAAAACGACGCCGTAGCATTAAGGCAGGATCCGCGCGTTGACCCGACCCGCAGGCAGGATCCGCACGTTCCTACCCTGAAGGGGTAATTTGCGCATTTGGTCCACCCTTCTTGCTATATTGTTTAATTAAGTTTTTCTCTTCTTTTAAAATTGGGCACAAAAATTTTACCATTATGGCATTTCAGCCCCACATTGCTGCACACCGTTTAGGGGAAATGGATTATTTCCATTTAGGACCCTCATATAATGCGCGCATAGCAATTCGGCCCTCCATTTTGTTTTAATTACGTTTTCCTTTGCAATTCATTTGTTTTTTTAAAGAAAATTGTTATTTATTATCATTATTATTATTATTATTATTATTATTATTATCTATTATCTTTATTTTTATTTTTTATATTCATGCGCATGCATCGTTTTTATGTAATATATTGTTTTATATACATATGCTTATATATATTTTATCGTATGTTTTTATTTTATTTTATTTCCTAACTTTTATATACATATATATATTTTTATATTTAGTTTTTCAATTTTTTTACTTTTGTAAATATGTAAATACATATGCTTCTATACATTATATATATATATATATTATTCTTCATAATTTTTTAACTAATATTTTCTCATATTTATATAATTACGCATATTTATTTTTATTAATTTTGATAATGTAGATATTATTTAATTATTTTTAATATATTTTATATGTTCATATATATATACATATTGTCGAAACCGTTTTTTTGAAAACAAAGGTTTTATGGTTGTCGACTTTAAAAAATGAAAATTCAGGAGTCGCCACCAATCTTTTATTAAGGTGTGATTGGGTCACCTAAAAATGACTTTGGTCTACAAATTTTAGAGAAACGGGTCCGGGAGTCGGTTACGTATGAGGAAGGATTAGCACCCTCGTTACGCCCAAAAATTGGTACCTAGTTAATTAATTAATGTCTTAATGTCGAAAATTTGAAAAAACATAACCCTTAGCAAAACTTAAAATCGTTACGTACTAAGACCCTTATCATTTCAGAGAAAGAAAATACCACACCCAATACGTTAGGGCACGACATTCTAATTTTCCCCAAAAAAGGAATTAGGGCAAAATACTAGTGCAATAAAAAAATGTAAAAGAATATCCATTTATTCAAGATTTAAGAAATCGCGGCCCAATACGTTAGGGCACAATTCCTTTAAAATCCCAAACTCGGAATATTTCCTTTATTATTTTTTAGAAAAAATCCTCATTTCGAGAAATTAATGCGTCACATCCAATACGTTAGGACATAACGTGTTGAATTCCCAATAATGAGTTCTTATTTTTATTTGATTTAAAGGACAATCCTCGATTGTTAGATTTTCAAAAAAATCGGAACTCAATACGTTAGGGCTCAATTTCCTTGAGAAATCCTAAATACGAGTATTACCTCTATTTTGAAACGTTTTATTTTAAAATTAAATAAGAGATGGGGTAATGTTATGTTGAATATGTAAATGAATGCCCTTAAACAAATATCAATAATAACTACAACAATTTCATAGAAATAATATGAATAAACAAGTAAATAAAATAATGACATGCAAAATATCAAATAAATAGGCAAGATAATAATAAAAATATGCAACCATAAATTAATAAGCGAATAAAGAAATATACCTGTACATAATAAAAATACATGAGTTTTAAACAATTAATATAATATTAAAATTAATTAAATAAATTAAATATATGTATATAAAATATAAATATGCGAAAATTTTAGTATAGAAAAAAAATAAATACATGCTTAAAAATACATACATAAAAAATAATAATAATAACACTACACCAAAAGGGGGCTTCAGCGGCATTTCTTGCGGCGTTTTTAGATAAAACGCCGCTATAAATCAGGCATTAGCGGCACTAACACTAAAACGCCGGTAAAAATTGGGAAATAGCGGTGTTTCCGGAAAAATGCCGTAAATAGTCAGACACAGTGGCGTTTTATACAAAAACGCCGCAAAAGAACATCATTAGTGGCGTTTTTAAACAAAACGCTGTAATAAATCTGACAAAACGCATCGTTTAATATTTAGGAATATTGGCAGTAGCGGCGCATTATAGAAACGCCATTATAGAACACAATTAGCGGCGTTTGTTTCTAAGCGCCGCAAAAAATGTTAAACAAAACGCAGCGTACAATATTGAGGTATAGTAGAGTTGGTGGCGCTTCTGCAAAAACGCCGCTGAAGCACATCAATAGCGGCGCTAAAGCAAAAGTGCCGCAAAATATGTGGACCAAAACGCAGCGTTTCGTATTGAGGCATAGAGCCAATAGTGGCGCTTGAGGAAAACGCCGCTATATCCGCATATTAGCGGCGCTTAACCGAGAAACGCTGGAAATGTGAAACCGAAACGCAACGTTTCGTCGTAGGTATAGCGCCCAAATTGTAAACGACGTCGCTTTGATGATGTTTACCTTTAGTAGCGGCGGTTTTACATAAACGCCGCAAATATTTCCCTAATACGTCGTCGTTTACTTTTATTATTTGGTTGGAAGTTAGACAAAACGACATCGTTTTTATACTGTTTATTGGTATTAGCGGCGTTTTTTTGTGAAAACGCCGCAAATTGAATAAATTATATTTTAGGGTTTCGAGATTAATATTTAAGTTTTGTCGTGTACGGTTTGGGGTTTTAGGGTTCATTACATAATGTTTGTTATTTTAGGTTTACGATATTAAGTTCGTGGTTTTCGGTTTAGATTATGGCTTGGGGATTGAGGTTTAAGGTTTAGAGTTTGATTTACATGTTAGTGTTAATGTGAGGTCCTTTTTACGACTTATAAGATAATGATCAAATTCTTGTTTATGGTTTATGGTTTAGCGTTAATGATTTGAATGTTGCAATGCATGGTTTTTGCGTTTCGGATTCGCATGAAGAATACGAGTTAGGGTTTATAATTTAATTTTAAAATTTACGGGTTATAGGGATTAATAGCTTTGGGTTTTAGGGTTTAATTACTCATCTAAAACAAAAGCCAAAAAAATGTAAATTCTTTGTGTTTTTACTTCTTATTATATATGTCATTAGTAGGATTATAATTAAATATTATAATTAGGGTTATAGAAAAGATATATATGCAACGATATATATTATATATTATGAAACATATATATATATATTAACATTGTTTTAGTTACATAACAATCATATTAATGTGTCAATTTATAATAATTTCATAACAATTATCAAAATAAAAATCTATTAAAAATCATTAAACTTATAAATAAAGAGAAATAAAACATTTTTAAAAACTGAATAATTAGCGGCGTTTTTTTTGTAACACGCCACTATAGAGTTGAATTTGCGGCATTTATTGTATAAACGCCGTACAAAATTAAACCAAAACGACTTCGTTTTCATTGGGAGAAATAACTTTAGTGGCGCTTCTTAATAAACGCCGCAACGGTTCGGGGCTTTAGCGGCGGTTTTACATAAACGCCGCAAATGTTTCTATGTCTGACGTCGTTTATGTTTATTTTTGGTTGTAAGTGTGACAATACGACATCATTTTTATACTGTTTATTGGTATTAGCGGCGTTTTTAAAAAACGCAAAGAAAATAAATTATATTTTAGGTTTTTCGATTAAAATTTAAAATTGGAAAATGTATTTTTTATAATTTCAATTATTTATAAATTTTAATGTTGCTAATATATACATTATTCATCTTGTATAAAATTAAAAAATTTAATAAATTTTATCATTTAAAATAATGTATTAAATCGAAATATATTACAAATTAAAATTATAAATAAAAAGAAATAAAAATTATAAGAAGTGAATTATTAGTGGCGTTTTGTGTAAAAGCATGAGGATCAATTAAAATTTAAACAAAAGCGCCATTTAGTTTGAATTTAATTTTTAGTGGCGTTTTTTATTAAGCGCCACAAATTAATTTAGTGAAACGGCGTTGTTTCATTGACCAGATCAGTTTTGGGGTATATCCCCGCTCTCACCCAGCCCCAGCCCCAATTCTTACTTCTAAAATCCCTAAGTGTTTCACCGAAATCCCTAAGTCACCGAAATCCCCAATTCTTCATCATTACATTTTTCATTGTTAAAAGTGTTTACATTTCTTGCAAAACATTAAAATCTCCGGTTCGTACATTGGTCAACACACATAGTTGACGGAGAACGTCATGGCATCGTCGAATCGATTGTCGGGTAATAAGTATTCAAGGTTCGCTTTCCCCATTATCAATCCGTATTCATTTGGGTTTTCTCTTGTTAATTTTATTCTTGGTTTGTATTTGTTTGTTGATCTTGAAATTAAAAAAAATTGTATCCTCTGTTGTAAATTTTATTCGGTCTTCCGCTTCATTTTTTTTGGACCGTCCTGAAGGTAGTGTAATGGTTCGAAAGTGATTGGAATGGTTTCATTGCTTACAAACTGATGTTAATACTGCTTTTTTATAGGGTTTCAGTCCATTCAATTTCATTGCCTTCATTTCTGTTTGCTGCAAGGTTCTAAAGGTACAAATATATATTTACGAAAATTTGATGTGCAAATGTATATGTAGGAAAATTTCTGTTTTTTGCGCAAAAATGCTGTCGGTGGAATCATCTGCTACTCTGCTTTTAGCAAAGGATTTGATGTGCAAATTTTTATGTAGGATATTTTGATGTGCAAATGTCTTACTGTTTTGACCTAGTTTGCCTGGAAATGCTGGAGAAAACTTAAGTGTGAAACCAAGCTGCCTTTAGCTTCTATTTTCCAGTCAAAACGCGAATTGCACTTTGACAGTGGCATTAGTATTGTCTTCATCTGTTTAATATTTCTTCATGTGATTCACCTTTTTTTTTAAATATTACAAAATACTCATTTTTATGATTTATATAAATCTTCACAATTGCTTTACTTAAAACATGAATTCATAAGTTGTTATGCTCGTTTTTCAAAATGTCAAGTCACTTAAAATGTTGTATGGAGAAATTCTTTAAACTGTTATTTTAATACTTTAAATAAGTCAAAGTAAAAATGGTGCATCAAATTTAAACATATATTGTTGTCAAATTAGTAACACATATACCTCTCCACGAATAATTGGTGGAAGATTAGTTTAAAAGCATTCATTTACGTATGTAAGCTATATTTAAATTTTATTAATAATAAATTTATAACTTAAATAAGTATTACTATTTTTTAATATTATACATATATTCATTTACGTATGTAAGCTATATTTAAATTTTATTAATAATAAATTTATAACTTAAATAAGTATTACTATTTTTTAATATTATACATATATTCATTTACATTATGTAAGCTATATTTAAATTTTATTAATAATAAATTTATAACTTAAATAAGTATTACTATTTTTTAATATTATACATATATTCATTTACATTATGTAAGCTATATTTAAATTTTATTAATAATAAATTTATAACTTAAATAAGTATTACTATTTTTTAATATTATACATATATTCATTTACATTATGTAAGCTATATTTAAATTTTATTAATAATAAATTTATAACTTAAATAAGTATTACTATTTTTTAATATTATACATATATTCATTTACGTAACACATAACTTACATAACCTACTTAATATATAACTTGCATAACTTAAATAAGTTACGTAATAATACATAATACACAACTTACATGCGTAAATAATACTGAGCTTACATAACTTACATACCCTACATAAATTAAATAAGTTACATAATAATACATACCCTACATAAATTAAATAAGTTACATAAATTAAATAAGTTACATAATAATACATACCCTACATAACTTACATAAGACATAACTTTCATAATACACAACTTACGTAACTTACATAAGACATAACTTACATGTGTAAATAATACATATTTTACATAACTTACATAAGACATAACTTACATAAGTTTCATAATACACATCTTACATAACTTACACAACTTACATAACTTACATAACTTACATAATGTATACCTTGTTGTCAAATCCTAAAACCGTGCAATTTATTGTCAACGTCCGACTTCAAGAATTAAGAAATGGACCGGTCTTGGATGAATTTGTCAAGGGTGTTTACAGTTATCGAAATGGGGTGCAGAGTTTTCTAAATATTGTGTTTCAATATGCAAGCCAAGAGAACATGATTCTTTGCCCGTGTATGAAGTGTGTCAACATAAACTGGCATTATCGTGAGGTTGTATACGAGTATCTAATTGTTGATGGGTTTGTTAAGGGTTATAAGCAATGGCTTTTTCATGGAGAATGCCCTAGAAGTACTTCCTCTTCAACGATGGATGTATCTTATCCTGGGACTGCTTACCATCAGTCTGATAGAGGGGATGACATGGAAGGTATGTTGCGGGATGCATTTAATATGCACAATCATGGTGTGCAATCGTTCCCAGGGGATTTTATGGCATATGATGATTGTAACGTCGGTGGAACTGCTTTTACCGAACCGGGAAGTAGTGTACCTCATGAAGAGCCAAATGGAGAAGCGGCAAAGTTCTACGCTCTACTTAATGACATGAACGAAGAACTGTATGAGGGATCAAAATTTTCAAAAATGGCATTCTGTGTTCGTCTTTTTCAGTTAAAATGTTTGGGAGGGTGGACCGGAAACTCGTTGACAATGCTACTAGAGTTTTTGAGAGAAATGTTTCCGTTTGCAAAAATCCCTCAGTCATGCAAAGATATGAAGAAAATGATAAAAGATTTAGGCCTTGGGTACAACAAAATCCATAGTTGCCCAACTGACTGCATGTTGTATTGGGGCGATCGGAAAAACCAACAGTGCTGTCATGTATGCGGGCAATCCCGTTGGATAAATAGAAACACAGAAATGGGAACGATGGTGAAAATGATGCACAGTCGAGGAAGAAGCCAGTTAAGATTTTGCAGTATTTTCCGTTGATACCAAGGCTTCAAAGGCTTTTCATGTCGTCGAAGACAGCGGAGTCAATGACGTGGCACCATGATGGACGAACCGATGATGGATTACTAAGGCATCCGACAGATTCTTTAGCTTGGAAAGCATTTGACAATAAATTTCCAATCTTTGCAAGCGATCCTAGGAGTGTGAGGCTTGGGCTAGCATCTGATGGATTTAATCCTTTCAAGATCATGAGCACCGCCTCGATGCCTTGGCGATGAGTTCTTGTTCCTTACAATCGCCTCCGTGGATTTGCATGAAGCAATCTTCCTTATCTTATCTATGATTATCCACGAGAGAAAGGGCCTGGGAATGATATCGACATTTATTTACAGCCACTTATTAAAGAGTTAAAACAATTATGGGTTGGTGTTGAGACATACGATGTGCTGAGAAAGGAGAACTTTAATTTACGTGCAGCTTTGATGTGGACCATTAATGACTTTCCCGCTTATGCCAATTTATCCGGTTGGAGTACTAAGGGTCGTTATCGTGTCCTTGTTGTGCTGCACAAACATGCTCCCAATGGTTGTATAATGGGAAGAAGTTCTCTTACATGGGGCATCGTCGGTGGTTCTTAGGAAAATCATAGATTTAGATTTGAGTTCAGATTTGACAAGCCTTTGAAGAGTTCGAGAAGCTCCTTCCCGGACGGTGGCTCTAAAATCTTATTCATGTTGGAAGATATGAATTTCATTTATGGGAAGATGAACCAACCGCCAAACACGCAGAGAAACAGAAGATCAAATGATGAAGCCGATGAAAGCTCGGCGAAGAGGACGATCCTAATGAGGCGGACTTGTGGAAAAAAGAAGTATTTTTTTGAGTTGCCTTATTGGGAGCATCACCTTTTACGACACAATCTTGATGTTATGCACATTGAGAAAAATGTCTGCGAGAACATTGTCGGTACAATTTTGAACGTCGACGGAAAATCAAAAGACAATCTTCAGATTCGACTTGATTTAGTCCAAATGGGAAATCGGCCTGATCTTCATCCTAATCCACTTCCGAATGGGAAATATCGGTTGCCGCCTTCAATTTTCTCAATGTCAAAGACGGAGAAAGAACTGTTTTGCATGGTGTTGAAGGATATAAAGGTTCCGGATGCGTATGCGTCAAATATATCTCGATGTGTTAGTGTTAAAGATCGAAGATTATATTCGCTAAAATCACATGACTATCACATCTTGATGCAAGATTTAATGCCAGTTGCTCTACGATGTTGTATGTCCAAGAAGGTGACGTCTTGTATCATTGAACTATCCAACATAATGAAAGCCATTTGTGGCAAAGTTTTGGATGTTCATGAACTTCAGAAGGTACAGGATCGAGCCGCTTTAACTTTATGCAACATGGAGAAAATCTTCCCACCTTTCTTCTTCACTATTATGGTTCACTTGATAATCCATCTCCCGCATGAAGCAATTCTTGGCGGACCCGTTTTCTATCGATGGATGTATCCCATAGAAAGGTGTTAATTTCAATTTTTAAAATTTTCCTTCATTCACCTATATGCCTTTAGTTACAACTTTTGATAATGTTGTATACCGTGTTTAGGTTCCTATCCAAATTAAAGTCTTATTGCCGCAACAAGCGTTATCCAGAAGGATCGATTGCTGAAGGCTACTTGGCAGAGGAATGTATGACCTTCTGTTTAAGATATTTAGAAGATGTTGAAACAAGGTTGAACAGACCAAATAGAAATGTTGGACTCACGGATCATAACTTTGCCGAGACTTATTTGTTCAAAAGTTTTGGAGAACCAATCGGTAAAGTTGAAATTGCAGAATTAGATGATTTATCGTGGGTTCAAGCACATCGATATGTTCTGTTTCACCACGAATCAATGGAACCTTTACGCAAGTAAGTTCTAGAAATTTGATAAATATTCATCATTTAAAAATTGTTTATAGTCTAACAAACTGAACATATTTTTAACATAGTGAGTACAAACAAATATTGAGATCTCGTTCGCGCTCTCGAAGAACACAACATCGAGATATCAATAAGTTGTTTACAGAATCTTTTCATGAATGGTTAAGCCAAACGGTATGTAATTAGAGCTTTAAGTTCTAGAAATAATAATATTTACTCAAAACATTTTTAATTACTCAGTTTACTTTCCATTCAATAGGTTTGGAGTGGGAAGAACGTCACCGACGAAGTTAAATGGCTTTCCCAAGGTCCAAATCGGGTGGTTAAAAGATATAGTGTGTTCCTCATAAACGGATTCAGATTTCATACAAAATATCGCGAGAGATTGAGGAGAACGCAAAATTGTGGAATAGTGGTTAATTCCTCAATTACAAGTTATGCTAGTGCTAGGGACAATAATCCTGTGGAGGGAAATGTGGAATATTTTGGACTTCTTACTGACATAATTGAGTTGGATTACTATGGCAAATGGAAAGTTGTCTTATTTCGAGGTGATTGGGCCGATGTTAATACTGCACGTGGAATCAAGCAAGATCAATTTGGTTTCACAATGGTAAACTTCGCTCGATTGATTCACACAGGACAATAATTGATTGATGAGCCGTATGTATTTTCTTCTCAAGTCAAACAAGTTTTTTACTCAAAAGACCCAACTGATGAGGGTTGGTACGTTGTACTCCTTAACATCCCTAGAGACTTTTTTGACATGGGCAGTGGAAGTAAAGATGACATTGACGACAGAACAAACTTTGCCATTTCCAGAACAGAACTTAAACGAAAACATCCCTACTACTAGTACACAATTTCAATGGGTCCGCCAGGATACGGATGAAGAGATTTACGAATTATAATGTAGTAAGCTTTTACGATTATCTAATTACATCTACGAATGATGATATTTCAACTATTTTATATGTGATATTATTGTTGTAATTGTATACTAAGTTTTCAACTAATTTATTTGTATTGCAGATAAAATGCCTAGAAGAAAAGTGTGATCGCACCGCATTGTTCAAGGTACTCCAAACTCGGTGGAAACAAAAAAGACCTTGAACAATGATCGCTATTGGATCTTGAATGTTAGGTTACACGAGGAACCTATAGAAGTTCAAAGTAATTTAACATTTAATTTACATGTGTGTTGACTTCTTTTTTTTTAATTAGTTAAATATTACAATACTTTTATTTTTCAGATGAAACTGGTGGGACGCGGAGAGGTCGCGGACGTACGGTACTGAGCGATTTATACGACCTAGATCCAGTCGAGCGTGTCCAAGTATCCAGTAATAGCTTTGGTCAGCCTGTTGGATCAGAAGCTCGCCTTTTAGCAGGATACATGGGCATTCTAGCATGGAATGCAAATATGTTGCCAATTAACTTCGAGTCATGGCATAAAGTGCCCGAGAGTAACAAGAACCAAGCTCTCGATAACATTAAGGTAACAAAACGTGTATGTCATTTATAATACTTGGGTTTAAGTTTCGTTTACATTTACTTTCTTAAGTTGTGTTTTTTGTAGGCGAGATTTGCTCTAGAGGTCTCCGATGCTTATGTAAAGAAGGCATTGGGAAAAAGATGGAGAGACCATAAGAGCACTTTAAAGAAAGACTATTTTAAGACAAAAACAACACTCGACGAGAGATTACAAAATGTCCCGCCGGGAATGCTGAGGTACCAGTGGGAAGAGGTCGTTAGATTTTGGACTTCGAAGAAAGGAGAGGTATGTGTAACTTATAAAATTTTATAATTATTTTGGTGTATAGTATTTCCTAATTAACGTACTAATAATTTCATAATGTAGGATCGTGAAGAAGTTGGAAAAAAAGTAGGCAGCAACAAAAATTCACTCACACAGCTGGGTCGAAAAGTTTTGCGTGTGTAGCTCATGCAGAGGTATTTTCAATTTTTTAATATTGGCAGATATTTATTACTTACTTACATTAATATTTTTACTATTGTATTGTAGGAACTGTCGTCCGGGCAAAAAGTTGGACGCCTTCAACTTTTTGACATTACACATAGGAAGAAAGATGGAAACCCTATGACTCCTGAAGCTGCAGAAATTATGGTACGTTTGCTTAATTAATACAATTTCCCTTGTTTTAATAATTTATAGTGTTTATTTTCTAATGATTTATTTCATTTATTGTAATGTAAATATTGTTAAGTTATGTTGCATTGGGTTTTTTAATATATATTGCGTTCCTAACTATTTGATTTATTTTTTAGGAAAAATTAAAGGATAAAAAGGCGGAGTACGAAGCGATTGCTTCCAGTGATAGTTCTGTTCATATTGACGACATTGATAATCGGATTATCACTGAAGTTTTGGGTCTTGAAAGGTATGGTCGGGTTCGATTTCAAGGATCTTTTGTTAACCCATCCCAATATTTTGGATCTAGCTCGCAACAATATATGCCTTCGAGAGTCGAGCCAAGTCAAGTTCGAGGTTAAGAGACCAGATGGCTCAGATGCAAGCGACAACAAATGAGCAAATTACACAACTTAAAGAGGAGGCAACATCGAGAGAAGCTGAGGTTCAAAAAAGATATGAAGAACTCTAGCTACAATCGAAAGCGATCAATGAGAGAAGCCGAGGTTCAACGAAAGTATGAAGAACTCCAGAAGACTTAAAGCAGATCTGGCAAGAAGAGAAAAGCGGCAATGAGAAGTACAGAGTGCAACGAGGGAAGCAGAGGCTAAAGCGAGGAAGCAGAGGCTGCAGCGAGGAAGCCGAAAGCGGCGTCAAAGTTCGATGAACTCAGCAGCAGCCTTGAGTATGATGAAGATGTTTCAATGATGCATAACAACCGCCGTATTAAACTATCGTAAATATACTTGATTTTGACTTTTAATTATCATTTTAACTTTTAACATTTTGTAAGAATAATACGAATTTTATTTTATTTATTGATATTTATTATTTTATTTGTTTACTATATAGATTTATTACTTTTGGCTGGTTTAGATATGATTTCTTCTGATTTGTTTTTACAGGAGGGCTGAAAATATAAAAAAAATTTATTTTACAAATCTGCCAAATTTTGTGGCGTTTTTAAAAAAAACGCCACTAAAGGTGTTGGCCTTTAGTGGCGTTTTTGGTCAAAGCGCCGCTAAAGATAAGGGTCTTTAGCGGCGTTTGTGGGGAAAGCGCCGCTAAAGATTAGGTTCTTTAGTGGCGTTTTGTTGTCGAAGCGTCGCTATAGATCAGGGTCTATTGCGGCGTTTGAGGGGAAAGCGCCGCTAAAGATTAGGTTCTTTCGTGGCGTTTGTGGTCAAAGTGCCGCTATAGATCAGGGTCTATTGTGGTGTTTGAGAAAAAAACGCCGCTAAAGACCCTGATCTTTAGCGGCGCTTGTCAAAAACGCCTAAAGACCACGATCTTTAGCGGCGCTTCACTAAAGCGCCGCTAAAGGTCTTAGTCTTCAGCGGCGTTTGTGCTAGAAGCGTCGCTAAAGATCAGGGTCTTTAGCGGCGATTTTTTTAAAAACGCCGCTAAAGTTAGCGGCGTATTCATTAGCGGCGTCTGTTGCGACGCTTTTCAAAGCGCCGCTAAAAGTATCTGCGGCGCTAAAAAGCGCCGCTAAAGGCCTAAAAAAGCGCCGCTAAAAGCCTGTTTTGGTGTAGTGTAATTGCATATGAGAATTATAAAATAAAAATTAAAAGAATATAATTGCATTATAAAAAATGTTGATTTTTAAAGAATATATGAAAATGGACTAAATTGGATCGCTAGTAAAGATCCGGGGTAAATTCGAAAATAAATAAAGTCTAGAGGACTTAATTGAACGCTTGAATTACATAGAGGGGCTGGAAGGGGAATTTTCCCTTCTCCTCTAAAACGTTGGAATTTAAAATAAATTAAAGGCCGAATTAAAAAACAAAAATACTTAATTGGAAATATGTTAAAAGGCGGAGTGGATAAAAGCGCAATTTGCCCCTCCGCTCAAAAACACGCGGATCCTAAAGTGGATTGGGTTGGAGTCGGGTTAGGCACTCAAAACGACGCCATTTTGGGCGTCTGGGGGCTCTCCGAAACGGTATCGTTTTGGTGCCCTATATAAGCCCTAAAACTTCAAAAAATTCATTTTCAATCTTCCCGTAAAAAAACAGAAATCCTCTCCAAAAATCCTCTCCCCTTTAGTGAATCCGGCCAGGGTCTGGTCATCGGCCAGTCATCGGCCACCGCGCCGACCGCCGATCTCCGGCGCCGGCACCACCATCTGCAGTGGTCGGAAAGAGAGAAAATGACTCTTTTGGCCTTCTCGACCCTTCCAAACCCAGATCTTAGTTCAAATCTTCCAAAAAAACCCACAAAAAGCCTCAAAAATGTCAAGAAACCTTTCGGTTTCCGGCCATCGATCCTCAGGGTTGGCTCCCTCCACCGTTTCAGAAGCAAACAGGTTGTTTCTTTCTTTTTATTATTTATTTTATTTATTTTACGAATAAAGAAAGAAAGAAAGAAAAAGTAGATAAAATAAAACAAATAAAAAAGCTGTAAAAAAATAAACTTTTGAACTGATCTTTGCCTTTGTATTGAGTTCTCTCTTTTTGATTGAAAGTAGTTATTTTTTTATTGATTTCGAATTCGGCCCCCTCTTACAGTATGTTAAAATCACTTTTATAGCTATCGTTAATACAAAAAGAAAGAAATAAAATGAGATCTTCCAATATCTGCTTAATTTGATTTCGATTCCTTGATTTTCTTTCCTTCCTTGTGTTTGCAGGTGATTGCATGGAGATTCGGTTCTTGGTGATGGTTGCGGCGCGAAGATCTTGCTATTGCTAGGTTTTCAGAAACTGTTCTTGCCTATTTGGGCTAAATTGTAATTGGGCTTTTGGTTTGGGTCACTTATTTTAGGCCTATTCTGTTGTAATTGGGTTTGTATTATTTGGGCCTTTTTACCCGGGCCAAAATTGGGTATTACAGCTGCCCCTCTTTGCTCGTTATTGTGTAACAGGAACGAAGCAAAGACTTAAAAAAACCCGATTTTGCTCGGTCGTGCTAGATCTTGGTACTCTTCTTCTTCAAGTAGCATCATTCTCTCCTACTACATCTTCAGAAGTATAAGGATTAGTGCTTTAATCTACTCCATTGCAGCTTCAGGGAGATAAGACCTGTAGCTTCAGCTTGATCCGTTAGTCTGCTTTAAGATGAATGTGATCTGCTCTGCTGCAACTTCAGAGAGATAAGACCAATCATTCTAATCCACTCCTCCTCAACTTTAGGAAGATAGGATTTGTTCATTCAGTCTGCCCCACTGCAATTTCAGGGGGATAAGACTTTCTTACTCAGTCTGCTCCACTGTAACTTCAGGGAGATAAGACCAGATGCGATCTGCTTTCTACAACTTCAGAGAGATAAGATCCAAGGTTTTAATCCGCTCTTCTGCAACTTCAGGGAGATAGGATTTGTTCATTCAGTCTGCCCCACTACAATTTCAAGGGGATAAGACTTTCTTACTCAGTCTGCTCCACTGCAACTTCAGGGAGATAAGACCAGATGCGATCTGCTCTCTGCAACTTTAGAGAGATAAGATCCAAGGTTTTAATCCGCTCCTCTGCAACTTCAGGGAGATAGGATTATCGGCTTTAATCTGCTCCACTGCAACTTCAGGGAGATAAGATTTGCCATCTTCAGTCTGCTTCACTGCAACTTCAGGAAGATAAGACTTGCTTACTTAGTCTGCTCTACTGCAACTTCAGAGAGATAAGACTAGATGTGATCTGCTCTCTGCAACTTCAGAGAAATAAGATCCAAGGTTTTAATCCGCTCCACTGCAACTTCAGGGAGATAAGATTATCGGCTTTAATTTGCTCCACTATAACTTCAGGGAGATAAGACTAGATGTGATCTGCTCTCTGCAACTTTAGAGAGATAAGATCTGTGGTTTTAATCCGCTCCACTACAACCTCAGGGAGATAGGATTGGTTTCTTCTATCTGCTCCACTGCAACTTCAGAGAGATAAGACTGGATGTGATCTGCTCTCTGCAACTTCAAAGAGATAAGATCTGTAGCTTTAATCCGCTCCACTGCGACCTCAGGGAGATAGGATTGGTTTCTTCCCGGTTTGTTCTCTGGGGAACATTACCTATAAAAAAATCAATTTTATGAACCTGAATATGCCTAAGATTAGGATGTCATGATCGAAATGCATCAAATGCTCCCAACTAGACATGCGTGAATGGTGTTTGTATAATGCATAGTATTTTCGAGAATGATCCCACCTAGGTTGTCATTGTTCGAAGATTATTAAGGCTTAAACACTGACACGCTACAACGCCTTCTTACTTAACCGGCTTTTCTGAAGAAACATTTAGTCCGGTTTCCTCCACTGTAAACCTCAAAGTTTAATCCATTGGGGTGCAAAAATTCATACCATCGTTCTCCCACTGTAACCCAAGGGTATATGGCTTTTCTTCCATCCTCTCCTATCACAATTCAAGGATACATGATCTAAATTTTTCTGGTTTCTTACACCATTCCCAGGGTGTCGTACCAAAGGCTCATGTGCAAATGAAGGCTTTCTTCTCTGAGGAAACCTCTTCCTATTGCCTGGTGATCATTGCTCGCTTGTTTATTTTAGCTTTGTCACCAACCTGACATCTTGTCACTTTTCTCAATCAATGTTTTTGATAACAGAATCCAAATAGAAAGTCTTAATTTTTCCTTCTTAAATTTCCAACCCTTAAACTTGGTGCGTTCTAAACAATAGTCCTGTTTCGGGTTCCTGTATTATTTAGAAGCTTCTAAAGTAATATGTAAAACTTCCCTTATGAAAGTTTTATTAGTCCATTAATCATTAATCCAATGCAACATGCTTGCAAAAATGTCATAACAATGGATAAGGATAAAATTAGTTCTGAGCATATCTCGAAATAAATTATCAAAAATAGTAAAAAAGGATAACAAAGAACTTTATTGGGAATGCGTATCTTGGAAAAGAATGAAGTATTCCAAGAACAACAAATTTGAAATAAATAGTATGGAGACGAGGTGTCCCAGATATCGCAGCTTGAACTTCTCTGTACAAACATGTGTTTAGGAGATCTACATTACTCTGTCGATGCCCCAAGATGTCACGTACCTTTTCCTGCTGAGTAAGGCATAGCAAGATCACAGCATGCCCCATTCTAATCAACATTTGAGCTGCTCTAATTACCTCATGCCCATTCTGATCAATATTTGAGCCGCCCTTTTCAGGTTTTCAACTCAAATCCTCTGTGGTCTAAGGCGCCCTTTACGGGTTTTCACCTTAGCCTCTCCATTTTACTTTTTCATTTTTCCATTTTTTTCATTTCGTCATCTTTCATTTTTTTCGACTCAAAGTGCCCTTTGCGGGTTTCTTACCTTGGTCATCTTCTTCCTTAAGCGGAGTACTCCCTGACTGAATCTGAGTTTACAGGACTTTGTAGGTTTATCATCCATCTCGCTCAAAATCAAAGCTTATTTTAAAAAAACCTTCTCTATAACATAAGGTTCTTCCCAATCTGTTTCCCTCCAAAATATTTTTATAGAGGGAGGATCTTCAACATTGGTCACCCTCGTGGAATTCTCTGGAATGAACCTTTTGTTAGCTCGCATTATTTTCTTCTGGCGTATTTGACCATGATGAAGAACTTTGAATATTCCTCTTCAATTAGGATTGGATCCAAAAACTCAGAGAGAAAAAATCTTGTATTCCAAAGGCAAAAAAAACCGCGATAGGCCCAAGAGAAAAACAAAGCCCCGACAGAGTTTTTTTTTTTTTAGATTGACTCTTTACTCATAGGATTAGACAAGCCATGGTCATCCCTTTCGATCAGAATCAATGTCATTCCAGATAAGGTATTTCACATAAAAATCTTCCACTTTCATTTTGTATACGAAAGATCTTCTTTAGTATCAGGTTTCTCTCGTAGAGCCTTTTGGGGCGAAATTTAACTATACCGAAAAAACTTTAAATCTTCCTCTTCAATACGAAGAAATGGCAACTAGACTTTAACGAGCAAAACTATGGTGAGCCAAAGAAGAAGGCATTGCCCCAACAAAGAATTCTAACTGCAATGTTCATGTTATTTATCTTGAACATACTGCAAATTTTTGATGTCGTACTGCTGTTCAGATTACAATGACAATGCTTAACCCGGGCATATCCTGGTATGGCTACGTGAGGACATCTTTGAACTCTTGAGGTAACTCAACAAGATCTTGTTTTGTTTCTCCGGTTATGCACATTCCCTTAAGGTCACAATCTCCACTGTCTCCTCAGGAAGTAAAATTTCCTTCCTGCTCTACCATCCTCAACAAGTCCGGAGATAGGCTACAATCTATGTCATTTTCAAAGTCATGAGATCCCCCTAAACACATGCCTCGCTCAAAGAGAAAATCCTGAGCCTGTCGCAGTGTCACTCACGTCATTGATATCTGGGGACCGATAGTAAGTGCAAAAGAATATACAAAAGAATGTGTGAATTTATGAATGATTATCTGTACAATAATTATGAATGAAAGAATGATGTGGAAGAAAATCCAAAAGAATTAAAGAATAATTACTTGCAAATAATGAAAGAATATTGACTCAAAAATAAATGCCAAGATGTATTTTATTAGAATAATGATGTTCAGACATGAGCCTATTTCACAAAGGAATTTCTATCATTTTTAGGCTAAAAACAACAAAAATGTTCTGAACATTACTCAAAATAAGCTCTAAAAACTACAGAGATTTTTCCGCAGTCCAATTATTTAGAACACCTCCAAGTTGATAAGGTCGAATATCTAATAAGGACTCTTCTCAGTTGTCTTCATGCACGGCATTGATGTGAACGTTTCTTAACCCTTCTTCATACATTGCATTCACCTCATCATCGATATGATTGGGTAGCAGATTTTCTGCATTGGATGAACCATCAAATTTGACAACGCCTATATTGATGAGTCTTTCAACTAGCTTTTTGAAGGCAATGCAATTCTCTACTGAGTGCCCCATAATTCTAGCATGATAATCACATTGCGTGTTTGTATCATACCATTTAGGGTACGGAGGTTGTAGGGGTTTTGAGTAGAAAGGTGCAACAATGTGCGCATCGAATAAGCTTTGATACAGCTCCTTATACGCCATTGGAATTGGTGTGAACTGGAGCTTCTCAGTACCTGGTTTCCCCCCAGATTCGTGCTTTAAAGGGCCTTGATGTCTGGTAGTTTCTGTCTTTAGCCGGCCCACAGCGATTGGTCTTGAGTGGCCCTTGTTATATCTGCCTTCATTTATCCCTTATTCCCTTTCTTCCTTGAGGCTTTTATAGTACACAGGTGCTCTACCTTCACTTTTTTATTTCGATAAATTGTCAAGAGCAACAGGATTGGATTTTGAGTCTGTCAGGCGATATACTGGTGTCAATGTACCAGTCAAATATTATCGGGATCTGATAGTAAAGAGTGCCTCTTGTGGACATGCGTCTGGTTGGGCCTGGACACTTATCAAGGTAAAATCTGGGGAATATATAGGGTCTTCATTATTATCCCCAAAGTGAGCCGCTGGGCTTTTCCCTTCACCCAATAACTGGGTTAGCTGGCTCATATTTATTTGGAATTCTAGCATCTGATTCCTCATTTCTTGTTGAAATTCAGTCAATTGCTCTTGCATCTGTATTTGCATTTTCTCTATTCTCTCCAATCTTTGGTCCATGCCTCCCGACTTTGCTCGGGTACTATAATGATGTTCGGTTGATTGGTTGGTTTCAGATTAAGCGAGGAGTGACTTAAATTAATTAGAATCTTTTAATGTTTTTAAATGCATATGAAGTAATGCAATGCATGAATGCAAAAGACGTCAATTTTGATTCAATTCCATATAAGAAAACCTTACTAGAAAGCAAATTTCTTTACATAAAGAGAATTACAAATTAGACTTTGCCCTAGTACCCAGAACTCTAATCTTTCTAAGTAACAAAGCTAATTCTTACCCCCGATCCGATTCTAATTCATACTTCACACTCAGCATGTCAGCCTGTACTGCTAAAGTCTGTATATGATCAGCTATTTCTCGAATCTGGACCACAGCTTCCTCAATAAGATATATCTGCTTTTAACTTGACTCTGAAAGTGGTGAAGCTGTTCATTATTACGACTTTCATTTTCTTTCAAGTGCTTGATCTGAACTTCACAATTTTGCAGCACCATTTCTAGCTCTTCGATCCTTTTCTTCATTTCGTCAATCTTTCTCAAGCTTTCTTTCAACTCTATCGTAGAGTTTCAGCTTCGATACTGATGAAGAGATCTTTCCAACACAATCACCCTATCCTTTAACTCGCCCTTTCCCTTCTGGCTTTCTGACAAACTCTTTTCTAAAGCCTCATTTCGCCTTTGCATCTCTTGAAATCTCTATTCCCATCTATCGGCCTTGTCCTTTTCTTCTTGGATTTCTGCTCGCCACTGTTCTGACGTCTTTCCCAGCCCAGCAGTTCTTATTGACAAACGTAACTTTTTATAATCCGTCTTTAGACTGCCCAGTTCCTCATCAGCCTTGTTTTTCTCTATCTTCAACCTCTCATTCTTAAGCTTCTGAACGTCTATGTCCAATCTCAAGTTCATCTTTTCCGCCTCCCTTTGCTCTATCCTTTTCTCCAAATCCACATTCTTTCTCTCAAAATCTTGTCTTACAATTTCCAATTCCGAAGGGATGACTTGCAAATGCTCTTCTATTAACTGACCATCCTCATTATTTAACTTAGGTGTGTTATCATTAATCCTCCTAGCCCACCATCTATAATACTCAGGAGTTGTCATCGGCCCACGGCTAACCTCTTCATTCGGCGAGTCTGTTTCCACACATTGGACATTTCTTGAATCTTCTTTTTATAACCATCATCTTTGTATGAAAATTCACAATCAGCTATCCCTTGGGTCGTAGATATAAACTGCCTTGATCTATATTGCCTTAGCACCAATAATGGGGCATATCCGACAGCTCCCTAAATACCCAATAAATGTACCCAATCGAAATTACCACACCTATATAGGATCTCATCTGGAAGCAACCAATGAGCTCTCCACTCAACATCTTCCTCTTGAAGGTTTTGAAGAATTTCCATCCATTTTTCCTCTGAGATGTCATCCCTCCTCGGCGTAGCAACTATCTCTTTTAGTGGTGAATAATTTTTAGAAAAGACCCGATACGAAACTTTATCCACCTTCCAAAAGTGACTGTGAAACCATACGAGTAGAAGCTGCGTACATCTGATAAATCTACCCTCACCCGTCTTTTGGCATTCACTCAGTGACCTGAAGGTTTCTGCCAAAATTGTCAGAATCGGTGTAACCTTCTTATCAAGTCGATCAAATAAATCGGTGACTGCTTCAAATAAATTTAAAGCGATGGAATATGCGGAGAACTACTATGGGATGGATGCTAAAGAATTGAGCCTGATTCCGGATTTAGTACTCCCTTACAAGTTCAAAATGCCAGAGTTTGAGAAGTACAACGGAACTAGTAGCCCCGAAGCTCATATTACCATGTTTTGCAGACGAATGACTGGTTATGTCAATAACGACCAACTCTTGATACATTGTTTCCAAGATAGCCTCACAGGGGCAGCATCCAAATGGTACAATCAACTGAGTCGTACCAAGATTAATTCATGGAGAGACTTAGCACAGTCATTCATAAAGCAATACGACCATGTAACTGACATGGTACCTGATAGAATCACTCTATAGAACATGAAAAAGAAGCCCGGTGAAAGTTTTAGGCAGTACGCATAGAGGTAGAGGGAGGTCGCCATCCAAGTTCAACCACTGCTATTGGAAAAGGAAATGAAAATGCTTTTCGTTAACACATTGAAGGCTCCATTCATCACACATATGTTGGGAAGCGCCACAAAAAGCTTTTCTGACATAATCATGAATGGTGAAATGATAGAAAATGCTATCAGAAGTCGAAAGATTGATGTTGGAGGAAATAATAGAAGGCAAGCCTCAAAAGAAAAATAAAATGAGGTGAACAGCGTGAATATGTACAACAAATCAATTGCGGTGAATCAACCAAGAAAGATGGTTGCTAATCAGCAGGGTTCATCAAGACAAGAATCAGGTGTGAAGCAAGATACTGAAAAGCTCCAGTTCACACCAACTCCAATGACGTATAAGGAGCTGTATCAAAGCTTATTCAATGCCCAAGTTGTTTCTCCTTTTCATGTGAAGCCTTCACAGCCTCCGTATCCCAAATGGTACGACGCAAGTGTACAGTACGATTATCATGTGGGAGTTACGGGGCATTCAATAGAGAATTGCACTACCTTCAAAAAGCTAGTTGAAAGACTCATCAACTTGGGTGTTGTCAAGTTGGATGACTCATCTAGTGAAGGAAATCCGCTACCCAATCACATTTGATAATGGGGGTGAATGTGATGTATGAAGAAGTGTTGAGAGGCGTTCACATCAATGCCATATTTGAAGACACAATTTACAAGGAAACTTGAAGATATTCGCCCTCATCAACTTGGAAGTGTTCTAAGTAATTGAACTGTGGAAGAAATCTCTGTAGTTTTTAGAGCTTATTTAGAGTAATGTTCAGAACAAATTTGTTATTTTTAGCCTAAAAATGATAAAAATTCCTTTGCGAAATAGGCTCATGTCTGAACGTCATTATTCTAATAAAATACATCTTTGCATTCATTTTTGAGCTAATACTTTTTTATTCTTTTTATTCTTTCATTCTTTTGGATTTTCTTCCACATTATTCTCTCATTCATAAATATATTGTACAAATAATTATTCATAAATTTGCACATTCTTTGTATATTCTATGATACTTACTATGGGTCCCTAAATATCAATGACATGAGTGACGTTACTGCAGACTCAGAATTTTCTTTTGAGCAAGGCATGTGTTTAGAAGGATCTCATGACTTTGAAGATGACATAGATTGTAGCCTATTTCTGGACTTGTTAAGGATGGTAGAACAAGTCGAGAAATGGATCTTACCCTACAAAAATCATTGGGATACATGACTTCTCCTTATGTGGGGCATGAAGGTCATTTGGTCGTTCTCGCCAAAAGAGTCTGATGGTCATCGATTCATCTTTGTGTGGAAGTTGCTTCATAAGCTAATGTCACAAAGTCGGCAATTAGAAAATTCATGAAGAATCATATGTCAATATGGAACACCAAAAGGATCATATCTGACAATCTACTAAATATGAACAACAGCACAATATCAAAAATTTGTAGTCTGTTCACGATTAATGCCATATCGTAAAAAAAAATCTGCCATGGCAATACATTTCTCTTAGGCCTATCACGATTCTTTCTCTCTGAGTTCTAGATCCAATTCCGTTTGAAGAGGAATGTTCAAAGTTGTCCATCATGGTCAAATGCACAAAAAGAAAATGATGTGAGAGGGACCTTGTATTGAAGAATATATTTCCCACACAAAAAGAACTTCATCCCAAGCTGGGAAGGACCTTATGTGAAAAAAGGGGGAGAGGCCAAGGTAAAAATCCGCAAAGGACGCCTTGAGACCAAAGGGGATTTGAGTTGAAAACCCAAAAAGGGCGGCTCAAATATTGATCAGAATGGGGTATGAGGTGATCAGAGCAGTTCAAATTTTGATCCAATAGGGGCATATGATGATCTTGCTATACTTGAATCAACAGGAAAGGGTAGGCGACATCTTGGGGCATCGACAAAACATTGTAGATCTCCTAAACACATGTCGAACTCAGAATGGCCTCCACAAAGTTTGTACAAAGAAGCTTAAGCTACGATATCTGGGGCACCCAATTTTCATACGATTTATATTTTTTTGTTCTTGGAATACCTCATTCTTTTCCAAGATACACATTCTCAAATCAATTTCTTTGTTATCCTTATTTACTATTTTTGATAATCTATTCCTTTCGAGCTATGATCAGAACCAATTGTATTCTCATCCATTGTTATACCCTTTTTGCAAGCATGTTGCATTGGAATAATGATTAATGGACTAATAAAACTTTCACAAGGGAAGTTTTGCATATTACTCTAGAAGTTTCTAAATAATACAGGAACCTAAAACAGGACTGTTGTTTAGAACGTACCATGTTTAAAGATTGAAAATCTGAAAAGGAAAAGTCAAAATTAGGACTTTCTCTTTGGATCTTATTATCAAAAACATTGATGATAAGATGTCGTGTTGACGATAAAGCTTAAATAAACAAGCAAGCAATGATCACAGACAATAGGAAGAGGTTTCCTCAGAGAAGAAAACCTTCATTTGTGTATGAGCCTTTGGTACGACACCCTGGGAATGGTGTAAGGGACCAGAGAGATTTAAATCCTGTATCCTTGAATTGTGATAGGAGAGGATTGAGGAAAAGCCATATATTTCTACCCTCAGGTTACAGTGGGAGAAAATGATACAAATTTTGGCGTCCCAGTGGATTGAACTTTGAAGTTTACGGTGAGGGGCAATCTGATCAAGTGTTTCTTTGGAGATGCCAGCCAAACAAAAAGGCGTTGTAGCACATCAGTGTTAAAGCCTTAGTAAACTTTGAGCAATGACAGCCTAAGTGGGATCATTCTCGGAAAAAAAAGAGAAAATATATATATTATGTAAATACCATTCATACATGTCTAGTTAGGAGCATTTGATGCATTTTGATCATGCCATCGTAATCTTAGGCATAATTAGGTTCACTATACAGGTCATGTTCCCCAAAGAACAGATCAATGAAAATAGCAGATCTTGCCTTCCTGTACCGGCAGTGAAGCAGATCAAAGACACCAGTCTTGCCTTCCTAGGTTATAGTGGAGCAGATTGAAACCGCGATGGTGAATCTTACTCCCCTCGCGGTGTAGTGGAACAGATTGAAGCTGCGACGGCGAATCTAGTTTCTCCAACATTGCAATTTAAAAGATTGAAGCCGCAACGGCGAATCTTATTTCCCCGACGTTATAGCGGAGCAGATTGAAGCCACGACGACGAATCTTATCTCTTTGGCATTAAGGTCTAGATTAGCTGAAGTACAGCAGATTGAAGCTATGGGCAGCGAATCCTATCTCTTTGGCGTTATAGTGGAGCAGATTGAAACCACGACGGTGAATCTTACTCCCCTGGCGGTGTAGTGGAACAGATTGAAGCTGCGACGACGAATCTAGTTCCCCAAAATTGCAATTTAAAAGATTGAAGCCGCAACTGCGAATCTTATTTCCTTGGCGTTATAGCGGAGCAGATTGAAGCCCCGACGGCGAATCTTATCTCTTTGGCGTTAAGGTTTGGATTAGCTGAAGTAGAGCGGATTGAAGCTGTGGGCAGCGAATCCTATCTCTTTGGCGTTACAGTGGAGCAGATTGAAACCACGATGGTGAATCTTACTCCTCTAGCAGTGCAGTGGATCAGATCGAAGCTACAATGGCAAATCTTGTTTCCTCAACATTGCAATGGTGAATCTTATCTCCCTGAAGTCGCAGTGGAGCAGATTAAAGACAATAATCCTATCTCCCTGAAGTTGTAGTGGAGCGAATTAAAACTTTGGATCTTATCTCTCTGAAGTTGTAGAGAGCAGATCGCATCTTGTCTTATCTCCCTGAAGTTGCAGTGGAGTAGACTAAGTAAGCAAGTCTTATCCTCCTGAAGTTGCAGTGAGGCAGACTGAAGATGACAAATCTTATCTCCCTGAAGTTGCAGTGGAGCAGATCAAAGCCGATAATCCTATCTCCCTGAAGTTGCAGTGGAGTGGATTAAAACCACATATTTTATCTCTCTGAAGTTGTAGAAAGCAAATCGCATCTAGTCTTATCTCCCTGAAGTTGCAGCGGAGCAGATATAAGACACCAATCTTATTTCTCCAAGGTTGCAGTGGAGTGGATTGAAACCGCAGATCTTATCTCTTTGAAGTTGCAGAGAACAGATCACGTAAAATTCATCTTTAAAGTTGCAGCAAATCAAGCTGAAGCTATAAGTCTTATCTCCCTGAAGTTGCAGTGGAGTAGATTGAAGCACTAATTCCTATACCTCTGAAGATGCAGTAGGAGGGAATGAGGCTATTTGAAGAAGAAGAGTTCCAAGGTCCAGCACGACCAGGCAAAATTGGGCATTTTTAAAGTCTTTGCTCCGTTCCTGTTACACAAAAACGAGCAAAGAGGGGCAGCTGTAATACCCGATTTTGTCCTGGGTCTAAAAAGCCCAAACTACAACGGGCCTATAGGGCCCAAATCCAGACCCGATTTTTGAGGCCCAAATATGGTGGCACAAAACAGATTCAGGAAACCCTAGGGTTTCAGGGGAAACTCGCGCCGCAAGCTAAAGCCTCGCCTTCCGAATCTCCCACGAGCTTCGTACCTACACATCAAGAAAGGAAACAACAACATATGGAAAGAAAAAGGATTTACAGATCAAATGAATATCAAACAGATTTGTTTCTTGATTGTTTATTATTTTATTAGGGCTATAAATGGCCATCGAATATACTGTAATGTGGGGGGATTTCGAAAAAGCAATAAAGAAACGAGTATTTTCACAATATCAATCTGAGAAAAAGCAAAATAGAGGTTAAAGGTAGCGATTTATTCTCTTTGTCTCGGCTCCTTCAATTTTATTTTTTTATACGGGAAAAAAGGGTAAAAAAAGAGGTTTACCTTGCGACGCCTCCAGATCTGCGCGAAGAAAGCCAACAACCCTCTTTGGGGTGCGGCTCCGACCACCATTCGCGGTGGGTTCGCATAAAGGCAGCGCTGAACGAAGCTAGGGCCGAAACCCTAGCAGAGAAAGCAAAGAATTTTAAATTTTTTTTCTTTCTGGTTACAAATGATCATTTCATTTTTTTTAAATTTCAGTTTAAATAAAAACACCAAAACGGCACCGTATCATTAAGGCAGGATCCGCGTTGATTCGACCCATGCAGCGGGATCCGCGTTCTCCTACTGAAGGGGTAATTTGCGCATTTGGTCCTCCCTTCTTGCTATATTGTTTAATGAAGTTTTTCTCTTCTTTTAAAATTGGGCACATAAATTTTACCATTATGGCATTTCAACCCACATTGCTGCACACCGTTTAGGGGAAATGGATTATTTCCATTTAGAACCCTCATATAATGCGCGCATCGCAATTCGACCCTCCATTTTGTTTTAATTACGTTTTCCTTTGCAATTCATTTGTTTTTTTTAAGAAAACTGTTATTTATTATCATTATCATTATTATTATCTATTATCTTTATTTTTATATTTTATATTCATGCGCATGCATCGTTTTTATGTAATATATTATTTTATATACGTATGCTTATATATATTTTATACATATGTTTTTATTTTATTTTATTTCCTAACTTTTATATACATATATATATATATATTTATATTTAGTTTCAATTTGTTTTTACTTTTGTAAATATGTAAATACATATGCTTCTATACATTTTTTATATATATTATTCTTCATAATTTTTTAACTAATATTTTTCTCATATTTATATAATTACGCATATTTATTTATTTATTTTTATTAATTTTGAAAATGTAGATATTATTTAATTATTTTAATATATTTTATATGTTCAAATATATACATATGTTTTTTTTATTTTTGAAAATGCTTAAATACATGCTTATGTTTTTAACATGTATTTTATAATTTATATATACATATTTATTTATTTATTTAATACGTTATGACTTTTGTATATATAAGTTTTATAACCCAAAATTTTATTTGTAAATCATATGTATTTTTCTTTAAAATTTCTATGTGTAGATTATATACATTCTTTTCTTTATTTATTTTGCTTGTTTTCTTCATTCGCTACGTAATTGTGTTTACATTTATATTTTTTATTTAATATTTTGCATGTCATGAAATATTGCTTTTATATATATTCATTTCGTTTATTTATTTGTTTATATTATTTCTATGCCATTGTTGTATTTGTTTTGTACATACATTCAATGTAACATTACATCACCTTTTTATTTGATTTTAAAATTTTCAAAATTGAGAAAACACTCGTGTTTAGGATTTTCAAGGAAATTGAGCCCTAACGTATTGGGTTCCGATTTTCTTCGTTAAATCCAACGATTGAGGGTTGCTCATTAATAAAAAATATATAAAATAAAAAGGCTTGTTGTTGGGGAGTTAAATATGTTGTATCCTAACGTATTGGATGTGACGTATTGATTTCTCGAGACAAATATTTTTTTGAAAAAATGATAATAAAGGAAATATTCCAAGTTTGGGATTTTGAGGAATTGTGCCCTAACGTATTGGGCCGCGATTTCTTAAATCTTAAACAAATGAATATTCTTTTAAATTTTTATTACACGAGTTTTAGACTAATTCATTTTTGAGGAAATTAGAATGATGTGCCCTAATGCATTGGGTGTGACATTTTCTTTCTCCGAAATGATAAGGGTCTTAATAAGTAACGTTTTTAAGTTTTTGCTAAGGATCATATTTTTAAATTTTCGACATTAAGACACTAATTAATTAACTAGGTACCAATTTTGGGCGCTACGAGGGTGCTAATCCTTCCTCGTACGTAACCGACTCTCGAATCCATTTTTCTAAAACTTGTAGACCAAAGCTATTTTTTAGGTGATCCAATCACACCTAAATAAAAGATTGGTGGCGACTTGTAATTTTTGTTTTTTTAAAGTCGACAAACCAAATTTTTGTTTTAAAAAATGGTTTCGACAGCAGTTGTACTTTGAGTTAGTTTAAAAATATTAATTTATTAGGTCATGTGTACTTAGGATTCACTTTATTATGAATAGTGTTATTTTAGAAAGAAAAAAAAAGTTTGTTCATCCCTTTACAGAAAAAAGTTTGTTCATCGCTTTACTTTGTAAAAACTTAATGTTAACTAATGTAGTGGAAAAACCATTATTCATGTCATTTTGGAAATCTGGTCGCCTTATCGATTTTTTTTTTCAAAAACGGTTTCTTTACAATGTAACAGAAATTAGGGATCAATGTCAAATTTTACTTAAGCAAGATATCATACATTTTTCGATTATTATGCTTGAATAATCCATACATGCAAAACTCCCCAAATGAAAAGTTACCAAGCCAAAAACCAAAAATAATTGGAAATTACAAACCAAATCAAATAGAGGCTTAATAATACTTATTAAATATAGTCTGAGGTCCAAGGTGATTCTCTAAATGTCGGGTCCGGTCCTAGGTTCGAGGTTTACCTGAAAAGTTAAACACTATGGAGGGTGAGCTTATGAAAGCTCAGTGTGAGTCAAACAGTTAATTGAGCAGTCACAAATATCAAATACAATGAAACATATTAGCATTAATAGAAGAGCACATAACCATTATTAGAATTTCATACCATTATGTAGCCGTTACCAAAATCGATGACAAATGGTGTAAGAGCATGGGTCATCATTCATTCAAGTAGCAATCATTAATTTGGATACTACTCAATACAACACATTATAATACGTAACATAAATCAATAACATTCGAGTATGTCGTGAGCATGATGCAATGCAAAGAGATTCCTACTCCAACCATCTGCTACACACCACGAGTTCCTTAGAACCCGTTTGCCAAACTCCAACGAATGCGAGCAAAGCTCGATGTTGTAAAACCATCGAATAATCATAAATGCAGAAAATCTAGCGAATAACGAATAATGCGATAAAATTGCCAATCTCTTCAGTACTCCAAGTGCAGTGCATTAACTACAAATAAATGCAGACTTAATATGCCACTGGTATTCCATGGAACTACTTCATCATCAACAATAATAACATACCCCAATGCACATGCAATATGTCATACAATCTCATACATAATCATAATTCAATATTTTCATGTTTTATTGACATGTTCAACATGCCTTCGAATTATCAAATACTTTCAGTAAATAGGATCATTGATCCAACTTTCAATTTACCATCAAGGTGGTATCATTTAACAAACCACCATTTCATGTGTTTACACAAAATTTTCTTTGTTCATGTATAGGAGTCTTTGTTAATGTATAGTAGCCTTATTTTCATTTAAAATCATGCTATATAGACAACCAATCATACATCACATTAACTAATCGTTCAAAACAAGATCAATCGTGCATTCATTCAGTCAATTTAGCAACTTTGCTAACATGCCAAACAATTAGGGCTCGAATCGTACTTGGTTCGACCACTTAAAAATTTAATTACTTAGCTAATTAGCCATACTCGATAAGAAAACTAAATCATCAATCATGTCATTAAAATCATTATTAATAATCAAGTTTTTAAGTTTGGACCCACATATTATTTTATGCTCTTTCGCAACACACTTGTAAATCTTATGGTTTCTCTAATAAACTTTAAAATTAACCTAAATTAAAAATCAGTATTAAACTCAATCAATATGCCTCTTAAACAGGCTCCAAACACCCATCTATGGGTTCAATTCAATCATTACAATTGTAACTAATTTTCAGATCCAAACTAGTTAGGTTTCTTACACTGATTTGATGCAAATCGTACGCTTGAACGTGTTTCGGCTTCACTGTTGGTTTAGGGTGTTTAAGTCAACACCTAACACACTTAAATACTACAAAATTAGTATCTAATCCATGATTAAAATTCTTTATTTAATCATGTAACAATCTTTCTCCAATATCTAAATCGAAACTATAAACTAGTTTACTATCAACCACACATACGCTTCCCGAATTGTCAGATCTGAATTGCCGAGTGATCAAAATTGAGTTTCCATAATTAGCACGTAATTAAAGGTCGATTAGGAGAGATTTAAGAACCCAAAATAATTCTGGAAAAATATGGGAAGACACTAAAGAAAAATAACCCCTTTCTTGCCTATAGGTGCACGCACCACCACCAACTGTGACTGAATTGATGCTGATTTGAAATCACTTTTAAGGTAACTTAGAAGGCCAGAAAAATACCCATTAAATATTTAAAAATCCCTTAAATTAAATATCTTGAAATTTTAGTTTTGAACTCAAAAGATTCATCAAGAAATTGAAAAAGAGGAGAACTTACACAAACTAGGTGATAGAGGCGGCAATGGCACTTGTTGGCAACAATAGGGATCGATCTTGGAGATTCAAAATTTCAGATTTGGGGCTGGAAAATTAAGGGAAAAATGGTAGCAAGATGGAGGGGGAAATGGTGCAAGATCTTGTGGAAAAAAAAAAGAAAAAGATGGTAGATCAAGAAGCTTAGGGCAACAACAACAAGGATGAAAAGAAAAAAAATGAAAGAGAAAAGGAGAGGTGTAGCAGCCCGTTTTTTGTGAAATCAAAACAATGGTTTTGAGACCACAAATTTGATGTGAAAATATTTATTTTATTATTATTTTAGAGTCTACGAAATATTAGCGGGTCATATAAAAATTTTGTTAAGAAATTTTATCGTTTGCATGTTTAATTAGTAAAAGGACTAAATCATAAAAGTGTAAAAGCAAAGTTCTAGTAGCTAAATGTATTAAATAGCTATAAAACCTTAAAATAGGAATACTTAAATGATAAATAGACCATCATTATAGATAGTGGACATCCATGAGTTGGTTTTGATGTAATTAAGCATATTTTTAAAGGTTAAAAATGTAAATAGGTAAATTATGGTTAATTTAATTAAAACAAAAGTTTCTCATCTTCGTCAAAGATGTTCTTCACCAAAAAATGAAAATAGAAAAGCTTATTTAAGGTTCTTCCATTTGGCTGCATAAAATCCTTGCATGTAAGTGTGATTTTGTCCTGTTTTTAATGATTTTTATGTTTTTGAAGTCGCAGCTTAATTTACCTAGCCCGATTTTGTCCTGTTTTTAATGATTTTTATGTTTTTGAAGTCCCAGCTTAATCTACCTAGCCTGAGGACTAACTTGAAAAATTTTTAAGAGGTTAGGGTTTTTCCATGAATATATCCATGTGGTTTTTAATGTTTGATGGAAGAAAATGAATCTTTGCTAATAGATAACAACTTTTGTAAAGTGAATTTTGTTGAAATTATCAAAGAGGGATTTATTTGTAAAATGTATAAAGTACATGGTGAAAATTGTGAAATAATGAATTGTATGAGTTGATATGGAACTATATGAAATTTGGCTAGCTTGGGTAGGGATGAAATAGCATGAATTTTATTTTACGAGCTAAATTGTAAAAAAATTAAAATGTTAGGGTAAAATTATAATTATGCAAAAAAAGTGGTTTCTGGATCGGATTGAATAATCAAGATATATCTCAACTGGTTATAAACCGAGGGAAGGCAAAAGTCACGAATTAGCTCGATTGTACTCGTACATGCTAGTTGTCAATATAAGTTCATAGTATTTAGATGTATAATTGAATTTCCATATATATATTTTCATCTTATAACCATGTAATAAAATACTTGCTTGTACTTTGGTACCCTTGATTGCACATACGTGCCCCTGTTTGTACTTCGGTACCCCTGATTGCATATACATTCCTTTTCTTGTACTTCGGTAGTCCTGATTGCACATACATACCCCTTCTTATACTTCGGTACCCCTGATTGCACATATGTGCCCATGTTTATACTTCAGTAATTTCAATCGGGTTGAATAAAAGTTGCATTCAATTGATGATAAGTTAAAAGATTATATGTTTTTGTGTATTGTTTTGTAGATCATTATCGTTGACTTTTGGATGGATCGAATCTACGGCTCACACTATCCATCGATGTTGGTAGTTCTTGTTCTCTTTAGGGTCGTGGCATGTATATGTGGCTATATAGGTTGTTTTGGTATAATATGGTGAATTACTAAACTAGCAATTTAGGTACTTGTCTAAGTTGTGAATAAAAATCTTTTGATACAAAGATGTTATTAAAGTAAACACTTATGGAGTTTTTTGGTTTGTTGATGAATTAAGTTGATATGTTTGGTTTATAAAAATGGTATATTGGTCGGTGTGCTTTTGGCATTTTGATGCTTTTTGGATTGGTATGGATATGGCCAAGTAAAAGTATGTTTTGAATGACCAATTTGGTATGTTTGATTTGTGGTTAGTTAGGAAATGATTTGTTATAAAGATAAACTAGTTGATGAATGGTTAAGTGTGATCATGTTTAGGTATGTTTTATGTATGTGTTTGATGTACCTATATGGCATATTGGTTGTATGGATTTTTCTATGCAGGTTTTGAGCATGCTTAGAAGTCTTTATCATGTGTGGAAAAGTGCCTACGTTTATGCTTGTGAAGGGTGACAGAAATGGCTTTATTTTAGCCATTTTCTTGTACACACGGCCAAAGACACGGGCGTGTGTCTTAGCTGTGTGTGACACACGGCCATGCGACATGGCCGTGTGTCCCCTGTAGGTTTCAAAGGGTTGCAAGTCAGACAGTTATACAGCCTAGCACATGGGCGTGTGAGGCCAATTCAAGAGTTACACGGCTTGGCACACGGGCGTGTGGCTTGGCCGTGTGACCCAAGTCAGAGAGTTACGCGGGCACGGACACGGGCTGGGACACGGCCGTGTGACCCCTACAATGTGAAAATTTATATCCTTTTTTATGAAGTTCTAAATGTTCCTGATTTAGTCTCGAATCGTTTCTAAACTATTTCTAAGGCATCGAGGGCTCGAATAAGGGACGACATGCAAGGGTTTGGATGAATTATACTATGATTAATGAAATGTTTGAAAATGAATCATTTAAGTTACATATTATCTGTAGTACTCTATAACCCTATTCCAACGACGGTTACGGGTTAGGGGTGTTATAAGAGAAGGAGAGGGATGGCTAGGGTAGGAAGAATGAGACTAAAGTCTAATTATTTGGTCTAAAAATAATATTTATAACTAGGTCTAAGAGGGTATGGACAACACACATAAAAAAACAATGGATTTTGCAAATTTAATTATTTTGCAATGGAAAAGATTCGAACTTAGGACCTTAATTTAATTTCATACTTTTCAATTTATCAATTAACCACTAGGCTATTTCCTTTTTTTTTGAAATAATTTTGAAATAATTATTTTAAAAACAAGGCTTGTCACATATTAGGGTTTGATACAAAATAATAAAAATGGTGCGAGAGAAGAGATTTGAGATTCGGTTTCAAGGAACATTTTACTAACACTTAACCAACAAACCAATACCTCCTTTATTTCCTAAAAATGCACAGATAATCTAAAAAATTAGGGTATGACCACTCTTTCTCTCAATTAACAAACCCGATTCTACTAACCCCTAAATTTTGGTATGTTACATAATCCCATTACCATATACCTTATCATTATCATATTTTTTCCCCAGAGTTTAAAAAAAATAATTCCACTTTGCACACATAGAGACTTGAACACAAGACTAAAAGATAAGTTAAAGCCTTACCATTGAACCAACAAACTCATTCTTATCATCAATTGAATGAAAATAACCTATAAATCTAATATCCAAAGTTAGGGGTTGGGCAAAAATAATAAAAATCCAAGGAAAAGGATTCAAACTCAAAACCTCTCACACATAAGCACAACACTTGTAACACCCCTTACCTGAGTCCCTTGTCGGAACAGAGTGCGAGGTATTACTAGAACTCAAACATTTGTAATTATTCCAATTGAGATACATCATTACTAATGTTATTATTATTATTATTTTTACAAAAATTTTGACATAATTCCTTTTCATAAACTTTCAATCCCTCCTGCAAATTTTCAAAACACAATTTCAAATAACTTCAATATTTCAACCAAATACGCTTATATGTTCGGACACAATTTATCCATCCACAACATTATAAATACTTTGTTAGTAGTTTTAAGAAAAGAATTTATCAATTAATATACACCAACATTTTAAACCAAACAATATTATATATATATATTATACCACCTTACATTAAGTCATCTATACATGCCATATTTCAAAAGTATTGGTTGTAAAATACCCAAAAGATGATGATGATAGTGTGGATGATGTTCTGACTTCATCCAATTTCTGAGTTGATTGATGTCACTATAAAACAAGGGAAAATAAAGAGGAGTAAGCATATAGCTTAGTAAGTAAACATATGACAAATAAACAAATTTTTAACATGATTTCATAGAAACATAATTTTATTCACACATAAATTTCATTGTTTGTTCAATTTCTAGCAAGCTGTTTTTCTACGTCACGGTCACTAATTAATTTTTATCTGGAGCTACAGGGCTCCAAATTAAGTTTCATAAATTTTCCTTGAAACTAGACTCGTATCTTTCTACCATAAAATTTTCAGAATTTTTGGTTTAGCCAATTAATATAGTTTATTCTTTAAACCTTCCCCTATTTCACTGCTCGACAGCTCTGACTTCTCTTTACTAAAATTTACTTAATTCTTTGTATAGAACTCAAACGATGTTCTTATTTGTTTCTTTTGAAAATAGACTCATTGAGAAATTCAAGCATGTAAATTACAAGCCATAATTTGTACAATTTTTGGTGATTTTCCAAATTTGAAATAGGGGATTTCGAAATGAATTCTACCCTGTCTCACTAAAATTCAAATTTTGCAAAATATCTAACTCTTTTGCTTGCTCTATTTCTTTCATGTGAAAATAGACTCAGTCATATTCAATTTCATATATTATTCTGTCTCTAATTCAATGTCCACCATTTATGGTGATTTTTCAAAGTTGCTCAACTGCTGTTGTTTAAAACTATTTTATTTCTAGATTTAGTTTTTTGTAGTTTTGATATTTCATACCATCTTACACATGGGTCGGTTGAATATCAAACCCAATATTCCTCACATAATCTTGTCCATTTCATATGTACATTCACCTTTCCAATTTCCCTCTTGAACACTCAAAATATTATATGTTACTTGGTGGATTCAGCACTTAGCAACCACCTTAAATTCAATGATATGGGGAATCAGCACTTAGCAACCACCTTTATATTCAGTAATACGGGGAATCAGCACATAACAACCCCTTTCAAAATTGAAGATATGGTGGAATTAACACTTAGCAACCACCTTTAAAGTCAATAATTCAGGGAATCAACACTTAGCAACCCCTTTTTATTCAATGTTTTCCGGTCTATTCCGCGTGTTCATTCGGAAACCTTGTTTTTCAACATTTTACCATCTTTTTCAAACTTAACCACATTTTTATGATCTACATCAAATATTTATTCTATATTCAATCAAACCTCAACAATATTTTGAATAACATTAAAATAATGCATTAATTCACATGCATACTTACATTTTTGTCCCAAAGATCGAAAATTAAATTTCACTCATTATTCTTATGTCTTACAACATGCTGAACACTTTTTCCTTCTATGGCAACATCAAATTCTTACTCTAACATGTACATTTGAACATTAAATATTTTTACCGATTATGTCAATTTACCCGTTTTCGCTTAAAATCGCTTAGCAAAAGTTGTTTAACATAATTTATAGCTTCATATTCTACCATAAAAGATCAAAATAAACACATTTCATCTATGGGTATTTTTCCAAATATGAACCCTAACATGAATTAATGGTAGAATAAGCTAAACCGAGCTACGAGGATCTCAAAAATGCGAAGAACATTAAAAACGGGGCTAGGATGCACTTACTATGAGCTTGAGAAAGTGAAGAAACCCTAGCTATGGCTTCCATTAAATTTCAGGAGTAAGTTATGAAGATGGACACCATTTTCCATATTTTTCCCATTTTAATTCTATTTATTTTCTAATGACTAAAATGCCCTTAAATTAAAAAAAAATCTATTTCACTAATCCTATGCCCATTTTTGTCATTCAATTAAATAATAGTCTAATTACCACATAAGGACCTCCAAATTAAAATTTCATAACAATTGGACACCTCTAACATGTAGAACTCAACTTTTGCACTTTTTACAATTTAGTTCTTTTGACTAAATTGAGTGCCCAAACGTCGAAATTTTCGAACGAAATTTTCA
Source organism: Gossypium raimondii (assembly GCF_025698545.1). Lineage (NCBI taxonomy): Eukaryota > Viridiplantae > Streptophyta > Magnoliopsida > Malvales > Malvaceae > Gossypium > Gossypium raimondii. The sequence continues at coordinate 38,266,564 of NC_068577.1, forward strand.
TGAAATGTTTTCGTGATATTGTAGACCATAAAAATATAATGATAATAATATTTTCCCTCGTCAGATTTGTGGTCCCGAAACTACTATTCCGACTAGGCCCAGAATCGGGATGTTACAACACTTAACCACTGACCTAGATCAATTCACTTTACATGATTTTCACAATCTTAACTCAAAATTAGGACATGAACACTCTTGCTTTACCAACCCAAATTCTTCTAACCTGATTTTTGGGATATGACAGGGTTAGAAGGTAGAAATTAAGGGTCTAATTAAGTTAAAAAGAAGAAATTAAGCGAAATAGATTGTACAAAATAAGTCGAATAAGTATATGTGAGTGGAGAGTCATTGTATGAACACAAAGAGATAAGTTAGATTATATTTGAATGCTTAGTAATATGTATATTTTTGTGTGAAGTTGAAAACCTTGGTGGAGCCTCAACAAATCGAGATAAAGGTAACCAGAAAGTTTTCTAGTTTGACGAGCCGTGGAGAGTGACATGTGAGTGCATTTGTATGTCATGTTTTAGCATGAATTGTGAGATCTAGAGTATTGAAATGAGGCTTGCGAACCCCCACTTATGGTATGCGAAACTTGGCACTAAATACTTGATGTGATAAGTGTGTGTGAATTATGAATTTAATTATTTATTGTGTAACTGAATTATGAATTTGATTGTTTATTCTGTAAGTGAGTTGTGCATAAAAATTGTTGCGTATGTGTGCAGATTGTTAACTGCGAGTTGTTGTATTAATTATATTTATCTATATAATATATATGCGTATGTGGGGCTTGAAAAGCTTGCTGAAATGTAACATGAAAAAGGTTCTAAATAGGTATTTATATATAATACATATTTATGTGTCTCGATAAATATATAATATATGTGTGGTCTTGTTATATATATAAAATATATACACACATCTATGGTCTGATATATATAATATATATGCCTCTATGGTTCTATTATATATATACTTATATATATGCCTTTAGGGATTTATTATAATATATATGTGTTTATAGGTTTTGTATTTTCTAAGATATATAAATGTATATGAGACTTTTAATGTATGTTAAAATTTGATGTGAAAAAGGTCACGAAATAAATATGTATATATGAAATATATATTAGTATATGATTTTGTAATATTCGTGAATGAAAATTAAAAAAAATTATGTGGACTTTTATAACATGTGAATTTTATTGATAATGTACATTTATGCATGCACGTACTCGTAAGTGAATTTTGAGTTTTATAATATTGCGAGTTTTGATTAGTGCAAAATTGTATTATTGTGAAATGATAGGTACGAGCTCAACAGTAACGTGAGCCAATTATATTGTGTAATAAAATTTGATTAATTAGATATGTTGGTAATGTGAACACTTGAAACTGTTGAATATCATTGGCATGCTATAGGATTGTGAGTACTCACCCTTTTTTATTATGTTTTGGGCATTATGACCTAGAGATAGCGTTAGAGAGATAAGAGAATGTCGAGCATGGCTCCATTCATTGTAGATAGCGTGGTGTGTTTGGAGAGTGTGAGCATACGTGCTACACTTACATGGAGATAGTGTACGACTTTGTGAGTCCTGTGGTGTGTTTTGGAGATCCATTTATCCGATGAGTATAAAATTTAACTATGTTTCATATTCACAAATTGGCAATCCATCACTGTGTTGTGTATGAAAATTGTGTTATATGTGAATCGTTAAGGTATGTTTAATTCCTAACATGTCTGGTATGTTTACTTGTGTTGTCACTAAACTTTTCCAAGCTCACACTCCTTACTTTACATTGCAGATAAATAGTTTGCAGGTTAGTGAGGAGGGTGGAAAATCAGTGATCCATCGCAAGACTTTTTTTAAAGTATGTGTGTTGAGCTTTTAAACTCCAGAGTGAAGGCAATGTAGTTCATTCCAAAGGTTTAGTACTAGAATTAGACTTTTTAAAGAAAATTTTCAACGGGTTGTAAACAGACTAATTGTTTTTTTTTTTTTGGATTTTCGAATGTTATAATTTCTTGCTTGATTGCTAATCTAGATGGTTTAATTACTTGTTTAATGTGATGATAATTAAATGAACTAACAAATTTTTGCAACTAAGGGAGACTGCTGAGTATTAAGGTACGCCTTATACCATCTGTTTGTGTGAATGGAATGATTAAATTAGAAAAGAATGCACTTAGGTCTAATTTGCTATATGAATTATTCTGCAATTGCGTGGTGTGTATGGTTGGTTGGTGTGGTTCGTAAAGTTTTAAATGGAGAGTTACCTTAGTGGCTAATGTGACGTTTAAGATCCGGGTCGGACCGTCCCGATCGAATTTGGGGTGTCAAAAAAACACAATATTTAAGAAAATATATAGCTTAAACCCTGGTGAATATATATCAACAAAAGAACTCAGAAAAAGGAGTCATCCACTTGAGATGAAATGAGTAAGCAAACAATAAAGTTACCAAATATGGAAACATAAGGTGGTTGAGCTTGACACCAACCAAAATTGGAAACTAAGATAAAAAAATAATTTGTAATGAAAATGAAGACATATAGGTGAACACAATAGTTGGTAGATAGAAGAGTACAATATTATTAAAAAAACAAACAATAAAATGTGACCAAACTCATCACATTAGATATACCTTTTTTGACCAATTATTGAAGAGATGCCTAAATAGGTTAGTGACAAAGATTGTAACATTCCAAATTTGATTTTTTTAATTTCTTAAATTTTGTCAAAGTTAGGTATCTGCTTCAGTGGTTAAGAGCTTCGAATGTTTGTTCATGGTAATAGGTTTAAATCTCACTCTTGAAATTTTTTTCTATTTTTGTTCCTATCCCTATCTTTGTTTATTTAACTTAAATACTATTCTCACTCAACTTATGATAGATGAGCCTGTTGGTTCAGTGGTAAGGTGTTAGCTTACCCTTTGGTCTTGCTTGCATGTGGAAAATGACAATATTTTTTTTATTTCTGCTTGAGCCGCCCACGTGGTGGAGTTTGGATGGGTTTTGAATTCTTTGGGAAATCTAATAGGATGGGTACATAATTCAGTGGGGAAAGTGGATGCTTGAAATTAAAAATAATTTTTTTAGAAAAGTCCCAAAAAAATTTTCTCATCTTTCTCACGTTTTTTTCCTTTACCCCTATTCTTCATCTTTTGCTTTTTAATTCTTCCTTCTACCCGTCATAATTTTCTATTGCTCCTTTTTCTTTTTCTTTTTCTTCTATTTGATTTCCATTCTTCTGCATAGTCGATCGTTGTGCTCCGATCTGGCAAGTGGTTATGGTGTATTAAGTGTTATGGTTTTCCTCCATTGGTTTGGTGAAATATCCTTTTCGGGTTAATTTTTTAAGTGAGTATTGATTGTTGGTTTTTTATAGGAGAGGAACGTGTAACATTCGACGATCCTCCAGCGAATTAAGTGCATGTGGTGCTGTTTACGTGCAAGGGTAAGTGTTTAGTGTCAATTTTGGGTTCTTGTGGCTATTTGGGTTATTCGTATTTTAGTTTGATTAGTATTTTAGGAAAATCGAGGGCTATATCCTCTTAATCGATTCACTATCGTTGGCTAATTTGTTAAGTGTATGATGTTTTTAGGTACCAGAATACATGAATTTTTTAGCGTACATTGGATTTTAACTAGGTGTGTAATGAAAAATAGCAAACGATACGAAGCCAAAAATTTGACAGTTGATGCCAGACGACCATGTGAGCCACATGTTTTGAGTCAATTGGGCTGTGTGCCCACAAGGGTGTGTGTGAGACCGTGTGGGCTACAAGGGCATGTGGACCCAAATTCTAAAAATTTCCCTAGGACCGTATTTGTTGTACGAATCAAATTTAGCTTTTCCGTAGGGTCTGTATGGTATAAATTTGTCTATAAATCATGATTTCTGCTGCTCTGATACTATTAAATATGAATTAGGAATGCATGTGTAGTATGTTATGTGATAACATGATTTTTTCTTTGCTAATATGATCTGGAACTAATGAGTGAAGCATGTATGTCATACATGTATTTGATATCTATTTAGTTTTGCATGTGCATTGGGGTGGGAATGTAATTATGGAGGAAGTGTAGGCAATTTAACTTATCTGCCGTATTTGGTGGCTGAGCTACATATATTTATTTCTGGCAGATTATTGCGTATTGCTTTGGCAGCTAGATTGCAAATATTCGAAAAAGTGAGATACGATCACTTACCAATGTGTAGGGCTATAAGGGTATTTAATACCCTAATTTGTGTGTAGGGATGGTCAAAGATGGTGTGTAGCGAATGGGGGGTAGGATTTGGATATGTATATGATATGCATCTATTTATGAAATATTTCTGATTGGTATCTGAACACATGTCTAAAATTTCATCCAGTGAATCATGTGTGTCTGATGTATTACTTTTAATAAGTTACACACTGAGCTCATAAGCTCACTTTCTGTTTGTTTGCTCTCAGGTAATCCATAGACTGAGTGTTTGAATCCTTTCCCTCACACTATTTTCTATGTGGTGGAATTTGGCCTCAACCCTTAGCTAAGGTCACACCATATTTTTAAAATAAATGTGGTAGGAGTTAAAACAAGGAAGTGAAGTGGTCAAGTGGTTAAGTTCTCTTAAGCTATCCTAGAAGTCCTAAGTTTAAGTTCCCTTGTTCTCGTTGTTTTAATTAATTTTTTAATACAAATTCAATGTGCATAATGTGCTTGCCATCCACCTCATTGTTACCATGTTTAGGAGGATTCCTTTCCCTCTTTATGAGTCAAACTTACCATATGTTGAGGTACCATAATCCACTTTTCACTCCATGTCTCACTCCTTTGCCAAAACTTCATATCTTGCCTTTTGTTGTGGTTTATTGAACCTAGTCAAAATTTACCAAGCTTTCACCACCCTTTTCCGTCCTTACCTCCCTATTTCTCCCATTCTTTCATTTTTTCATTTCTTTTCGTATCCATTTTCAATCCTTTCACAAAATAACCACCACTATTTTCTTATAGTGTTTGCTTTTCCTCCACCACAACTGACCATAGCACCACCATTGTCTCACCTTTTAGCCACCTTAGCACCGACCTTTCCGTCCTCTTTCTTTTTCCACCACCGTTGATCACCGCTGTGACCACTACCGCGAGCCACCGTGGATTCGTCTCCTTTTCCATTTCTTCTCTTCATTCTTATTTATTTATTTTACTCATCCCCTCTTGCGCCGAAACCTCTTTTGGTATTATTCTTCACTCCTCACCAGACCTCTCCCTCGTAGCTAAACCATCGCTGTCATCAGACCATCGTCACCAGTGATCGAAATTCTTCTTTTCCCTTCCTCCTCCATTTGTCGTTTCTTATATTTTTTATCTTACATATTCTCTTTGCTCTATCAATTCTTTTAGATCGTTCAACTCATTGAGCTCATTCCTTTCTCGATTCATTGTCTATCTCGGTTTCATCAAATTGTAAGTGTGAGTTATTTGGATCGTAAAATCTTTCTATTGGTGATTTCATATCATGGTCGAATGGTATAGTGGCCATAGGGACAATGTAATATTTTATTATTTATTTATTATCATACTAATACGATTTCATATCAAATTTTGAAGGACCAAACGATAATCAAAGGGGATATCCCTAACTTCACAATTGGAAATCCTTCTTTTGAGAGTCCTAGATCGTGGGGTAAGTGTTGAGGAGAATTTTAATAGTCAACCTTTTACGCGACGAAATATCAGTGAGGAGTCTTAATTAAGAAACATTATTTTTGTTTTAAATTGTCTTGTGAGATAGATCGAGTGAAATCACTATTAAGGATTGTGGTAATCAGGTCTAAAATATAGGGTGTGGGATCTAAATCTTTAATTTCAGTATGATATGTCACTTTTACTTTTAATAATATGCTAATAAATAATTATTTGAGAGTACACTAAGTACTCAAAGCGGAGTTGAAAAACTCATCAAAAGGAAATCCAAGTAAGTGATCCTAAATTTAAAGTTCATGAAAACTATGATTTGTGACGTGTTGATATATGTGATGAAAACATGTGTGCAAATCTCTTCTCTATGTTAAATGATGCATGGCTTAATTGATATGTGATGATTTAAATACGTGTTATATATATATGTGTGTGATGAGATCTGTAACCTCCCAAACCCGGCGTAGACGTTATGGCTAGATTGAGAAGGCTACATTAGCCAACGAAAGGGCTAAGCTAACGTACGTTACTTTTGAAAACCTTAATAAACTCATTTTAGAGAAAATCGTAGTTGTACTTTGAGTTAGCTTAAAAGCATTCGTTCATTAGGTCGTGTATACTTCGGATTCATTTTATTGTTGATAGTGTTGTTTTATAAAAAACCATTTGCTTGTCGCTCTTCTTTAAAAAAAACTCGATGTTAAACTAATGCAGTCAAAGAACTATTTTTCAAGTAATTTTGGAAACTTAGTTTCCTTATCGATTTGTTTTCTAAAAATGGTTCCTTTGCAATGCAGTAGAAACTAGGGAACAATATCAAATTTTTACTTAAGCCTGATATCATGCATTGTCCGGTTATTATGATTGAGTAATCCATCCATGGAAAAATCCTAGAAGAAAAGTTACCAAGCCACAGACCAGAAATAATTAAAAATTACAAGCCAAAACCAATAAAGACTTAATAATAGTTATTAAGAATAGTCCGAGGTCCAAGGTAATTCTCTGAATTCTGAGTCCAGTCCTAATTTTGAGGTTTACCTAAAAATTTAAACATGATTGGGAGTGAGCTTATGGAAAGCTTAGTGTGAGTCGAACAATTATTTAAACAGACAAAAACATCAAATACAATGAAACATATTAGCATTAACAAAAGAAAGCAAAACCATCATAGGAATTTCATATCATTACATAGTCACTATCAAATTGATGTCAAATGGTGTATGAGCATGGGGCATCATTCATTTGAGTAACAATCATTAATTTCAATAGCATTCAATACAACACAATATAACACATATCATAAATCAATAACATTAGAATATGTCGCGAGCATGATGCAGTGCAAGATAATAAATATGGTGAGAGAGAAGGGATTT